>NC_059143.1:50310002-51512502 GCF_020740605.2 Lemur catta
AGTCTGGCTTCATTCTTTTGCATGTAGATACATTAGTTTCCCTAACACTGTTTGTTGAAAATACTCTCTTCTTGCCATTGAACGGTTGGTGCCCTGTTGAAAATCATTTGACCATGTGTATGAGGGTTTATTTTTGTGCTGTCTATTCTAATCCATTGTTCTGTTTGTCTGCCTTTATGCTAGCACACACTGTTGTAATTACTGTAGTTTTGTAGTAAGTTTTGAAATTAAGAAGTATCCTTTTTCAAGATTGTTTTGACTGTTTGAGATTCCTTGAGAGTCCATATTAAGGATGGATTTTTTCTATTTCTATAAAAAAGTCATGAGTAAAAATCTTTTTAGAAATGATTACTTACATAAAATATGACTTGGCAGAAAGAAGTTAAGCATTTTGACTTTCCTTTTCTTTAGGGATTGATCATGAGATCCTTCCTACCTCAACAGAAAAATGGTAATACCTACAATTCTTCACATCCAGAAGCTGAGATAAAGATTTAAGTTCATGGATTTTGTCTCCAGCTATGTATCTAAAATAGTTCTACTCTGGGTCTGGGGAGACAGAATTGTGAGTGGTCAGAGAACTTTGCTTTATTTCCATGCAGTCTCCAAATTCTAAGTGGTAGGAATAAATGAATGCGTGATTAGCCAGTAGCCCCACAGTGTTGGGGAAAATACAGCCTCACCTGAGAGACAGCATGTTTATTTACTTTGATTTTAATATTGTTACAGTGTGTCTTCTTCAGCTATGGGGGTAAATATCATTCTTACTTCTTTACACTAAGAAGTGAATTTTCAGGAAATCAGTGATAGAGACTCCTAAAATTTTTCTCAAACATCCACTGTAAAGAGGAAGAGAGATTGGGAGAGTCACGAATTAGGATCACAGGAGCCTAAATCTGACCTTGCTGGTGTAGATCTCTTCTCCTCATTTTAACTTTTACCACTTTCCAAACTTTAATCTTGAGTTTCTTGGATACTTTTTCATAATCATAAACTGTTAGAACTAAAAGCATCTTATCAAGTGTTTAATCTGACTCCCACTGCAATGTTTCCTGGTATTCTTTCTTCTGCTGGGAGAGAAGAGAAATACCTTAGTTTCTCATTTCACATTGGATTTACAATGTATCTTTTGTGCTAGTTCATGGTATCTGTAATTTTTGTGTGTTGGTCCTGTCTTCTCATTTACAATGTGAGATCCTGAAGGATGTGAGTTAGCTCTGAAGGACCTCAGGTTTCCTTGCAATTAGAGTAAATTTTATTGTTTGACTCCTAGAATAATGAAATTTAATTAATGTCAAATGGAAAAATACCCTCCACATTTGTGGAATGTGGGTTTTAAATGGTTTTGACCTCTGGAGAAAGGACAAATTACAGGTTTTTTTTTTTTTTTTTTTTGTCGTCTTGACAATTCTAATCCCAGTATTGTTAATACCCATTACACTCAGTAAGACAATAGAAAATTCTCCGTACTGAGCTTCTGAACTGAAAGTGTGGCACATGTAGCCTCAATTTTTTTTTATTATAGATGTGCTTTATTATTGAACAACCTGATTAAAAGAATTAACACAATTCACAAAAAGGTTTATTGCTCCCCATAAATATTTGTATCCCAAGAGGTAAACTTCCCAAGACAAATCAAACTTCAGCAGCATAGGTGCAACTTACCCCTACTGCACAGCATACAAATACTAGATACTGACTAAAAGTAAATAAATTGCCATGATAAAAACCAAAACCCAACAAAATCTCCCCAAACAAAACGTGAATTCCAATAGAGCCATTTAGAGATGAGCAGCAACTTATACCTCATTAATAGGATAAAGGAGAAAAATCATGATTTTTTGATAAATTCATAAGCATTTCACAAAATCCACTTCTTTATGATAAAAACAATCATCAGAGTTGGGATTAGAAGGATTTTTTTTCAATAGGATAAAGGGCAGCTATTAAAAACTATAGCTAATATCAGATTTAATGGTAAAATATTGATCACTTTCAACTAAATTGGATACAATGTGTGGATGTTTGCTCTTGTACTTTTATTTGACATTTTACTGGAGATCTTAGCCAGTAAAGTTAAGAAAGAAAAATAAATAAAAGGCATTAAGTTCAGAAATGGAGAAAGTGCTGAGGTGGGAGAATTGCTTGAGGTCATAGGTTCGAGACCAGCCTAAGCAAGAGAAAGACTCTGTCTCTACAAAAAATAGAAAAATTAGCTGGGCATGGTGATATATGGCTGTAGTTGCAGCTAATCAGGAGGCTGAGGCAGGAGGATCACCTAAGCCCAGGAGTTTGAGGTTGTGGCAAGCTATGATGAGGCCACTGCACTCTAGCTGGGTGGGGTTGACAGAGTGAGACTATGTCTCAAAAAAAAAAAAAAAAAAAAAGGAAAAAATATTCTTATTTGTAGATGACATGATTGTGTCCATAAAAAAAATCCAAAGAAATTAAAAACTATATTTTACCTAGAGCATACAAGTGAATTTAACAAGTTTCAAACTAGAAGCTCATGTAAAAATTCAATTTGTTTCTATATATGGAGAAAAGAAACAAATTTTAAATATATTATTTCCATTAGAATAAAAAATATACTAAGGAACAAATTTAGTAAAATATGTGCATGACTTTTGTAATAACATATTGCAAGGAAAAATTAAAGAAAATGTAAACAAATATAGATACACAAGATGTTTATGAGCCATAATCCTTACTATATTGTTGGGATATAAATTCTGTCCAAATTAGTCTATGGCTACAATGTAATCCCAGTCAAAATCCCAGCAGGCTTTTGGTTTTTTGGGTAGAAATTGACAAACTGATTTTAAAATACAAATGGAAATGCCAAAGAGCCAAAAATAATCTTTTCAGAACAAAGTTTAAAGGATGATACTGCTTAATTTCAAGACCTATTATAAAATTGCAATAATCAAGACAATATCAGTGAGGATGGACAAACAGATCAATGGAACAGAATAGAATCCAAAAATAGACTCCCACTATTCTGAGCAATTAATTTTTGCAAAATTACAAAAGTATTGCAGTGGAGATAAGAATATCTTCAAGAAGTAGTGCTGAAATAACTAGAAAATTGTATGGAAAAAAGATAGGTGGACCCAGTCTCATTACATGAGCCCTTAAAAAATGAAAATTTTCTCTGTCTAGAGTCAGGAAGATGGGGTGGTGGGAGAAGACAGAGGGATTTGAAGCATGAGAAGCACTAGATCCACTCTCCCGAGGAGCAGAGACCATCCCCTACCTCATAGCCAGTAAGAAAATGGGGGACCTCGATCCTACAACTATAAGAAACTAAATTCTGTCAATAACCAGAGCAAGCTTACAAGTGGATTGTTCCCTAGAGCCCCCAGAAATGAAGACAGCCCTGCTAGTAGGATGATTTTGATATCTATTTTCCAGTGATCTTATGGATTGCATTGTCCTCACTGAAGTATTACTGTACCTACCTGTGGGTTCACCCACTTAGTCCAGGGTGTGGCTATTCTTTCAGGTCACTAAATGTTCCCAGGCTCTCCAGCATCTGGACACACGGTAGAATTGCAGTTCTGGGCCCTTGTGGCCGAGCAGGATTTGTTTGGTCCAATGAATCATGAGAAAAAGTGACCACTTAACTTCTAGTTAAGAACCATCTAGGGCCAGTGAAGTTCCAGATAGCGTGCTGGTCTGGCAGTCTGCGTCCCAGAAGAAAGACAGTGCTGAGAAAATGTGCAGCTAAATGGAGAAGAACATGTAGTTTGTGAATTTGGGGGTTGTTAAATAAACTTTACTTTTCCATATGTTTGAAATATTTCATAATTGAAAGAATTTTAAAACTGAAAGATGAGGGTCACAGCACAGTAGTCTGACAAACTTGTAGGCAAAGAAAAAACACCTTAAACTTCACATAGGAATAACATATGAAAGGGACAAGTTGAATGGGGTCTGTCGGGATTTTACCTCATCTGGGCGGCCTTCCCATTAGATGGTGGCCAGCCCGGCAGGTGTCGTGGTGGAGCTGAGCTCAGCATAAAGCAATATACAACAGTCTGATAGGCAGGTGACACCAAGGAGTGTCAGCAGCCCCCGGGGGTTCTGCTGCTCTGGAGGCAGTGTGTGCCTCGGGATCCTGACATTGCACGTCAGAAGGGTGACCAGTTTCAGAGGTTGTTACCGGCGTCTGGGTCGTGGTTCTGTTGGAGGAGGAGACGAGGAGACAGGGCTGAGACCAGACACAGGGAATTGAAGATCGGGTGCAGGTGTTAAAGTAAACAGCCCTCCAGCGGAAGCTAACCAGAGGTGTTGACAACCACAGACAGGAACCGGCTTCAACTGGCTTGTCAGCTCTCTCTGCCACCTTACGTGAACTTTGGCTAATTACAATATCATTTACATTGTGGTTTTAAAGTTTCTCTGCCCTTGAATCATCATGGTAGTTCCAAAATAGTCATATAAAGTATGAAAATGGGAGGGAGCCCAATTCTAGGAACTGCTACCCAAATACTTAGTAAAAGCCAACCCCTTGGCCTGGAATCTTCCTCCCCTCAGTGAGTAAGACACAAAACACGGAAAACCACTTCCTCCCGGGGCAGCTGCTCTTTGCAGCCTTCCAAGACTAGGAATTAAGATACAAAGAAAGATGACAGGGAACCTACGGTAGAGCTGGTGACCACGCAGATGTGCGTCGTCCTCAGAAAGGCAGAAACCTGTGTGTACCGGGTTGAATAGCGTCTCCTCAAAATTCATACTTGGTCACAACCTCAGACTGAGATCTAATCTGGAAATGGAGTCTTTGTAGATATGCTTGGTTGAGATGCTGTCACACTGGGTTAGGTGGGTCCTGAATCCAAGGACAGGTGTCCTTCTAAGAAGGCTGTGAAGACACAGGGAAGTTACTAACGTGGAGACAGAGGTAGAGACTGGAGTGATGCAGCGACTGAGCCCCAAGGAATGCCCAGGGTGTCGGCAGCCAGCAGAAGCGAGCAAAAGGTACGAGGGATTCTTTCCTAGATGCTTCGCAGGGAGCATGCTCCTGTCAGCACCTGTGACGTCAGATACCAGCCTTCAGAACCGGGAGAGAATAAATTCCTCTTCTTTTTTTAAGCCCACCCAGTTTGTAGTATTTTGTTATGACAGTCCTAGGAAACGAATACAGCCTGGTTCCTGGACTCTGGGAAAAGGGAAGCAGGATTAGTAAGATGATTAATAACCTCCATATTTCTCCTGTTAGTAGGGGAAGGTTAGTCTCAGAATCTGCAGTAACAGCACGGCTGAAGGCCAAGGCTAAATAGACTCAGCTGCGGGAGCTGCAGGAATTTGGAGGCAAGGAATCGGGCAGATTCTGTTCTAACACTCCTGCTTGCACTCACAGTGATTCACTGAGGGGTAAAATGCACACAGATTTGTCATTTATTAGCATATATCTGCATCTCTGCTCTCAGCCCCAACCTCCATAAAGGCAAAAAGGCTCTTCGATGTGCCTTAGTAGACAGCGTCATCCCGAGAGTAGAATGTGCTTGGCGCTGTGTGAAGAGTTAATCTCCAGTAAAATAATTGAAGAGCAGGCCTCCTGTTCCAGAATAAGATGGCTTTCCACCTATTCTACATTACATTGAAATTCCTTAACCATCCTAAGTGTTGTAAGAATCTGCAGTTTCCTTTAAACAATTAATGATTGTGAAAATTACAGTTTGTTCTTCTTCTATCCCCCTAGGAACACCACATGGTACTCTGAATGTCATTAATATAATATGCAAATGATCTGTTTGGCTCCTGCGTCTCAGTTTGGGGTAACCTTGTCAATCAGCCTGTTTGCACTAATGAGCTAGCTAATGAAAGCTAGCCCAGCTGCTGAGAAGGTCACGGAAAATCTTGACCTCCCTTTCCTTGCTTAGGCCTATATGACAGTATTTGATGGAAAACGAAAGAGCGTTGATTGACATTTATCTAAAGTCACCTGAGTGTTATTGAAGGCCCGGCAGAGATTGTACTGGAGTATTTCCTCAAACACAAAGAGCATCCATAACTTTTCAAATAAGATCACTGTTCTACTTAAAGGTTATTATATAGACACGATTTCAGAATCTTCTTAAAGTAGGATTTGGGAGGTATGCTAGATCACACAGTTTTGTATAATTTATTTAATTTTTAGAAACATTATTTCAGCATGCTATGAAACATGGCTGAATGACTTTTTTAATGGTTTCCTGTTAATATCCTTGTGTTCTGAGAAACTTTCAGTTTAGGTAAAAAGGAAATGATGTTTATTATAATTACTTTACTAGATAGAAAAAACAGAAAAACTTTCTTTAAATGTCACTGAAGAATTCCTAAGAGTCAAAATAAGAACAACATAAAAACATGAGGCATTTGGATGTTTGTTCAAAACTTTTAAGGGATATTTTTTCTTCTACAGGAACTATTTTGGGTAGAAAACTTACTAAGAGATGGACCTTGTTGTGAAGCAGAATTAACAGTGGCCTTGGATGTGTGACATGAATAAAGTACTTTGATAGTTGCTGTACCTGAATAAAAAACAGAAGACCTAATCTTTGTCTTATGTAGTGTACAATCTGGAGTGTGTGTATTCTTCTCATTAGCACATTTGGTGTTTTTTAGTTGATCTAGAAACTCCCCATTTACGATGTGGGCTTGAGTTGAGAATGTGCTTCATTGACCACTGAGTGGGCTGAATTGATACAGGCCATCCCACCTCCATCCTGAGAGATTTATTGGTTGGTTTTAGGCAGAGTCAGAGACACTGGTAACTGGTTGAAATGTAGAGACATTGGTAACTGGTTGAAAGGTAAAGCTTGTCTAACTGGATAATTCTGTGTATATTGACATTGTGGAATAAAACATCCTAGTTTTCTCCAGATCAGTTTCTCTGCAAGTGAACTAAGTATTTCCCTCATTCCCTACAGTGTGTGTTTCTGTTCTCAGTTTGCCTGTTGTCGTTAATGCTGTTACTGTTCTTCTGTGCTCATGATGTTTCAACCTTACGATGACAGTTGTACTGCTGTCATTTTACTCCTGGTAAATGCTAATGACTGAAATGTTGTGGATGAGGCAGGACATCCACCTGGGTGATACCAGTGTGTAGTCGGAGTGAGAACCACTGCCATAGAGACCGTGCAGATTGGGAATTATGCTGATCTCACTTTCACTTGCTTCTGCTCTGAGAGGACTGTGTTGTGCTGACAATGACCTGAGGTTAAGTATCCTGGGTGTTCAAGGACTTAGGGCAAATGATTCTTAAAAATACGATTTTACTCAATATAATTTTTCTATATCATGAATTTCTTACTCCTGTGAAATGGCACCACTCCCAGTGGCATCCTGAGGAATGATAACGAATAGAATTGTTTGAGATATGACTCAATAGAATATGCTAAATAAATAAATTTGAAAGCCGTTTAGAGTCAACTGTGGGTTTGTGTATTTAGGATTCAGAGGACTTCACCTCTGCACCACTGGTTGAGGTTCTACTGCAGTTGGTAGTGATTTAAAATGACTCTTATGAACATTATAAATCAGTTTGTTCTCTAAATATAAGGAATCTAGTGAGTAGTGGAGGGAACCTTTTTATATTTCTTCTCCCCAGCTCTTCATTCTAATCCCAAATGTCATTGTAAAACAAATGAAATGCCATTCTAAAATATTTATTAGATTCTTAAAGTGAAATACCAGATGTGCTTCAGAAGGAAGTTTCATAAAATCTTTTAGACACCAGTAAAATGATCCTGCCTTTTTGTGCTTTCTGGATGATGTAAACCTTGCTTTTACTTTAAAATATGAGAACTCTAATTGACATGTTAAAGACACGTATCAAAATTATCTGTAGTGTGTACAGTTATAATAGAAATACTGTGTATTCAAGTCACAGGTAGTCCAGGCTGTGACTCGGAGCTTTCAGCCTTTTTGGGGGACTGGCTTTCCCAGAAAACTCTCCTCCTCTGAGGACCTAGAGCCATAGTATGGTCTGACGGGAAAGGCCCCGACAATAAACTTTGCTGGTTCTGTTAACAGGTAGGAAATAGAAGTTGTGTAATACGAGGTTGCTCTTAACTGGACTGACAGTGCTGCTTTTGCATACAGCCCCTTTATTCATCTGTGCGTTCGATGCTGTCAAGCAGACATTCAACAACGTGGTGCGGAAGCACAGAGGAATGTGCCCCAAAGCGCCTGTTCTCGGGCAGGTCACAGTCACTGCAGTTCTAGAGAAACGGCTCCTTGGCAGCGAACACTGAGGGATGTGAGGACGGATCATAAGGACAGTGTGGCATCAGTCCAGTGTGTTTCTCTGATTGGAGCATGTTGATGTTAAGATTCCCAATTGGAACAGCAAATTTAGTGTCGAGGGAAAAGACGCTGTAAGAGTTTGTTAAGCAGCCTAGCACCGGGCGGCAGGAAGTGCAGGGGGAGCAAAGATGCATTGGGAAGGGATGTGTGTGTGTAATTTCCATGAAGACGTTTTTAAAACGGAGGATTTTTCTGCTGGAGTCTAATCAGAAAAATGGACATCACAGTGTGCACTTCAGACAGAGGGGGTGTAAGATAGGGAAGTTAGAGCAGAGTGGGATGGTGATGCAGGGCAGGTGATGTAACTCAGAAATGTAAATAATATCAGTTCAGGAGGCAAAAGGAAAGAAAATGGTTTTGGAGAATCCAAAAGCACACTTGTTGCTGTGTTACCAGTGACACACGGGGTCCAAGACTGGCCAGCTGGGGTGGGGACCCGTGAGGAGGGGTCTCCTGGGCAGGGCTGCATCGTGGCGAGGGGCTGCGTGGCCAGCGGTGGCTGTGGGGAGACGACTGCTCACACCTGGGTTGCGGAGGTGCAGCCACTCCAGAGGCACCGTCGGAAGCAGGGGGTGGGGAGAGCGGGAGTGAACAGAGGCTTCTCCCTCCCTCCTGCCTTCTGATGTGCCACTAGTTTCCTAAAGTGGCAAAATCTGCAGCAAGCCAGCGGGCAAAGGTGTCTGGGAAATTTAGTTTTCCGACTTTATAGCACTGGTAACATAGAGCCCGTTACCTAAGAGTGCTTGTGGGTTTAAAAGCCAACAGGTAAATCCTGAAACGATCTACCTTTTTGGCTACTAGACATCTATACACAGCCTTGTATTCATAAGCAACTTCCATTCTATACTAATAAAAAACAATCCTAGGAAGGTTATCAGGAAAAAACAGTGACGATGAGGATGGACATTACAGTGACAAGAGTGTGGGACATGCTGGGAACTGTTCTCATTGTCTTACATGTGTCCATTCATTTAATTCTACAAGGGCCTCAAAAAGAAGGTGACATTATCACTCGCATTTTATGAGTTGACTTCTTCCATCGTCAGAACAGTCCTGCCTATGGCATAGGCACCATTATTCTCCGGGTCGTACAGAAGAGGAAACATAGGTACAGAGAGGGGAATTCCTTGCCCAAGGTGACATTGCTACTGAATTGTGGACATTTCCTGGAACTGGGACATTTCCTTTAGAGTCCTGACTTGTGGGGGTTGTGGTATATTTATTTCTGGGTCTTTTGCACCTACTTAGTAAATGTTTGCTGATTCAATGTCAATTACATGGGAATATTTATGACAAATGTGCACATTGAGAGACTTTCTCAGTTTAAGATTGGAGAGGTAGGAGAACTCTGCAAAGAAAAAAACATGCGTTCAGACCCACCCAGGATCTCTTAGTACATCAGTGCATTAAACATCCACATTCTTGCATTGGTTATTTCTTGAACTTCCAGTTTCTGGTGATAGAAAGACAGGTTTTATAGAAAGGATCGTTTGTTCCTTTTCAGGAATAGGGTGGCAGCGGTTTACGCTCTAGTGTCTGAAGTGCTGCCTTTAATTTATAATAGAATTAGAACATTTTCTTGTTAAGGCAACCTCTGTGCTCAGTGTTCCCTGTAAAAGACTGTATTTTGAGACCGAATTCTTGATTTCAAGGTCAGGAAGAGGAGATATGAAATGTCAGGGCAATATAGTCCTTATGTCAAAATTCATAGAAACTGGAATATTTCTGCCACCTATGAACCTTAAAGATTTTGATTTAAAAACAGCTATAGTGAATGCTAAGAAAAATACAGTCTAATCCCTTGTGAAACTGATATTTCATCGCTTCCATTTTGACTAATTTTCTAGTTGTTACTGTTTTCCTGGAGGGCCATAGCAAAAATAACACATCTGGGAAGCTAATCATTTGGATATGTAGTTCTGTTAAAAATGACAACCCCATTCTTTTTTCCCAGAAAATCTACGTGATAGAATGATAAAGATACAGTCCTAGAATTCAGTGAAGGATGAATTTGTTAAGATAGATTTGATTTTCAAACACACAGAGGTGGTAACTGAGACTAAATCAAGGGTGGATTTGCTTAAAGGTATAAGAAAAGAGTGTTGGATTGGTGATTGGGTTGGGGGAATATGCACAGGTAGAGACCCGGATGTGTTGGAGAAAGGTCAGAGTGTAAGTGTGGAGGAAGAAGCAACTGTGTTTCAGAGGCAGGAAGACTAAGCGTATTACACATAAGCCCAGGGAAGTACTTCAGCAAGGGAGAAGGGTGGTAAATAGTTTGCACAAAAAAATCTCAAGGAGAGAGGATTGGAAAAACACCAGTTGATTTGGTGAAAAGTAGGTCATTTCCTTAGTTCCCAGGGCATTGTGGTGGGGAAGTTGCTTTCACTTCTCTCCAGGTAAGCACTGAGGGGCATTTATGATTTAACCTGACTTTTCCATGGCACTTTTAAAAATAGAAAACGTATGATTCATCTAGAGAATGCAATGCCTAATGAAGTACGTAAGCATGTTGTAATTAGTGTAGTATCACCACGCTGTTTACATTAGGGATTCGGTGCTTTCCTCATAGAAAGAAGACGTAAAAAGGAATCAAGCTAGGAAGGTCACTTTTGCACATGTATAAATCATCCCGTTAAAAGAGAATGATGGGAAGCAAATATGGCGGCACTAGATAAATTTTGGAAGTAGAGAAAAGTCACCAACTATCCTTACCCACCGATTGTACTTGCAGATAGAAGAGGCCCAGGCGCAGGAATGGAGGATTTTGCCATTAAAACAAAAACAAAGAACACACACACCTCAGAGTGCTGTGTCCCCAAAACACAAGGAGCTGATGTTAAAAAGATCTTTTGAATAAATCAGTGTCTCCAGGATGCATCACATTGAAAGCCGTATTTTTGCTTCTTTAAAGTGATAAGAAAGTAGCTCCTTGTGTTTCTCTCCAGAGTTTTCACAGCTAATGAGCAGCTGGAGGCCCTGTTGGAAGTTAACAAACTCATTTTCAGCGGCTGCAGCTTGTGCTGCACCTCGTTGGGACTGACCGGAGCATTGGGATTTGAATCCTTCATCCTGTGTCCACACCTGGAAACCACTTATCCTGCACCCGTATCATCCAACTTCCGATTCACATCAGGTTTCTTTAGCTGTCATTGTCTTTACTTGAATTAAAGCTATAAACAATTTACGTTTTTACTAGTTAAAGTGATTGTCATTAATAACAACGACTAATGCAGTTCTACATAATCAAAATCACATTGTGCATGCTGTACAAGGCAATAAAAAGTAGAAATTTTCTCAGATGGACAAACTTTGATAATCCTATGGGGAAGTTTTTTTTTTTTTAAGAAATAATTGGAATACATCTGAATAGCAAATAATTGTCCTATTAAAAAAAAACCACAGCTGGCTAGAGACAAAAAAGAAAACAATCTGAAGGGATTCATGGGAAAATTAACAGTGAATATTGAATTTCCTGAATTTTATTTCCAAACTGCCTGACATGCTGTTTTTCTTTGGTCGTCTTATTTCCCACCTGGGGTTAGTCTTTTTACTGTGCGTGGTGGTTCTCTCAATCTTGCAGTTCGCCAGTTCCGTGGCAATTTGAATTTTATGATTATTATAGAGTGGGACAAAACTCAAAAGTACACCAAGAATGAAAGCCTTTCTAATCTTATTTTAATCGTCTCCTTGCTCCAAGAACCATATATTCTCCTGATTTACTCCGGCTGTACAAGGACCCAACGGTAACAGTTCACCTGGTACTCTGCACTTTAGCATCCTGAACTCTGAAAATTTACAAACAAGTTGTCTCCTGTAAATATCCACCTGTCCAGCTCCTACCTTGCTGAGAGAAAGTCAGTACCTTTTAACGTGGTCCAGCATGAATCACACCAAGTCACACGCATATACCCATTTAGAAAAGGCATTGTAGAGAATTCTACTTTAAAAGGCCGATTTTAGTCAAAGGAATCCCAGGTCTCGTGGCTGTGAGAGTAAACCTAAATCTCATACTCTGCCTCAAATGACAGCATGTCACATTTACTTGCAAGTGGCCACCCAGTTGTTGAATCCTTCGTGGACAGGGAGTTTGTGTAAGATGGGTGGCTTGGCCTTTTATCTTTTTGTGACCCCTAAGTGGAATATAGTAGCATTTTGGCTCCTGTTACTAGCAAAATAGTCCATGTTTGCTCCAGGAAGTTGAACATTCTAACGATAAACATTCCAACATTTGAATTATAAATTGGTAGCCTGCCTGGCACGGTTGATAGCGCCAGCTGGCTTATCTTGAGCCCATGACATTTGATTGCCTTTTGCCTTCCTTTGAACAAGTTATCTCTTAGCTGTCTGTCTTATAAAGTGAAAATAAATAGCTGCGATTCCATCTTGCACTGTAATGTATTGTTTTTCCCGTTCAGCAAGTCGTCATGAAACTCAGGAACGTTACCAGGATAAACATGGCATAAACGCAGGGCATGGTGGCTGATGGGACCTTTGAGATGTAACACAGGTGATTTACCGAGACCGAATGGTACATTGTACTAACTTTTCATTTTGCAGCAACTTAAATATCCTCTTGGCTAACAAGTGAAGTGGTTTCTGTTCATTGCCCCTGAATTGTCTCCGTAGCCCCAGAGCTTCCTTTGAAGGAGAACGAGCACTCTGTAGATAGAGAAAGACGATTGCGGAGCAGGCCGAGTGCAGACTCCAGGATGGGCGATGGCATCGGGCTGCTCATTACTTGTTCTGTACAGTTGCTTTTACTAAAGACAGAACGAAAGGGCACCCCGGTGTCAGACAACCGGGCTTGCGCTTCCCATTCCAGGCAGGAAGCAAAAGATGTATGTCCCCGAAATCAATTCAATGTGATTATTTGCTAAGTTTTCATGAATACTAAACAGAAAAGGTCGGCTAACATAAAAAATGCAGTGCAGTGGTTCCCTCGGGGGCTGGGCACTGGCAAGGGCTGCATTATTGCTTTTTGATCTTCCATTTATCCTTTTCTGAATATGAATAAAATATACTTTGAGAGTTAGTTTAAAATTAAGGAAAATTAATGATCTTCTTTGAAAATCAGGCTCTACTATGCTATTAGTCTTTTAAAAAGTTAAGAAACCTTTCCAACTTTAATTATGAGACCACTATTCTCTCTCTCTCTCTCTCTCTCTCTCTCTCTCTCACTCACTCTTACGTTGTATTAGATTTTTTAAGGGGAAAACACCCCAACTTACCTCAGCTGTTGGGTTTCCGGCAGGTCCTCTGGACGTGACGGCTCGGTGAGGACTACAGAGCCGAAAGGGGGCCGTTTCAGACCTCTTGTTTCACGTGGAGACTTGACCTTGCTGTGGGGACCACAAGGCACACATTCAGACAAGAGGAGATCTAATGTGTGTGCCGGGGAAATCTTTCAGAAACCTGAGATGGTTTAAGCATTTTGCAAATTAGCAGTGACTGGAGTGGTTCCCTAACCACTATTTCTGTGAACTGTAGCATGTATTGAACAATTAATGGAAGAAATATGCAACAAAATGTGGACAAAATCATAATTGAATAGGTTGCTGGGCACAAGTATACTTATATTTACATCTTCAGGTATTCATACAAGAACCTTACTGATTACAAGTCAGGGAAACTCACATCTCCCTGCAATGGTGAGCAATGGCGAGCAATGGCGGTGATCCAGCCTCTTATGACGGATGTTATGAATGAGCCAGGCAGAAGGCATGGTATTCCCATATGTTTACTTCACTGGCTGTGCGGTTGATTAGGATGATTAACTGGGCTCTGCCTCAGAGCCGTGGGTGACATCCGTTAGGGAAGAATCTGAAGAAAGGAACAATTGTGACTTCATCGGCTAGTGCTGAACAGTTCTAGGGTCTGGTCATAGTGCAACTGGTGGCAGAGCACTTGTGGCGTCCAAAGGCCAGGTTTAAAAATCTTGCCTCTGCCATTGATAGGGTGACTAAGAGTAAGTCACTTAACCTTGAGTTTTTTCATTAATGGCGATATTAATTTGTGCCTTACCTAGATTGAAATATGACACTTAAATTCGGGTACATGAAATAGCTGTATAACACTGCAGGACCCTGTTAAGGGAGTTGTTTTTATTCATTAGTCCACAATTCCACCCACCATAGATACAGTAGTGATGTATCTCTATCCCGATTTGCTTCTCTTCATTGGTCCTGAGGGGATGGGACAAGAGTCGCAGTGAATGGCGTCTTCACTGTAATTCTCACCTGGATTTTGAAGATGCTGAGATACGGAAATATTGTTGAGAAATGATGAACATTTTCTTTGGGTCTAATACATTTCCTTAAGTGAATGTAATTAAATCACTGAAAAGAAGTGATTCCCAGTCCTGAACATTTTAGAAAAGGGGTCAGTAAAACTCAGTGATGAAGGAAATTTGGAAAACCTTTCCCTGTAGCCAAATTGGCTCACTCACTGGCTTCTAAAAAAAAGATAACACACGCATGTTTTCTCTGCTTCTGGTCTTCCTAGTTATCATTTCTTTTTTATTTTTCATAGAATATCTTTCCTCTCTAGTCTTTGCTTTAATTTAGAACCCAATTAAGTGTTACCTCTTCTAAGAATAGACTTCCTTGATTACCTCAGCTACATGACAAACACAGTCATTGGTGAATGTGTAACTTACTGGTTTGCGTTGTCACTTACTATATGCCATGTGCGTATGACTTGCCTCTGAAAATCAATTGTGAATTCTTTGGAGGAAGCATTATGCATTGTATTTCAATTGTTAGACAATAATCTTGGAAATTTATGATGACAGACTAGTTAGACAAATAAGAAGGGTGATTGTAGTAGCAACTATTTGGAAGCAAAAAAAAGTTAACTGGCCAGAAAAAGAAAAGAGTTTAAAGCTCATTTATTTGATGGGAAAAAAGTTTGAAAATCAACTTAAAGCTAGGTGAATTGAGATTAAGAAGACAAAAGTATTGACTGGAAACCATTGATGTATGATCAAGAGTCTGTAGAGGATGAAGAGAAGAAAATTTAAGTTTCATATTTAGAAAAAGAAAAATTGAGGGTAAAATTAGACCCACGAAGAGGTATCTGGTGAGTCTCTTTTTGTTGCCTTGCCATTTATATTCAATGCAACATAACTTATATTTTTTGCATAGAAAAACTATATAGAGCTATCTTGTGAGCCACATCTGGATCTTTCTCTACAAATGAATCTTCTTCCTACACCAAAATGTTCTCCTTTTTGACGGCTATATTTGAAGTGATTGTGTGAGGTCCCAGGAAGGAAAGAAATGCACTTACGGTTGCATTATTTTATTTCATATTTAAATAGGCAGTCTCCTTCTCATTTTTTACCTCTTCTACCCAAAGTCAAAATAATGCAGACCTTGAAAGCCACAGATGCCATTAACAGCCCCTATTCTGAATGCTCTTAGTGGGACCAGCTCTTGTGTAGCCTGTGTGCCTTTTATTCTTCTAAGTTTTCCAGACAATACTAAGACAAGGTCTCTTTCATGCTATAGAGATAAGTGTTACATAAAAATGAAATTACTGACACCGTCCCTTTTCTATCATTTTAATATTATTTTTCCTGTTTTAGGTTGACTTGTGAGTTTCTTTTCCAGTGGAGTTTTCCACTATATTGTATTTAGAAATTGGCCGGGCGCGGTGGCTCACGCCTGTAATCCTAGCACTCTGGGAGGCCGAGGCGGGTGGATTGCTCGAGGTCAGGAGTTCGAGACCAGCCTGAGCAAGAGTGAGACCCCGTCTCTACTAAAAATAGAAGGAAATTATCTGACCAACTAAAACTATATATATATAGAAAAAATTAGCCGGGCATGGTGGCGCATGTCTGTAGTCCCAGCTACTCAGGAGGCTGAGGCAGTAGGATCGCTTAAGCCCAGGAGTTTGAGGTTGCTGTGAGCTGGGCTGATGCCACAGCACTCACTCTAGCCCGGGCAACAGAGCAAGACTGTGTCTCAAAAAAAAAAAAAAAAAAAAAGAAACAGCGTGGCCTCTCAAGAACCCAGTCAGAAACGGTCACCGCTCAGGGCCACTCACCTTCAGGCCACAGGGAAGATGCAAATCGACTTCAGCGCTCAAGAAACAATGTGCAATCACATTGGCTTTTGCAGGCTCACTTTTTGAAAGAATTATTATTGACAACATTCAATACAAGGAAAGAATGCTTGTCTTTAGAGTCTTCCTAGCTATTTAGCTCAGCTTTGGCAGGCTGCATTGCCAGCTGCTCACCTGCATTCATAATTTAAAAGTAGTGACCTGGAGAGCTGATTGTGATTTTTAAATCAAATTCCTCATCCTCCAAACCTTGGTATCTCACCACCCTGGCCCGCCTTCAGCAAAAATGTTGTCAAGTCAATTTAGCCAGAATCCCTTTTACCTCTGATGTTTCTTCTCAGTAATTTTTCACCCACAGACACTACCCTGCTCCTTGGCTATAAATCCCTACTTCTCCATGATGTATTTGGAATTGAACCTGGTTCTATATTGAGGTCTCTTTCTCCTGTTGCAGTAGGGCCTGAATAAAGTCTGTTTTTGACACTTTGACTCCTGTCCAGCTCTGTTTCTATTTCTAGGAGCTCCGCTCAGCGTATAAGCCTGGACCAGCCGTTGGCTCCTTTGTACTCTTTTTTTTTTTTTTTTTTTTTGCAATTTGGCTTTGTTTTTTTTTTTTTTTTTTTTATATATATATATTTTTTATTTCAGCTCATCATGGGGGTACATAAGTTTAGGTTATATACATTTTCCATGTCCCACCCATCCCCCCGAGTCAGAGTCCCAAGCGCGTCCGTTCTCATTCTCCAGACAGTGCACCTGGCACTCATCATGTAGTCATACCTCCATCCCCTCCCCCCCGCACCTCCCCGGGTCTGCACCTTCAAGCATGACCATTCCCCAGAGGGTGTGCAACGCACTCGTCATGTAGGCATACACCCATCCCCTCCCCCCACCCCCCATCCCAGTCTGATATCCAATTGGTATCCTTCCCTGATGTACATTTAGGTGATGATCAGGGAAACCAGTTTTCTGGTGAGTACATGTGATGCTTGTTTTTCCATTCTTTGGATACTTCACTTAGAATAATGGGTTCCAGCTCTCTCCAGGAGGACCAAAGAGATGTCGTATCATTGTTATTTCTTATAGCTGAGTAGTACTCCATGGTATACATATACCACAGTTTACTAATCCATTCGTGGATTGATGGGCACTTGGGTTGTTTCCACATCCTTGCGATTGTAAAAAATATTAAGAACTTATATCCTATTTCTCTGAGAATAATTATAATATTTACAGCGTTTTACTATAAGAGGAGTGATAAGGCAAAGGAAAGAAAATGGTAGCAAGACATTTATATCATAGTGATGATTAATTTATTGCACTTGGAATGCATCATTATATGCTGAATTGGCAGTCAAATTATTTCCTATACATTAATTTCATCTTTCGTAGTGAAATCTAAAAATTCTATGAAGAAGGAAGACTAGAAAGTGTAAATGCCATGACATTAGGGACACAGTTTATTTTGGACCTTAGCCAAGAAAAGTCTCAGGGTATATCTCAGAGTATAAATGTGCAAAATACCATTTTGGAATGCCAATAACATTGTCTGCTGTCTTTGGCTACAGAATTTTATTATTAATTTGTTTAAAAAAATAGATTTTTTTTTTTTTTGCTATTTTTTGGTCACCTTTTGATTCCTGCTATGATAACAATGGAGTTTCTGAAGGAGTGTGAGACCTGAAGAGTCTAACAGGTGCAGCAGGGTTGGAGGTGCTCACTCTGAAGAAGCAGTTGATGCTTCTGCCCCTCCCGGGACGCTGGGAGACGTGGATACCCTGTCATGATGTGCTCTGGCACGGGTGGGTGGGGAACCTGTGCAGACAGCAATTCTGGGCTTTGGCTCCAACGTCACTTAAGCCTCCTGTTAGGTGGAGAGTCCAGTACCTACTCCAGACAACACACAGCATGAGGGTGACATAAGACAGATAGGACTGATCTTTGAAGGTGGCAGAAAAGTGTTTGTGCCCAGGGAGGAGAGATTTGGCTGTGAGAACATGTTGTAGATGCCATTGTGGGGCCTGGTCTGCTATTTAGGCTCGTAGAGAAACCTCCGCAAGTGTCTAGCTAAGTAAAAATACTCTTTTGATAAGAACAATTTTAAAAGGGGAGCAAACAGAACCGTATTTGGCCTTTTTTTTTTTTTTTAAATCTTACTTCCTCCATAAGATAAAAAAGAAGACATGACATTGTTCCAGATGCTGGGTGCATTATTGATGTGAGCAAACAAAGGGAGGTTGTCTTGGGGCCGATGACAAGGCTTTACTGTCAAAACCTGGATGTGCCTCCGGAGGCGTGTGGTCCTGCTCTCGAAGTGGGATCAGTAAGAATGGCTTAAGATCAATTCCTCTGAAAATGTAATCATTATTTTTTGGCAGACATTCTCCAAATATAATTGGCTCTTTGCTAAAATCCTGTATAGCAGGTTAACTCATTTAGTTACTCTGGATTACATTTTTTACCCAATTTATCTTGGAGGTACACTAAGAAGTTACCTTCGTTAAAATTATATGTCCTTTGAGTGCAATACTAAAAAAGTTTTAAATGGTTTAAGTGGGTAATTTGCAATACTTGCTTTAAAAATTCTCGAGGATAAAATTCTTATTTATAAGCTCTATAGTGCAGATCTTTGATACTTTTCATTTGAGTAGACCTGCTGCTGTTTGCTGAGAAAACTTGACCCTTTCTGCCAACCTTCCCTCCATCTGCCTCTTGGATAAGTTGCAGAGCTTTTTATTCAAGCATAAATCCTTAACTTTTAGTAAAGGATTAAAATCCTAGTCCTTTGTTTATGCACGAAATCAATCAATCTTTCTTTAATTGGTAGTGTAGATTATCTGCAAGTTCTTTCCAAGGAGCTTTAACTGTTAGCTGTAGGAAGAACACCTAGATACAGAGCCAGAGCATTTCTTAGAGATGACTCAAAATATATTTGATAATCTATTCTTCCTCTTTTTCTAAATTTTACTCTTGGATCAAATCAGACCACCAGAAAACCACATATTTAGATACTCAGACAATAAGCTGTGGCCTTTTCTTCTTTTTTAAAAAAAACTCCATGTACAAGTTTTCTTCCGTTTTATGCACATGCCCGTGTCAAAGGATGTTGTCAGAGAAATGCTCTCAGGACATTTGTCGCAGGGCTGAGGCTGTGTGTGCTGCCTTCCACATGCACAGCCTGTCCTTCACAGGGACCCACAGCATCAGTACAATAGTCCTTTGTTATCTGCATTTCAATTTCTACGTTATCAGTTTCTTGAGGTCAACTGTGGTCCAAAAATATTAAATGGAAAATTCCAGAAATAAACAATTCATAAACCTTAAAATGGCCTGTTCTGAATATTGTGATGAAATCTCCTGCTGTCATAGTAGGCATCCTTCCCGGAACATGAATCATCCCTCTATGCAGCATATCCTCGCTGTATAAGCTACGTGCCCCTGTTCGTCACTGAGTAGCCATCTCTGCTGTCGGACTGAAAAAACCTAGTATATCTAGAGTCCATACAGTACAAGATTTCAGGCATTCACTGAGAACTTGCAACGTATCCTCCATGGATGAAGCGGGGGTCTACTGTTTTCCAGTTCTTGCTAGTTGAGGAAAACTAAGCTTTTCCTGAACATTATTTTTCCCTTTGATCAGCTTTAGTCTTTTAAGTCCTTATCTCCTAAACTATGTTCTGCAGAACGCTTTGCTAAGCAAGGCCAGTAACTGGTGCATAAAAAAGCTTTCCGTTCTTCACACCTTACTGGCCCCTTTGTATGTTCATCAGCACGTGGATGGCTGTGTGTAGTTCCACCATTAAGAAGAAACGAGCATTAACTTTGTTTTAATCCCACATTTGCCAGTATTTCTCACAGTGTGTGTGTGGGAAGGGGGGGTACGTGTGACATTTCCAATAAGATCTAGTGGAACAGCATTAAGCAGATACCAGTTTGAGGAATACTGTTGCAATTTTATGACTTTCCTCTTTACTTTGTTTTGGTTTCCAGAGGCTTAGAGAGAGGTTTGCAAATTTTTTGTTTGTTTACCTTAAATTCCCCTGTCTGTGGACTGGATAAGGTAGCCACGGACATCTTGGTAAAACGTGAGATCCCACTTCATCCCGCTTGCCTTGTGAACCTCTCCCCACGGGGCGATTCCTGGGGGCTCCCCGGCCCCACTAGTAGCGGTCTCTGCTTCATTTTCCCATTTACTTCACTTACCCCTTTCCATTGTAGACACTTTACTGACTTATGCTGTACTTTCATTTCAGTTCTCACAGTGACTTGCAGGTCCATAGACTTACCAAGCAGCCTCACGTTTTCTCGTTTCTATGGCTTTAATATCCATTCATTTCTAATGCGCCCTGCACGCTCGGTCTTCAGCATGTGCTCTGGTATCACAGCGGGTGTCGTCTTAGGACCTTTCTTCCTGTCATCTTGTTTTCCTCCCTTCATTTTTCGTTTCTTCAGATTCCCAATGTATTTATTTATTATCCTGTTTTCTTACACATATCTCCGAAAGCAGGCTTGTGTCTTTTATGCAGTGAGATGATGGTATAAGTGAGTAGTCAATTATTTTTCCTAATTAATTAAACATAAATTGATCTCTTTCTGATACCCGAAGGGCTATAGTCAGACGGAAGTGGGGGTGATGGCATTGCTGGGATGTGAGGGGGGGGAGTGCTGGCCGCTCATTTTGGAGAATGGGAGACGTCAGGCAAAGCGGGGTGAGCCTAAGGCTCTTTGAAGCGCTTGACATCATGGAATGAAAAAGCGCTTCCTGGCCTGATCGGTCTCAGCAGAAATCCCAGCTTTGCCCCTGACTGGTAGTGCTGTCTGGGTTGGAGCCAAGTGAGGGAAAATACGTTCAGCTCCTTCCAAGGGCTGCGGACGGAATCCGGACGCGCGGAGCGCAAGGCCTGGCCCGCCTGGGGCTGACTCCCGCTGCTCCGCTGCTTTCTGGGGGGATCCTTGTGTCCTTACGTCGTGGATCAAGAACTTCTTCCAAATGAAATCAAGTGACCTACACTCACCTTTTTTGCTTCTTGGATATTTAAGAATGCCACGATGGGATGTGCTGAGAACAAACGTTTAATGAATTGATCAGGGCCCCGCCTCTGAATGGTTTGATTGAGAGAAACACCTCGGACACATTTCCGACCCGACGCCCCCTCCTTTCTTTTCTACCCCGATCTGTCAACATCCATTTGTCTTTTTCAAAACTGAAGCAGAGAATTGCATAAAAATTTTATTTGTCTGGCCTTAGAATGAACACGCCTCACTTATGTGATAGAGTTGGCTCCTTTTCTTGCTTTTATTCCTCCTCATATTGCTACCAATTTAATACGTCTGAAACATCTTTCAGTACATCAGTTACAGTATGGCTTAAAACCCTTTAATGACTCCTGTTACCTACAGGTTAAAATCTAAACACTATTATTATCATGGGTTTTCAAGCCTCGCAGTTTGGATCTAATTTTTATTTCTAGCCTTGTTGGCTATTAGTACTGCTTTCACGAACCGTTTGCTCCAATCACACTAACTTTTTAATTTGTTGCTTTGAATGTGTTCCACTGCATTTCCCAAATGAACATCATCATCATAATAATGACAATGACAGTGACGGGAGCAGTATTAGAAGTAGTGAAAATAATGGTGACCAGATTGAATTGTTTGAATCCAGCGCCTTTTTTCCCCTGTCTTCCAAATATTCATCTTTTGTCATCTTTTCACACATTTCTTTACCTCCCCTAACAGCACATCAGAGCCCTTGCAGATCCCTTCTCTGTGCTAAGTTTTATGGACGACTGTGGCTAGAAATAAGCTCTTTTCTCTGAGCTACTGTGATACTTACTGTCCACCCCTTGGTGACCACACCTTTTGCAACTTCTGTAAATAGTTACCTTTTTTGATGTGTTCAGAAATTTCTCAGCTTGTAGGAGTGACTTATGTGCATTCTTTAATGTGAATGGCACCTACTTCAAATTCCTTGTGGGATATGTTGATTATATACAGGAAATTAAATTGTGGTATACTCAATACGTACGTGCACACACATATATAAATAAATACAAACAATGAGCAAGAGAAACAACAACACTCGCAAGCAAATGGCAAGTAGTGCTTCCTCACCTTGTGTCACTGACACCCCGTGGAGGACTTCTCTCTCCTCTCTCCTTCCCCTTCCTCCTCTCAGTTCCCCATGTCCATGTTGATGGAATGACCAGACACAGAAAAATGGGGACTGTGAACTGAATTGTATTAACATAGTGCTAATTGCAAATAATCCCAGTTTAGCATTCAATTTATTGTGTAATCTTAAATTATAAGAGGCAACATTTTTTTGTTGATGAATTTGATTCTTTTAAATTGTGAGATATTTTTCTTAAACATATTTTAGAGGAGATACATACTTAATCTTATGCTTTTTTTTTTTTTTGGTATGTTCTGGCACAGTCCTGTGAGCATTATACTAATGATGATAATGAAATCAATAGTGATAAGATAAGCATGCAAACATGAAAGCTTTAATCTATTAGACAATTTGGTAATTTACATTTAAATCACAATGAAATGAAGAGAAATTCACTATCCTCTCATTTTGATTGTTTGGCTTGTATTTTCTCTGAAAAGAGGCTGTGCAATTTTTTTCCTGAGGTCAGCTGGGGGCTTTTTGGAATGGTGTGGAGGAATACCTGGCAGAGAGTGTACTGTAGACCTCCTGGGGAACTGGCTGCATCAGTAAGATGCCATTTCCCTCAGGCTGCAGCTACACCTGTGCATCATAAATTTGGGAGAAATGTGGCTGTTACCTTGGGATTTAATCTACTTTTGGTTTATGGAAAATTTCCAAATGGAATTATTAAAGTAAGTGTTACCTAATTGTAGCAACACATTTATTTTCCTTGATCATTTTTGGTTTTTACTTATTTTTACTTTTTTATTTAAAGGAGGTTGATTGGCAGTTTTTGTGTGCCATGTGTACTGTGTGTGATACTGACTGACCTAAAAAGCTTTTTCATATGCCCACAGGCCATTGATAAAGCAAGGAAAACTACAAAATACTGGTGAGAGAAATTGTGGATGATTCAAACAAATGGAAAAATATTTCATTTGCTCATGGATTAGAAGAATATTGTTAAAATTACCATGCTACCTAAAGCAATATACAGATTCAATGCAATCTCTGTCAAAATACTAACATTATTTTTCACAGCATTAGAAAAAAGAATCTTAAAATTCACGTGAAACTAAAAAAGAGCCTGAATAGCCAAAGCAATCCTAAGCAAAAGAACAAAGCTGGAGGCATCATGTTATCTGACTTCAAATTATACTACAAGGCTATAGTAACTCAAACAGCATGGTACTGGTATAAAAACATATCAATGGAACAGAGTAGATAACCCAGAAATAAAGCCACATGTTTACAGCCAACTGATCCTTAGCAAAGCCAACAAGAACATACATTGGGGAAAGGACATTCTTTTCAATAAATTGTTCTGGAAAAATTGGATTGTTATATGCAGAAGAATGAAATTCCCTCACCATATACAAAAACCAACTCAACATGGATTAAAGACTTAAATGCATAAGTTATAAAAATACTAGAAGAAAACCTAGAGAAAACTCTTCTGGACATTGGTCTAGGCAAAGAATTAATGACTAAGACCTCAAAAATAGAGGCAATAAAAAGACAAATGGGACATAATTAAACTAAAGACAACAAAAGAAATAACTGAGTGAACACACAACCTGTAGAATGGAAGAAAGTATTTGCGAACTAGTCATCTGTCAAAGGGCTAATATCCAGAATATAAAAGGAACTCAAACAACCAAAAAAAAAAAAATCTCATTAAAAGGTGGGCAAAGAACACGAATAGGCATTTTTCAAAAAGAAGACGTGGAAATGGCCAACAGATACATGAAAAATGCTCAATATCACCAGAGAAATTCAAATTAAAAACACAATGAAATAGTATCCCAGTCAGAATACCTAGTTTTGAAAAGACAAAAAAAATTAATAGATGTTGTTGAGGTTGTGGAGAAAAATGAACTCTTGTACACTGTTGGTGAGGAGGTAAATAAGCACAGCCTCTATGGAAAACAGTGTGCAGATTTCTTGAAGAGTTAAATACAGAACTACCACTTTATCCAGAAATCCCACTCTGGGTATCTACACAAAGGAAACAAAATCAATGTATTAAAAAGTTACTTACACTTGTATGTTTATCACAGCACTATTGACAGTAGCAACAATAGGGAATCAACCTAAGTGCCCATCAATGGAGGAATGGGTAAAGAACATGCGGTATATACATAACGAAATCCTATTCAGCCATAAAAAAAGAATGAAATCTCATTACGTACAGCACCATGGGTGGAATTGGAGGCCATTATCATCAGTGAAGCCAGGCATAGAAAGTCAAATATCACATGCTCTCTCTCATAAGTGGGTGCTAAAAGTGTACACATGGATGTAGAGAGAGGGGAATGATGGACAATGAAGACTCAGAGGGAGAAGGTAGAAAGGGGATGGATGATGAGAAATTAGTTAATGGATACAGTGTACATTATTCAGGTGATGGCTCCCCTAAAAGTCCTCATTGACCACTGCCCAATCTATGCATATAACAAGATTGCATGTGTACCCCATACATCTGAATAAATAACAAACAAGCAATGATTTCTGTG
This sequence comes from Lemur catta, assembly GCF_020740605.2. NCBI lineage: Eukaryota > Metazoa > Chordata > Mammalia > Primates > Lemuridae > Lemur > Lemur catta. Next base: position 50,335,035 of record NC_059143.1, read on the forward strand.
TGACGTCCTGCACCATGCTGAATTCATGCTGTGCTGTTGTACTTTGTCTCAAGGGAGGAAAAAATCAATGGGGTTTAGACCAAGGCTCAGTTTAGTCCTAAAATATGTGGGAAAAGAACCTGAAAAATTTGCATACAATATCTCTTTATTATTTTATAATTGTGTAATTATTACTATTTTTTATTTAGTGCATTTTATGGAGATTACTTTAATGGTGCTGAGGTTTTGGGGTGTGAGACCTGTGGAGCTCTTCCTTGGTAGGTGGACAGCATATTTTCTGTTTTTTTCTTCTCTTTTTTAGACTTCACGATAAGCCTGAAAGTAATTGAGAAGCCAATTCCAGAGTTCTTAAACTGCCATAAATATCCTCATACTTTTTATATATCATGTCTACTATTTTATTAATTTTCTACTGTGTGAAGGATTTCAGTTTCCTTTGAATCCCTAAACAGACTTACTTGTGTGTTAAGAGAAAAAAACAGACTTGTAATATGGAATGTAGTGTGTGGGATATTGATAATAATTAAAGAGAAAATTAGGAATAAGAAAATGAGGTATAATGAAGAGTGTAGGGTAGAACACACACACACACACACACACACACACACACACACACACACACAGATTTTGAAAGCAGCCTTGAAAGAAGAAGGGTTGACATAGGCATGAACATTAGAGTCCTATGGAAGAGAGTCAAAGTGCTCTGCTGTGCTCTGGCTTGAGGTTAAGGATTTAGAAATTATATGTGCACTGTATACCATCAGGAAGAAGTTGGGAGAAGAACCATGCGGATCCATTGAGTTTTCTTCCTCAGATATGCCATGCTAATCATGTTAATTTGGTTATTTAAAGCTTCCTCTATCTTAAACTTGGCATAATTAAGCACGATTAAATAGGGAGACAAGAAAATATACATTCCTTCTTTCAAGAAGAATCCATGGAACTTTACCTTGCTTCTCACATTGTTCCAATGTACCTCTGGGCACTTGTTTCCTAGAACAAATGTTCGCTGTTAGGGGGAATCTTAAAACTTGGGCTTATGTTTCCCTATGGAGGGGCTTGCATTTGGGTAACACTTCTGCCTCTGTCTGCCCCTCATTCTCTTTGCCCAGGAGAAGGAGGCATGTCCCTTCTCTGACTAGTGAGGAGGAGGAACTGGCCATGCGTGGCTTAGCCCTGACGGCTTCCTTTTTCTCTCTCCTCCAGGATTATCTGTCTAGATCATGTGTTCTCATCTGCTTTCTGGAGCCCAAATCTTACCTCTGCTAATGGTTAGCTGTGTGATCTTGGGGAAATTTCCCCAAATTTTTGGTGCCTTACTTTGTTTTGTTTTCCAGTTTGAAAATACATGTTATAATATTAATAGATTGCCTCCTTGGATATTGTGTGGAAAGTCTTTAATTAATTGAAGATAATAGAGAATTTTGGAGAAACAAGCAGATTAAACACAGCAGGCACTGTCCCTCACCTCCCAAGGCAAATAGCCAACACATGGGAGTGTGTGTTTTGTTGAAGGGATGGTATTAACAAGTAGGGGGAGGTGTATCGCATATGCCAACAGGTACCTGGTACCTAACAAACACTTGATAAATACTTGTTGAATGAAGCCCTTATTGGAAGAAGGCATGTGTATTTTTGAAATGTCCTCAGATAATTCTGCTAAATATTCCTTTTCTTCCACTATAACACACGTGCACACACAAGCACTCTCAACATTTGTGCGTGTAGTACATCTATCCAGAGGTATTGTGAATCCTACCTCTTTGGAACTGTTTCTTAATAAATTATTACGCATATGCTTTCTAAAGTCTGCAGGCCAGTAGTATCTTTTTCCTTTCAACACGCATTGTTAAGAATATGCTTATCTTGCACTATTTTAAAAAAAGTCATATTTACAAACTGCTAGAATTTTCTGAATTGTATTTGACAGGTTACACTACTTGCTTCACAATCCAAATATGGTATATTTAATAGGTAACAATGTGTTTCACAATTACTATGAAGCCATAAAGCCCTGAAGGGAAGAATGGCTCCTGGGAAATGCTATCTCCTATGGGCAAAGAAAAAGCTGGAACACACCCTTTGATTTCCTACTTCTGTTATAATGATTTTTAAGAGATTCAAACTCAAATTCTAAGTTTACCTCCATGTTGTATTCATGAATATAGCATATTATAGCTAGATACATTATCAATATAGATGTCTAGAACATCTCCACCTAAAATAATTATTAGCAAGCATCAGATCTGGCATTTAGGTTCATGTGGGAGAAACCTGGATAATGGCTTAGAAAGGATTCTAGTCACTCATCCCAAATTTTCTTTAGTTATACTGCCTTTTAATTCAATTTTGAAAATATATAGAAGAGCACAGATTTCTTACTTGGATGTTATAGGAAACAATGAAATAATAATGGCCTTCAAGTAGCTGATAAACATGGAGGATTTAAACAGTTAAATTCAAAACACTATAGATAGGGAGCCCACTTACATTTGGAGGTGTAATATTACTGGACCAATGAGTGTAAACATTTAAAAGCGATATGCCAGTTGTTTCCCAGGTAGACTGGGTGGGTGTATTTGCCAAACTGAGAGTGCCAGAGCCACCTCATACTATTAGAATTGCCCATAATCATGTAAACTATATTTTAATTGATATATCATTTTATTAAAAGTATTAGAAGAATAGATACTTCTTGGAGTAACAAGGAGTTTATGCTGGTTGTAGAAAATTGGAAAAGTGTAGAAATATTCCAACCCGAATAGAAGACCACTGCTGAAATGTGGATTTTTAATAACCATCCGTTTTCAAAATATTTTGAAATATTCTCTGCTGTTCAGTTATAATGATAGCTGGAGGCATTATATGACTTTATTTTGTAACATTTTTTTTTCAGTACAGATGTGAAAAGTTTCACATCTATTATTTAGTAGATGTGCAATGTCAAATAAAGTTAGACAGAAGTTTCAGAAAAAAAAGATAAATTTGGAAAAGACCATAGTCCCTGAGATGGAAAGTGACATAATGATGTTTTCCCATGTGGCAGCGGTTAGAAAGGAAATGCTGGGAAAGTGTCAGGATTTCTGCATCAGCTTTCAGATGCATGTCCTCACTTTCTCTTTGTTATATCCAAATGAAGATCTTTAAAATGTACACATAGGGAGGCTAAGGCCTTGGAGACACAAGATTCTTTGGCAAGTGGCCATAACTTACTACCTGGGCTGCAGGACTGTGCCCTCCCCTCCTCTCCTGGGATCTGGCTGCCCAGGGTGTCCTGGGTCCCTCCGTATCTTGCACTTTCTTGGTGGATGACTGTGGAATTTGTTGACCCCTCTTCTTGAGATACTCTTTTCTTCTATCAAAAATAAACTATAAAGGTAATACATACTTTGTCTATTAAAAAAACTATAAAGGTAATATATGTTTTTGGGAAAAAAGTTCTAACATAACCAAAGAATATAACTGAAACATAATTTTTACTCAGTTTTATATGCTATTTTTCTTAATATTATACTATGAAGAATTTTTCTGCGTCCTTAGAATGGTTGTGAATACCACTGTGATGGTTTCCAGGGGCAGAGCCGCATCCTGGGTGTGTATCCCCATTTGCCTGATGCTCCACTGTGCAACCTAATGAGGCTGCCACCTTGGCTGAGCTGCTCGTGCCCGAGGGTGAGCCTTTGCCAGGCTCTGCCCCTTGGCTGCCTCCTGCAGCCAGTCTAACCAGCATGCACCCTGAGTCTCTGCCTTTTGTTTTTTCCCCATTACTGCAGAATTTTGATAAAATAGCATACCATGGAGTGGGGGCCTGGCTAGAAGTCACAACTGACACTATGAGTGAATTAACTCCCTGTGGGAAAAAAATTGAGTAACGAGGAAAAGAGACCTTGGAAGAGCTGAGCAAATCCATTCCCTCTCTCTCTTTTTCTGATGAATTGTTTAAGCCATGATGTCACGTATGCCTGTACAGCCTTTCTGAGATGTCCCTCATAGCCATGTGGGTCCACCCCCCGCCCCAAGGGACCCACTTTGGGAAGCTGTGGCCCACAGCAGGTACGGGTCCTTTTGCATTGCTTCTCATCCTTCCCTCCATGGCTCTTTCCCACCCTCCTGCCGTGGGATTGCACTTCGGTACACACCACGTCAGCATTTAGTCATCGCCTCAGACCTGGCTTTCCAGGGAACCTGAGCGTAGGCAGAGAGCTAGATGAAGAGGCAGGTAAAGTGTTCCAGAAAGGAGACATAGAATGTGCAAAAGCTTTGTGGAGTGAGGAACCAAGAGAGGTTAAAAGTAAATGGCAAATGTGGTGGAGAAAGGAAGAGGAGAGGCACATGATGTGAACTAGCTGCGGACAAAACCAGGTGGTGTAGACCCGGGAAGCCGTCTGGTCTTGAGTCCAGGAGCAACAGCAATCCACTGTAGGGCTTTAGGTTGGATGGAGGTGGGATGGGGATGGGGTAGTGATACCAGATTCGACTTTTGAAAAGACCACTCTGGCTAATCAGGGGAAAATAGATCGTATAAAGAAGGGTTGCAATATGGATGTTGATTGATCAGTTAGGAAGCAATGGTGTATTATGGGAGAAAGATGACCTTAGCTTGGACTACTGTGGTTCTAACGGAAATGGAGAAAAATGGAAATATTTGAGAGATACTTAGGAGGTAAAATGGATACAGTTGATAAAGTCTGGGATATGTAACCTAGGGAAGTGAAGGAGTCAGATAGCTCCTAGTTTTCTAGATTGAGCTACTTATTGAATGCTGGTGGCATTTGTGGAGATAGGAAACACTGGAAGAAGATGAGTTTGGGGAAGGTCTAAAGTTTGGTTTTGGAAATGCTATGTCCTGTGAGTCTCAGAGATGTGGCTGAGGTCAGACATTTGTGGTGGGCCTGGTCTGACTGCTCCCTGACGTTCCCTGAAGCTGAGACAGTGAACAGATGCTAAGGAGAGGCAAGCTGGCTTTGCCCTCCTGGGACTTCACGTTTCCAAATGAATGAGAGCACTGCCTGGACTGGGTTTAGCCTTTCGGTCCATACATCTGAGTAACAGAAGAATCCTCCGCTCAGATCCGAAGCTGAATTAATACACTAATGAACACATGTCTGGCTCAAATTATGTCTAGAATGCATTCATCTAATATGTGTGCCTCCTAGACTAAGATTCAATCTTTCCTGATTGTTAGTGGGCTATTTTATTTTTCAAATAATTGGAGTCATGCTGCAGTTCTTTCAGTGAAACTCCAATCACTGGGGCTGTTGTCTCTGCCCTTGATCACAATGATTTATGGAAGTTATCTCCTTCATTTGTAAAGCATTTGTTGTGTATATTATGAATATGTTGTGCCCATTAGTTTTTTAGCAAGATAAGATATTGTTTTGTCCTTGATCACACTGATTTATGGAAGAGCCCATGTGCAGGGCGCAATCTCCTATCCTTTCTGCATTGCTGTCTTTCAGAGGTTGCGGTTATAGAACAGATTTTGGAAAATGGGTGGCACATAATTCTGGCTGCCTCAGAAAATAGCTCCCCATACTGTGGGTAGGTGAGTGGAGCCTGGTCAGGTGCAGAGAAGACAGATGTGGCTGACCAGTTTCCAGTAGGTTGCAGATGCCACGTTTCTGCACTAGGTTAGTTATAACAACTTCTAAGAAGATGACATTTCTGAGAACAAGTTGGTATAGGTCACTGATTGTGTTTAAAACTGAAGTGTTATTTTCTCTGTAGTTGGGAGAAATTCTCTCAGACTCTCGCAAATTGTTTTACCAATGGCTTATTATTCAGATTTTGTCTTTATAAGATATATTGACTGGAAAGAGGGACGTGGCATGTCGTGATCAGATACATGTTGTTATGAGGCTATCTTAAAGCTCTATTCTCAATGACTTTTACATATTCTTTGTGCTGATATAATCAATAGCATTTCATATTCCAGAAACTAAATTAGCTGAACTAGGCAAACTGAGACTGTACATCATTAGTGCATTCTTTAAGTATTTAGAATCTTAAAAATCAGCAGAACATAGGAGATTATTACTGACTGGGCAATCCTTTTTTAGCCTCTTTAACAAGTAGCTTTGGCTCTCCTGCTTTAAATGTTGTCAAAAATAAAGGCTCATGTGGACAGGGACAGTGCTGTATTCTTTCTCACATGTTCATTATCAATACCTATATCATTTATGCTTCATTATTTGCAACTGTTTTAATGGCTACCCCCATACCCAGAAGATACACAGCAGTGTATTTAATTCTTGAAAATGGCTTTTCTATCCTTAGCCATGACTGCCAACTTTAATTATATCAACTTTGAATTAAAGAATATAGAAATATTCTGTAAAAATTTTTTTAATAGCCCCAACACTGCTTTCTGCAAGATTTTGTGGTATAGAAGAACTTTCCTTTCACCAAAAGGTTTTTATCCCTTGCAAATCTGAAGGACTGTTATTACAGCAAGTCCAAATGTAATCTGACCATGATCAAAGGTAATGATTTACCATCTTGTGTTACTGGTAAAAAATATTGAAAATTTGAGACATGCATGTATTTTTTAAATCAGTTAATTACATTTGGATATTCTCATAATGGTGAATCTTTTTGCTGGGAGTGATATAGCATGTATTCCCTTTATCTTAAATTGCATTTAGGTCCGTGAAATATTACTGTCCATATATTCTCTTAATCTTAGATTGCATTTAAAATACTGCTCCATATGTGAATTGAATTTTTTGGGTGTAGAGTTTCCTCTAAAAGTTATCTGCTTCATTAATTTGTGAAGTGTTCATTACAAGGAAGTCACCAGGTAGGAAGCAGCATGAATAAGAAGATACGGGTCCTGCCCACTGGTTTCTCAGCAAGGCGCAAGGGAAAGTAGGCCTCCTCTTGCACCAGAGTTGGCAGATATTTACAGTGAGTGAACTTGATCATAGTAAGCTTTTTCTGCAAGCCTGGTGGGAGAATTGAGCTGCAAATTTTGTTATGTAGGGGATAGCTAAAAAGCCATGATACCAATTTTAATGTGTAGCAGAGAAAGCATTCATTGTATTAACAAATTCATAATACTCATACAGACCTTGGTTTGCATAGGCCCTGTGTAAGTGAGCTAAATGTCTGAGGGTTAGGAAGACTACTGGAATTAGGACTATTAATTAGTTTATGAATTGTGTCCACCCAGGCTCCTTCTCTAAAACCCACTGGAAATTTTAGGGTGTACATTTAAGATAAAGGGAGTAATTTTTGATTGTGCGTCTGGGAGATATGTGTGTTATATGCATCTCCTACTTACCTTGTGAATTGGGTAACATTTTTTCCACCTCAGATGAAGAAACTGAGGCTTAGGGTGGTGGCCAAGTACTCTCAACGTCATGGAACCACCTTGATGGACAGTTGGGAGTTACATGAGCTGAGTCTTACTGTGCATACAGATCTCCCATGAGCCTCTCTGAAAGCCCATTGGGGGTGACTGAACCACAAGGTAGTTTTAAGCTGATGACATGATAATTAGCATCAGGTTGTCCTAAGTCATCTTCCAGATTCTATTGCACCTGTGGACTACAGAGTTCTCTGCATTGTTTTGCAGCTGGCATGCTAAGTTCTGATTGGTAGATTGGTAGGGGATTCCCTCCTCCTCCAGGTACAGCAGTTGCTTGGGACAGGATTAAGGTGGGGCAGCCCCAAGATGGGGGCCTGGGACCTGCCCTTGTCCTTCTTTCCAGGTGGGGCAATTGCTCAAGGCAGCACCAAGGCAAGGCATCCACTTTCATCCCTAGGAGACCTGGAATCTCTTGCTATCTCCCTAACATTTACAGTTCGCCTTTTGCCATTTCCTGCGTAAACCCTCAGATGGCATTATATTAGGGCACATTCTAAACTAATAATTAGTTATCTGGCAAGGAAAAAGCATGTCTGAATAAAGGTGTAGGGTGGTTTCAGAAATTTTAGACAGTTGGATGCATGTATATTTGATACATGTAAAACCTTACATGATTTCATAAGGCAGATTAAATAAAGTACTAAAAAATGCTAAAGGAAAACAAAAGAGGTAACACTTGGCAAAATATTCATGGCAAGTGGAGATATGCTGACTATAAAATGAGAAAATATTTGATATAAACTCTAGTATTACAAAGAGTGTGACATGTTTGTTAATTATGGATAAGGTTCTCATGCATATGTGATACGATAACTGTGTACTGATTTAAGGTAGGCAGTTGCTGTTGGCTGCCCACCCAGTGTTTATGCTGCTATTCTTTCATGCTAACAAAGCTCTAGTTTTGTTCATGTGGCAAAGTGTTTAAATTCGGTGGAAAAATCATGGTCTGTCTCAGGCAATGATAGAAATTCCGTTTCCCTTTGATGGTGACTGTGCTGGGGGCCTATGACCCAGTTCTGGGCGGTGATCTATGAAATGAAGTCTGATGGGCTTTTCTAGTAAAATCTTCCTTTTTGAGATACATACTTGTAATGAGAAAATCCTTTCTTCTGGCTGCCCCTGGCTTCATGTGTTGGAAATGATGGCTGGAGCTTTGGCAAAGAGTGTTTCTGAGGACAAAGACAACACTCTGAAACTGGAAGGCTGAAAGAGCCTGGGTTTGATAGCCTCATTGAATCAACTCAGTGATTGACTATGAAATGGCTTCTTTTTAGTAAATCATAACCATTTTTGTGCATATAGCCACCATGAATCAAGGTTTTATTTATTTCTGTTAAAACGTAGTGTTTCTACTCTAATTTGGCACACAAAAAGCATCTTTGAACCCCGAGAAGCATATTGTATCTTATTCCATCTTATCGGGAGCTACTTTTCATCCTGGCTTTACCAGCTAAGTATCAGGAGATTGTCAACATACAATGATTTATATTTAATTTTGGGCTTTATTGATTGATGACTAGTAATAGACTGTGGTTATAGGGATATGCTGAAAATAAATGCAAGTTTCTTTTCCATGGTTCAGGAAAAAGTTCATGCTTGGAAGATCTCCACCAATCACTGGCAATAACTAGCATGTTTTTTTTTTTTTCTGTGCAAGAGCGACCAGCTACTATTCCTTTTTTTCCCCCTTTTCTTTTAGGTAACCGATGATGGACATATACAACTAAAAATATTTCAAAGCTTTTATCCAGTATCGATTCACATACATTGAAAAGAACAAGATTTTTTTTTGGGGGGGGATATTTTATGTCTAAAAATACTAAACAATAATATTGTATCACCCTCTTGACTACTTGAATAATATTCAAGTTACACACATGCAAACCCTATTTAAAGGTAGAACTTGAGAACTTAGGCTTTAATTACAAATAATTTTTTAAATGCCATATCTCTAAGGAAACCTCATTAAAAACATTCATTAGAAGGGTTTCCAAATTTTACTGGGAGAGAAATTGAGGAGAAATTCCAGATTACGAATCTGTCTGGATACATAGTTACATTGGTCAGGGTTCTCCAGAGAAATAGAAGCAATAGGGTGTGTGTGTGTGTGTAAATTTTTTTATTTTTATTTTTTTTTGAATTGGCTTGCGATTATGGAGGCTGGCAAGTCCAGGATGTGCAGAGCGGGCTGGCAGGCGGCGACCCAGGGAAGAGCTGGCGTTGCAGGGTGAGTCTGAAGGCCATTTGCCGACAGAGTTCCCTTCTCATTGAGGAAGGTTGGTCAGGCCTTCAACTGATTGTGAGGCCCATCCACCACATAAAGGGTAGTTTTCCTTTTTTTGGTATGCGATATGTATTATGTACTGTATTCTTACAGTACAATAAGATAGAGGAAAGGAAATATTGTTAAGAAAATCATAAGGAAGAGAAAATATATTGACTCTCCATTAAGTGGAAGTGGATTATCATAAAGACCTTCATCCTATGGTCCTCACATTGAGGAGGAGGAGGAAAAGGAGGGACTGGTCTTGTTGTCTCAGGAGGAGCAGAGGCATGAGAGGTGGAAGGGGTGGCGGGAGAGGCAGGCACATTCCATGTAACTTTTACTGAAAAAAATTCACGTGTAAGGGGACCTGTGCAGGTCAAACCCAAGGTGTACAGGAGGAAGTGCCTGCTTTCTTGCCCCCTCACTGTCCTGCAAATCCTAGCAGTTAGTGCTCAAGACACGAAAGGCATCAATCTCTGCTCCTACTCTCAACCCTCAAAGCTGCTACAGGGAGGTTTTACTACTCAGTACCAAGACTACCCAGTACTGCCAGGGTAATTTTCTTTACTCAGTGTATTCTGATTTAGATGTTAGCCTCATCTAAAACATAACTTTACAGAAATGTCTAGGATAATGTTTGATCAAGTGTCTGGGTACCATGGCTTAGCCAAGTTGACACATAAAAATTAACCATCACAATGTTAAGCAATGAATTAATAATTTAGTGTTTCAAAGGGTAAAATATGCCAGGAATGACATCATTACTCGTATGCTATTTACTGTGATGAATTTTATAACAAAACAATTTTTTCCCAACTACTAGTCTATACATATTTGGTTAAAAAGATCTGAATGTTTGTCTCAAGTCTTGATCACAATAAAGCTGATGAGAGCTTTGAAGCTGAATAGAATTCTTTGATGTAATGAATTTAGGAAACAACCTGATTGGATCGTGAACTGATGAAGTGCTAGCCATGCTGGTTTGTGATAGGGGCTTCCAGTTGAAGGTCAAAGGAAGGAAACAAGTTCTTCTTTCTGCAATATATGAGATTGTTTGCTACCTAATATCAGCTTTGAAACCCAGCCTAGTGATTCAGGGAAAGAGTCTGTTCTCGCTGGCTGTGCAGTTAATTACAAACTGGTGCAGCTTAGTAGATTGTTCAAATTGCAGTCGAAAGATTCTGAGTGACAAACAGAATGTGCTTATTTTCCATAGTGACATCATTTGAATGTATATCAGAATTTTTAAACTTGAGATTATGAGTATCTTCCCATTGGACCTGAAATTTTGAAGAGTGAACGTATTTTCCCCCTGCGTTTGGGAATTTCTTCTGAAGATGCTTTCACTATTCTAGGGAGGGAGAAAAATGAAATGAATAGCTCACTCATTTTTAAGAGTTGATATGATGAATATATTTTGTCCCAATGTACTATAAATCAAAAGATAACTTCTTGAGAGGAGTATTCTGATTGATTTAGACCTTCCCTCTAAGTGAGGTAATAGTTTAACCAGTGGTACTTAGAACCTCTGTACTCTGCCAGGGCCTTAGAAATAAATCCTCAAGGTGATTGACATATTCTTTCATGGCTACCGAAAAGCCTCAGTGACAATCTGGTTCTGCTGTTTCAGACACTCAAGAAGGTCAGACACTATTTTAAAAAAGATTGTAGCCCTGCCACGTACTCCTGTGGTTGATATAACAATTTTCCTGTTAGCATGATTCACTGGCACGAAACGCCCTACCCCATGTTTGCTCGTGGTTGATAAGATGATGTCTGAACAGTGGAGCTGTGTTCCAAGAGGAGCCATTCACACAGATTCCTCCGGAAGTCATGTTCACCCCAGGCTTTGAGGACCCCAGCATAGATCAGATGATGGGAACTCGGTGGTAGACACCGTTCCAGCATCTTTCCGTTGGTCCATCTATCCAGTGCACCGTCTTCTTTCCTTTTGTAAAAATCCAGTGTTAAAAAGAAAAAAAAAATTATTGAATTTGGTGAACCCACAGAGCTTGGCTCAGGAGACCTAGAATAGGCTGCTTATAAATTATTGAAATTAGCTCATGGAAAACAGGCTGCAATCTTGTCGAAAGGAAATCTGCTTGCCCAGATTTATGACCTGCAGTTGCCCTGGTTTCAGAACACCAGGGAAAAGGAGCAAATGCTTCAAACTTCCAAAAAGGATACTTTTCAAAAGAGCTTAGTAACTTTGGCAAATATATTCGAGCTTCAAATATGCTGAACCTGAAACTGATGGGGGAAAAAACACCACAAAACCCTGCAGTATCCGTATAGAAGCTCCAGCCACAGATAACAACATCGCTGCACCAAATGTCTCATCCTTTAATGGAGATCTCAAAGAGCACTGGGCTTGACAACGATTGAAAGGAAGAAAAGCACAGCTCGTCTGGGGAGGGACAAAGCCCGGGAACGAGTCCATGGCCTCTCATGCCCTGGCCAGGAAGGAAGCTTATGTAAAACTCTCCTGAGAAATGGCCAGTTTTTGTCAATATTACAGAGAAGTTTAATTTTAAACCATTAATGCTTGATTAATTTGGCATAGTTAACTTCTAGAAAATCCTTTTTAGGATTTGATTATGATTATGAGGTAAAATGGTGTCCATTGGCTGGCTTTGGGTATTATCTTGCCTTTTTTTTCTTTTAATCTGTATGTAATTGGGAAGTGGCTTTGTCTGCACTGTCCCTATGAAAATAAAGCAGTATGAGCGGTTCTGTGCTGCATGTGAGCTGTGCTTTCTCTTTTTTGTGATGCATAGAATGGAAAGCTTGCAGCCAGCAAAAACAGATCATATGGTTAAGTTATGTGTGTTTGTGAGTATATATGTATATATGTATTTCTAAAGCTACTATTCCTTTGTTTCATTTTTAGTTGTAATATTTAATCTATTTGTGAAATTTCAATTAACATTAAAGGAAGGCAGGAGATATTTCTGTTTATCTGAGGGATCGTGGGTTAAAAGTGATTGTAAACTCCCACCTGGCAGGCAAGCCTCTTTGAAATACAGTAACTCTTTTCTTCGACAATTTCCTCTCCCTTCCATATACATTCTACTTGTTAACCATACCGAAACGTGAACACACCATAATTTGTCCATTTCTTTGTCTTTGCATACTTTGTTGCTCTTCTCTAGATATACCTCTACCCTCATATTTCTTATAAAAGAAAACTCCTATTTATCCTTAAGACTAAATTCAAATGGCACCTCCTCTAAGATGGCTTCCATGATTGCACAAACACATTTAACACTTCCTTCATCTGTGCTAACACTATGCTGTATTCACCATTATTAGAATACTTGGGTTATTGCAAAGGTTTATAAAATACACAAAAATTACAAAAACATAGTCTTCCTCTAAAAGTCGTAGTATAGATAAGGGTAAAGTCTCTGTAATCACTACCCTCCATTCCTCCTTTCCACACTCCTCAGATTAAAGCAATGTTCTCAGTGTGGGAATATTATTACACAACAGGCCATTTTTATTTCTATATACATATGCATGCCCTTATATAAAATAATGTCTTTTATGTGAGTTACAAAAACGATATAATGGTGCATGTATTGTTCTGCAAATTAATGATTTCTTTGTATATATGTGTTTTGTCTGTTAACTAGTAGGAGTTTCACCCATCCCATCAGACGGTGAAGTTCTTCAGTCCAGAGATCTGTGTGCAGGCCTATGTGTGTTTATGCACCTGCTTATTCACATATGGTTTCATAAGTGTGTTCATGTGTGTGAGTTCATATGTGTGAGTTCATATGTGTACGTTCCATTATTTTATCCCTTGTATCTTCATCTCCTCCTCCCAACAGTCTAGACAATGACTGTTACGTAGTTAGTATTTTAATATAAGTCCATTGCATAAATAAATAATAAGTACAAGGTATCCATGTTGCTCCCTCATGACTGTAGAAAGACTTACGAGACTCAAACCAAAATTGAAGATAGAGGAATGACCAACAAGATGTTTAATGTGTGTAATCTCAGGGAAATAACACACATGTACTGGAATCTCAATGGGAAAGCTGCTCCATATGTTAGAATAGAAAGGAATTTCCACAGTGATGCTTCCATCGAAATTAAAACAAAATGCCAATTATATTCATTTTCTGTCAAAATAGCTTCCTAATTAAGATTGTATGGTCTGATCACAAAGTAATAAGTAAATCTATCTAATATGAATGTTTTCCTGAAGATAAGGTAAGAGAAATTACCTGAAATTATCTTTCCTTTTAAGATTGTTGGACAGTTGAAAGAGGTTGGTAGAAGAGAAGTTTTTTGAGGCCAGAAAAAAAGGCACATTGGTGACACGTGTTTTTTCTTATTTTTACAAACCATATTGCAAGTTATACTCTGAAAATTAGTTCAAGTTGTCCTGGGGAAGAGGGTAGCAGGCCTCTGAGCATAAATATTAACCACTGCAGTATTCTATAAATGACAGTCTCTTCTCTCAAGTGGTGGAATTGCCTCTGGCAAAGAGAAAAAAATGCCTGGGTGGCAAATTTTCTTCCAGTGTGTGTCTTCAATAGATTAAAAGGCAAAGAAAAAAACAGACTGGCAATGACCAGTTATGTTCTTCATATCATTTGATGAATTTCTTGGCTACCCAAGACTCAAGGACTTTCAGCTGTTTCTAATCATGCAAACAGGATTGAATAAAATCTGATTTTTCTTACTAGGGCTACTTCTCTCCGGCCAGTGGGAAAGCAAAGAGCTCCTCACGTAGTGTTAGGGGTGTGGGTTCCCTACTGGAAAAGCATATGACTTGATACAGAAAACATTAATTTAAACCTCAATTCTGCCACTTAATAGTTGTATGAATTTTGACAATTTATTTAACTTTTCTGTATCTCCGTTTTCTATTCTGTAAAATTGGGATAATTTCTAGGCTTTTTATAAGGCGTTGTATCAGTGTAAAACTAGGTAAAATGTAACCTGGTCTGGTTACCGCATTCATGTGGTGGTCGTTATTGGCTCTGCTTTTTGTCCTTCTCACACCTTTCCCAAACCTGTCTGGGGGATTCTGTCACTGTCGGGGGCTCTTGCTCAGGGCCATCTGGGTATTTTCCGGGTACCCGTTTACATCTACTCACTGTCTGCCCTTCTGTACCTTGCACTGTCCCCTGAGAGTCTACTGACCTTTCTGGGCTGATGGAGGATGCTGTTGCCCTCTGGCTTCTGCTGGGGCTTGGCCAATGGGGGTGTGTGAGCAAGAGTCAGGTGGGAGGATTCCTGTGTGCTGGGCAGTGCGGGCACAGCACCTCTGGGGTCCTGGCTGGGCTCCCCCGTCACCTGTCAGGCCTCCTCCAGATGGCAGACCACCCACTCTTGCTTCTCCGATGCCTGTTGTGTCTCCCTGCTATGTGAATCCTCACTCTGTGAGAGTCCTCAGTTACCTGTGACCGTGCTGCGTCCTTGCCCATGAACCCCGTTCATCTGAGACAGAGGGTGGGACCCACTGACGGAACGGCTCTACATCTCTCAGTTCGACACCATGGGCATCACAACCCCAGAAAATGTGTGTTGATCGCTCTTCCAAATTCTCAAATTTAGTACACGGTATGTAACAGCCTAGAACTGTGGAGGAATGTGTTTTCCAAAATCTCAGTGAAGTTGGATAGATGTATTTATTTCTGTAAAGTTTCTCTAGAAGTGTAACGAGAACTTACTGTCTGTAATATTTCATGAACAAGGAGTAGGTTATTAAAAACAAAAATAACACAAAACTGCAGAATTGAAGTGCTCAGATAATTTGTGTGTGTGTTTGCCAGGGTGGATGGTGATACATCTGATTCAATCATTTCAATTTTCATAGTAATTCTTACAGTCAAAGGGATCATGTAATAATTTATATTTATTAAGTATCTTTCAACATATTGCATGTATTCTGTACTCTGATAATTTTGGTCATGTGAATTCAATCATGAAAGAAAAATACACCCGAATTAATTCAAAACTCATCTCTGTCTGCAACTAATTTAAACCTTAAGTATTAAGTAATTTAGAGCAGTTACAAATTTAATTCCAAATCATCTATATTTGGTTTCTTGAAACAGCTGTTAGGTGTTTTCAGAATTTTTAAAATGTTAAGATTAAAGTTAGTAGATAGTTCCTGACAATATACCAACTAATGCTTAGGGGATTGACCAGCTAGTGTGAGATCAGAAAGTGTTACCACTATGAAGTCATCAAACACAAAATCTTTGCTGGGCTGATTTTAATTAGAGTAAAAACTGATCTCCCCTCAGTGTCAAAACAAGGAGAGATTCTCTTCCCCTGGGCCAACACTAGTTATGCCTCACTAGCCTTCTGAGCTTGGGCGGATAACTAAAATTTTAGGTCTCAATTTCCTCATCATCAAAATGATAAAATAACTAGTTATGCCGTCTTTGTGGGGTTATTTTAAGCTTTAGCAGAGCTAATGCTTTGAAAAGTATAGAATTTTAATCATCTTAGCATTCTTGACATACTACATAATTATATTTTGGAAATTTTCTTCTAAATTGCAGCAATTTTTCATATGTAATGAGACAAAATGAATAAAGAATATATACGTTTATAGCAGGACAATTCACAATTGCAAAGATGTGGAAACAACCCATGTGCCCATCAATACATAAGTGGATTAATAAATTGTGGTGGCCGGGCGCGGTGGCTCACGCCTGTAATCCTAGCTCTGGGAGGCCGAGGCGGGTGGATTGCTCGAGGTCAGGAGTTCGAGACCAGCCTGAGCAAGAGTGAGACCCCGTCTCTACTAAAAATAGAAAGAAATTATCTGGCCAACTAAAAAATATATATACAAAAAAAATTAGCCGGGCATGGTGGCTCATGCCTGTAGTCCCAGCTACTAGGGAGGCTGAGGCAGTAGGATCGCTTAAGCCCAGGAGTTTGAGGTTGCTGTGAGCTAGGCTGATGCCACGGCACTCACTCTAGCCCGGGCAACAAAGTGACACTCTGTCTCAAAAAAAAAAAAAAAAAAAAAAAAAAAAAAAAAAAAAAAAAAAAAATAAATTGTGGTATATGTATACCATGGAGTACTACTCAGCCATTAAAAAAATGTATAAATACCTCTTGTATTAACCTGGATGGAACTGGAGACTATTCTAAGTGAAGTGTCACAAGCATGGAAAGACAAACATCACATGTACTTACTATTAAACTAGAACTAATCAATCAACACTTATGTGCACTTATGGAAATGACATTCATTGGAAATCAAGCAGGAGGGAAGGGGGAGGAGAGGATGGATGAATTCACACCTAACAGGTACAATGCATGCTATTTGGGGGATGGACACACTTATAACTTTGACTCAAATGGTACAAAAGCAATTTATGTGACCAAAACATTTGTACTCCCATAATATTCTGAAATAAAAATAAATAAGTTAAAAAATAAAAGCTCCTGCTTATCTATTTAGTTCAGTATTTTCTTTAATGTGAGGAATGGGCCTTATTTGGTGCGTGGATACATATGACAACTCGAAGAAGAATTCATTGCTGTTTGGACAGGGTGGGTAGTTCTGTGGATTTAATTGCAGCAAAAGCACCCATTATTTGTGCTTAACAGATTATTTTCAGCGTAACAGAGGATTTTAATCCTTTTTGGTACAGACAACAGGTTTGTGTTATCTTCCTTTCTTAGTGTAGTCAAATGGTCATGTTATAGTGAGCAGTTATCTAAATTTATAGCCTTTATATTTTATATTGGACACAACTATATCTGAAACTTTCTTTTTGGGTGGTTTCTTACAGAGTGCATAGACCCAGTGAACATTTACTACATCAGCTCAGTGTGCAAGGTAGTTATTAATCATCAACCTAGAATTTGAGTTTGAAGGAAGTCAGCCTCTTCATGTTGGAGACAAGAAAACTGAGACCTAAGACATGTGACTTGCACAATTTAACAATGAAGAGAGGCAGAAGTAGGACAAGAGCTGAGGCCTTCCGATGTTCAGATGTAGTGCTCTTTGCGTACGGTGCTTTAGAATGGCATCACTCACTCATTCGTTCATTGTATCATTCATTCTGTGAGTCCATTAATCTGCACAATTACTATTGGTAGAAAGACATAAAGTGTTTGTAGATACTTTATAGTGGCAGAGAAGAAGCAATATGTTCAAATGTATTCACAGGAGTGAAATATTACCAATTTGTGTTACTTTTCTATTCTTACTCAAATTTGTCTTATTTATTTTGAGACTTTCCTAGTAAGAACAAACTATTTGGCTCTGGTACAGTTATCTAGCCTTCACTGTTTTTATAACCGAGGGACACTAGTGTCTAGATTTTATTTATTATTGTTTTCCCAAGACTTGGTTTAGTTATTAGTGCATGGAAGGGCTTTAGTGGTTTTTTTTGTGTGTGTGTGGGTGACTTGAAAGACTTACCTTATTAATTGATTCCATGCTTTTATTTGTGTCTCAAGGAAGCTTGGAAAATACAGTTTCACAGATGCGATAATACAGGGCATATTTATACACAGAGTGAAATTCAGGAAGCCAAGATGAAAATATTTTTTATTAAATATTTCCTAAATTTCCACTCCTCTTAAAGAGAGAAATGCATTTGAAGAGGACTAGCATTTTGACCACTTTATACATGAAGCTGGAACTCACTGTTTTAGCTGTTTTATTCACTATTACCCCGTACTTAGTGGGGTACCTACTGCATACGGACCACTCAACAAATTTCTCTTGGGCAAACAAATCAAATGTATGCTACTTGTCTATCAAGTTATTGCTACTTTGCTCTTATTCAGAAGAGATTTTGTAATTTTTAAAGTGTTGGCAGTTATTTCAATATTATTATTCTAGTTCATTTTTCACTAAAATATTTTCTAATCTAAACTTTTTCTGTATACTTTTTCAAATATATGATAAAGTCTGTAAGAAAAATACAAAATTTCTTACAAGTTTAGTAATTAAAATTTTTAGGAATATATGTTTCAAAGTGGTGGTGTACTGAAAAGATTATAATGTTTTAAGTGAGACAAATTTGAGTTTAAATTTTTAGTTTACCTTTACTAGGTTTGTGACTTGGGAAAAATTCATTGCCCTTTTACATCTTTGCTCATTTCAAGATATATTTTAAGAATTAAAGAAAATCATGTTGATAAAATACTTGGCATAGGGGCCTGGCACATAATAAGTTTTCATTTATACTTTTCTCACTTCTGCAATTACCCGTCTACTACATATCTGTCTGAGACAGTGAATAAATTCAGTGATGGAACTTTGACAAATATTCAATTTTTTACCTCCAAGTCGGAATGCTCTTAAGCATCACTGTTCTGTTAGCATTATTTTTAGTTTTATTGAGATATAATTAACAAATAAAAATTATATATATATTTAAGGTATACAACTTGATGTTTTTATATATGTATACATTGTGAAAATGATTACCACAGTCCAGCCAATTAACATTTCTATCACTTCAAAGAGTTACGTTTTTGTGGTGTGTGTGGTGAGAACATTTGAGATTTCAAGCAAACAGTAAGGTATCATTGCCTGTAGTCATCATGCTTTATGTTAGATCTCAGAACTTACTCATCTTGAATAACTAAAACTTTACACTTTTGACCAACATCTCTCCCCATTCCACCCACCCCTTCCCAAACGCTATTATGTCCTTCCTCATTTTGTGTTTTTGGTACCCTTGCTGAAAATCAGTTGACTATAAATGCATCAGTTTATTTCTGGGCTTCTATTCTTTACCATTTGTCTATATGTTTGTTTTTAGGCCAATACCATACTATTTTGATAGCTTTGTAATATATTTTATAGTCAGGGTAGTGTGGTGCCTTCAGCTTTGTCCTCATTTAGGGCTTGTTTGTTTATTTGAGGGGTCTTTTGCAGTTCCACATGAATTTTGGAATTGTTTTTTCCTATTTCTGTGGAGAATGCCATTGGGATTTTGATATGAATTGTGTTAAATAAGAGCATTTTGGGTAGTTTGGACATTTTTAACAATATGAATTCTTCTAATCCATGAACACAGGATATTTTTCCATTTAGCTGTGTCTTAATTTCCTTCATCAGCATTTTATAATTTTTAGTGTAAGGTCTTTCACTTCTATGGTGAAGTTTATGCCTAAGTATTTTATTCTTGTTGCCTTGTAAATGGCATTGTTTTTTAAATTTCCTTTTCAGATAATTTGCTATCCATTTATAGACATTCCACTGATTTTTTTGTGTGTTGATTTTGTATCCTGCAACTTTACTGATTTGTCCATTAGTTCTAACATTTTTTTGTTGAGTTCTTAGGGTTTTCTATATACATGATCATGTCATTTGTAAATAGAGATAATTTTACTTCTTCCTTTCTAATTTGGTTGCCTTTTTAATTATTTTATTTAACTGGTGAGAGTGGACATCCTTGTTTTGTACTGAATCTTGGAGGAAAAGCTTTTAGTATTTTTCCATTCATTTCTTCAACTCTGGGATTTCTCTTAGGTTCTTTTTTATGGTTTCTATTTCTTTATTAAATTTCTCATTTTGCTCATGTATTGTTTTTCATCTTTTATTTAGTTATTTATCTATGTTCTCTTATAGCTCATTGAACTTTTTGAGGTGAGTATTTTGGTTTATATTTCAGGCAGTTGGTGCATCTTCATTTCTTTAGGATTAGTTACTAAAGTTTTATTAGTTTCCTCTGGTGATGTCATGTTTGCCATGATTTGTGTAGCCTTGTGTTGGTATCTGTGCATCTGAGAAAGGAGACACCTCTTCTAATTTTTACAGACTGGTTTCAGCAGGTGAAGACCATCTCTGCCAGGTCCCTGGACTGATGTGACTGTCTCCAAGCTCAGGTGGGGCTAGAGCCAGGTCACAGGCTGCTTTGGGGTCCACAGCCCAGTCGGTGGTTGGTGGGAATATTATTGGGAGCATATACGGGTGT
Source organism: Lemur catta (assembly GCF_020740605.2). Taxonomy (NCBI): domain Eukaryota; kingdom Metazoa; phylum Chordata; class Mammalia; order Primates; family Lemuridae; genus Lemur; species Lemur catta. Next base: position 50,355,592 of record NC_059143.1, read on the forward strand.
GACCCCTGACAGGTCCCTGGGAAGATGGGGCTGGTGACAGGATTGTGAGCAAGTGTGGCTGAAGCCACAGAGGGATGGGCTGCTTCTGAGTCCATAGCCTGCCTTTTCAGAGTGGCCCTTCTTAGTCTTTCACAACCTCATACCTGGATCCCAAGGCTTCTACAAAGGGACCTTTGTCCGTGGGTGGCTGGCAAATTGTTGTTTCTGTGGGGGATGAGGGCTGGGGACCTCCTATTCCACCATCTTTCTCTGTTAACTATTCTTTAAAAATCCCCAGAAATGGAGACTTTCTTATGTTTATTGTTTTGCTCTTTCTATTACTCTGAAAAGAAATAGAATGAAAATAATGACCTTCCAGAGTTATCTCTACATGACTTGCAATGTGGAGGTCACAGTATTGTTTATGAAGATAGAGGATGAACAAGATCAAGGCTACTGCTAAATTCAGCTATCACTCTTGCAGAACTCGTTCCATTGAGGGAAATTTTACCTAGTGGAAAGAGCACCTTCACCATGGCCTCATAGTGTGATCTCTTCTTCTCACAAGAGATACACATCATCTCTCTGAATGAGCATCCTAGAAGTACGGGATTTGAGTTATAGCTGAATCCTTAAAGGGTGCTATGACTTTTAGGTTGCATATGCTTTCAACTCAATTCCCAGGTAAGCAATGCCCATGCCCATTACTGTCAGCTGAATCAAGAAGGGAGTTTAGAGTTCATCTCTGAACTCAGGCCAGCTCTTTGTGCCAGCTGAGGCTTCAGCTATATTGATGATTGAGAACCACCCAGATACCTTTTTAAATTACTTGGTATCATTCTATTTATTTTAAAGTGGACATCATAGTTCATGTAGTTAAATGACCCAACTCTATTCATTTGACTGCTTTGGGATTAGATTCTGGTCATGGGCCCTTGACTTCTAACTACTTAGGTTTTTAATTTAGACCATGTACTAAGCCCATAGTGCAATTGCTGGAGTATTTCATAATATTTTCAAATGAGAAGTCCTTTTCCAGTGAGGTCAATGACTTTTAGTATTCATTGCTTAACTCTAAACTTGTATGTAAATTGGAGATTAAAAAACTCCTCAATTTAAAATAGTGATCTGGAAGACTCTATGCTTCTAAAATTTGTCCACAAATCCTCCTCTTGTAGTTCTTCCTAGCAGGTGATGTAAAGTGGAAAAATATGTAAATAAATTTTATAAATATTCCTTGTTGTATTCTGTCTCCAATTTAAAGTGACTTGATGCTCGAGAGAAAGAGAACTAACATTTCATTTATGCCTTTTCTCAGATTACAGAGCAGACACAAAAAGAACATCATAATAAGAACATCCATGAGAATGAAGCTGACTCTTTTGAAATCTTACAGATATTCTAGGGAAACAGGGAGTCAGAAAAATGCAGTGAATGCAGTGATTTTTTTGATTTTTTGAAAAAAAAATCAATGGGCTGAATAAAAATACAAACAAACATAGTGAAATATTAACTTGGTTTCTTCAATTTTAACTGGAATGTGTATGTTAGATCAGCTTATCTCTGTAACATTACATAATTTTACACTTAGTTCAGTGGTAAATATGTGCTGGAAAAATGTCTAATCGAGAGGTGTCTGAAAGGAACACTGGAAAGAAGAGACAGAACTTGAGGTTTAACTACCATGCATTCAATAATAACCATCAAAAACTATACACAGGTGATCCTTTTAATAAATTGAGAATTAGAGATTGTTTTGATTAAAGTTTGGGGAGTCTCTGTAGCCTCAGAGTGCCCATGAATTGAGGACATTCTGACTTTACGTAATGCCAGAGCAATACCTTTGGAGGAGGCAAATCCATTTAAAATAAATTCTCTGCAAATACCACAGCCTGCATTTGCAGCCTATACGCTGTCACACGGATGTGACTGGGCCTCGTGTTATATGCCACCAGCGAAGTCCAGCACCTGTGCAGCATGCAGCTTCACGTTGCACGAATCTGAGTAAGACACGAGTGTGCAAACCCAGACATGCAGTGGGAATAGCAGCACGGCCCGCTCCGCTCCCACCAACCCACATATGGGAGTGACAGCTGTTACTTGTGCTTGGAGCAGACTCTCTAAGCATACGGTAACTGCAGTAAGGATAGTAATCTCTGCTCTACCAGTTGGTTTGGCATAATGGATCGTTCTTGGGAAGCATTTCTCCCCTTTTTAACTTCAAACTTGCAACTGGCATAACTATTTTAGATTTAAGGATATTTTCAGCCTCTGCCAGTGTGCCGTATCACACAACAATGCAGAAGTGTTCAATCAAGACTGTGCTGAACTTCACAAGGGTGATTTCAGAAATATATGCACTTTTAAAAAAGGAGCCATAAAATGAAATTCTAGTTGTTCAGAACAATCTCTGTCAAGGGTGATGTTCACTGCTGAGCCTCTGATCACCGTCTTCAATAATAACAGTAAAATTGCCTGACTGTGACCTCCTAACGGAGTCGTGGTTTCCGTTACTGCTGGTGTTCTGTCTGTGGAAGGGGGATGCGGTTCCTCTCGGGTGTGCCGTCAAATGAGGTGACAGAGTGCTGCCGCATGAACGCGGGCGCGCGAAGGGAAGATCCAGGTGTGCCGCAGGAGGTGTATCAGAAACAGATCTTTTCATTTTCCAAGCATGAAGCTCCAATCAGACGACTGTTGTGAATGCCCACGAAAATCATAATTTATAATTCTGGGTGCTTCTGAGCTAAATCTCATAAAAGATTTTTCCCCATTTTTTTCCTCCTCAGATGTTATGGTTACCAAGGAAGATGTTGGGATAAGAAGGTTGCGAAAATCAAAGAGTGAGAGAACCATATTTTCAGGTTGTCTTCGCTAGGCACAAAACGCCCTCCGAAGGAGTAAATTTGAGTAACTTATGATTTGGAGACGTGTTGACAGCAAACTGAAGTTTTACATTTCTCGATGGGATATTGGGGTCATGTGAGCAGCACTGGAGGCTCCAGTAGGATAAACAGAATTAAGGCCTCTTACTGTTCATGCTCTGTTCTCTCTGATTTGATGATGTCCTTTATATAACATGTAAGGGTGCTCAAGGGCACAAGGGAAGAGGGCACAGCTAGAATGTGCTGTCTCAGCTTTTTATCCTCTACTTTTCTATAAAAGTTCTTGTGTTCTACATTGGCTATCTTCAGTGATCGTCTTTTCAACTTCTCTTGGAATATAAATCCTAGTTTTATCTAATAGGGCCTTCTGCTCTTTCCCATTTACATTGTCTGTCTTGAAGATTGTATTCACTTTTGTCACTGTAATTATCACGTCCATCTCTCTGCTTGATTCTGGAGCATATTTCCTTGGGCTTTGTATTAGGATTCTCCAATGAAACAGGATCAATAGGATATATATATATACACACACACACACACACACACACACACACACACACACAGAAGAGGGGATTTGTTATGGGATTTGGCTCGTGCAATTATGGAGGCTGAAAAGTCCTACAATATGCTGTCTGCAAGCTGGAGAGCTGGGAAATCTGTGGTGTAATGTAATCCAGTCTGAGTCCCGAGGCTGATGGTGTAACTACGAGTTTGAGACCAAAGGCTGGACAACCAGGGTGGGAGGGAGAGTGGTGTATTGAAGGGGACAGAGTGGGACGTGGGGCCGCTGGTGTAATTCCAAAGTCTGAAGTCTGAAGACCTGAGAACCAGGAGCTCAGATGTCCCAGCTGAAGGAGAGAGTGAATTCTCCCTGCCTCTGCCTTTTGTTTTATTCAGGCCCTCAGTGGGCAGGGTGATGCCCACTCACGTTGGTAAGGGCAGATCTCTTCTTTACTCAGTCTATTGAGTCAAATGCTAGTGTCTTTCAGAAACACCCTCACAAAAACACCCAGAAATACTGTTTGACAGCTATCTGGGCATCCTTTATCCCAAATTGACACACAAAATTGACCACCACCGACCCTTTAGGTATGAGACTGCTGGCCCTGGTTATCACTGTGATACATATTTGAGATTACCAGTTGCCCAAGCAGAAAGGAGGTAACACCTCAGGTAAGACTTAAGGATTAGTAATGAGAAGGTAAACCCAGGAGGTAGTGAGCTAGGATGGAGTATAGGCAGCAAGTTCATCAGGGGTGCAAAGACAGAGAAAGTTTATTCATAACTGGGTCAGGAGGGAAGTAATCGGTGTCATCTCCTTGCCAGATATGCCATGCACCTATGACCCAACCTTTCTTTAATGGATAATCTAGGATTGTCCATTGCTCATTTAGGCTGAAACTGAACATTTGCACATTCTTTTTTGAGATGACCTCCCCATTAGAATCATAAAGCACTTTCAACTCCCGGCATCTTTTCTCCTGGACAGTGAAAATTGTGCCTGCGTAACGAATTCAACTATGGGCCTCCTAGAGTGGCTCTGCACCCACGTATTCTAACCCATTCTTCCCTTCCAGGGCACCATGCCATTTTTTCCACACCTTGCACCAGAGTTTTAGATTTCAGAAGCCACCCCTGTTTAGTAAGTTCTAATATGTTGCAGAGTTTCAGTTAGGTCTGCTTTATTTGATTTTATTGTTGATACTAAAGACCTTAAATATGACCCTCCAGAAAGTGCCTTAACCTTTGGCTAATGTGTCCAGCAGCAGAGGAGATTCAGGCACCGGCAGGATTCCCTGGAGCAACAACAGCAGCCTCAACTGTGGAAACTCTGACAGCTCTGCCCGGTTACCATGGTGAGAAAAGGCCTTTTTGTTTATAAGCCATTAATAGGATGCTTGTGCTCCTCAAGGTTTTAAATTAATTGTTTGCTGTATGCCTGTTTCCTCCCACGTAATGTGAGTGTGTTGATCCAGTGCATAACCCTTACCTAAGGACCAGTGTGCTGAGCCTTTACTATGAGCAAGGATTCTCCTTCCACTTATCTAAATTCTCTGTGTACAGTAAATGTGCCATGCATCATTATTCTATCTCTAGTATATGTTTGCAAGCACCTCCAACCATTTCCAATATTTCCTTGCAACATAATATGTATCCTGTGGCCTGACTTGCAATACACAAACGTAGAATTAATGCTGCCCGACTGCGGAAGCCTTGTATGTGATGAATAGGGCGCTTAGAGTTGATGTACCTTGCACCTTCATTTCAAAGCAATGCTTCTGTTCCATAAAACACATTTACTATGCAAAACCAGTTTTTACATCCTTGTTTTTCATTGCTATTTGGGATATCCTATGAACATTAAACAATTCCTGTCTGTCTTTTCTTCTCAGCTGCTGATAATTATTTCACTTTCTCTCCCTAAAGTCTACTGTAACATCTTTTGAACAAGTGGTCCCTCTTTGATATATCCGTTATATGAGTACATGTAAAAACTCCCAATCATATCCCATAGTAGTTTCTTTTCCTTTATTCTTATTGTTTTAAGTGAAAAGTAATGAGAGGGCACTAATAATAAAGGCAGTATTGAAATGAGCAGAACCGATTGTACTACAATTACATTGTTATTGCACAACTGTGCTGCTTCTATGTTTCCACTGAGGCACACTATGTATTTGCTGAAGCAAAACAGGTAACACTTACAGGAATTTACAGATATCTGCTGTAACCTCTGGATTCCAAAGGTGAAGATTACTTACCATATGATGATCTGCTCAGTTTAATGAAAAAAGGACCTAAAATTCACACCTCCTAGGGGTGCTTGGGCAGTTGCTTAAGATAACTGTCTAGCAGAGAGTTCAGCTTTAAAAGAAGTGATTTGGTAGTGATTAAGGGAAATTTAACTGCAAAACCTTACCTTAAGTTATAATACTTAACAACTAATGACCTATACTATAACCAAGGATAAACTTTTGTTACAGGTGGAATACCTTGTAATTTCAAACAGGGCCTAGTTAACAACCATGTACCCAGTGAATTGTGTAAGAAAGCAAAGATAAAAGAGGGTATGCAAATTCTAGTGAGTTCTGAGACCTCTATTTATTTCCAGTAACTTTTCTCATTTTCTCTATATTAATAGAACCTCTGGTCCTTAGAAGCCAAGAATAAGAATGATATTTTCTATACTCTAATAAAAACATACAGCCATATCCTACCCATGTGGGATTAGAGCCGAAGGGATACGGCCTGTGTTCCACTCTCCTTCTACCTTCTCAATAGCCGGGCTGCAGATAGGAAGGTGGGTCATTCTGGACCCTGGGAATGAAGCACTCCTCTAAGAATGGCAGATGCGCCTGTGTCCCTGACGCTGTGGATCCACTGCAGACTCCCTGGACTCCTTCCACAAAGACTATTAGGAGTGTGAGAAAAAGATTCAATCATGTTTAAGCTATAGTTATTTACGTTCTCTGTTATACCCGTGAAATACATAATATATCTTAACCAACACAGAAGGTTACAAGAAATCCAAGCCAAAAAAAAAAGTAGCAGAAATATTATGAAATAAAGAATCAGAATTAGACTACTGAGGGTTGATATTAAGGAAATAAAATGCATTTGGTGAAAGAAAAAAGCAAGATATATTTTCTAGCTGTGTTTCCACAATACCAAAGGCAGAAACTGGTAGAAAGTAGATGTTCACATAATGTTTGTTAACGCTTATATTAATTTAGGCCGGGCGTGGTGGCTCATGCCTGTAATCCTAGCACACTGGGAGGCCGAGGCGGGCAGATCGTTTGAGCTCAGGAGTTTGAGACCAGCCCGAGCAAGAGCGAGACCCCGTCTCTACTAAACATGGAAAGAAATTATACGGACAGCTAAAAATATATATAGAAAAATTAGCCGGGCATGGTGGCGCATGCCTGTAGTCCCAGCTACTCGGGAGGCTGAGGCAGGAGGATTGCCTGAGCCCAGGAGTCTGAGGTTGCTGTGAGCAAGGCTGACGCCACGGCACTCTAGCCTGGGCAACAGAATAAGACTCTGTCTCAAAAAAAAAAAAAAAAAAAAAGCTTATATTAATTTAAACCTGTGGGTAAATTAAGATTTTTTTATCCCAGTATAGTGGAAGTATATAGGGACCAAAAGGCAAACTTGGTCCTCTAGTTTTTGTAGGAATACTGTGCCCTAGTATTTCAACATAAAACCAAAGCTTTATGGGAATGTTCTCAGTGTTATTCGGAGAGCTTAACTCCAAAAATTGAACATTATAACAGCAACAATAACAACAAAATAACATAAGTTAACCCAACAAATCAGAAAAAGTAGAGAGTGCATTTGTTTTCCAGAAGAAATTGAGAAAAAAGTGTTCCTTGTAGAATAGAAAACACAGAATGACTGTTAATCTTGATAATCTGCTCAGAGGAAACACTAGTCTTTAGAGACTAATATTTCAAACTAACGAAAAGCAGGCTGCCAGAAGCAAGGGCAGAGGAAATCCCTCAACATGATATTCAATTTGGAATACAATTTATGTAAAGCATCTTAAGATGGGTATGCAATTTGAGTAACAGTGAATAAATTTTAATTGGAAATGGAGTAATTAATTATAATCAATAAACTCTATGGTGCATTATCTAAGATATCAAAGAAATAATTTAGTTTAACAAATATTTATTGAATACTCGGCTGAGATTTATGGAAGATGCAAATAAGGTAACATTTCTTCTCTACTCTTAAGCAACTTACTCTCTGAAGAAAAAGCCTTGTACTAGTAAATACAGTGTCTGAAAAAAAAAAAAATGGAACTAGAGAGGAAAGTTATCACTTATTTCTGTATGAAATTAGGGTCTCTTCTAAATGGAGAAACATTCTATTACAATGGGTGTCATTTGGATAAGTATGAACTGTAGGAGTCATTGATGCCTTGCTAATAAGTAAAAAGCATCTATTATGACTTTCCCAGTTGTGTGGGACAGAAAGTTAACTCAAACTTCCCTAGGCAAAAAGGATATGAGCATAATAGTTGCTAGAAACGAAATACCTATGTTGTTTTCACAGCTTGCAATTTCGGGCAAACCAAGAGCCTTCTCTTCTGCTCCCCTCCCCTCCTCATACTTCCTTTCTCCTCTTTTTCTTCCCCTCTCCTTGTCCTACTTTTTCTGACCACAAAGCTTCCAGGGATGAATCTGTCTATGTTGGTTTGTTTCATGTGTGCAATCCTGACTCAAGGAGCATGGGATACTCTTATCTTGCTCACTCTTGGGCAGAGTTGGTCCTGACGAAACCTAATAGGTTGAGCACTTTTTTTAGAGTGAGAGAAAGGTGATTTCCCAAGGGAAATGATTTAGGTAAACAGATACATGTCTACAAGCACTCAAAAATTTAGTTAATTAGCTGGAAGAAAGAAACAGAAAACATTGGTCAACTTTTTACTAAGCAGAAGATGAGATTAACAGGAAAAAAAAGATAATATTTTAATCTTCTGGGAATGAAGGTCATAACACCAAAGAGAAAATACCACATGAAAAGTGAATATCTGGGCTGGGCACGGTGACTCACGCCTGTAATCCTAGCACTCTGGGAGGCCGAGGCAGTTGGATCGCTTGAGGTCAGGAGTTCGAGACCAGCCTGAGCAAGAGTGAGACCCCGTCTCTACTAAAAATAGAAAGAAATTATCTGGCCAACTAAAATATGTATAGAAAAAATTAGCCGGGCATGGTGTCACATGCCTGTAGTCCCAGCTACTCGGGAGGCTGAGGCAGTAGGATCGCTTAAGCCCAGGAGTTTGAGGTTGCTGTGAGCTAGGCTGATGCCACAGCACTCACTCTAGCCAGAGCAGCAAAGCGACACTCTGTCTCAAAAAAAAAAAAAAAAAGAAAAAGAAAAATGAATATCTGAATACACAAATGATTTAGGGCAATGATTCCTAAAGTGTGTTTCCTGTGTGATGTTATATGATAAAAGTTGTCATATGGGCAAGGCAATATATCCGACATTGCATATTACATCCTTTTCCTCATACTATTCAGTATATACTAGTGTACAAAAGACTGAAGTATTTTAGAGTAAATATGCCTATTTTACTTCTTAAAACACCATTTACTATGTTTTACCAGGATTGTTAAAAAGATGCCCACTATAAAAATTCCAAATACTGGTTTAGGAATAAAGAGTCATAATCCCTATCAAGGAATTTTGAAATGAAAATTTGAACAGGAATGAAAAAAGATTAAAACTGTTATATAAAACCAGGTGGCATGAAGTATATAGAAGGTATACTTTAGAAAAACTGTTAACCATCAGGAAGTGGCAATGAAATAATTCTATGCTTCATATGGAAGGAGACAAAACCCTGAATTGCCGAAGCATGCTTTAGCAAAAAGAACAAATCAGGAGGCATCTCTTTATCAGATCTTCAAGCTATACTATAAGGTTATAGTAACCAAAACAGCATGGTACTTGCACAAGAACAGAGACATAGAGCCATGGATCAAAACAGAGAACACAGACATAAAACCATCCTCATATTGCCATCTGATCTTTGACAAAGCAGACAACATATACAGTGGGGAAAAGACTCCCTATGCAAAATGTGCTGAGAAAATTGGAGCCACACATGGAAGACTGAAACAGGATCTGCACCTCTCACGACTCACAAAAGTTAGTTCATGGTGGATAACAGACTTAAACCTAAGGCATGAAACTAAGATTTCTAGAAGAAGAGGTTGGAAAAACTCTTACAGATATCAGCCTAGGCAAAGAATTTATGAAGATGACCCCAAAGGTAATCATAGCAACAACAAAAATAAATAAATGGGACTTGATTAAATTAAAAAACTTCTGCACAGCTAAGGAAACAATCAGTAGAGCAAACAGTCAACTTACAGAATGGGAGAAAATATTTGCATTCTATACATCCAATAAAGGGCTAATAAGCAGAATCTCCAAAGAACTCAAGCAAATCAGCAAGAAAACATCAAACAACCCCATTAAAAAGTAGCCACTGTTTTTGATAATTTGTTAAAGCAGCAAAAGTAAATAAATACAATTAATCTTCGTCAAAGTTAAAAACTACTCTGTAGAAGACATCATTAAGGCAACGGAAAGACAAGTTACAGACAGGGAGAAGATATTTGGAATACATGTATGTGTTAAGGGACTTGATTCTAGAATATGTACTATATATAAGTCACCTATATATTTATATCCCTCTATACCAATGTCCACTTTTACAATTCAATAATATGACAAATAGCATGATGGAAAATGAACACAAGATTTGAACAGTTTATAAAATAAGATACATAAGTGGCCAGTAAGGGCATGAAATGATACTATCATTGGATCATTAGGGAAATGAAAATTAGAAAAACACAATTTGATACTATTCACTTACATGAATAGCTAAAATTCTTAAACTGATGATCCAAATTGTTGGTGAGTCTATGAAGCAAACGGAAGTCTCATTTCTTTTTTGGAACTTCAGACACCTTACTATCCATCAGCTGTTGAATGGATGAACAAATTGTGGTACATCCACACAATGAACACTACTCAGCAATAAAACAGAACAAACTACAGGCAACAACATGGATGAATCTCAAAAACTCTGCTGAAGTAGCTAGACACAAAAGAATACATTATATATGGTTGTATTATATGAAACTGTAGAGAGGAGACATCAAATCTATAGTGTCAGAAAGCAGATCAGCATTTTTCTGAGGTCTGAAGAAGTTCTATATTCTGATTTTGGTGGTGGTTAGACTTAAGTATACAATTTCCTGTGGTTTATTGATATGTCTGACTCATGAATCAATTTAAATGCATCTGTGTTTTTTAGCAAACATAAAGGAACAGTAAGCGCACCATATAAACACTGGGAGGAGGATGCGTCTCTCTCTCTCTCTCTCTGGCATCTTCATTTGGGATATTCATCATCTTCCTACTAAAATTCACTTAGGAAAGAAAAGCTGGATCAACTGAACAGAAATACATTGATTTTAGAGAGACAGTAATTTTTCACCCTCCTTCCTCAAGAATTAGTGTTTTAAAAATAAGCTGTGATGTGGAAATCACAGGTAATTCCTTATATAAGTGATAGTGATCATGGATGATGTGACACCCACAATTAACCAGGGCTGTCACAACCAAACTTGCTTTGCTGGAAATTGATAAATTTCTTCCAATATGCCTTTTCAGTTACTCCAATTGCCCAGACCAATTCATCAATCCTAGAATTTATATTTGAATCGATGGTAGTATTGATGGTTTAATGCACATAAGAAATACTAATAAGAGATTGCTAGTGAATCTTCCCTTCTTTTACCTCTCCAGAACAAAGAACATATAGTTTCTTAATTTGCAAAGCAATCCACTACATCCGGCTTTCTGAACTTGTATTGAATCTGTCCTCATTGCCTCTTCCTTCTCTCTGAAAGTGATGGCATAGGCTTGAAGAAAGTCTGGAAATGTCTACTTTATGCTGCTTAATGCACGGACTGAAACACACCTTCACTCTTCCTCTCTTCTGTGCCTTTTGCCTCCTGCAAAATTGGGTTCCTTCTTTTATGTAAATCTAGTGCTCAGTCTGTCCCCAGGGAGACCTTGTTTGCAAGAATCATGGCTTTATCTCTTATTTCATTATTTTTCTGTCAAACTGCTCTTTCCAAACAGTATTTAAACCTGCTTAGATCTTTCCTTCCTTTACACATCCCCTAGAGTTCTCTGTGCTGGTGTTACACAAACTGAGCTGCACGTCAGGACCATCTGTGAAGGCTCTTCAAAATGCATTTTCTCAACCTCTACTATTAGAAATTCAGATTCAGTAGAAATTATATGAGTATTAGCAATCTGCCTTTTATTAATATACTCAGTGATTCTAAATGCAACTTATAAATCAGCTGTCAGTATTGCTATTTCTCAGTTGCCTATCATTCCTCAACAAACCTGTTCACTCAAACTTGTGTCTCTTTTTAGCAGTTTTCCTGAGATGACGAACAGGATTTTTTTTCGTAGTTTTCCTGAGACAATAAGTGGGAATTTTTTAGCCATTAATTTTGTTAGTTAAAAAAATTTAAAAATACATTATAACATGAAAAGTTGGTAATATTAACATTTAGGGAAGATATTTATAAGACTTTGAAATCACCAGAATATAGCACTTTGCTTTAGAAATAGAATTTTAAAAGTCTATTGGAGACTTTTAATGGCATCTTAAAGCACCTGTAGATTTTGAAATTGTAGCTACTTATACACTAAAGTCACACTGTGACAAAAACCAAAATACACCAGACACATGGCTACAAGGCATAGATAGTGATTTGCAACAATGAGAGGCAGAGCTGGTTCCTAATAGAGCAAAGTGCTCTTGCTATATTGCCTCCAACACAGGTCCAGCTTTTTGTCTGATATCTTTTCAAGCTGGGATTCCCCTCGTTTTGGAGGACTTTATTTTAATCGGAGATGAATCATGTGGCATTTCTAAAAGAAATGGCTTCAATGGCCAAACAAGCAGCAGGCATATATGTAACAGCTCTCTTGCCTCCATTGTTGGAGGGAGCGGTTAATTATTATCTATTTCTGGAATTTTCACAATGCCTTTTCATAGCTGGCTTCTAGATAGTTCTATGTAGGTGAATTCAAGGCATTTAGGTGTTATGCTCTTTGATATGTTCAGCCAGGATTTGGTTTTGAGTTGCCCTCTTTAATGCTAAGAATCCAGACTTCACAAATGAGAAGACTATATATAACATTTCCCTTCTTATTTTTGATCAGATATCTGGTGTGCTTCCTTGAAACTCTTACTGGCCTCATTCACTGTCCCCATTTATGTTGAATATTTCTCATGCGTACATGATCCCCTTTGTAACTTATATTTCTTTATAAGTACGGTCATCAGATACTAGCTGAGTTCTGGGATTCGGCAATGAACTGAAAGAGTCATCATACTTCTTCCATTTGACTTGATAAATGATCTGGTTCTTCTCATAAAAGTTTAACCTTGGTAGCAAATGACATGAAATTTGACCAATTCAGAAACTTCCGGTATTTTCAGGTAGTGAATTCAGGTAATGACTTGGTAGTGAATTCTATATTTCTTTCCAGTCTTATTTGTCACTGAAACTCCTCTGAAAGCCTATGTTGGGTTTCATCTTTATATTTAGTAATCCCTTCATTCATTGAGAATAATAACAAAGTGATTCTATAAGCTAGACATTGCTCTTTATATGATTGTGTGTATATATATTTTTAATATACATGTTTTACAAAATTTAATCTTTATAACCATCATATGAAGTGGATATTATTGTTCTTGTTTTACAGATGAGGAAACGGAGGCACAGACAGATAAATTAACTTGTCCAAAGCCATTCAGATAGTATGTGGTAGAACAGGTGTTTGAATATAAGCTATTTGGCTCTGGAGTATGCTCATAACTACTATCATTCATGTTCATTTTGTACATGTTTTAAAATATATTTGTCACACATAATTCTACCAGTTTAATATATAACATATAATGGGACACATAGTACTATTTTTTATTGCAAAACCAACTTTCACTGAAGGTGATAAAAACTTTTCCCAATCACTAATAATTCATAGTGTCTTTCACCCATAGAATCTTATATCTTTGTGCATAAATATACTTGGCCGTCATTGGGCACAGACGTTTGCACCCCAACCCTTAGTTGGGACTCATTATATTTTTATTAGATTTGAAATATTCATCCAGAACTTGTTACCAAATTACAAAATATTATGTGTATGTTTGTGATGTTTGTATATTTATGTAGGTGTGTGTTTAGGAATGGAGAGTTTGAGTAGAGAAAAATGGTGTAGGAGAGAGTACCTTTAAAAATAAAAAGCAATTATTAGCAGGATATAGATTGTTGTTACTAAAAATGTCCCTTCCAAGCTTTTAATATAATACAATAATGATATGTATAAAAATATTAAGGAAACACATGGAAAAGGTAGCTAATCAATGTTTGTTTTTTACAAAAAATTAACCTAAATTTTAAATGGCTTTAATGACTAATACCGGAAATGTAATTTGGAGTTGCATAGCAGTGGGAATTAAAACCACTTTTTTTTCTGCTAGACTTCGGGCCCTTTATCTACCATCCTGTGTGTTTTCCCTGGTTCTCTTCCTGAGGGTTGTTGCACGTTGCCCTTCACTCACAGAGGTGGTTTTGTTTATTCCACATTTTTTATCTGTTTTATGCAGTGCTCCACATCATCATGAAAATCTGCCTGTAAGCCTCAAAGCATTGAGACATGCTTTGAATTAAGGATCCAAAACATAGTAATAATCTATTCTCAGAAGTTCTTAATACACTCTGCACCAGAGGATCCTATTTTGTTATGGACAGCATGCTGGTTTTGTTTTCCAAGCGTTTTGAACTCAGAGGGAAAAAAAATGTTAACTTCTGAAATAAAAGTGGTCATCAACTGCTGTTCTCATTTGAACATAGTTTGTCTTAATTTAACAGACTTTATTATGATGGCTTTAGAGTATTTTTTATTTAATGATTTTTTAATGCAAGATATTCAGGACACAGATATTATATCTTTACAGTAAGGCAAATGAAGTGTTATTAATTGATCTCTTAGTAAAGCATATTGTTCTGATCACTCAGAGAAGGCAGAACAATAACGTTAAATTTTGTGTAAAGCTGTTGACCTTTACTGTAAAAGCTGTCTTTGTGGATGCTGATTACCAGGCATAGATGTGGAAAGACAGCTGGACAACAATCTCCATGTGGTTCTTCTTCACTCACCACCTTCAGCTGGTTGTTCACGTGCCCTCCTTGAAGACTCCATGGCTGTGGCAAAGCAGCCTTTTCCCCTCATGACTCTTTGAGCCTTTCTTTTAATAGGGTAACTGTCTCCCTTAGATTGAGTCTCATGGAAGTTGCAGTGCATTCTGTGGGTTCATGGTGCCGGGGAACTGTCTGAAGCTGCTGATTGTAACACCTTGCGAGATTTCTCCTTTCCAGGCAGCAGCATGTCCTTTGCTCCTTGAATATGTGCAGTCCTGCTGGGCTTTGTCATTGCGGGTGTGCATCAAGAGAACAGGTGGCACATCTCTTGGGGTACCAGTTAACTTCTTCCCTATCGTTCACGTTTCAGTTGGCTTCTCTACAGGGAACCCATTGCAGCTTCAGCTACCAACGATATGATGATGATTTACAGATTTCACTCCCGTGCTCTGGATCCATTTCTCCAACTGGTTCCTCCATGGTGATTCCAGATACATCTTGTTCTCAAAACATTCTAAACTGAAATCGTCTCTGCCACGGCCTCCACCAAACCTGCTCTTTCTTCTATACTCCCTGTTCACCTCCTTACTCAGCCTACAAAGGGTGGTCTGGGAGTTCTAGGTTTTTTCTCTCTAGACCTCTCCCTCCCCCATTCTGGTGGTCCCATGGACCTTTCCACGTCAACTGGCTTAATTGAGGCCCCTGTCATTTGGTATTGAATTATTAGGACAATTTTGAGTTCGATCCTTTTGACTGCAAGTTCATATTCCTACAATCTGTACACTATTCTCCTTAAAAGGCAATGATGTACACTCAGATTAGTCTTGCCAGAATGATTTTTCTAAAAAGAGAATCGGAATATGTGATTCTCTGGCTTAAGTTCGTGAAATGCCTCCCATTGACGATAGTTTTCTCAACTGTAAAATGAGGATCATAATAGAAGCTTCCTTACATGTTGGTTGTGGGCATTATATTAGACCATGGGTGTACTGCTGTCAAGTCATAAGAGTACCTTGTTATTAACGTGGCAGAACTCCCAACCCCCTTGCTGTGGGACGTGGGGCGGCACGTGCAGCCTCACCCCCAGGTCTTTGCCCATGGCCTCCTGCACCTGCGACATTTGCCCCCTGACTGCACTTCCTGAGACTGAGTTTCAGTATCAAATCTCTGTGAAATGTCTTGTGGCAAAAACCTCCCTCATTCCTCAATATGAATTCCTGGTGGGCCAAGAGCCTGTCTTGTGCATACCTGAAGTAATAGGTGTGAAGCACCTAGCACTGAGCCTGCTACAAGGAAGAAACTTGTAGCCCCGTAATATTTTGAGATAAAAAAATAAGAAAAACCACTTTAGTTTCTCTCTCTCAAAAAAAGTTATACTTTTGTTATTTGAGACTCTGTATCATCATCTACACAGCAGGTCTAAATTCCTTCCCCAATAACTGCAGACAGTTTTGTGGTGAGATCTAATGACACGCACCAAGGACAGGTTAGTCCTGGGGTTTGAACTTCAGCAAGGGTAGGAGGAAGCACCTCTCCAGGCCACCTCAGTAACACTTAACGTTCCAAAAATCATTCACCGAATGACTAAGTCATCAAATGACCAAATCACCAAAGTTGCAAAATTTACTGACTTAACAAAAGGTTATTTATAATAGTTTTAATGGGATTGTTACCAACTTTGTAACAATGTTTTTACAGCTTTAATAAGGATGCTCTATTTATTTACTAAATGTGAAATGTACTATGGATTCTTGGCAAATCAGTAGCTTGGTGAATTCAGCAAATAAGTCCTACTGCTGAGAAAATTCTTCTAACACCAGCAGGTTTGTAATTTAAGCTCCTGGAGGATACAGAACACGTGCATCTTGTTTAATGTTGTTTTCTCAATGCCCAGCAGTGTGCCTAAAACATAATTAATTGAATAAATCTTCATTGAATAAATTAATAAATGTGTCTATATGCGATCGTGGATGACTTGTGCAGAAACAGACTTTAAAGTGAGCGTCAATTGTGCCTATTTTCAGGCCTATGAGATTTTTGTTAGCATTATGTTATTTGTAAGGTTGCATTAAACATACTTGAATCACCTAGGTGACAGATGACTCCTTGGAAAAATATAAGAATATAAACACAGGTTTCCAAGTTTAAGTAGATATAGTTATGACTAATAGATTATTATTATTATTATTTTTTTTTTGAGACAGTCTCACTCTGTTGCCCAGGCTAGAGTGCCGTGGCGTCAGCCTGGCTCACAGCAACCTCAAACTCCTGGGCTCAAGCGCTCCTCCTGCCTCCCGCATAGCTGGGACTACAGGCATGCACCACCATGCCCAGCTAAATTTTTCTATATATTTTTAGTTGTCCAGCTAATTTCTTTCTATTTTTTAGTAGAGACGGGCTCTCACTCTTGCTCAGGCTGGTCTCGAACTCCTGAGCTCAAACGATCCACCCGCCTTGGCCTCCTGGAGTGCTAGGATTACAGGCGTGAGCCACTGTGCCCAGCCCATGATTATTTTAATATTATTAAAATAGGTGTTTCAATTTAGCACTAGTGTTTACCTAGAAAACCAGTTATAACTATTCTGAAATTACAGAAAAATCACGAATTTCAGCATACATATTTAATCCATTTACTCAGCCAGCATAATGGTTTAATCAGCAGGTGGTTGGAAGTCAAGAAGAAAATAAATTTCATTCATGTGTTCCATAATTTGTCTCATTTTCATGTGATGGACTGAACTGTTGCCCAGACATCTTAGATTCACCATATTCAAATGTGATTGTAATTGATGATACAATTAGCTTCATAACCAAGATACATTGTGAGCTTCTGATATAGCGCTTTATTTTGGATAATCGAGGGTTATTTCAACCTGAAGGAGATACTGTGGTTGGGTGATGCCAAATTGACTTTTAAGATCTAATCAAACTAGCCATGAAACATGGGAATATCATTTCCTATTTTTCAATATCTGCTGAAGTCAAATACACTTTATCAAATTGCCTAGTTTAGACAATGAGATAGTATATTATGACAACTAAGAACAGATGCATGGCTGTCTTACTATTCATAGACACAGGTCTTAATACTTAAAACCCATCTCATGTTATTCAATTCGTGTACTTTCCTGATTTTGATGTGTCATGAACAATTATGTATTTCTTTGAAGATTAAAATAAGCCAAAGTCATGAAAGAAAATATGTTTGGGGTATGAATGAGGGCATAATGATGAAAAATAGAAGCTTCAAGGATGAGAACTACCAAAAAAAGTGTATGTATATTCATTACCGTATATACTGTTATTTCTTATACATATTCATCTGTTCTGATATTCTTCATCAATTTTAAAATGTAGATCTGGTTTTGAAGTTTCCATTAAAAAAAATCTTGCTCCTGGGTATAAATAGCAGTGTCTAAAAACTCCATTGAAATTATGCCAACTATATGAGGTTAATCGTTGTATATTTAGTACATCTTTTCCATTCACTGAGAATATATATATAAAATATATAATTTGAAAGTATATATATAAAATATAGTATGTAATGTGAAAGTACATATACCATTATACATATTATATATAATGTGAAAGCATATATAAACATTCTATTGTATATTTAATATACATATTACTATATATTACCTACTATACATACACATAGAGGCATATCTAAAATGCATAAAAATCAATAATTCAGGTATAAGTTTCTGTTGTGGTTTCTAATGAAACCACATTTAATAATAAAGTGAATTGCACAATCACAAAAGGGTCTTAATGTGTTGGTGGAAGGAGCATGTTATTTCAGGTATTCCTTAGGTGCTTATAATTTGTATGAAGTAGATTGCAGCTGAAATTCTCTAGTTTTATTTTGTCTCCTTCTCTCTCCCAGGTATAAAATGGAGAGTCCTCCTGAGGTGTCGGCCGCCCTGTGCTGTACCCTCAAGTACCAACAGTAAGGCATTTCTGTGGCTCTCAATTCACACCTCAGTCCTTCCTGGGGAATTCTGCTTTGGAAAAATTACTTTTTAAAAAAGAAAACCTTGAAGATTCTGTTGGCTTCTGGATGGTTGCACCTTTTAATCTTGATGTCACATCTTAGTTCTCAGTGGAATCTTTATAAGATAATTTTACACGGTCATTTTTTCACCTGTTTAACTTTATAGGTGGTGAACTGTGATTGCTATTTCAAAGAAAGCAGCTGATGGAATAGGTTGAGTTAAGACAGACAAAGATCCTTTTATTTTTATTCCCAATAGATACTGGAAGCTCAGCCTTGGTGAAATGCAGTGGTGTGTCACTTGAGTGATAAGTTCTGAGAAATGCGTCATTAGGCAATTTCGTCACCGTGCGAACATCGTCAAGTGCACTCACGCAACCTAGACGGTGAGGCCTACCATATACCTGGGCTAGAAGGCGTAGCCTGTTCCTCCTAGGCTGCAAACCTGCACGGCGTGTTACTGCACCGAATACTGCAGGCAGTCGTAGCACAACAGTAAGTATTTGTGCATCTAAACATATTTAAACATAGAAAAGGAATTTTTCAGCTCCACTAAGTTTTGTGAGACCACTGTCCTATACGTGGTCCCTCATTGACGGAAGCATCTTTATGTGGTACATGACTGTGTATTTCTATGTATGCCTCACTTTAGCTTCCTGAGAAAACTCATCTGCTTGTCTAATGCCAGCTTGCACATTAACCTTGAAGATGTCTTTAAGAACTACCATTCTGAGTGTGGTCAAAATGTGGCATAATGCTTAAGGCTGATAGTTCTGAAGTCAAATGCCTGAGTTCGTGCTCTCCACTCACTGGCTCTATGACCTTGGGAAAGTTAATGATTGTCTTTGTGGCTCAGTGTCCTAACCTGGAAAATGGGGATTATACCTCATTGGATTTTAAAAAGCTTATAATGCTTGGGATATTAATATAGGCTCAGTGTCAGCTACTGCTACTGCTGCTCTGTTACTACTACAATGACAGTATTATTACTACCATCATCATCATCATCAATTGGCATAATGATTTTGCCAGACTTCAAGGCCAGAATTTGCTTCTGTGAGGCTTTATTACAATGCTTCTCAACCCTTACTGCAAATAGGAATCACCTGGGGAATTTTCATAAACACCAAAGCTGGATCCCACCCCCAGAACAATTACAGCAGACGCTGTGGGGGTGGGGCCTAATCTTGGTTTCAAACGTGCATCTAGCATGGAGAGCTCCTGAACCGTAGGACCCTTAGCTGCACAATCCCTTACATTTTTAGCTTCAGTGGCCTTTGTCTCTCCTTGTCTCCAGCAGTTCCATAACTACACCTCTGAAATTTGTATTTAATTTTAAAATCTTATGGTTCAAGATAGCTTTCTTTGGTAATCTGTTCTTCTAACTCAAATATATTTAAAATACCATAAAAACTCAAATTCATCCCTAGACCTACCTGGGGCCCAATTTACCGCCCCACCATCTGGGAGCTTCATGATTTGTAAACTAAAAACACTGTTGCCAGCCTGAGTTCACTTGCTGTGGTCCTTCCTCTGTGTCCCTACTGCCCACCAGCTGTGATGCTGGGTTTTTCAGTCCATCCTTGACTGTTTCTCGAGGACAGCTGCCCCCCCTCCCCCCTTTTTTTTTCTACCTGCTGTTCAAGATTTCATCATTCTCTCAGGCTGTAGCTTCCTCCTCAAACACCACTCTCAGAAAATACTGCTACTCATACTCCTCCTCCTGCTAATAGGAAAATAATAGCAATAATAATAAATAGTCAACATCTGAGAGCTTGTTTAATATATGCTAAGCACAATTTTACTGTACTACATATATTCTATAATTTTAAATTTTTTATTGATATATACTATTTGCAATATTTATGGGGTACAGATATTTTGATACATGCATACAATGTGTAACGATCATATCAGGGTATATAGGATATCAATCACCTTGAACATTTATCATTTCTTTGTGTTGGGAACACTTCAATAAGTGCTATTTGAACAATTTGAAATATATAATATAGTGTTAGCTATAGTCACCCTACTCTGTCAGACACATTCCTTCTACCTAACTGTATGTTTGTACCCATTAACCAACCTCTTTTCACCATCATCCCATTCCCATCCTTGGGGGACCATCATTCTACTCTCCACTTCCATGTGATCCACTGTTTTAGCTCCCACATATGAGTGAGAACATGGGATATTTGTCTTTCTGTGCCCAGCTTATTTAACATGATGGTCTCCAGTTCCACCCATGTTGCTGCAAATGACAAGATTTCATTCTTTGTTATGGCTGAATAGTATTCCACGGTGTATGTATACCACATTTTCTTTCTTCCTTCCTTCCTTTTCTTGAGATAGGGTCTCACTCTATACTCCAGTGGCCTTGATTATAGCTCATTATAATCTTGAACTCCTGGGCTCAGGCGATCCTCCAACCTCAGCCTCCCGAGTAGCTGGGACTACAGGCACATGCTACCTCACCTAGCTAATTTTTCTATTTTCTGTAGAGATGGGTCTCTCATTCTTGCTCAGGCTGGTCTTGAACCCCTGACCTCAAGCAATCCTCCCACCTCAGCACGTTCTCCATTTCTGAACTTAATGCCTTTTATTTCTTTTTCTCGCTTAACTTTACTAAGATCTCCAGTGAAATGTCAAAAGGACAAGAACAAACATCCATGCTTTTTATGCAATTTAGTAGCTGGGACTACAGGTATGTGCCACCACACCCGACTAGTTTTTTTTTTTGGTAGAGACGGGGTCTCACTATGTTTCCCAGACTGGCCTCAAGAGATCCTCCTACTTCAGCCTCCCAAAGTGCTGGCGTGGCTCACGTTTTCTGTATTCACTCATCTGCTGATGGACACTCAGGTTGATTCTCTATCTTTGCTATTGTGAATAGTGCTGCAATAAATATGGAGGGGCAGGTATCCCTTTGATGTATTAATTTCCTTTCCTTTGGACAAATACCCAGTAGTGGGATTGCTGGATTGTATGGTAGTTCTGTTTTTAGAATTTTTTTGGAAACTTCTACATTGTTTTCCATAACGGCTATACTATTATAATTTACATTCCCACCAACAAACGGTGTGTGAGTTCCCTTTTCTCCGCATCCTTGCCAGCACTTGTGGGTTTTCTTTTTTTGTCTTTTTAATAATAGATGTTGTAATAGGGTAAAATGATACCTTATTGTGGTTTTGATTTGCATTTCCCTGATGATTAGTGATGTTGGACATTTTTTTCACATACATGTGGGCCACTTGCATAGCTTTTGAAAAATGTCTATTTGTAGTCTCTATTTTAATTCTCAGTCTAAAACTGTGAAGTAGGTGCTGTTATTCCTTTTTACGAAGAAGGAAACAAAGGCACAGAAAGAGCTTCCTCATGGCAGAGTCCATTATCACCATCACTGTAAACGTATCATCTCTGGCCACCGTCCCCTCATTCTCTGCTCTGTTGGCTGCGCCTCTTTCCCTGTCCAGATCTTAACCTGCCTTCTGGACCTCGCCCCTCTTTCATGTTCAAGGACACTGTCCCCTCTCATTTCTTCTCCCTGACTCACGACATTCCTCGCCTGCACGTCCTTCTCTGCAGAGCCTCGCTTCAGCCAAGCGTGTGGCACGCTTCCTGGGTTTATTTTCTCGCTGAGTCATTGTGTAGCCTCAACTTTATTTTCTTCCATCTCTCTACTGAAACTACTCACTCGACGTTTGCCAGTCATCTTCAGCTTGTCCTATCTAATGGATGCTTTTCTTTCTTTTCTTCCTTTTCTTTCTTTTCTTTCTTTTCTTTTTCTTTCTTTTCTTTCTTTCTTAACTTTCAGAGCATCTGATGCTGCCGGAACCTCCTTTTTCATGAATCGCCTCCTCCGCTGACCCACAAGTCAACCCGCTCCCGGAGTTGCTCCTTCATTTCCATCAGCACCTTCTCTTTCGCTCATGGACCTGCCTTGCCCAGCTTGCTGCTCAAGTGCTGATGTGCCCTGGAATTGCTGTGTTGGTTCTCTCTTCTTTAACTCTATACACTCTTCCTGGGAGATCTCACCTACTGAGGATGTGAAAGTTAATATTTAACTTCAAATTTATTTTCCTATTCCAGATTTATCTCACTACTGGATGGCTGAATGATGATACCCTGCAAGTACTCTTAGCTCGAATTCCTCACGTCCTCATGTCCTCTGCCCAATCTGTTCCTGCCTTGTGGGGGATGACGCTATTGTTCCACTCGCCATGTCAGCAATAGCTATTGCTCCATTTTCTTTATTTCTAATGAGCGTCAGTTACTGGCCTCTGTCGACTCCCTACTTCCTGTCTATGCATTGCCTTGACTTGTTTGAGGCGCATCTGATCATTATGTGAAGATCTTTGCTGATCTCTATTTCCCGCCACGGCACTATGGGCCCACGATACCCCAGCTTAGCTCACCCAGTTCCCAAGTGTCATTCCCTGTGTCTGCATTTCACTCTAATCCATGTTTCTGATTATATCCATTTATCTTTTGGGATAATTCACAATGCACCTCATCCAAGATGCTTTCCCTCATTCCTGTGTGTTCAGTTAGATGTTCATCCCCTACGTTCCATCTCTCTCTGAGAATACCTCTGAAATAGAAGTTATCACACTTATTACAATTTATTACAAAAAAATTTGGTTTATTTGGCTTTTGCCCCCACTAAACTCTAAATCCTTGGAAGGCAGGGCTGTCACTGATTATTTCTGTGATCATTTCTATATCTCTAGCACATCCTACAACATCCTCCCAGAGTAAATGTTCAATAAATGCCACTTGAACAATTAATTTCAAGTGATCACTTAACCAAAGGAAAGTTAAGAGATTAAACTCATTTTCACGACAAGTATAAAGTCTTAAGCGGTAGGCCTTAGAATAATTTTCTCAGCTAGGAAACCGTGTTTGTATAAATGCCGTGTAGTATTTATAGATGTGCACCCTGCATCATGACAAGATTGATTTTTATTTTTGCCTTTAAACTTGTTTTAGTTCTGAGTTGGACTTTGCATACAGCCAGAGTGGTGAGATTATACGGATATGGGAGTTGAAAAAGAACGAGCCTCTCCCAAATTCCTTTATAACCTCCCTGTGGCACCACGGCTTTTTTTCAGTCTGCCCATAAGCCAGCTACTCACAGTCACTGCAACAAAGTTAGAAGACCCTTTTTCCAACACCATTATTTTGCAAATGAGGAAACTGAGTCCCATTGTGTTAGTTTCACAGGGCTGCCATAACAAATGATCATAAACTTGGTGATTTACAACCAGAGAAACTTATTCTCTCACAGTTCTGGAGGCCAGAAGTCCA
This sequence comes from Lemur catta, assembly GCF_020740605.2. Taxonomy (NCBI): domain Eukaryota; kingdom Metazoa; phylum Chordata; class Mammalia; order Primates; family Lemuridae; genus Lemur; species Lemur catta. The sequence goes on from NC_059143.1 coordinate 50,379,525, forward strand.
CGATCAAGATGTTGGCGGGGCCCTGCTCCCTCTGAAGGCTGTCGGGGAGAATTCCTCCTTGCCTCTTCCAGCTTTTTGCGGCCCCTGGCTTTGCTCGGCTTAGGGCTGTGTCACTGCAGTCTCTGCCTCTGTCTTCACAGGGCCTTCCTCCTGGTGTCCCTCTGTGCTTTCTCCCTTTCTGTCTCTCAGAAGGACACACATTGGACTTACGACCCACCCTACATTCAGGATGATCTAATTATGTCATCCTTCACTAAGTTATATTTACAAAGAACGTTTGTCTAAATGATGTCAAAATCTGATGTTCTGAGTGGACAGATCCTTTGGGGTCTACCATTCAACCCACTAACTACAACCATCTTGCCAAAGGCCCAAAACTAGGTAGTGGTACAGTTGCATTAGACCTCATTTTCTGTCCCCATGTTGAGCACAGCTGCAGACTGTCCTACATGCTGCAGACTGTAGGGTGTGCCCTGGCAGAGGGGAGAAGCACCATTGCTCACCTATGGGCAAGATCTCAGCTGTGATGCATTTTCTCCGTTCAATGTTATGTGTGTTCTGAATCATACTACTATGGTCCGAATGTTTGTGTCCCCCAGTTCAGATGTTGAAACCTAATTAAAAATGGGATGATACTAGAAGATGGGAAGTAATTGGAATATGAAGGTGGAACCTACAGAAATGCGATTGGTTCCTTTATAAAACAGGCTCCAGAGAGCTGCCTTGTTCCTTTCCACCAGGCAAAGACACAACAGCCAGAAGGCACCATCTATAAGAAGGTGGCAGGACCTCACCAGACACTGAATTTGCTGGTGCCTTGATCTTGGACTTCCAGCCTCCAGAACTATGAGAAATTTCTGTTGTTTATAAGCTTCCCAGTTTATTGTAGTTTGTCATAGGAGCCTGAACGGACTAAGGCACACACAAAATTGGAAAAAGAGAAGTGTGTAATGAAAATTGTTGAGATTCTGTCCTGAGTGATGCTCCTAAATCTTTTGGGTACTATTTGGCCCAATTATCTTGAAGATGTATCTCCTCCCAGGAGAGAATCAATATATGTTCTATTCTGTATCACTTTCTTCCCATATTAGTTATGTGTTTTCTTTCAATATATATAAAAAATAAGGTTAGATATTCCAAAATATATTTTGCTTTTTTTTTTTTCATGAGAATCATATTTTCTGCTCCACAGACCGAAGTTGGAACTCATTCACAGGCAGATGCGAGTGTTCAGAAGTAGCCCCGTCTCCTGCATGAAAGCACAGAGAGGTTGCAGGGACATGTAGGAATGGCCAGATGTGGAGGTGAGGGTGTTTCTCATATGTTCCTCCCAACCAGCCACGTAAGGACCAAAAATTCAAAGAGTTCAGAGGGAGAACTGAACAAATTTGTGTCTGGTAAAAAAAAAAATTTGGATTCTGATCTGTGTGTGGCCAAAGCATGTATTGTTTCCTACAGCTTCTTTATATTAATACCTCTTGATCTGGTTTGGTAACGAAGACAGAAGTAGAAATAACAGCACAACAGGTATGTGTATGGTGGTAGCAAAACTCCATCAAAATGGATAATGATCATGTGACATTTGATACTAGAATTATACCTGTGAGCACGTGGGGCCAGAGACTCGGGGCCAGGAAGGCAACAGAAACTGATGTCGACAAGAAGCGTGACAATCTGTGCAGGAATCAGTCCCAGCTAAGTGTCCACCCATGTTCCTGTGAGGGGGATGAAAAGTGAATTGTGCTGCACACTTATTTACACTGGGTTCTTTTCTATGTATTTGCTTACCTAATTGAATAGCTATTAAACATATTATGACCTCTGTATAGTTACGTAAGTTTCGGTTCTTTGAAATAACCATATTCTTGGCTTTATAAATACTGAAGGCAGAATAATTTGCTGTTAAAAGGGGAGAACAAACAGGGGAAGGCGACCAAAATAGCTGTCACTCGCCTGGAGCGCTGAAAGGTTGACAAGGTGGGAAGTTTCAGGAACAACTGTTCTATTAAAAGATCTCATTTGTACCCCATCCTGTATTATTTTTAAAATAACTAGGAACAGTGTTTTCTGTTTATCTCATTCATCAAAATTACATAAGCCTTTACATTTATGGCTTGTAAATGGTTATGAAAAATGCAAATTCATCTTAATCTGTGAATTCTTTAATGCATTTATCATAATTCTATTATTAAAAAAGAGATGGAAAAATACCAGATACCATTAATTATGTTGAATTATTGCAAAGGCAGTTATACCCTCATACTGCTTATTTTTTCATATTGATAGTAACTAAATTGAAATTATGTGATAAAATGGTTGAGTTCCCTGTATTACGAGACTGTGAACTCTTTGAGGACTGCAAACTTAACAAATTTCCTCAAAGGGTTTTGATCCTTTCTGACAAGCCCTCCAGGATGATGTTGAATTAACGCTATAGCAAGTGGGAAGAGAAAAGGTGCTTGCTTATGTTAGTGGCATGTTAATATCGTCTCTCCCAGACAGGCATCATAATGCGCAGTTGCACATGTTGGCTGGTGGTTGCTGGAAGGTGTGGAGGGGGGCCTGCCTGTTTCCCCACATCTGGATCCCTTCCATTTCCATACCTGGCCCTCTTCCTCCTGTCTGAGTCTGACCTCTGCTTTTGAAATCAATCCCTGGCCACTAGCTCAATATTTTAGATCAAAATAGCTCTGCCAACTGTCATCTAATCTTACACTTCAGCTCTAAGTTCTTATTCTTTGTTCAGTCAACACATATTAGTTGAGTTTTAGTTGGATGCCAGAGATGGAAGACAAATACAGCCCTTATGGAGTTTACGGTCCAGTGGGCAAGATCGGACATTGCATGTAGAACAATAAGGATGACGAGTGTCAAACAAGCGGACCTGCAGGATGCTGTGGAGTTACAGCATGGTAGGAGCCCACCTCACCTGACATTCATTTCTGGGAGGCAGTCCCAGAGAAATGACATTGCAGAAATCGGATGTGTGTGTAAGATATAGCACAGTAAGGACAAGGACAGGAGTGCTTAGCTAGGTTGGTGCATGGAAGGGTCCTATTGGGAGAGAGTTTGAGGAACAGAAAAAAGACTAGCGTGATGAAAGGGTGGAGACCAAGGGGACGGGCTGGGGGGCTTATTACTCATGAAAAACGTTTGGGGCTTGGCAACAGGAAATTACCAAATGACTTTAAGGTGAGAAGAGGCATGATCTGCAGGGCAGACACTGTCCCCTTGCCCAGGTCTAGTAGTCCTGCCTGGGAATTTTCTTTGGGTGCCGCTGTACCTTGCTCAGCTGGCATATGAACCAGCGAGTATTGGGCATTTCAGGTCATAACCATCAATTCTTAGCAAAGAAGGAGTTAGTGGAATTTTTCATTGCTCATTGGGAAAATTCTAAGAAATTTCTACCTGGTCCTTCAGAAAGCCCTAGAGGGCTTGAGCTACTGTTGCTCATCAGAGTAACCTGTTTATTATCCTTTCCCTCTCTCCAGCACACACCCGGTGCTTGTGCTCCTTGGATCATGTTCCTAAATAAACTACCTGCGTGAAAGTCCTTATCTCAGGGTTTTCTGTTTAAGGAACTCAAACTAAGAGGGTTAGTATTGGAAGTTGAACTAAAAAGCAGACTGTAAAAGTGGTGTTCTACTGGGGCTATTCACTGTCCTATGGCAACAGATAACGTTGCTGGCGATGGTAAGTGGGGTGGTAACAATGCCTGAAATGCTGTGGCATCATTCATCAGTGTCCCCATGCAGTGGATTGGGTTGAGGTAAAGCTGAAGTAGAACCACTAACTTATGCAATAACTCTAACCCTTGAACATAATGTGGGGGCAATGGTCATTATATGGGTTGTGGAGTTGTGTGGCATTTGTTCACTTTCCTAAAAGCCTCAAAGAAAGAAAATAGGCTCAGATCAACAACTCTTATTCAGGGTACACTTTGAAAATGGGAAAATGTCCTGTGGCTACAGGGCAGACTGTACTAAAAATCTTATGGGAGGTGAAAATCTAAGAGATAAAATGCACAACCTGGTGGTTTTCCTCCACAAAAATCAGGGTCCCTGAGACCTGGAATGGGGATTTTTGAATGGATTCATGGTAACCTTGAGCTCCCAAAGTGTCATGCATCACTCCCGGGTAGAAGGAGTGGCTCCTTTGCACTTGTTAAGGGTGAGAAGCTTCCCGCTAATGAACACCATGCCGACCCCTGTAACAACTCCTAAAACACTACGGGGATGGCAGTTTGAAGCTTTTATGCAGTAGTGGTCTACAGTTACAGAAATGTCTTGGAAGATTATTGTGGAATGGTCAGAAGGCTCGTGGAGGTAGGCATGTTAAAGTGGATTCATTACATGGGACCAGAAATGCCTTTTACGGTAGTGCTCAGAAGACACACCCTTCATTGAAGGAGTGAGGAATACTCCAGTGTGTGGGTTATCAGAAACATTGAGAAGGTCAGTGGTGTTTGTTCTCTGTAGGTGAGGTTATGGTTAACTAGAAACGTTGCAATGGCATTGGGCTCTCTAATATCAACAGACATTGATTTCAAAACCATTCTTTTCAAAGCTGACTGTGAAAGAGTATCAAAAGGACTGGAAGATTAGTATCATACCTTACTGCTTTGTCCAGGATTACATTAAATATCCTGCTTTCTTTTACAGTGTTGTTAAAAAGGACCTTGATTGCCTTGACATTGTGCAGAACCATGTGTTAATTTACATTGATGACATCATTCTAATTAGATCTAAAGAACAGAAAGTAGCAAACACTTTGTATTTTTAGATTTAAAATAATGCATCAGAGGGTGGGTGATAAGTTATAAAAATTTCAAATTTAAAACCACACTTACCAAATTGGTAATAAAGGACTCCATTAACCAAAGTGATAGGAAAGTTCTGGTGAGAGGGGCAGCAGCATCACTGAGAAGCTGTGTGCTGGCTGTCCTCTGTGAGCTCCGACCTGACAGTGAGAGAGATTCTGTTAGAAAACTTGACTTCCTGGTAGCAACGGAGATAATAAGGAACAGAATAATAGAGGCCATGGAGTGGCAGAGCAAGGTGTAAGTATTTATAGCAGTGAACAGCAAGATTGCAGGGGCAGCAAGGGGGGTTGACTGCAGAGAACTATAGAGATGGTTAACAGAATATGGTGTTTCTGGAAACAAATTACATGGTCAGCCTACAAAGGCATCAACAGAATAGGCATCAAAAGATCCAGGGGAGATAGGAGGCTCAGGGAAGGCACCCCAATAGTCACGTCACCTCCCAGTGTTCCCATCCAGCTCTTAGACTTGGAAAAGATCAACTGAAGGAGAAACCTAGTCCCTATGAGGAAATACCCTGAATCACAGTTAATCTTCTCAATCCTTCCACAGAGGGACCCACACTCTGATAACCCTGCGTTGGAGAAAGGAAAATGTACAGACCCTATAAGGATAGTTGACTCCAGGTCTGAATTTATGTTAATACCCTGAGACTCAATGTACAGTAATCCCCTGAGTGCAGGGTTACAGTTGCCTGATAATAAAGAGAGTCTCGGCTTATATTTGGTGAACCCAGTGTCTACTAGTTCCGTGGACTCATGTGGTGGTCCTTTCCCTGATGTATGGATGTATGCACATATGTATGTATTTATCTTTTATGTATTTAGTCTGTAACAAGTGTGATGAAATCTTACCCTAGCTTCTTGTTCTGTAGAGTAAGAGCTATCACGGTATGGAAAGTGAAGTGGAAGTCTCTGCAAGTTCCCATCCCAAAGTCAAATCGATAAAACACTACTGGGGGTCCTTGGTGGGGTGTATGTGGCAGAGATCAGTGCTTCCCTGAAAGATGCAAAGAACGCTGTGGCAGTGCTGATTGTCATATTTCCACTTAATGTAGCAGTATAACTTTTATAAAAGCTGGATGGATCATCTCAGATGACAGTGTCTGCTGGAAACTTAACGAAGTGGAAGCTGTAATTGCAGACTGACACAGCCTGTACGTGTAATATGCGGCTGTTGATCTGCCTAATGTGTTCTTTTTCATCCCTATCAGAAAGAGTATGAGAAGCAGTTGGCACTTATATAGGACAGTGGACATTTGTGTCTGCCCCAGGGCTATTTTGATTCTCCTACTCTCTGTCATAATATAGCCTAGGAGACCTGGATCATCTGTGGATTCCAAACATCACATTGGTCCACTGGATGACATCATGCTAATCCGTCAGGCTGAGTAAGAGGTGGCAATTGTGTTGGGAGACCCTTGGTAAGACATGACTCCAAAGGGTGGGAGATAAACCCTACAGTTCATGGTTTTACAAATCAGAGAAGATTTTAGGGATCCAGTAGTTAGAAGCAGCTGAAACATTCCTCCAAAATAAAGGGGAAAATTACTGCATCTTTCAACTCCCACCTGGAAGAATGGAGCATAATGCTTGGGATGTCTCCAAACTCACAGTGCTGAGTGGCACAGATAGTGCCCATTACCGAGAAGGCTGAGAATAGGAAAGGGCTTTGCAGCCAGCTGTGGTTCAAGAAGATCTCATGGTACTAGAGGTGTTTGTAATGCATGCAAATGTCACTTGGTGTTTATGGAAGGACCCAATGAGGGAATGAGAACATTAGACCCCTAGGGTTCTGGAGACAAGTCACGTCATCTGCATCATTTGAATGGCAGCTCCGAGATGCTCCTGGTCCTAGTAGAGATGAAACATTTAACCATGGAACATCATATTGCCATGTGGCCAGGGGTGGTGATACACATGGCTAGTGGCTAGATTCTCAAAGGAAAAAGGCCCTATTAAGGGGTCTTTCAGATAATTCACCAGGTTCCTCATATTGCTGCAGTGCTGGGTGTAATTGAGAATGGATAGTTGCTGTAACAATGGCCTGAGGAAGCAAAATAACTGAGGCTCAGGCCCCTTAATCAAAAGATCAAGGGGAAATTCTCAGAAGAAATTCTGAGTCCTCCCACTAGACAAACGTGCTGGACCATCCAAAGTGCCACTTGAAAAATGAATGGCAGAGAGGAAGGTGATAAATATTATCAACTCTGAAACAAGTGCAAAAGCAGTTTTTGTAGGTTCTCCACTTCCTCTTCCATTAAAATGAAAGGCTTTTGTTAAAATTGTGGCCAGCCGTCACCTTGATGCAGCAGTAACAGGACTTAATTTGGGCCACGAGTGGTTCTGAGCCATGCAAGGGGTGAACGAGAACATGTGCTGTTGAACCCCTGCCCTGGGTCCCCCTATCTCAGTTACCCGTAATGCAGTGAATACTTCCCAGTCATGCTAGCAGTTTCCAATCTTGAGGATCCCCATCTCTGTATTTCTGCTTGATGGAAGACTTCAGTGTCGAAAGCTTGCCGCATCCATGAAAAGACCAAGAAATGGCTGGAATTTAATGTGCACTGAAGTAACCCTCAACAGCAATGGTGGTCTCATTCCTCGGCAGGACCATTCTGATCTGTGTTCTGCTTCCTCAGACAATCCCCGCCAGGACTGAGCTCCAGTCACCTGCTGTAATGTCTCCTTCCGGGCTGATTGCCACGTCCTGTCTCGTTCCCCCACCCCCTCACCTGTGCCCGCTGTGAGCACTTCCCACACAGATTACCTACACCAAGTCCTTGTTCAGGGCCTATTGTGTGAGTAACCCATGCAGACACAGCAATTTTAAAGATCATCCTGGTTGCAATATGGAAAGCTGATGGGAAGAGGTTAAGAGCATATGTGGCAAGACCAAAAGGAGGGTATTCAAGGTTCCAGGTGAAAGGTGATGGTGGTGTAGACTAGGATTGTGGCATGGCAATGGGCCAGTTCTGCAGAAGCCATCTGTAAATTGATTGGATAGGGAAGTGAGAATTATTTCCATTAGTTTCCTATCCGTAATGGTTGCACCCTTTGCTCTCTTGGAACTCATACCTACCACCCTGCCAGCTCTTGGCACTGACTTGTCCAACATTGTTGGGGAGGAGTATTTTACCTCTGAACATACATCTATTTTAAGATTTTACTATTTATTTCCAGATTCCTTTTGAAATCAACTTTCAGGTATACTTCGATCTTCACATTTCACCACCCATCAGATTTCACTTAGGTCCCACTTGCCTTTTAAATAATTTTTAATTGCTTCCTGCCGGGGCCCATCCTCAGTTTTATGTTTAGCTTCAGTGGTTCTGCCTTGCTTCCCAGTCTGGCTACACACGATCAAGCATCCCTGATCTAAACAAACCCTAGTCAGAACAAGTGCCAGATCATCATCAATTGCACTCCTACCAATCTCAGCTAATTTCTCCATCAGGTTGCCTCAGTTCATGCAACCATTCAAGCGGCTGACATGTGCTGGTTTGCATGGATACACTATTTTCCTTAAAGTTGGATGTTTCTTAGGGGAAATAATTTTTCTCTAGAGAGGAGACAGATAGCTTGAATGCTTCAAAATAATGACAATGTAGCTCTGCCTACCTCCTTCCTGAGATCCCACCTCTCTGCTGGAGTGGCTAAGCCTTCTGTTTGGCTGAGAACACAACTCCCTCTCTTCAACTTTTAAAACATCATGGCAACTCTGTCCCTCTACATCTGATGCCTAAAATACATGGTTCTCACTCTTACCATATCTCAAAATATCTGCACTTAGAAGCTCCTGTTAGTGAATGCAGTAATGAATTGACTGCAATCCAGGATTTAGCAAAATCTTGCTTAAGATCTTTGATATTTGAAAAGAACTTTGTGTTTAAGCAAGTAAGAAATACATGTGTACAATATTAAATAGTAAAAATGATACAAATAATAATTAAAAGAGAAATTTTCCAAGCACATGAATAAACACTTCACATTCTTCCTATGGTGGAGATACCAAAAGCTGCTTGGAAATGTCCCCGTCCTCTTTCTGGCCACATGGCTAGATGACATTGTTTAGTTTCCCATGAAGATAGGAATGGCATGCAACTGAGTTCTAACCCATAGAATCGTGAGTCCATGTGGTGCTCTCTACCTGAAGTTCTGGGTAGCTCTCCTGTTAGTTCTCCTCCACCCTCTGTTGCCTTCTGGTGGGCCGCAGTGCAGACCACTGCCAAGGTCACCTTGGAAGCCATGCACTCAGGAGGGCAGACATTTTGTCTCCTAGGTTGCTGAATGATTCGCTGACCTCAGTGACCTGTGAACCTGCTCAGTACTGTTCTCGGAGCAAGAAACTAAACTTTTATCTTTAAGCCATTATACAATGTTATAGCTGATAGCGTACTTAATATGGCACCAAAATTAATTAAAACTAAAAAGTGTAAGAGTTTATTTCAGGCTGGATATTCTAAAGTATACTTTTTAGAAGATGTAGAGTTTATGTGGGTCCTCCTGAAGGATGGGGTAGGATTTCAATCAATTGGGATAGGAGTGGATATTCAAGATATATGAATAATGCAAAAATCAAGGAAAGATTTTTGTCCAAACAGGTGTGGAGGGGCAATGAGCAAATAAATGTGAGCACGGTGGAAAGATATTAAGAATGATTCACAGCAAAGGTGGATAACAGGATTGAGCTAGATTGTGGAAGACTTTTAATATCTGGGTAAATATTTTGATTTGATAATGTGGGCAATATGTATATTTGAAAATAATGAACATTGTACTGACACAATAAAAGGGTATTCTAAGAAGATTAATCTTGGAAACACAGTTTGAGACCAAAATGAACTCTTTCTGGAAGTCCAAAGAAGAGACTCCTTGTAAGGTCACGAATGTTAGCAAAGAAAGTAGCAATGGCTGTTCCAGCTGTGGGGAGAAGACTTGTATCTTTCAGTTTGTCAAATCTAATTCTAAATCTTGAGGATTTTCGTCTGGTTTGTAAATAAATATAAAAAGGCAGAAGCAATCGGTTTTGATCTGCCTCTTAGCATGACCAAGGATTCGTCTAATTATTTTTATGAAATGATGGGCACGTACTCTTTAGAAGTAAGCTCGCTCCACCAGCATTTATAGTGTTCATTTCACTCATAGCACTCTTTGGCTGATGGGTGAGAAAGATGTCACAGAACAATTACGTAATTAGAGTTGTGTCTAAGTGCTCACTGGTTGGGTCATACGTAGGAAAGCACAGCAGTGCACAGCATGGAGTCCTAATGGGATGGAGGGGCAGCGTTCAGGGACATCGATTCTCTGTGAAAATCGTCAATTATTTTATAAAGTCATGAGGTCACAAGGTTTGAGAGCGGGATGTATCAAACCTCTGGACATACACAGAGGGGCAGGTGTTGCACCGTGAAGGAAGCATGAACCACAGATACATCAAAAGAAATGAGCAATTCAGTAACTCCTCAGCTCATTGAACTTTCTTTAGTGTGGAGAATGAGAGTTTAATGTAAAGGGGGAATAAAGGATGACAAGAAATCATAAAACTAAGTTTCAGGTACACTTATTTAAATCCATTAGAGCTTCCCTATTTGGGAAACTGCTCAGACAGTGGTTAAGAAGTGAGATAAATAGCAATGGTACCCTCAGTGATGTACTCTGCACCATTTAAATGTTTGTTATCAGCCAGACATTAAATTCACCAGGAAGAAAAGGAAAACTCTTGTACCAGACTAATGCATCTTACCTTGATTTCCTTCTAAATCCCCTCCTCTCTGTCCAGCTTAAGTCTTCATTTCCTCACTTTAATTCTCACATTACTCATGGTTGATTCTTCTTAAAATAGGTTGTTTGTAGCATGATCATGTGGAAACAATTTAAACAAAAAGTGTTTGTACATAAGCCCAGGTCTCTGATTTGCAGACTTTCAAAATGATTGATGCTGGCAAGTTAAATATTGCGCCGGTCAATAGGAGAAGCCAAAGACGTGAGAAGAGCTAATAAGCCCATGACGCTCACTCTGGGGCAAGGTTTGGGGGGTCTGTCTTCCAGCAGCCCCTCCGTGCAATCCCGCATCTCAGGTAACATGCCACAGGATTTGTGCATACACATTCTTTCAGTATAATTCACCGATTGTATGGGTCTTGTCTGTGCTTTATTTGATAAATAAAGAGCAAGGAAGCCTTAGGGGGCAGTAGCTCATGTCTATAATCCCAGCACTTTGGATGGCCAAGGCAGGAGGATTGCTTGAGGTGAGGAGTTTGAGATCAGCCTGGGCAACCTAGTGAGACCCCCATCTCTACAAAATATAAACAAAGTTAGTCAGGTGTGATGATGTATGCCTGTAGTCCCAGCTACTGGAGCGGGGGGATGGGGCAGGAGGATTGCCTGGCTCAGACATTGGAGGTTAAAGTGAGCTATCATCTCACCACTGCACTCCAGCCTGAGCAACAGAGCAAGACCCCGTCTCTTAAAAAATAAAAAACTTTAGGATGTACAATTTGCCATATTTATGATTTATTCATTAACTATTTCCTGAATGCCTACTTTGTATTACCTGTGAGGATGAGTCTTGGGTAAACTGTGGTGGAAAGACGCCCATAATCCCTTTTCTCATGGAGGTTATGTCACAGGGAGGAAGCAGATGCCACATGAGTGGCAGATGCCACCTGCAATAAACTAGGGCATGTGTCACAATGGGGAAGTGCGGGGTGGTATTTAGGCATACGCTGGGGGATTTATGCTGATCGGTGGGCTAGAGAAACTGCTGCCTCAGTTGAGACTCGGGAAGAGTGGAGTCAGCCGGAGGGTGATGTGAGAGGGGGCTTCTTGGCAGAAGGAAGATCACTGGCCAAGAACACAAACAGCTTGGGGAGAGGGAGGAGTGAAAGAATCTCAGAACATTTTGGGAACAAAATACTTGTTCAGGTACCCAGATATCAATCGGGAGATGAATCTGCAGGCACAGGCCATATAGTAACCTCAAGGCCTTATGTTGGATTTTATCTCAGAAGCAACGAAAACTCACTGAAGAGTTTCAAGCAGGGAGTAGTGTGATGTTGGAGGGTAGAGAGTGGGTTAGTCAAGTGAGAGGGTGGGTTGGGAGGTGGTTGGTGTGTGCTGGGGCAGAAACAGTCTGGATAGAGAGAAATGTGCAAGTCACGGGCTACTGAGAAGGTGGACCCCTTGCATGTCTGAGGGAGGGATCAGATACAGCTTCCAGGTCTGGCTCAAGAAGTGGATAGATGAGATTTTATTTGCTACAACAAAGGCATTTGAGGGAGTGAGAAAGTTTGAGGAGGGAAATTATTGGTTTTGTCTTGAACAGGTATGATACCTAAGTAAAACCTTTTAGTATATAGTTGTGTCTTTATGCTTGGAACTCAAAAGAGGTGCCTAGAATGGTGTGTGTGTGTATAGTGTATTATACATATATTTGGAAAATGTCACATACAGAAGATCATTAAAGCCGTAATAATAAGTTAAATTGCTGAAGGCGATTGTGCCCCACAGTCAGGGTAGGCTGCGATCCTGAATGACGTGTCAGGGGGTAGATGAAGGGAGGCTGCGTAGGAGATGGGGGAGGCGGCTCAGGAGGTAGGAGACCAAGAAAATGTTGTCAGCAAAGCCATGGGCATGGGATCGGGAGAAGGAAGCTGCCTCTTGAATGTCAGCAAAAGTAAGGACCAAAAGAGATTACTTGGACATAACATTGGCCGTGATTGGTAATTGTAGGGAAAAAAAATCAGTAGGAGTATAAGTCAGAGTGCAGTGAGGTGCTAAGAATTACAGAGTGTGAGTAGAGAAACTGGTTGTATTGGAAGTGTAGTTGGGGTCCAGGATAGGTTTCTTTGTTGTTGTTTTACGATAGTAAGAACTTTAAGATATCTAAATATTACGAGAAGAAGCCAGTTTGAAGATACAGAAGAGAGAACAGACTATAGATGGACAGAGCTTTGAGCTACATACCTGTAGGTAAAATGGGGGCATCTAAGGTTAGAGGCTGAGGTCGGCGCTGCCAGAGGTGGGGCCGCATCCTTTGATGTGGAGAACTGGAAAGTTGCCAAGGGGAGGTCGGGCAGATTTGTAGAGGGGCGAGAGAAAAGGAATTGAGTTTCAGACATTTCCATTATGAAGACTCATGAATGAGATAACTGGAACAAAAATGAGAGCAGGGACCACCCCCAGCGGAAATTCACCACGCAGCACAGCCGGGGCTGTGCAGGCCAATTCCAGGGCTTCATTGTTAAGCACCCCCACCACCACCTCTGTCACCAAACCCAGCATTTGACTAAGGCTGGAAGCTTCTGACACTGCTAGAACTTCCTCATTTTCAGAAATAGTTTTGTTTGATGCCTTCACAAACTGTTAAGGAAGCAGAGTGGAAACTATGATGTTGCTGTTTGAAAAATACCACCCTACCCCAACTTCTTTTTCTCTTGCATTTCTCTTTACCATGCTTTGGTTTATTTACATACTATCATCATTTGGAACTATCAGAATAACAAGAAATATTACAAAGAACACAATTAGTTTTGCAGTAAAAAAGTAAATGTAGCATTTTTTTCTATGATGTTTTACATAATTTCCACTTTGATGTATTAAATACCAGCCCTGAAGTTCATAAACATCAGGTAAATGATCCATTAGATTATGAATAGGAAAAGATATTTTACTAATTTGGTGATTTTCAATGGTCATTAACAAAACGTACTATGTAATATGACCAATTTAGATTTTTTGTAGGGATTTGTTACATTTGTTACATCATGATCAAAATTACAGTCCTAATGGTGTTTCTATAACAGCAGACCCCACCTTTTTTGGCACCAGGGACCGGTTTCATGGAAGACAATTTTTCCATGGACCAGGGTGGGGGGGGCGATGGTTTTGGAATGATTCAAGCACATTACATTTATTGTGCAGTCAAACCTCTCTGCTACTGATAATCTGTATTTGCAGCTGCTCCCCAGCGCTAGCATCACCGCCTCAGCTCTACCTCAAATTATCAGGCATTAGGTTCTCATAAGGAGCTGCAGTCTAGATCCCTCGCATGTGCAGGCTATGGTAGGGTTCGGGCTCCTATGAGAATCTAATGCTGCAGCTGATCTGACAGGAAGGGGAGCTCAGGCGATGATGGGAGCGATGGGGAGCAGCTGTAAGTAAATATGAAACTTTGCTCCGTTGCCTGCCTCACTCTCCCTGCTGTGTGGCCTGGTTCCCAACAGGCCACAGCCCATACTGGTCCGCAGGACTTGGGGACCGCAGTTCCAGAGCTCTCCACTACTTTTTGCCTTGGAGGTAGTAGAGGAAATTAGTGTCTTCACATGTGTTTCTCTATATGAGATCCTGTAGCTGCCTTTTAAGCAGAGCGATCAGTTTTTTACCTTTTTTACCCTTCCATTTGAGACACATCTTGGGGAAGTTCTTTGTGTGTCAGCGATACTGTGTTCTATTCAGCAAATGACGTAACACCTATAAAAATGTTATGTGGTTAAGGTTATAAAGCTTATTGGTGGCAGGGCTAGAACTCTGCTCTGCTGACTGCTAATCAGTTCTTGCAACTGATTCCTGCTATATTATCATTTATCTATCAAGCTTCAGCATTTTTAAAACATATGCAATCATTAAAATATCAGTCTATTGCAATACAAGGGTAGAGAATGAAGTCCCTGTGAAGAGTTTTTGCATTAAATGAATTACTAAGGGCACTCATTTACCTAGGTGATATTGCCAACAACAGCAATATCCTAAAACAGCATTCTTGTCTTTTAACGATGTATGAATGTTTCAGTAGAAGTTAAAGCGAAGTAGCAGGTGAGAATGACAGTATTTCAGATTTTTGTATAGTTTGGCGCATTTCCCCCTGGGGCAGACTGCACTGAAGGAGGCTTTGTAGCAGAATAGAACATAATCTTTTCATGTGATTTATTAGCATTTCTCTGGGGGTCAGAAGACACACACAAAGCAGCTCTTTTATGTTGTGGGCTAATTTTTCCACTGGTTTTTGGTATAGAGACATGTACATGTTTTGTATCTTTCCAGAAGGGAGTTACTGACCAGGGTGTTCAGGCCTGGTTCTTGGTGGTATTTAAGAAAAATGTATTCGTAAGAGACTAAGCGATCAATTTAACATTCAGATGCTGTATAGATCTAGTTTAAAAAAAGACTAACATCCCTTCCTTGCTAAATTTTCTTTTGTGAAAACATTACCAAAAGTCATTTTACCTCTTTTAGTTAAATGTATCTAGCATTATCTGAGTAGTGCAATGATTCTGACTTTATAAGTTTTAGGTCATGCTGTCATATGCAAACAGTGTTAAATAGAGCCAGTTTCTGCTTGCCCAACAGGCCCCGGGGGCCAGGTTTATATTGTGCTCACAGCAGATCTAGTTCCTAGGAAGCGGATGTGAAGGAGGTCAGATGCCCCAAATGCTAGTTCTGTACTTAACTAAAGCTAGGCAGGCTTCGGCACAGGCAGGGTCTTGCCCACCGCAGTCAGTGGGGTGCTTGAAGGGCAATAGTTAGCACCATGTGAGAGGACAAGCCCAGGCACAGAGACTGTCCACATACATTTCTTTTTCTTGAACACTGCTCTGATATTCTACAACCAGCACATCTACATGCAAATGTCTAAAGATTCCCCTGACACTCTGTGAGAGGTAAGTAGGTAGAAAGATAGATGGGTAGATAATTATGGAGGCTAGTCACACTTTGGTGGGGGGGGGATTGTTTAATATATGTTCAACTTTTAAAATATTTTATATTTTTCAGTTAGAAATTAATCTTTCTAATAGCCAAGGTGAAATTTACAAGGAACTAGATGAAACTGGTAAAAAGAATAGAAGATCCAGTATTGATTCTGAAGTGAATTTAACATTATCAAGGGAATTCTACCATGAATCCCAAGCATATGCATTTTGCTTTATAGTCCACATGTTGGTCTACTCTGGGAAGTCAGGATTACGTATATATGTGTGTGTGTATATATATATATTTTAGTATTTAAACTCTAAGCTCAGAAGTTTGAAAAATGGCTTTTTAAACTTGATATGTAGCTACAGATTTTGAATGCATATATTTAACACTTCAGAACCTTGTTGAGTTTCCTGATGGGCTTCCTTAGAAACAGCACTGTCAACCTTTCTCCAGCAGTTTGATAACTGTGCTTCAGATTCCTTCTCCTGAGTTCTTGGGTCAGAATCCTGGCTTCTTTCTGATTTGGTGGATATCTAAGAGTTATTCTTGAATGTTACATCTTCCACCTGTAATCCTTTATCTTCGACTTTTCTTGTTTTCTCCAACTTTACATTCAGTTTATCAGTAAATACTGAGGTTCTACTTTATAATAAACTCTGAATTCCACCACTGCTCACTGCCCCCACACTCTCACAGCTAACACTCTCTTAAGTCAGCATTGTCTAGTGAAACTACTTCCTGATAGGCATCCCTGATTCTACCCTTGGATCCTCCCAGATCCCACTGATAATCTAATCTTGGTACGGTAACAAAGGTGATCCCTTTATGGGCAAACCCTGTGGCTTTCTTACTTAAAATTTTCTAAGAAATTTCCATCCATATTCTTCATTTTAGACTCTATCTACACAAGTAGAACATCATGTCCATAGCAGAGGTGACAATTATTTGGTTACCAATGGATCCTCAATACTTAAATGCCTAGCATACAGCAGGAGCATAATAAGTCCCTATTGAATGAATGACTATGAGAATGAATAAACTAATGACTTACTATGGAATGTAGTGAAATCATCTAGGAGAGCCTTGGCATGAAGATTCCAAACTCCTCTTTTTCACAAAGAAAACTCTTCTAGATGATAAGGAGAGATCCTGCTTCACTGTAAAATCCAAGTAGGAATAACTTTAATCTGAATAGTTTATAGAAATTTAAATCATAATTGTCCTCCCCAGTGAACCATCCTATCTTGCAACTGGCTATTGAGCACTGGTCCCAGAGCAATAAGAGGGTCTCTGGGTGAAGGTGGGTTTCCAGAGGCAGGCTGAAGGTGAGGGTCTTTCTGACTTAGGAAGCTCTTGTCCCTGTGCTTGAGTTGGCTGGGACAGCTGGACTATCCCAGGCATCACAGGAGCTAGCAAAGTGCTAAGGGCTGGGGAAAAAATTTTTAAAAGGTACAAATTATAGAGAAAGCTGTTCTGTAAGGTAGAGTTTTGAAAGATCCCGTGAGAGAGCCTTCCGGGGTAGGAAGACCCTGTCAGTTAGTTGTGAAGGGTGCTAAGCAGTGTCTGGCCTAAACCAGTCAGGATGTCAAACAACAGCAAAAACAAAACATGTTTTCGTTAGAGATGAGGATTAAAATTAGAAAACATACTCATGCTTCCCCTTCCCCACAAAAAAAGAAAAAAGGAAAAGGAAAGAAAAACACAGGAGCTGAGCTTTTCTTTTACTTGGTAGAACTCTAGTTTTCACTGGTGTGATTTCATAGTATCTAATAATGTTACTAAATAAATGTCAGACCATATCTCACTCATGCCTCCAACACTGCATCTTTCATCTTTTCATAAAAGACTAACTGCTGTTAAAATGTATAGACTTCTATAAATAGTTCATTTAGTTTCTGTGTCCATGTTATACTTGGAAAAGGTCTGACTAATGCTTTCTTTTTACTCGGCTGACCAGATGTTTTATGACAAATACACCCAGTTAGTTTTTTTAATTGCCCAGTCAGTAAGGTGTTGAGCAACTAGACAGTTGGTCCCAATCTTTAAAATATGACGCTTGCGAAGAGCGATTTCTGTTAATAATTGAAATGCTTTCCCAAGTCATTTGTTTTTGGTTTTTATTTTCTCAGTAGTCTTTCTTCACATCCATTGGAATCATCAGTCACCTTGTCACATACTAATTCATACAAATTAAATATTTTTAATCGTCGGCTCTGAAAATACTGGCAGAGTAGCCACACTGATAGTTTAATACCCATTTCTAGACGTGGATAAATTTATGAGGGAAATAACTGAGTTAAAATTTATGTGTGCTTCTATTTGCAAACGTGAACATGTGAATGACACATGGACCGGCTCCGGTGTTGCTCTGTCATGCAAACATTCACACTCTCAGTCTGTTTTGTGTTGGCTGTCGCAGAATACTGCAGACTGGGTAATTTATAATGAATGGAAATTGATTGATTGATGGAGGGAGGGAGGGAGGGAGAAGGAAAGAGACATTTTATTACTTTGCCAGCAAAGGAGGAGGATGGACACTCCCGTCTGAAGATCAGAAATTTATTGACTCTCAGTTCTGGAGACCGGGAAGCCCAAGATCGAGGGGCCGGTGTCTGGCAAGGGCCTTCCCGCTGCATCTACCTGTGGCGGAAGGTGGAAAAGAGAGAGCAGGAAAGAGGGGGACCAAATTCACCTTCTATAATGAATTTGCTTCCGTGATGACGGCCTTAATTATTCATGGCTGAGTCGCCTCCCATGAGGCCCCACCTCCCACCACAGTTGCATCGGGGATTAAGTTTCCAGCACGTGTTTTGGGGACAACATTTAAACCAGGGTACACACCAACCTGGTGTTACGCATCTCTTTTGAGGAGTATGCAAAACAAGATGCAGGATTGCATTTGGCCTCCTCTCCCCTCGTTGTCTGCTCTGCTATGCTGTCCCTCCCATGCTTGCTGTGGCCGATCTTGGCGTCCTCACGGCAAAGGTGGGTCAGGCTGTTGGAAGTGCGGCTGTCCTGCTGGCCGGGCTCCTCCACGCCCACGTGACGGTGGGACAGCTGCTCCCTGGGGAGTGGCCTGCCCGGGAGGGTGGATGGCCCTGGAGGAGCTGGAAGGGGCAGGCCTCTTCCCCTGTCCGGGCAGCCCTGGGGGACGTCTTATTCGAATACGCAGATGCTGGAAGGAGAACTGACTTTAAAATTACATTCATAATCTATAGTTTTACTCAGTTGAAACTGGAATTTGGAAATAATTTGGCACTGCTACTATTAGGAAAAAATTTCCTTTTTCTGAAAGCATCGCAACTTAGAGCAAGGAACGCAGTTTCTGCATCCAGAGAGGCCTGTTCCTCAGCGTCACACAGACCCCAGGGGAAGGTGCCCCATCCCAGGTCTGCTCAGGGAGTGGGGAAGATTGGACGGGCTGTCAGCTGTCTGTGCAAGCCATCGGGGCAGTCTCCGTGTTCCTCCAGCTCACGTCCTGAGCCCTGACGTACATATCCTTGGCACAGAGTCGAAAACACAGGTTGGACTAAACTGAGTTATTATTATGCAGAGACACCAGTATCTCCATTATTTCTTTAGGATTAAACTGATTGATCTGTGTAACACTGCCTAATTGTTTAACACATTGACTGCCACACTAGGGAAAACAAAGTTTTCCTTGGGGCCAAGGTATTTTATTGCAGAAATAGAATAAAAACTTTGAATCCAAAATGATCCTTTCTAATTTAATGAAAAGTTTGTTATTTTTTATTGTTTTCTGTGTTTTTTCGATAAAAAAGTAATACAAAAACTTGAAAATTAGCAATGTAAAAAGTAATAGGAAAACTTGAAAAATAGTTCCTAAGGGTAAAGTGTTTTTCCTGACTTGTCATGCTTACGTGTAATTTAAAGGTAAACATAAATAGAAAAATGAAATTTATTGACTTCATTTAATCCATGTTTTTAGAATTAGATTGCCAATATTAATTGTAACAATAAGAACATCAACAAGTAAGATTTTCATGAACAAACTGCAGGGTTTTGCCCAGGTTTTGCTTCATAAGGCCCTGGGCTCAAAACTAGTGTGAGTTAAATACAACTCATGTGGCAGTTAATGTGTTGAAAACCTTCAAAGGAGAAAATTGCTACAGTTGTGAAAACGGGGGTGGGGGGGGACCTTTCAGTACAGACACGCTCGGGTAGCTATTTATTAAAGTAAGCATACTGAGATAGTTAAGTGGAACCAGGTAGGAAAGCATGCACGTTGAAGCCAGATACACCCATTCTGATTTGTGATGACTGAGGGACAGTGAGTGGCCGACATCTCTGAGCATTGGATTTCTCATCTGTAAAATGGAGATAATGATAGAGTGGAAGGCACTCGGCATAGCCTTGGAGCCGTGGAAAGCCATACAAACATAGTAACTATTATTTGAACAACATCATCCTATTAAAGGATGACTACATTTTTTATATTATGAAAAAACATTCATTGCACAAGTTTTGAGTAAATATAAATATTTATCATATGCATTGAGGTAAACCTTGAGTGAAAGCTGAAATGAAATCAGTGGCATTCATAGCTTATCAGAACATATACTTTTTGAGAGGAGGTGGAAACTTACTCTGCCACATTTGATGTGAGTTCAGAGAGGAAATCTATAGGCTAAATGCTAAAATCTCTTTTTATCCTCATTTTAAAAAAGAACTTCTGGGGTTCTTATGTACTACAATGAACTAGACTGTCCGTTCTTGAATTCACTAAGCCATGTGCAACATGGTTTTTAAAATGTTTCTTGACCCAGTTTTGAGACCCTGGCTGGAGACCAGTTAGTTTACCTTCTTAGGTGGCAGATTAAGTCTACATGCCAACCACCTCCCTTATTGGGCTGTCACACTTGGGGCCACCATTCACCTGCCCTGACCACCCCAGGGCCAGGTAGCAGACAACTGGGGACACACCCCATGGCCCAGAGTCCACTGGAATTACACTGGCCAATCCTACACCTGCTTACCCTGCCAAAACCACAGTAAAGGTGTCCTTCCCTCCCTCTGTCTTGTGACCGGCCCTGGGGATTCCCTGTGTGTCCCTCCCCACCCTGTGACATCAACTCCCTCTTTTGGGAACTGTAAATAGAATAAATTCTCCTTTCAATGGCAGTTGTTTCCTGATCTGTTGGCCTTACCATACCTAAATGATAATAAACCTATTAAAGCAACAGCTGTAGAATTGATGCTAAAAACAGCCTTTAATCTTGGCATTTTGATGCAAAAATATCTTTCTGGTGTACACAGATGTTGATAGCTGAATATCTACGTATGCGTGTTCTGCCTCCTAGCGAAGGACTAGATCAAGCTCCAGCGTTTCGTTTTACTCGTTTTCACAGTGTGGTGTTGAGAACCAGAGATGACTTTGAAGTAAAAATGACAATGGTAAAAAAAAAACCCAAAATAAAAAACCAGAATTCTGGAGGCTCCCCAGTTTCCATTCTCTGCCTTTCTCTCCTTGTAATAACTGTTATATCACACCGAGAGTTATTCCAATACCCCTGAGAATTCTGTGCTTACCTGAAATGCCATGTGTTTGTGAAGGGGCCTAAATTACTATTTCTAGGAGATCTACAATTTTGAGTCTTCTCCTCTGGCTGATTTTAAAATCCTAATTTTAATATGGCAGTAAAATGAGTCGATCTGTTACCTTGGATTAACAGAGAACCAATTTTGGGGTGAGAATCTGCACAATTGAAGCTGCTGACATAGTGGCTTTAGATTTCCACTGCTAAAAAAGTTTTTTCTCTAACCTGAGCTGGTGTAACTCTGACATTTCCATTTTTATTTAAAAAAATTGGAATAGGGCTATTTTATTAGTTATTAGTACTCCTTATGATGATAGCAGTTTTTGAGTTTGATATCAGCAACTAATTTCTTCCTCAAGGTTTCTTCAAGTTAAGCTCTAACAATATGTTTATGTTATTATGTGTGCAGATTTATTTTTGTGTTAAAAGTTTTCCAAAGAGATTGGATAGTTGAAAGCTTTTTCAGAATTTTAATACAATTCTTATCAGAAAAGTTGCATTGATTTTCCTGGGAATGATATTTCATCATATCAAATGTCTGCAGGTTCTCTCGTTTCTTTGCATATAGTGGGAACGTTTTCTTTCCATATACTGGGAATTTGTAGTTAATGTACAACAGGAAATTTTTAGTATGGTAATACTCAAGATACCACTTAACCAGTAAGAATAATGATTAACAGTGGGTATCTAGGGTCAAATTGTTTGGATTGTAATGTTGGCTCTAAAGCTAACGATCTTTGTGGCCTTGGGTAAGATACTGAACTGTCTGTGCTTCAATCCACTTAACAGATGCTGAAAGCACAATGTATGTTTGCAATATTTATTATTTTTCTAGGTTGATGCGATGTCTCATAGAAAACTTAGTATGTTCTCAATAGGGAGAAAATTATGCCAACCTAGTACTACTTCAAATACTATGCAATTATTTATGAGATTTGAAGCCTATTAGAAATTTGTCACATTTTCTTTGTGATGTGTTTCAGTATTTGTCTTTATTGTATAAGATAAGACAGAAGGATTCTCAGTTTTAGAGGAAAATGTCAGAGCAAGACTACCCTGAAGTAAGTTTATGCAACATATTAAACTGTAAAAATAATTAGATCCTAGTTATATCCAGTATAAAATACAAAAATAGGAAACTTTCATTGAGCATTTATTCTGTAGCAGGTGTCACTGTCAACAGGCTTTACAGATGATGTCATTTGCTTATCACATGAACTAGACAAACTAAACACTGGCGTGAGACACGCTTTGTAGAGGTGAAAACTGAGGCATGGAGGGGTCAGTAAGTTTCCAGATCACACACCAAGTACGGAGCCAAGTTTTTAACCCAGGCTGTATAACTCACTTTAACTCACTTGAGGACTAAACATCAAAAATAAATCAATTCAGCAAACATTTAATGATGACATGTTTCCTCTAGGTTCTGGAAATTCCCATTATGCCCTCAGGTATATGAGGGGAAATAAAAGAGATTTTAATATATGGGTTTACCCTTAAGGTTCTTAAAGACTTTAGAATCTGACATATAAAAGGTAATGTTGTTTTTCATTAAATTAATGAAATAATACACACATTTCCTTTATGAGATATGCAAGGCACAATCTCCTCTAAGGGACTTAGAGCCCAGTATCTAATAATAACATTAAGATACATACGTGATTATTATAGTAAATAATTATCCATCAATATCATTTTAACTTGAAATAGTAAATTCAAATTGCCTAGTCTGTTACTTAAATTTGGATTGCCTGTTCGAATTCTTAGTGAAGTTATGAAGAGGAGAGACATAAGAGCTCTTCATGTGGCTATGGAAGAACAGAAAAGAAGGTGTTTTTGGTTGGTTAAGATTTCTACTCTGGGTGGAACTAAGAATTGAAGGATACCAGGGTGAGAAGAGGCACCTAATGGATATTTACTTAAGTTAGCAAAAATGCTTTACTTTTCTCCAAGAATTTTCTAGGGCAGTGCTTTGGATTTAGCTATGACAAAATAGGTTTGTCATATAGAAGCAGGTTTTCTTCTCATTTTCTCTTCCCTATGTTCTTGTGAAAATTAATATCGATAAATAGAGTTTTAAATTCATTTAGCAGAATACATGTTCTGGCATTAAATAATGTAAAGCATTTTTTTTGAAAATAGATCATTATCTTGATTATAGCCCAGACTTTTCCTGATAGGAACACAGTTACTGGGAAATATTCAATATGTTAAAAGGAAGGAAAATTTATTATTTTGAGTATTTCATTAGGACTCTCAATTTCCTGATAGTGTCACTATTCTTGAGAGAATACCATATATAAGAAGAACAGTGTGATTTCCAGGATTTATGAAGATATTTGTTCAGAAAATAGTCAAATGATTTTTTTGGGGGTCAAGTAAATACCTTATGACATAGTTAAAAATAACTGTTGGAAAATACTAATACAGGGTTTGAAATGCAGATTACACTCAAAACCGTGATCAATGGGCTTGGTTGTACAAGAGTTACTTCGTGGGGTTTTTGATTTCCATCTGTCAGGTGCCATTCCCTGTGTAGTTTCCATATTACAGCTGTTTCTCTGCAGCTATGACAGATCACAATGTCAGATTCAACTGATAATCTCCAAGTCCCCACGGACCACAGTCGTGCACAGACAGGAAAGACATACATTTCAGTGTCAGGGGTAATGAGCATCTTTCTCTCCACCTGCAATTTTCACTGCAGTTCTTTGTTTGCCTGTTGATCCCAAACAATTCTTTCCACATGACATTCTCTCTCTTTCATGTGGCTCTTTGTTCCTCCCCCCAAACCCTGCAACCCAGGATGACTTTGGAAATGAACATGAAAATAGAATTCCAACGTGGTGACATAGAAAAATAATGATGAAGGAAATGATGAGCTCCGTTTTGATGTATTATTTAGAAACCTCGCATGGCTGCCATGAAGCTGTTCCCCCGAGGATGACAAGGTGTGACAGTACGAAATGCAGGACGGGCAGGTGGGGAGAATCATGTTAAATATGCCTTTTTTCTCATATGCCTTTGTGTACTTGCTGAGGGGTCAAGAAGGAAAAAAGAAAAACAAACAAAAAAAACCCCCTCTTTCACCAGAATGACTTATAAACATTACACTGCTCCAGATCATGGTGCCTTGTTGGTAGTGAGCCGTTAATTATTTGTCTGTTTGTCAGGAATCATTTGCTACCTGCATGTTGTTCCTTTGCCTTCTCTGTGTGGCTAGGAGTTATATTTTATTCCATGAACAATGCTCTTCTGTACCGCAAGACAAGAGACTCCGAAACCAGGATGTATGTTTAGGTAGCAGGTGGGTCTGCCTTTCGCTGCTAAGGTGACAAAGAACGTGGAGGATATTTTAAATCAAGAAGCCATTTTTCCATTTTTGCCTGTAATGTACTGAAAAGAATTCATTGGTTTTGGCTGTACAAATCCCGGTTTATCCCACAGTATACTTAGAAGAGTTTCATGAAACATTCTATTGTGCCTGTACAGCCATATCATTTATATAGAGCCTGTACAAACATATATTTTTAATTAAACAATGAAAACAGGTTAGCCCAAGGTGAAACTGACTCCAATTTCATTATCTACCTTACCTGCTTCTCATTACTCTGCTCTCCTTCATAAGAAATTAACAACCAATTTCCTCAAGAATTTGATCTGGGAAGTGGGGGATCACTCTTAGGTTTTAGCAGTTAAAGTTTCAAGAGTCCCGTTCTGTGAACTGCCACATCTAGGACCAGGAGGGAAATGTGGTCTCTGCATGAATTTACGTGTGGGGTGTTGGGTCTATGAATGAGGCACGAGACTGCCAAGACTGTGCAGCTTTGAGCTGTGGTCTGAGAGACGATTGTCAAGGTGACGGCTTACCAGGGGCTGGCAGGAGGGTTTATATTTAACACCAAATAATAAAATTAGGTGATAAAAGTGGAAATATCAGAGAAGACGGCACTTGGAGAGTGATGGAAGAGCAATCCAGATGAGATAAGACTTTTGGTAAAGGTTAACCTGCCCAACTGATGGAGAAAAATTGGGATGAGAATAACCACAAGATAGTGCAAGGGTACGATTATGCTTAAATTGAGTGTTTCGGTGAAGACATAAATTTGTTTTTTATTTCAGGATATTATGAGGATATAAACGTTTTGGTTACATTTTATGTCCTCGCCTCATGCAAGTGAGGTTTGGAGGCTTGCCCTTCCCCTCTACAATGCATAAGAAAGTCCTTCCTATGAACTGCATTACGAAGCATCCTTTGGAATATTTTAATAATACTATAAAATAAATGTTTTGTGATACATACAATCAGAAGTAATTTATAAGTGCTACTAGTGGCGTTATTTACTCAATGATACTGAAATTTTAGGAGACATTGAAGTATAAAAGAAAAAAACACAAAATTTGGGGCATTCTATCTCTTCATGGGAGATAGTAAATAAAGGGACAAAAGCTTCTATCTGTATCAGTCCTAGTTGTGTTCCCTCCCAATGGTAAAAGCTGAGGATGCTCATATGAGAAGCCATGGAATTGGGGGGGATGAGAGGTTCATTTAAGAGCTGCTGTCAGGTCCCCGTCTCGGGAGAAGTCTGGGTGAGGCTCAGAGGGCACACCTGCTGCTGGTAAAGCTCTGATTAGCCCAGAGGCGTCAATCACCAGCACTCCAAATGGTAAGCCAGAAAGCCTTAGAAAGTTCGCTGTCGAGTGTGATGCAGGTGCCTTTACTCTCAGAACTTAGGAAACATCTGGGAGTCTTATGACTAGTTCTCTGGCCAAAGCACGTCTCATTCTCAGATTCCCAGCTTTTTTTCCTAGAAGCCTAAAATCACTGTAATGATCAATGAAATATCACAGGCTAAAATCACTGTAATAATCAATGAAATATCACAGGCTTAGATGCATACTTGAAGCTAGAGGATCTACGTTCTTGAGCGCTAAATTGGTGTGGTTTATTCATTCATGTTAAGTATAGTTTGTGAAATAATTACGTAGAATGATTGATTTTGAAACAATAGATTTCTGTGCTTGCAGGAAAATATAAATTAGTATATTTATACATGTCTTGAAAGTTTCAAAGTTTAGTTTTATTTACTTCTCTAGGTTTTGAGACATAATCCTTGTGATAATATTAATGTTTGCTTGAGAAGTAGCACTATTAATAAGTTAGGGCTTTTCATTCTAATTCATTTCTTCCCATTTGGTGACTGCACTAATTGTATGTAGATGTTGGTACGGTTAGAATTCATGGTTCATTGATTTATTCATTTCATATACATTTATTGAATGCCTACCAAATACTCCTACTCCAGGTACTAGGAAATAGAGATGAATATGACAGATGAAGCCCTGATGGAGCTTACGTTCTACCAAGAGAGATAAACAATCAGAAAACAAATATTTAATACATAACATAAAGTCAGGTAATAATCAGTGCCAGGCAGAAAACCTGGAGCATAGAGAGTGACTTGGTTGGGGGAAAGTGCTCCATTTGATGCTATGTTCTTGTCAGGTCTCACTGACGATGTGACATTTAAACAAGGAACTGGACGAAGGGAAGAAATACATCTTGTTAAGACCCAGAGAATGGATTTCGCAGAAGATTACCCTTCATGTGCTTTGCTCTAAAATGGCATACCTGTGCCCTATCTCTGATGCCTTTTAGTACTTTCTCATGGGTCTAAATTTTGTAATTCATCACATTGGGGACCCATATTGTTAACTTACATGATGTTGATAGTAAATACCTTAGCTGATTGCAGCTTGCAGGTTTCTCTCTAGTTTTGACAATGGGATATATTCACTTTTGTTACAATGTCTGTAATTTCATTTTCTGGGAGAATAGCTCCCAAAGAAAGTTAGGGGGAGAGGTGTCCACTGTGGCAGGAAATATGTTCAGGTAAAAATTCTTCTCACGTTACAAAACTTCTAATTTGTTTCCAAATCTGAATTAACCATAAAAGCAGATATGGATTAATTGTTTGGAGAAGAGGGAGTGGATTAAAAAGGCTGAGAAACAGTGTTGTAGCCCCTTCTCGGATTGCCATTCTTTTAGTCTTATTTTATAAAAAATATCCTAAACCAGTGAGCACTCCCTTGGAAAACATTGTACTCTTGGAAACATTAGTGTTTTATTGCAATTGTGTAAATTCTTTAAGAGAATGTTTCTCTGGAGCAGTCTGGCCCAGTGCTGTATTACTTGGAGGAAAATCAGTATACTTTCATGGCACCCATAAGGTAATCCATATATCCAGAAAAAGAGACTCACGGTGACCTGCCTCACTTGGGACTTTATTCTAGAACTCTGTTGTTGGAATTTATTAAAAGCTTGGGGAAAATAGTCCAACTCTTACTCAGCTGGAAGATAAATCCAGAAAAGGAAACATGCAGTAGTTTATGGGCGATCCACGTGTCCAAGATGGCCAAGGCACAAAGAACCGTGTGAGTGAGCCTCATGATACAAAATCTTGTTTTCTTTACCCAAGGTATTGCTTGTTATTTTGCATGTATGAACTTCAAAAAGTCACAGTGATGTCAAAGGTGAGGAACTATTCATGCTTCCATTATCAGAAAATTAAAAATGCACATCTGTTAGCCACTGTAATTTGGTCCCATTGCATATAATCACTAAAATTAAAAATGAACTTCTCATGAAAATAGAGTCCCAGCACAGAAGTTGAACTTGGTACCTTTGACATTTAAGGCAGTCGCTTAATCAAATGGATTACTATCTCTGGGTATAGCCTATGGGAATTCACAGGTGTTAAATTAACTTCAGACAGACTCCCCTATTGCTTTTTAATGGAAAACTAGGACATATGGAGATTTGCACATGGAAAATAAACATAAATCAAGTATAAGAGATACTGAGTGTAGTCGAAGCATAGTTTTTGGTTTTCTGGGCATGCACAATTCTGTGCCAATTGATCTGTCTGATGTAATTGCTATTTCATTTCAAAATGATAATGCAACAGTTTCAACATTTTAGCTTTAACCTTCTTCATAACTAGAGGAACTATTCAAATGCTTTTGATGTGATAGTAAAGTGATTCTGTCTTTTGAGAATGACAATCAGTGCCTTTGTGATTTCACAGTATAAACTATTTGAAAGATAGAGGTGTGGAGGTGAGTAGCCTGTGATGATATTGAATCGCTTGGGTATGTTTCTGAACAGTTAGGAACAGAGAGGAAATACAAAGCCAGACTAGAAAGAGTTCTTTTTACCCCAGGGATTTTTAGAGTTTCTTGGTGCATATGGATTTTAGGAAATTTTTTTATTTGGATTTGATTTATTCCTTTGACCTTGAAAATGCAGAATGAAGTATAGTTTTTTACAGTCATCACATTAGCAGAATTGGGATATTAAATGTTCATGTTCGCACATTGTTTACAGATAGCAAAATTTTATGGGTTATTTGTAGATCACCGGCTCAATAAAATCTTGGTAAGATTTCAAATCTATTATTCCATAAAGCCAAAATATCTGACCTGAAATCATAGCATGGATTTATTTTGTCAGTAGGGCTGTAGGCTGGTTTCACTCCCATTGTTTCAAAGCCTGATTTCAGCATCTGCCTAGATTCTCTTATTAGAAGGAGAGCAGTGAAAACCATTGTTTTTTCAGCATAAAAGTGGCAATCAATCAAAAATACCATCTTTCATGAGTATTCTCCATGTTCTCCAAGGAATGCAATATAGGAATGAATGAATGAATGAATGAATATGTGAATCAACTCATTTGTGTAACAAGAAGTTTGAGGGATTGTGAGGATGATGATGATTTAGAGAAAACTTTGTTCCATGTATTTGTTTGGAGACCCATACATAAAAAAAATCTCTGTCTTGGAAAATTTTAGCTACTTATTACAAAATTAAAAATCTTTGAAGTCACTCATTTATTTTAAATTAATTGGCTCTTCTGCTAATTGGTAACTCTTCTGTATTTTGTTGTGGCTGTCGTTGTCATCATTCTGACCTGTCCCCGCTTTGTATCCAACTGCTTTTATGGAGAGAAACTGCTTATAGTCTGCCTTAGGAGAAGCAAATCAATCTACTGCAGCCCTGTAACAGACAGGAAACATTTGTATGTTACAGGGCAGACTCCCACCCTTGCTTCTCATTTGTAACAGCCTGAGGTTTCCCTGGGAAAAAGAGTGTCTACGGCAAGTAAGCTATGGGTTGAATTCAAATTTAAGACTTTCCATCTTCCTAAAGTCTTGTTCAGTTTATTAAGTGTCTGGCCTCCTGCTGAATAAGATAGAGATGAAGAGATCATGGTTTTCCTGGGGGTTTGAAGCCCAGGTTAAACAGACATCAGAAGGGAATTCTCAAATGAATTTTCAGTTAGTGCATCGACAGTCTTAGACATTTGAACTTCAGCAAATTCAACGTTCTTTTCAATTAATGTCAAAACATCAGCTAGCTTGCAGGTCTGTTATACTAATGTGGTTTCTACATCCTGTGGTTTTCAGCATGGCCCTGACGGAGGTGAGGCTTAATTGTCAATTTCTTTGAATACCCATTAAATAATTTCAGACATATTTTTTTTTTTACCTTTTTACTTGCCCTGAGGTTATTATGATGTGAAACCGTCTCTTCTTGGTTTGTAATATCCTGCAACTACATCTAAGGTTGACTTAGTAAGTGGTTTAGAAAATCTTTCCTGAGGAAAATATAGATGGGTTTTATTTACCTAGTTGGGAGTTTGACAGCATAATATACGTATGCATTCTTTGTGAGAAAAGCAGTTGAATTGCTTTCTTCTGATGGCTTCTGACTTCTGATATGCTCTTGGTATAGAATAGCTCACATAACTTGGGAAGAACATAGTCCTACCCATGGTATACTGCAGATGGGGAAAGGACGCTGAGAAGTTATATCTTCTGTTTTTGCTCATCCTGGTTCTCAATAATTACGTGCTTTCAGCTTTATGGGATCTCAGAGCTTAGCAGTGTCTGGTACACAGAAGATGAATAGAGGTATTGGGTGAATGAAAATATGGAAGAATGAGTAAATGAGTGAATGCAACTTCATGGTGGTGCAGCTCATGTGATTTCTAAAATGCCTCCAATTTCGGAGTGAAGGCTTTGGGATGACTAGATGTCTGAGATAGAAACATAAGACACACTAAAATCTGTATAGAGGAGACAGAGAGCCAAGTGTGCAGAGGGAACCTTTTCTGAGATGCCAGCCTATGAACTATGCCTGCACACAAATGTGATAGTAATCCTGGAAGAAGATTTTTAAAAGAAGAGTAATAAATGTAATGAAATATAAATGTACCATCATATAATATAGTCAGGGATCACTTTACATTGCTATTTTGTACAGGTTAATTTGAATTCAGATAAACTAATTAAGTTGAACTTTGTTTTTCTGTATTAGAGCACATTTGATGACTCAGGAACAGAACTCGTATCTAGAGTAGGCACTCCTGGTGGCCATGCAAATGCACTACTTAGCTCTGCTGCAGGGGCATAGTTGGCTGACTGGCCCTGGCTAATCACCTCTGGATCCTCCATCACATTCATATCAAGGCCGTGCTTCCTACTGGCTGCCCCACGCCCATGACCCCGTGTGCTGGCCAGGATACTAAGATACTAAGACAGGCTCATTCTAACAGCACACAAGACTCACCCTAAGAATGACTTTGCTTGAGGATTCCCCACTGAGCTCGCTGAACTCTTCCTGAATTGCTCTGCAGTCCAACACCCCACTACTCAATGCTCCTTCCTTCCCTCTTTCCTTCTATAGGTATCAGATTTGAATTGTGGTCTGAAGACTCTTACATTTTCTGCTCCCTCTCTCATAAATCTCTTGCATCTCTAAAATCACCTTGTTGTCTGCTTTTTGCTGGCAGGCCCCAATTGATGCACATGGTAACAAGATCCATCCAAAAATTTGGCAGAAATTGGAGAGTTGGGACTTGCTCACTCACCCCTGAGCAGATGAAGAACATCACATTCTGAGTGGTAGGTGGGGGCTGGGTCATCCCTAGCACTTGATGGCCCAATTGCAGTGGTGCTTTGCCGGTGCAGTGCCGCAGGCATTGGAAAGATATGGGCGGGGAGGGCGGCTGTGCTTCCAAAGACAGCGGAGTCAGCTGATTCGGGGTGACTTTTGTCAATATCCCCTGCCCACAGACAATGAAGAATTGAGGGCCTTTAGCGTGCCGGTAAGGGCTAAGTGTGATGGCCAGGGAGCCCCTGTGCTGCCTTACAAAGAAGCCATTTCTCCTGCAGTGGGAGAACAGACTCAGGTGAGAGCAGACTAAAGATTTTATAGTCAAAGTCACAGAGCTTCAGATGTTTGAGGGCTCAGCCACGGCAGATCTGTAATGCTAAGGTCAAGGCTGTGATTGGGAAAACGTGGGACCCTGTAGTATGAGGTGAGGATGTCTGGATAAATGCCTCTGGAGAGTTTGGCTCTGTGGGCACCATGACCTCAGAACTCGCAGAGGGGCCCAGCCCTCCCTATTAAGACCTAGCAGAAGATGCCACAGTGCCCTGTCCCCTGCAAAGCAGCGGGTGTCTACCTCAGAATATGCTCTTCCCTCCTCTCACGGTGCCTGTGTGAGCCATGCTTCCAGTTTCTGCATCAGCTAAGACAAAGACCCTGGGAGGGCTCAGAGGACACAGCATTCACCAAGGCATTAATGGTTCAGTGGCAGTAGGGACCCTGGCATTGCTATGAAGTCCAGGGGTGGCTTTCCTCTGCAGGCCACGGCCGGCATCAGAGTGCTGGTTACAGAGCTGGGTCAGTATCATCCGTGTGGGTGCTGGGGCTCTAGAGTAGTAGAAGCTGGATGGGGAATCTGAGGTGATGAGACTTACTTGATAAACGGGTGCTCTTATTCAATTGCTGGCACTATCAGAAAAGAAGAATCTTTGGCTTACAGCCTAATAACGGCACAGCTTGACCACCACTTCCCGGTACCTCCTTTGTGGACATCCCAGGCTTTGAATGCATCTTGCCAAAGATGGTGCAGATGTGGGCACATAAAAGAGGCTGAACCCTTAAATATCTGAACAAAAAATTCAGCTGTGTTTTTCCAGAAACTGCCTAATTCCCACTGAAGAAAAGGATTTCATTGAAGAACTATGGTCTATTATCTCCAGGTGCCTCCAGAAAGGACTATTGTCCCTGAGCTAGTTCTTGTTACTCCTCTATTCTGCTGATCACAAAGACAGATTGGTAGGGCTACCATTTGGTACAAGATTTAAGGGCCATTTACAAGATTTAACTTTTCTACTTCCCTGTTGTCCCCAGCTCTAATACAACGCCATCCTCCGTCCCTGAGCAGCTGCTTACTTTACAGTGAAAGATCCATGCTCTTCAGTAATTCCTCTTCCCAGACTCGCTGCATCTATTTGCATTCACTTGGGAAACTCAACAGTTCCCATGGACATTTATGACCGGGGTTCACAGGAGCATCCTCTTCTTGCAGATACGCAACTATAACTGAATCATTAGAAACAGCCAATTTCCCAAGGACTCCACTCTTACACAATAGATAAATAATCTTCTGTTTGTTCTCCAGATTGAGAGTCTTGCAGAATTGATTTCTTGCACTTGCTGACAGTGCTAGTGTACAGGGACGCGAAGTCTCTAAGGATAAATTCCAATTTTATCAGACCCAAGTGTATTTTCTTGGCCCTGCCATCAAACAAAAATTAAGAGTCTTTCCCCTTAAAGATCGCAAGTTATTCAAGATTTTCCTGGCCCATTACCAAGAGACAACTTAGAGGATTTCTTGTTCCCTTGAGCTTTATAGACATGAGATTCCCAACTTTTCTGGACCAGCTGTTTCCTCTGACAGACTAATGAAATCTGACATTCCTGAGCTCTCACATCACACAGACTCACTAAAGAACGTCTTTCACAACTTAAAGAATCCTCCAATGATCATAAATCTTTCTTTCTATTTGTACATTGAGACAAGTTTTGGGGATTCTAACTTAAAAGAACAGGCATCAGAGACTCACTGCTTATTATATCTTCACATTGATTTCATGACAAAGGCCTGCCCTCCTTGTTTGTACACAGTGGCAGCAGTTAAGGGTCAACGGAGGCCCCTGCTGATTTAGTCTTAAGATTTCTACTTCCCCATGGTCCCTCAAATCATTCAGACTTTCCTTTGGACTGAAAACTCCTGGCATTTTCCTGTTACTAGACTGACTTCCTTTGAAATCCTTTATTCTTGGTGAATATGTTTATTGGCAGGATTGTAGTGGTGGCATCATGGGTGTATGCATATATCCATGTGCAGTTTTTTGGTATGTCAATTATATCTCAATAAAGCCATAAAAAAATTCTTACCTGTATGTATTTCTAATCCATTGCTGCAAAACCATAAAATCTACTACTCTTTTTTCTCTCCCACAGAAGGGAAAAGCTCATGACAATTATGCCTTTCTTGGGAGTTTTCCTTGCTTTTACCTGGCTTCTTTGAAATCTTTTTAGACAAGCTAAATTGTGAATTATTTGTAGATGAGTCCTGTTTGAGAAATGAACCAAGGAAATTATCAAGCTGGATATGCAATGAGAACCCACTACTACTTACTTGTTCAAAGTCAACCCTCTCCAAGATATTAAATGGGCACAAGTTGCCAAAACTGTAGCCCATACAACAGCCTTCCAGTTACCTACAGATAAAAGAGAAATATCTATATAGAAACGCTTTTGTAGTGGTGCAAGATTTTTGTGTGCTTCGGAGGAAATGCTACTTCTTGATTATAGCTGGTATACTCCAACTAAACAAGGCAACCACATAAAAGCAGTTTCCGGAAGCAAAGATTCATGTTGTAGCAGATTAATATACTAAACTAATATACTAAACTAAGCTATGTTACACATCCAAGCTGCCCAGAAAGTTCGAAATTCAAAGCCAAAACGAATTCTTGACTATTGGCATTAGGTCTTGAGTCAATTTCATAATCAAACACCTGATTCTGAAATAATACACAGGGAAAAATCACGTTGTTTGCTTCACCCAGTTGGCATCTGGTGGTACCAGGATGGTTTTTGGTCTTCACTGAGATGCTGAAATACAAGCTCTCAAAAAAAAAAAAAAATAGCTGTAACCATATCTGCAAAAGAAAATTTAAAACACGTCCCAAAGAACTGTTGACGGGGAGACCTCAACTAGCTTGAAGAGCACATCTTTGGTGTATGTTCCAGATGTCACTCCCCAGACCCTGTGTAAACTCAAAGATGGAAAAATGGCATGACCCAAAACGTTTAGGCTATTGAGGATATCTGCTAATATTAATAGATTGCATTCAGTCGTTTTCTTGTGTGATGTTCTTAATTGCAGAATATTGCATGTTTTCTGGTTGGCTGGAATCATTTCCTTTCAATAAAGTAACTGTTCTGACAGTAGTAAAGCAGCTTTCAAACTCTGTGTTTCCTACTCAAATAATAGTCATCTATTTCTTAAGTTATTCTGAAGCTTTGCCTGTCACCCCAAAGCCTCCAGTCACTACCTGTCCTCAGATGAATCAGGACCCATTAAAATGGAAACTCGCAACACTCTAAGCAACTTCAGATGCTGCCGAGCATCCTGTTAGCTCTCCGGCTCTTAGGGCCCTTGTTACACGAACTCATAGACTAGCTCCATACAAGCTGGTCACTGGATGCTCATGCATATGGGAATATCACTCTCAATTTCTGACTCTGCTCATTCACGGACTGATACAGCAGAATGTTGTAGAACTTTAAGGCCAAGCTTATTTTCATCAAGACCAGGTGGCTTGTCCCAAAGATAAATCACAGAAAGCCCTGCATGTCCTTCAGGCTGGAGACACACTCTGAAAAGGAGCCCAATGTAGAACTGTTCTTCAACCTTATTAAAAGGGATTCTGCACCAAGAATCATGCAGTGAAACTCCTGGGAAGTGTTCCTTGGATTCATGTCTCTTAGTTAAAAAGACAGCATACACCCACCTCCCAGATATCCATGCCAGTGTAAGATCTAACGTTGAGAATCTCTTCAAAGGCGCTAGAAACTCTGACAGCAGTCTTCAACAGCCAGGCTGAGGCTGCTGTTGAGGGGTGGTATAGATCAGGAGTTCTGAAAAAAGAAAAAAACCTGCACGATATGGTCAAATGATGCGACTCAGACTCTCTGTGGACCAAGAAGTGACACTGTGAGTGACCTTGAATACCTGAAAATGGTCCTCTTTGTCCTGGCATGACTTTAGCCCCAACCATCCCTTCTCTCTTTTTTTGGCAACTGTTGCTTAAACTAAGTGCCCACTCCCGTTGATAAACCTAAATGCTTGATCAAAGGCTCCCAAATCACGAGCATGATTCCTCCCTATTCCGAGACTCATCTTTGATGAACCATTCCTGAAACTAATGGAAATTCAGTGGTCCACTCTTTCTAAAGTTTTATAATGTATTTTTCCTTCCTCATGGTAAAGTGCGCATGTGAGCATATGCACACACACACAGACACATGCACATGCCTCCCACCGCTAAAGATATGTTAGTACATGTAATCAGAGAACCATGAGGTCTTGTTGATCTGAGAGCTCAGACTATTTTATGAGTGAAGAAGAAAGAGGAAGAGAAAGAGGAAGAGGAGCAAGAAGCAGTTTTCATAATGAGAAATATTTATAGTAGAACAAAATATATTGCCTTGCCTGTATTATTTTTGGAAGGAATTTGACTACTTAGTTCATTTATGCATCTAGAGTTACCATGCTACAGTCTGGCCAAAATGATCTGATTTTTGCCTGATTAGGGAGGGTCTCAATTAGAGCAGGATGTGTTTTTCATGCTCTTTTAGAAGAAAAATTGTGAGCTGTGGTAACATGGCTCTAAATGGAAAGATAATGTCAAAAACTTCTCATAAAACACTGTAGGATATTTCAATTCTCTTAGCAAGAAAGAGCACAAATTTAATTATGGATAAAAATGCCTTCTGCATCAAGTGGATAGGGGTGGAAATCAGAAATCCTGTGGTGCTGCTTATTTTTCAATATGACAAGGAACTAGAAACTCAAATATCCAAGTGATCCAATTTATATCTGTTCCCGTGGTTTCTCATATGTAGGAATACTTCACACCATTCTATTTGAAAACAAAAAAGGTTAATGAATTTCTTGACAGTATGCAAAAATATTTAAGCCTATTGTTATGGTCTCAGGCAACACCCACAGACACACACGTTTGTAACCCATGGAGTTCTGGTAATTTACTGCCAATACTATACTTACTAACAGTGTGTTAACACATTGTCACTTATCACTTGATTGTATCCTTCCTGGAGTTTCAAGGTATGGAACTAGAGCATTCCATGATGCATCACATGCTAAGCCCAGAGGCAGGAAAACAAATGCCAGAGCAGCGGATCTTTTTTCACTCCTCCTCGGTGAATACTCTCAACCTAAAAGGAAACCTAATTGCAACATCGCTACCATCCACTGTTTTCCTGTGGATAATCTTTAATTGTTGGAAGCTATTTTCACTAGTTTTAACATTTCCTGTCCTAGATTACCTAGAAAAATAAGCTTAGTCCACTTTCCCACTAATCAATACGAACTAATCAATCACATAGCCAAGGCACGGAGGTCATTGGCAAGTGATAGCTGGTGAGTCACTCAACTGCTATCAGCTTCAAAAATAAGGCTAATGACACAGTCTACATCCTTCATTTGACTGAAATAAAGTTAAGGAGTATTTTTTTTAATTTACTGATTGAAAACTTGATCCAAAAATAAGATTGGCTTTTCTTATGTTTTTTTCCTCATGACCCAGAATACTTGAGAATATATATCTGAAAAATATTGCATTATGAAAAAACCTAATACCTAAGTTTTCAAGTTTGAAAGAAATAACACTTATCAGCTCGCCCTAATGACCATGTTTATGATAGGCAGAATGGCCTCCCAAAGATGTTCACTGATGTCCAGAACCCATGAATGAATACATTACATGGAATGGTACATTACTTGGAAAAAGGGACCTTGAAGATGTTACCAAAAGTTCGACATTTGTGCCCGAGGCCACTTAAGAACGAGGACTCATGGTTTGAGGAGAAGAAAAGGGAGATTTATTCATTTGCTGGCCAAGGAGGAAAATGACAGACTCCCGTCTTAAAGTACCAATTTTTCTAACTATAAGCAGAAACACAGAGCTTTTAAAGGGAGGGATTTTAGCTTCAGGGTTTTGTTGTTTAACTAGAGCTGATGGTTCTGATCCATTGCATCTCCCACGAAGACAATCTGGTGACCTCTGCCCAGACCTCCACCTGGACAATTCTGTTGAGCCATCTCCTCTGGTACAAAGAACACAGGACACTCTCCTGTCCCTCCCCACCACTGGCCTGAGGCAGGGATGTAGGTTTTAATTCTCTTAAAAAGAGTTGGGGGAGTTTTAAAGAGACAGTTCATAAAATATTTTTATCCTTTTTCAGGCCATTCCCTCTGTTACAAAGATGCAATTAACCTTTTGGACTTTAAAATAGGAAAATTATCTTGAATTATTGGAGTGAGCCTAGTCTGATCACATTGGCCCTTAAAAGCAGAGAACTTTCTTTACCTGGAGGCAGAAGACACACGAAGCAGATGGGAAAGCAGAAGTGTGGAAGAGATGCTGAAAGTACGAGAAGGACTCGACCCACAGTTGCTGGTTTGAAGGATGCAGGGGCAACATGACGAGAAGGCAGGGACTCCTGGCCAGCAGCCAGCGAGTAAGCGAAGAACTCAGCCCTCCAACTGCTGGAAACTGAATTCTGCCAACAACCTCCATGAGCTTAGAAGCGCAGTCTTCCTCGGGGCCTCTAGAGAGAAACAGCCCTACTGACACCTTGATTTTTGGCCCTGAGGCTCCTAGCAGAGGACGGAGCTAAGCCACGCTGTGCCCGGACTTCTGCTCACCAGAAACTGGGAGATAGAACCCAGTGTTGCTTTAAGCCACTACATTTGTGGTCCTTTGTTACAGTGGCAATGGAAAAGTAGCATAATAGTCTTGTCATTTTAAGATTTAGTGCATTAAGTGATTAAATTTATTGATGTATAAAATATATTGTGGACAATATCTAGATTTTTTTTTTGTTTTCTGAGGTTCATTTTCTACAAAATGTTCCAATTTTTCAATAGGAAAAAAAACTCCTTAGAAATGCAAAGCTTTGAACTCTGTTGAAAATCTTGAAGAAATACATTCTGAGATGATTTTAATCTTGGGAAAACGTGTCCTTCCATCCCTTGCCTTTACTTTCTTGCCTAACCAGGTGGAAAAACCCTCCCTGGAAGACTGGAAGCCACAGGTACCGCTGTCACGCTGCCGTTCATTTAGCACCTGCCGCAGAGCCCTTCATTCTTATTATCTCAGCAACAGATTCTGCCCTTGAACGTTTTGTTCAGTGCAAGTATAAAAAAGGGCAGGTTGTTGACAGAAAGGGATTATTGCTTTTCTGAATCGGTCCTTTAAATTTAAAATGGAGCTTCAGAGAAGAGGGGGATTCCTTTGCCAGATTCCCTCTCAGTCTCCTGGGCTGAACGATACCAGTGATAGGATCAGGTGCACATCACCTGTGAATTCCAGATCCTTCTATGGTGGTCCTTGTGGTCTTTAGTGCTCCATAAAGGTTTGTAGAATGAATAAGGACACAAGTAGTTACATTTTATTGTAAGTTTTTGTATCTGTGTCACTGAGTGCTGACATTTTTATGCAGTTATTTCTTAAATGTGTGCTAACCTTGCCCTGTGCTAGGCTCGCTCTGTAGACTATCTCATGTAATTTGGGCTACCATATCTGTACATCACCAGAGCGAGGGTTCCTGTGTTTTTTATCTATAGCAACCTGCCTCTGCTCTTGCTCTATAAACGATACAAAGAGCTCTCAAGTGTAGGACTTACCCTTGAGCAGGAGCTGAAGGAGCAGCCACTCTCCCTGCAGCTATCAGTTTCCCAGGCGGTGGAGCGGTTCAGTGTTTGCTACCACAGAGGGGC
Organism: Lemur catta; assembly: GCF_020740605.2. Taxonomy (NCBI): domain Eukaryota; kingdom Metazoa; phylum Chordata; class Mammalia; order Primates; family Lemuridae; genus Lemur; species Lemur catta. The sequence continues at coordinate 50,418,552 of NC_059143.1, forward strand.
TTGCGCTGGAATTGTGCTGGCAGGACACTGCAGTGGCGCAGGGACCCCTCTTAGGGCCTGCCAGGGCCCCCTAGCATGGAAATAAAGGAAAATCTTGAGTCCCTTCAGGGAAAGTTCCTGGCACTTGGCTGGGCTTGCAAAGTGAATGGGCAACCTGAGAACAACAGCCCCCAGGAGCCGGAGTCATGAGGTATTTTGGTTCCCCATGGAAAGTAAAAAACGGCATCTTAACATATGTTCTTGAGTTGTTTCACAGAAACCCCCACAGGATGGAAAATGCAGATAAGGGAGAACTGAGAAATTAAACTCTGACTGCCATTCTTTGTTCTAAATTTTCCCCCGAAAGGGCCTGCAGAGAGTTACACCCATTTTAACTTTCCTTTCTGCTAATCCCCAAATCCCCGAATCCACCTATAACCTGTAGGCCCCCCAACTTCAGGATATCCCACCTTTGTGGTGCCAGGCCAAGGTGCGACCTCCGTGTATTGATTTACACTTTTGCCTGCCTGAAAGGTTCCCTTCCTTTTCCTTTCTTTTCTTTTCTCTTTTCTTTTCTTTTCTTTTTTTTTTTTTTTTTTTTTTTTTTTCAGGTTTCTTTTTTTTTTTTTTTTTTTTTTTTTTTTTTTTTTTTTTATATATATTTTTTTTATTTCAGCTCATCATGGGGGTACATAAGTTTAGGTTATATACATTTTCCATGTCCCACCCATCCCCCCGAGTCAGAGTCCCAAGCGCGTCCGTTCTCATTCTCCCGACAGTGCACCTGGCACTCATCATGTAGTCATACCTCCATCCCCTCCCCCCCCCACCTCCCCGGGTCTGCACCTTCAAGCATGACCATTCCCCAGAGGGTGTGCAACGCACTCATCATGTAGGCATACACCCATCCCCTCCCCCCACCCCCCATCCCAGTCTGATATCCAATTGGTATCCTTCCCTGATGTACATTTAGGTGATGATCAGGGAAACCAGTTTTCTGGTGAGTACATGTGATGCTTGTTTTTCCATTCTTTGGATACTTCACTTAGTATAATGGGTTCCAGCTCTCTCCAGGAGAACCAAAGAGATGTCGTATCATTGTTATTTCTTATAGCTGAGTAGTACTCCATGGTATACATATACCACAGTTTACTAATCCATTCGTGGATTGATGGGCACTTGGGTTGTTTCCACATCCTTGCGATTGTAAATTGTGCTGCTATAAACATTCGGGTACAGGTGTTTTTGTTAAAGAATGACTTTTGTTCTTCTGGGTATATGCCCAATAATGGGATTGCTGGATCAAATGGTAGGTCTACTTGAATCTGTTTAAGGTATCTCCATATTGCTTTCCATAGGGGTTGCACTAGTTTGCATTCCCACCAGCAGTGTATGAGTGTTCCTGTCTCTCCGCATCCACGCCAACATGTGTTGTTTTGGGATTTTTTGATAAAGGCCATTCTCACCGGAGTTAAGTGGTATCTCATTGTGGTTTTGATTTGCATTTCCCTGATGATTAGGGATGTTGAGCATTTTTTGATATGTTTTTTGGCCATTCTTATGTCTTCTTTTGAAAAATTTCTATTCATGTCCTTTGCCCATTTTTTGATAGGATTGTTTGATTTTTTCCTGCTGATTTTCCTGAGTTCTAAATAGATTCTTGTTATCAGTCTTTTATCTGATGTGTAGTATGCGAAAATTTTTTCCCATTCTGTAGGCTGTCTGTTTATTTTCATGACTATTTCTTTGGCTGTGCAGAAGCTTTTTAATTTAATCAGGTCCCAGTCGTTTATTTTTGTTGTTGCTGCGATTGCCTTAGGGGTTTTCTTCATAAATTCTTTGCCTAGACCAATGTCTGTAAGAGTCTTTCCTACATTTTCTTCTAGAATTCTAATTGTTTCCCATTTAAGGTTTAAATCTGTTATCCACCGTGATTTAATTTTTGTGAGAGGTGAAATCTGTGGGTCCTGTTTCAGTCTTCTACATGTGGCTATCCAGTTTTCCCAGCACCATTTATTGAATAGGGACTCTTGTCCCCAGAGTATGTTTTTGTCTATTTTGTCAAAGATTAGATAGTTATATGAGGATGATTTTATATTTGGGTTTTCTGTTCTGTTCCACTGGTCTGTGTCCCTGCCCTTGTGCCAATACCAAGCAGTTTTAAGAACCACAGCTTTGTAGTATAGTTTGAAGTCTGGCAAATCAATACCTCCCATTTTGTTTTTATTGCTTAAGATTGCTTTTGCTATACGGGGTCTTCTCTGATTCCATACAAAGTGTATAATTATTTTTTCTAAATCTGTGAAAAATGATGTTGGTATTTTAATAGGAATTGCATTGAATCTATAGATTACTTTGGGTAGTATAGACATTTTAACGATGTTAATTCTTCCAATCCATGAGCATGGTATGGATTTCCACTTATTTACGTGTTCTGCAATTTCCTTCCTTAGCGTTTCATAGTTCTCTTTATAGAGGTCCTTTACCTCTTTAGTTAAATATATTCCTAGATATTTTATTTTCTTTGTTGCTATTTTGAAAGGTATTGAGTCCTTAATTTGGTTCTCCGATTGAATGGTATTGGCATATATGAATGCCTCTGATTTGTGTGTATTGACTTTGTAACCTGAGACATTACTGAATTCGTTAATTAATTCCAGGAGTCTCTTGGTTGAGTCCTTGGGGTTTTCCAGATACAACATCATGTCATCAGCAAAGAGTGAGAGTTTGATCTCTTCTGTCCCTATTTGGACACCTTTGATTCTGCTCTCTTGTCTGATAGCTCTCGCAAGGACTTCCAATACTATGTTGAAAAGTAATGGGGACAGTGGGCAGCCTTGTCTGGTTCCAGTTCTGAGTGGGAATGCTTTCAGTTTTTCCCCATTCAGTATGATGTTGGCTGTGGGTTTGTCATATATGGCTTGTATTATTTTTAGGTAGGTCCCATTTATGCCTATGTTGTTAAGTGTTTTTATCATAAAAGGGTGTTGAATTTTGTCAAATGCTTTTTCTGCATCTATTGAGAGGATCATATGGTCTTTATTTTTGCTTCTATTTACGTGGTTAATTACATTTATAGATTTTCGTATGTTAAACCACCCCTGCATCTCTGGGATGAAGCCTACTTGGTCATGATGAATTATTTTTTTAATCAGCACTTGGATACGATTTGCTAGGATTTTATTGAGGATTTTTGCGTCTACGTTCATGAGAGAAATTGGTCTGTAGTTTTCTTTTTTTGTTGCATCCTTTCCTGGTTTTGGTATTAATGTAATATTGGCGTGGTAGAATGTGTTGGGGAGAATTCCATCCTTCTCAATATTGAAGAATAGTTTATGTAGGATGGGCACCAGTTCATCTTTGTATGTATGGTAAAATTCAGGTGTGAACCCATCTGGACCAGGGCTTTTCTTTTTGGGAAGGTTTTTTATTACTGTTTCAATTTCAGTTGTTGATATTGGTCTATTCAGGAATTCTATTTCTTCCTGATTGAGCTTGGGAAGGCTGTGTGATTCTAAAAATTTGTCCATTTCCTCCTCATTCTCCAATTTGTGTGCATAAAGATTTTTGTAATATTCATAGATAATGTCACGTATCTCTGTGGCTTCGGTTGTGATTTCTCCTTTCATGTTCCTGATGGAAGTTATTAAAGATTTTTCTTTTCTGCTCTTGGTTAGTCTAGCCAGTGGTGTGTCTATTTTATTTATCTTTTCAAAGAACCAACTTTTTGTTTTATTAATTTCCCTTATAGTATTTTTGTTGTCTTTTTCATTTAATTCTGATTTGATCTTAATAATTTCTCGCCTTCTGCTGGGTTTGGGGTCAGTCTGTTCTTCTTTCTCCAGCTCTTTGAGTCTATTCATTAAGTTGTCTAGTTGTAAATTGTCTGTCTTTTTGAAATAGGCATTTATGGAAATGAATTTTCCCCTCAGGACTGCTTTAGCTGCATCCCATAGATTTTGATAAGTTGTGTCACCTTTGTCATTTAATTCAAAGAATGTTTTGATTTCTGACTTAATTTCTTCCTTTACAAAATTGTTATTCAGGAGAAGGTTGTTTAGCTTCCATGACTTTGCGTAGGAATGAGAGTTCCTGTTAAGGTTCATTATTATTTTTATTCCATTGTGATCTGAGAAGATGCAGGGTATGATTTCTATTTTTTTAATTTTTTTAAGACTTGCTTTATGACCTAGGATATGGTCAATCTTAGAGAATGTCCCGTGAGCTGATGAGAAGAATGTATATTCAGTGGTTTTCGGGTAGAATGTCCTGTAGATGTCAGTCAGGCCCATTTGTTCTAGCATTCTGTTTAAGTCTACTATGTCTTTACTTATTTTCTGCTTGGAGGATCTGTCCTGTGCTGTCAGTGGGGTATTAAAATCTCCAACTATTAAAGTGTTGTTGCCTATGATTTGATTTAGATCGAGTAGGATTTGCTTTATGAATCTGGGTGCACCTAGATTGGGTGCATATATATTAAGTATGGTTATGTCTTCTTGTTGAATTGTGCCTTTCACCAGTATGTAGTAACCGTCTTTGTCTTTTATTACTTTTGTTGGTTTGAAGACTAAGTTATTGGAAATTAAAACTGCCACACCAGCTTTCTTTTGGCTACCATTTGCTTGAAATATCAGGTTCCATCCTTTTATTTTCAGTCTAAATGCATCTTTGCCGGTTAAGTGAGTTTCCTGAAGGCAGCAGACACTTGGTTTGTGTTTTTTTATCCATTGGCCCAGTCTATGTCTCTTGAGTGGGGAATTCAGGCCATTGACATTTAGTGAGAGAACTGATAATTGGGATAGATTTCTGTTTATCTTATTGGGTAGAACTTCATTGCTATGTTTTCTCTCTTGAGCCATTGTGGTGGCTAGAATTTGATCTTTAGCTCTTGGGTGGTTTTACATTCGTGGGTCTTTGTTGTGATGATCCATGTGTAACTCTCTTTTGAGTACTTCTTGGAGGGGTGGCCTTGTCTTGGTGAATTCCCTCAGTCCTTGTTTATCTGAGAATGTCTTAATTTCTCCTTCATATAGAAAGCTTAGCTTAGCTGGGTACAAGATTCTAGGCTGGGCATTATTCTGTTTCAGAAGAGTGAGAATGGGGCCCCAACTTCTTCTTGCTTGTAAAGTTTCAGTTGAGAAATCTGGCGTAATTCTAATGGGCCTCCCTTTGTATGTTACTTGTTTCTTTCTCCTTACAGCTCGAAGAAGGGTCTCTTTAGTGGATATTTTGGTCAGTCTGACGACTACGTGGCGTGGTGTTTTCCTATTTGCTATGAATCTACCAGGGGTTCTTTGAGCTTCTTGAACCTGTATATCTAAAGTTTTAGCAAGGCCTGGGAAATTTTCTTCTATTATGTCTTCAAATAGTTTATCCAGCCCTTGCTTATTATCTTCTTCACCTTCAGGGATGCCTATAACTCTCACGTTAGGTTTCTTCACATAATCCCACATTTCTTGAAGACTCTGGTCTTTTTTCTTATTTCTTTGCTCTATCTCTGTGACTGTCTTATTTAATTGGAAAGAGTTATCTTCGATTTCTGAGATTCTGTCTTCTATTTGATCTACCCTGTTCTTGAGACTTTCCACTGTGTTTTGTAGCTCCCTGAATAAATCCCTCATTTCTAGGAGTTCAGTTTGGTTTTTTTTCAATACGTCTATTTCTTTAGTGAATTTTTCTTCCAAATCCTGGAATTTTTTTGCGGTTTCTTTGCGGTGGATATCAATTTTTTCTTGTATATCATTCAGCTTATTCATAACCCAAGACTGAAATTCTTCTGGTAACATATTGGTATTCTGAAACTGGCTTGTGCCAATTGGAGGAGAGTTGGTATTTCTCTTTGGGGGCGAGGTTTCCGTTTGGTTTTTTGTGCTCCCCATATTTTTCCGCTGAGCCCTTCCCATCTGGCTCTATCGTTAGATCTTTTCTCACAGCTTTAGTCTAGTTAACAGCACGTCTTGTACTCTGTTCTTAGGCTATGGAACAGTCTAGGAATGTTGCTTCCTTTATCTATAGGGGGAGACTGTTGTGTGCTGTTTAGAGTTTCTTTTTTCTATCTCAGTTGGGGGACTGCTTCTGATGGGTCCACCCCCAGAGGGTTGGCTTGACCTAAGACCAGTTTGGCAAGTTAAATCATTGTGTTGCGGACTTTCAGTTAGTAGGCAGGATTCACACGATTTGCAAGCAGAAAGCCTCTTCTCCCTCTCTCTTTTTTTTTTTTTTTTCCCTCCCCCTGGCTTTTTGGTTCTTCCTCTGGATGTGTGGTTTCTGTCTCCTTCAGCAGGAAAGACACTGGCTCGGCGGAGGAGGCGGTGCCCTCACTCCCTCAGTGCCCCAGCTGCTGCAGCTCCCACGGGCAAAGGTCTACACTGTCCCAGTGTTCCCAAGGTCCAGGCTCCACACTCTTGCGTCTGGGGAAGCACTCAGTGTTCACACCTGGGAAGGGGACCTGGAGAGGGTCTATGGATCAGGGGATGGAGCCTCCTGGGGAGTCGCCTGGCACCCTATGGCTCTGCAGCAGTTAGACCCTGGCCCGCACAATTGTTCCTGCCCCCCCGCAGATCACTGGCACTGGGGGGTAATTTTCAGGGTCCGATAGGAATCACAGCTGGGGGTCTGGAGCACTCAGGAGTTTACAGTAGCTCCTGGGCTGGAGGGACACCGGAAAGAAGAAAAGAAAAAGAAAGGAAAAAAGAAAAGAAAAAAAAAAAGGAGAGAAACAATATGAATAACAAGAAGAAGAAAGAGAAAACAAGAAAGAAAAGAGAAAGAAAGAAAGAAAGAAAGAGAGAGATAAAAAGAAAAAAAAAAAAATCCCACTTTAATATTTCAGGCTCGGGGCCCCTCGCCTCGGTGCAGGTCCGCGTCTGTTCCTTTAAGAGATAGGGCTCCGGCACCGCGGAGGCCTGCCAGAGTTCAAGGTCCTTTCCGCTTAGCTGTGGGAACCGAGATGGCCACCGCGCGTCTGTCGGTCGCAGGCGCCAGGGGAAAGCGTTCAGAGCTCGGCAGGCGCCAGGGCCCGCAGCGGCTCCCCAGCCAGAGAGCTGCCGTACGGGAAGAGGAAAGCAAAAATGTCCCGCTTTAATATTTCACGCTCGCGGCCCCTCGCCTCGGTGCCGGTCCGCGTCTGTCCCTTTAAGAGATAGGGTACTGGCACCGCAGAGGCCTGCCAGAGTCCAAGGTCCTTTCCGCTTAGCTGTGGGAACCGAGATGGCGACCACGCGAGAGCGTTCAGAGCTCGGCAGGCGCCAGGGCCCGCAGCGGCTCCCCAGCCGGAGAGCTGCCGTACGGGAAAGAAAAAAAAAAAAAAAAAAAAAAAAAAAAAAGCAAAAATGTCCCGCTTTAATATTTCACGCTCGCGGCCCCTCGCCTCGGTGCAGGTCCGCGTCTGTCCCTTTCAGAGATAGGGCACCACGGAGACCCGCCCGAGTCCAAGCTCTCTCCCGCCTATGTCACCTGTCCTCGGAGCTCCACGTCTCCCGCGGTGATTCTGCACCAATTTCAGCCAGATCCCTGACCGAGTGGATGTGGGGGTCAGTGGGGAGATCAAGCCGCTCTGCTGTGGGGCCGAACCCGCCCCACTCGCCGGTGAGGCAGGCACGGCCGTCCCGCACTCCGCTGTCTGTTTTCCGTCCCGCACTCTCCAAATTATCTCGGTCTGATTTCTCACTCGCCTCTGTTTTTTCCTGTTCCCCGTGTCCCACGGTGATTCTCCGTGGGTTCACACCGCCGTTCCTGTGGAGAAGCAATCCTCTAGCGTTGTGGCAGGTGGAGATCCACGCCTTCCTCTCTGGGAGCACAATTCCAGGAGGTCACCTCCACTCCGCCATCTTCCTCCTCCTCTCTTTTCTTTTCTTTTCTTCTCTCCTCTTCTCTTTCTTTCTTTTTTCAAAATATTAAGGGAGTACAAATGTTTTAGGTTACATGGATGGCTTTTGTAATGCATGAGTTTTGGCTATGAGTGCCCATCACCCAGATAGTGTTCATTGTGCCCGTTAGGTAGATTTTTGCCTCTCCTGGCCGCCTGTTACCCCCTGGTTAATTTGATGCAACTGGAGACCATTCTCCTACGTGAAGCATCTCACAAACGGAGAAACAATCAACGTTGCCTTTAAAAACCCTGGCTGGTAAGTCATCGGGAAGTTCAGGCTGTGACACTTAGGTCTATCTAGTCTCTCATGTTTTCGTAAGGACGGTGCGTGGATAGGGAAGCTACTCCACTGTTTACGGAGCATTTGCTTCTCTATAGGAAATCAAATGACACATAGGTAGAGACCTAGATTGTTTACAAAAAGAAATGTTATTTTTGTTTTTATTTATTTACTTGGGGGCTTTTCAAATGATTGCTTTTTCTTAATACCTGTATCTTGTTTATTTTTCCACGTTGATTGTTATAATGCTTCTAACATTTTCCGTTTTTTCCTTCCAGTAACTGCCTATTGTTCACTTTGTTCTCTTTGTCAAGTTGACCGTTATTTTCAAGTCACTGCCCCACACACTTACAGAGGACCCTTTGCATTTTCTCAGTGCCTTAATGTGTTTCTCTTCCCCCGTCAGCCTGAGACACATCTTGGGAATCACATAGGACATCTTTCATGTCAGGAAATTGGCTAAATGTCCGTATCTTTGGCGTTGTAGGAAGCTAATAAAGATCTGAGACGTGTGTCCATGCGTGTGTGGGTACGCGTGGCCCAACCCAGCACTTTAGGAGGGTTTTCCTTTACTGCCATCTGTCTTCAGTATTTTGCTTCTAATGAGGCATGATAAACACAATCCTTTTAAGCTTATTGATTGCTGACTAATTTTTTAAAATCTCTAGTTGTGTCTAAATAATCACAGAGAAACTGCATTATGCTTCTAAAAAGAGTCAATTCCTGGATAATTATTTTTGACTAAATCAACTGAAAACATGCAATATTAGATGGTAGGTAAATACACCATTCCCTTAGTTTGCAAGTTCTGAATTTATCTTTTTTGTCAAGCTAACGACTGGACTTGGAAAGCCGCGGAGACGTGCCCTGCAGCCCCAGCCTCCGGGTTCCGAGTTACCTGCGAAATAAGCCGCGCGCTGAGCTGTCTCCTCCTCGCCACTCCCGCAGCGATTGATGCGGCCCAAGGTCAGCAAGGGAGGCTGCAAGTGCGGTAAGGGAGAGAGGGCTCCTTGCCCGGCAGTGGGTGGTAAATTAATATTTTTGGAGTTATATAAAGGAGGTTTTGCGAATATCCCACTGATATGAGAATTAATTCATTACTTGTGGAATATTAATGAATGCTCAGCAAATAGGTTCTTAAGATTGGTTAAGAAGAGGAAAATATATTGGCCGATTAAACTTCCCATTTACATTTTAGATTTCAGCGTGTAACTTTCCAAAATGTGTGCTTTGCTGGAAAAGGCCTTTCTTTTTAAATGAAGATTTAAAATTGACAATTTTATAGAAAAATATCACTCTAAAAGCCTCATCATTTCAGTACTGAACAAGGGACTAAAGAGCAGATTTCAATTTTCACGGGACCATCATAAACTAAGGAGGTCTAAAAACAGAACTGCTGTAATTCCTCAGGTTTCTGTAAAAGTCTCATTTTAAATTCTAAGGTCTCATTTTACATGGAAAAGAAAAAAATATTCGTATGCAAAATAAAGAGAAGAAATAGTTGGTATATATTTCCTTAATATGATTAGAGACCTGCTTCATCTTTTAGGCACAGTTGGGATTCAAGGCTTTAATTCGCATTTCTGTCATTTATTCGGCTGAGACTCTAGCAAGCCCGCGGGTTCACAGCCAGTACCCCCAGAACAGCACCCCCCAGAGTGAGGGGCTGTGCTAGCAGGAGGCCAGGGTACAGGCGCCCACCCCTCACTGTGATCCTTTTGTGCACTGGTGACTTTGGGCCATGCCTGGCTGGCCAGTCATGCCATGAGTTTGCGTGCTGATCGTATGGCTCGTATGATTGTTCTCCTATGTTGCTGCCAACCTTCTTATCTTTAAGAAAAAGTATGTCAGATCTGCTGCCTGACAGCCAGTGGTCTGTATTCCTACACATGGAATATATTCCTCCCATCAGAAACTTCTTTCCGGAGAGAAAAAGCTCAAGTCGAAACAAACCTGTTTACAGATCAGCGGAGGAAATCCATGCTGGCTCTCAAGGGTCACCAGACATAACCAAGACCGTGAAAGGGAGAAATGAAGATGAGTGAACAATGAAGCTGATGGTGGGGTGGACAGAAATAATATAGGGAACGAAAGGGAGCTCAGATAAAACAAACCCATGTGTCATTATTATATCCGGAGATTGAAGAAGATAGGCAATCAATGTCAAAAGAACAGAAGGGTATAGAAAAATGAATAATTCAAGAATAAGAAAGAGTTCATAGAATTGAAGAAATAAATTTGAGTAACTCCCCAGAATGTAGAGGAACAAAATAAAAAAATGAAAATATTAGACCAGTATGCCGTGCAGATGTGAAATAGAACTTACTGTGTGCTGGTGTGTGTGGGGGGGAATTTACACGAGAGGAGGAGTAGAGCGTGCATTCTCCAAGCCCTCATGCCCACACCTGGGCCAGCAGGGCGTGTGCATGGTGCAGGTCAGCACTGCAGCCGGGAGGGGCTGCCCCAGACATCCATGCACGGCACTCATCTGTGCCACGAGGGAACGGCTGTGTGACCTCATAATGGTGGGACCTCCCTGGCCACGTAAGTGGTCTTACTAGCAAGGGGGGTCTTTAGGAGCCCACCGGCTGGTGTCGTTCTGTTTCTCTGTTGAGCAAACTTCAGCGACCTGCCCCTGCTCTCTGCTGAGCTCCCAAGGCAGAGGCCTCCGGCATCCTCCAGATTGAATCTCCTCAGAGGCGTTGACGATGTGGTGAAGCAGCACGTGACTACCAGGAATTCCAAAATGAGAGAAAAGGGAGCATGGACAATTTTTAAATAAAAAAAAAATTTCTTAGCTCTGGAGAAGGACCCAAATCTTTATACTGAAAGAGCCCAATGAATGATAAAAGTGAAAATAAACCCAGCCTAAACATGTCCTCAAAATTTTTAGAATAACAAGGAGATGGATAAGTTTCTAAAATCTTAGGAAGAAAACAACAACAACACAACCAATCAGATTATCTACAAAGAAATGAGAATCACACTGATATCAGATTTTTTTTTTTTATCACCCAAATCCAATGCTAGAAAGTACAGGAATGCCTTCAAAATTCTGAGGCATTTTGGAACGCAGACTTCCCGCAGAGCTAAGCTACCAATAAAGTGTGATGCCAGAGAAAACCTAACTTCAGACGTCGGACACTCAAAACATTTGTTCCCCATACCTTTGCTTGGAGAGTCACCTAAGTACTCCAGAAAGATGAGAAATTTTGATTGACTTCTGGGATCTAGGAAAGAATGCATCTAATCCAGAGGAGTTAGTGAGGAAGTTTCCAGAATGGTAGCTCCTAGAAGTAGCAGAGTTCAGATGGGACCAAGTATATGAGGTGCCCAAGGAGGAAGAGAGAATTCCACTCAATAGATGATATGATTGAGAGAACAGTGAAATTAAAGCAGAACAAAACTCTAGGAAAAAACAAATGGTAAACCCAAAGCTATGACCCACGCACAAATCATACTAAATTGTGTCACAATAAGAAGTCACTGATAGAGAATAACAGAGGACTAGTTCACTTGACATTTGTACAAGGAACTTCAAGGGCCACAGGGTCATGGCATTGGAACACAGAAAAGGAAATTCAAACCTCACACGCTACATGACCTGAAAGTGAATATTTATAGAGTAATAATGATGTAATTCTGCTTAGTGGTCTTAGAATCAATTGTAAACAAAGCCCAGAACACTTGGTTGTGGTTGCAGAACAAAATATCCATGTGTCTAAGTTCGAAAGTAGTAGTACTATTCGGCCATAAAATAAATGGTGAACTGATACCTTTTGTAACAACCTGGATGGAACTGGAGACCATCCTTCTAAGTGAAGTATTGCAAGAATGGAAAAATAAACACCACAGGTACTCGCTACTAAATTGGAACTAATTGATCTACACTCCTGTGTACAGATGGTAGTAAAATTCAACAGAATTCAAGCAGGTGGGAGGCTGAGGGAGGGGATGGGTAAATTCACTCCTAATAGGTACAATGCACACCATCTGGGTGCATCATGACACTGTATCAATATATTATTACTTCATTAGAGTTTAATTTTAAATTCCTTGATTCATATTTTTCTGTTAGATTATTTTATCTGCTTATTTGCTGGAGTATTTAAGTAACTTTTAAGCAAAGCCATGGGCAGGGGGAATAAATGTTTTGAGGACTCAAATGTCTAAAGTCTATGACTTTTAGATGAAATGAAAATTCAAAAGAAATGAAACTTACCAAAATTGACACAAGAAGAAAGTATGAAAAATTCCTTATTTAAGTAATTGAATCTGTTCTAAATGAAAGGAAGGCTTTCTTTATATATTCTGGACAGTAATCTTTTTCTATAATACATATTTCAAATACTTTCTACCCACTTGTCACTTGAATTTTAATACTGTTTATGGTGCTCTCTAACATATAGAAGTTTTAAAAATTTATGTAGTGCATGCAAGTTATTACTAGTGTTCCCTGGTATTTCTGGGTTGTCTCTCCTGGGAAGATAAAAGATTGCTTGGTCTGGCTCCCTTTCATTTAGGCATGGCCACATGACTGTCTTTGTCTAATGACACGTAACCAGAAGTGACATGTCACTTCCAGGTGAAAGAAGGTAAGAGTCAGTTTACAATTCTCCATGTCATTCTTTCCCTGGAGCATTGACCAAGGAGGTTGTATGTTCTGAATGGTACAGCTACTAAATGGCAGAGGAATTGGAACAAATAGAAAACAAATAGTAAGAATGTACATTTAAACCCAGTTAGATGATGAATTACTTCATATAAACATATTCAAAAACTGTTACAGTAGATAAAAAAACAAATCTGACTATATGCTCTTTACTAGAGATGTATCTTCAATATAAGAAACCAAAAGGCTAAAAATGAAAGGACAGAAAAGCATATTTCAAAAAAACCTAAGAAAACAAAGGTAGCATGGATATGCCACTATTAGATGAAGTGTATATTAAGAGAAGAAGTATTGCCAGAGATAAAAGTTGACATTTCATCATGATTAAAGGGTCAAATGACCAGGAAGTTTTAACAATTCTTAATTAAAATAAACCTAATTGCATAGCTGAAAGAAAAAAAGCCCAAATTAATCAAAATAAAAGGAAAATTTATTAAACTATACTTGTCTCAAAAAGTGATAAAACAAGCAGATGAAATATTGGTAAGGATGTGGAAGAACTCAACATTTTGGTTAACAACATGATTGTCATAAATAAGACATTGCACCCAAAAATTATAATACACACTCCTTTTAGTATTTATGGATTATTTTAACTAAATTGACTATATCTAAGATTTGAACAATTTTCAACAAATCAACCATATAGTTGATTTTGTTAAATAATCCATAAATATCTAAAAGAAAGTCGATAGTTTTCAAACAACTAAAAACTTGGGGAGTATGTTTACTGACCACAATTGAAATATGCTAGACATAAAAATAAAATGCTAGATAGAAAATACTCAAATGTTTTTAAGTTAAACAATTTACCCTTAACTAACCCAAGAAAATGTAATGGCAATTAGAAAATATTTAGAACTAAATGATCATGAACATATGACACATCCAAACTTGTAATATGAGGGTAAAACTGTACTTGGAAGGGAATTTGTTTCCTTAATTATATTAGAATAGAAGAAAAGCTGAAAATTGGTGATCTACACATCCATTTTAAGAAGTTAGAAAAAAAAAAACAAATTCAAAACAAGTATACAGTAGAAAATAAGAAAAATAAGGTATAATTTAATAAAATAGAAAATAGAAGTATAATAGGTAAAACCAAGAAAGCCAAAATTTGTGTTTTTAAAAGGACTAATAATGAAAAAGAGAAGGCACAAATGACCAATTTGGGGAACTTAAAAGGGGACATCATTATAAATCTTACAGAAATTGCAAATATTATGATAGGAAATTTTGAATAAATCTAAGATGACAAATTTCTAATTTTAAGTGACATGGAGAAAGTTCAAGAAAAATGGAGCTTACCAAAACTGACACAAGAAGAAAGTTTGGGTAATTCTATATTACTTAAGTAACAGAATCTGTTAGAAATGAAAAGAGAATGTCTAGAAGTCAGTAGATTATAATTGTTGAAAAAGCTTGAGACCTAAAAGAACAAGTGTTTCTTGCACAAATGGATGTGAACAGCATCATGAAATAGATGAGACTCCAACACCACCTTTGGAACTAGGACTCCAAGGGGTAAAAACATGAACAGCCTTTCCTAAAGGGAGCAGCAGGGAAATTGTGCAATTGGAGGAGAATTCTGTTTCCCATAAGAGAAGAAATTAGAGGAATGTATCAGTGAAGAAGCTTAAGATTTTTGGAAATACCTGAAATTCGAAAACTTATAATTATGAATACACATAGTGTTAGAAAATTCAATGTAAGTTGTTAAAGATAGTGACACAGAAATACTGTGCTTGAATAAAAAAAAGCCCAATTTGACCTTACTCTTTTGATATTTATTTTGATGAATTGTTTTAAAAAATTGCCAGTGACAGGCTTGACCATTGTCATCCTACTCTTGCCTCTTTTCTAAGGCTGGTTGCATTCAGAAATACAACCATCAAAGTGGTTTCTACTATATACATTTATGAGGTAATAGTATTTCAAAAAGCTAAGAGGATAACAGTTTTTTTTTTGTTTGTGTTTTTTCTAAAGAATGTATGGAAACATCCACTCTCCCAATGTAAACAGCTCTTTGAATATTTGAATACAGGCACATCAAAATAGCTCTGACAAAGTTGGAATATAGGATAGGGACGGGGAGGAAAGAGTTAAATCGGCTGGCTTACTATTTTTATTCATGCTGTTTCCTACTGTGGGGATGGGTGTTGGGGTATGATACACCCCTGGAAGAAATGACAGCAGACGGGTGACCCAGGTAAATTTGTTGGCATGCTAACCAGACCTCCCGAAAAACAGACTGATGGTTTTTGCTAGAATACCCTTATCTATCGGATGTTCTTAACAGCAGGGCTCTGTTTAAGGGTTGCCTGTGTGTCACGTAAGCTGGGGTATAAAATGGTTATGTTTCATAAACTGAACATCCCCACTGTGAGGAAATAATCTTTAAGTACCTTGATTACTGTGGGACCCAGGACACTTGTCTGATGTAGGAAAAAAAGAACTGAAACTGTTCTCAAAGCCCCAGGCCTCTCCTTATTTTGTTTGAGTCTTTTGATTGCTTGTATCTTTGAAATTATTAGTAAAACCTGTTAATGTGTAAGATCTTTGGTTCATTTGAGTCTGAAATGACAATGTGACCCTTGACCCTTCATGTTTGCTTAGGAATCTATGTGATCAGTGGTTTCAGAAAAGGCTTTTGTGTGTGTGTGTGTGTGTCTGTGTGTGTGTTATGGTCCACAATTTTTTATGCTTTTTTTAAAATTTCAGAATATTACGGTGGTACAAATGCTTTGGTTACATATATTGCCCTTGCACTGCCCGAGTCAGAGCTACAAGTGTGCCCATCCCCCAGATATCATGCACTGCACCCAGTAGGTGTGAATATACCCATCCCCTCCTCCCACCTGCCCAACACTCTATGAATGCTACTTTCATATGTGCACGTAAGTGTTGATCAGTTAGTACCAATTTAATGGTGAGTAAATGTGGAGCTTGTTTTTCCATTGTTGTGATATTTCACGTAGAAGAATGGGCTTCAGCTCCATCCAGGGTAGTACAAGGGGTGCTAGTTTACCATTTTTTATGGCTGAGTAGTACTTCGTGGTATACAGATACCACATTTTATTAATCCATTCATGTATTGATGGGCACTTTGGTTGTTTCCACATCTTTGCAATTGTGAATTGTGCTGCTATGAACATCTGAGTGCAGATGTCTTTTTTATAGAATGTCTTTTTTTCTTTGGGTAAATATCCAGTAGTGGGATTGCTGGATCAAATGGTAGTTCTACTTGTAGTTCTTCGAGATATCTCCATATTACTTTCCATAGAGGTTGTACTAGTTTATAGTCCCACCAGCATTGAAAGAGCCGAGTCCAAATGTCTGAGCACTGGTTGATTAGTCAAGGAAGGCACAGGGAGATAAAAAGAGCATGAGCAAGGTGAAAACATAATAGTAAACTCTGTGAAGGATAGCGTCACTGGGAGTGACAACAGATGAAGTTAATAGAGCAGGCCAGGCCAGATGAGGCTAAGGGCTCTGGTCCACCTGTGAGAGGTGGTGTTCTGGGGCACGTACGACAGAGAGACATGCCCAGAATTGCAGAAAGAGCAGGTGGAGATTCTCCAGGTGCTAATTTGAGGGCGCAGAGAGCCTGGTGAGGAAGCCCTTCCAGTGGCTCCAGTGAGCAATGACCAGGGTTGAGTGAGGAAAATGGTGCCAGGGGTGTGGCAGAGGGAATGCTTTGGAAAAACATTTCCAAAGCAAAACATTTAGGACCTGCTGATTTGGGTTTGGGGCTTGAGCAAAGAATAGAGTCCAATTGACTCACTGCCAGCTGGACTGGTGGATGAGGTGGTGAGGGCTGTGGCAGGAGAGAGCACAAGCAGGAGGAGAAACAGGTGCAAGAGGCATGTGATGAGTTCTGTTTCAAGCATATGAAGCTCAAGGAGCCTGTAGGGTAAGGAGATGGACGTCTCCAGATGCAACTGGGCCATGAGAACACAGAGGAGCTCGGGTATAAGGTCCAGAGAAACACATGGGTATCGTCTGCACAGAGTTTGCAGTTCAAACTCTGAGAGTGGGTGAGATTGTCCACAAAGGAATAACATAAATACCAAGAACAGAGTACTGGCAGCCTCATTTATAATTTTTATTGGGCAAAAACGTGTTTATCACTGGATGCTTTGTTGCTCTGTGGCTAAATCAGGTAAACTTATTGTGAGCCTTCTAGTTAGAGAATAGATAGGCGTGATTCTCCTGGGTTGCTTTGAGGATCAGCATATTAATATAATGTGATATTGTCTAGTTTTCACAAGAGGTAATCCATATCATGTACAATGATGGCATAATTTCCTTTGATGTTATTATTCTAATAAATAGGAAATCCTGCTCATCTGCAAATCATCCTTATCTTTCTTTGTCTTCATGTACTCAGTAAGCACTTGGTAACTCTTTATTATACTAACGAAGCTATGCACCTGTAAAGCCCTTCATGTTATCTGGAAAAGGAGGTTTACATTAAACAAGCTAAACCCTTTTGTTATTATTACTGATAACATCAAGGCATATGAAAACCCATAGCTTCCTGAAAGTTTTTATTGCCTGGGATAAGTAGCTAAAAAGTATACATACTGTCAATTCATCATCCCATGGGATTTCTTTATTGTTAAGTTGAGGTGATTGCTGGCTTTATTAAACTCAGTGCAATATTGGATTTTCATTACAAATTTTCATTTTCGTAGTGATAATGTCTTCCACAATACAGCAATGTTCATTTATTACTTCATTTTCTCTTTTTTTTTAGTTTTTGTTTTTATACATATTCTAAAGTGAATAAGCCTAGGGAAAGCGTCTTATGACTAAAGATTTCTTATACTTGAACCTTTTGAAAATTTACGTGAACATTACATGTCAACTCATTATGATATGGGCACGTGGGGATTCAGTTCTCATTTTGGAGAATATTTTGTCACAATAAGAAAAGGCTTTGCTTTCTCTTCCTTTCCATTTGATAGAAATGATGACAATTTGACATACAAATTAATATAGTATGGAGAGAAATGAATATCAGAATTAACAAGCTCAGAATGCTGGAATCAAGATATTAAACATGGCAGATCACTTTAATAATAATGTACTTTAATCATAATTTCTTCTACAATAGGAATTTCTTTTTTAATTTCTTTTGTATTCCTGGTAATCTTGATATTTCTTTGGCTGGTGTTTGATGTTGTATCCTTGCTTTTTCTGGATATATTTGTGATGTAGGTCTCAGCTGATCTCCACTGTCGAGACCTTTCTCTTTGATAATAAAATTTCTCTTCATTTAAAAATCCAGTCTTTTTAATGCAGTGTTATAATGACTTATCACTTAACAACAGTGTTTTGGATAAAATGTTAATTACACCATGAAACTTCAATTATCACAATGATGGCAACACTTGCATTTTCAGTTTTTAATTCCTTCAGCGAGTTAACTCTTTCTGTTATGACAGTGTGATATAACATGGTTGGCCTGGGGATTCCAAAACAGCCCTGCTTTTAATATGAATTAGCCCAGAGACTTCAGATCAGTCTTGGAAACTGTTCTGGTTCAGTTTACTCCATTGTATAATTAAGGAGTTTAACTGATGTCCAGTTCTAAATTTCTTATGCTACTTTTTGTGTTTGCTTTGTTTTTTATTTTGTCTCCTTTGCTCCTCATTTCCTACTTCTTCCTTTATCATTTTCTGTGGTCAAGTCTTAGAACTCACCCTGAAGCCAGCACATTTACTGCAGACATTAAGAATTAACGGCCGTGGTGCAGTTTGACATCAGCGCCTTGATAGTCCCAGTGGGAATTTACAGAGGCAGCACTGTCGGTGTGAGCTATGAAAAGAAGTGCTAAACTCGTAACTATAAAAATGTATGCTCAGAACCTAGAATGAAAATATTGTCTAGAACTTTAAATATTAAAAATGCTCTGGATTTATTGTGCCTTTGAGGCTGAGCAAGTTTTGTGCAGCCTGATTTTATATGTGATAATGCTATTTTTGTTGGTCGACACAACATGATAGCATCTTTTGATGAAAGTCCATGAGACTATGGGTTGGAAGCCTTCAGGGGGTCACCAAAAGACATATAGTCCTTTAAATGTCAACAAAATGAAAGGACACTGTCGTTTTCTATCGGTATTTATACATCTACCTGCACTTGGGGGAGATTTTCTTTTCTAAGCCCTCTCATTCTTCCTCGAGATATTTCTGTAAAAATAGGCAAATGATCTTACACTCTGAGTCGCATGTTTGTAAATCTATTTGTATAACGTTGATGTAAATACCAGAAAGAGAAGCAAATACCAGAAAAACAAAAACATTTGAAACATAGGCAGAGAAAGTGAGCTGTTAATATAAAGAAGGGAATACAAAGAAGAAAATCTATACTGACAGGCCAGTGCTGGCAGGAAGTAGCTGTCTGTTTATTCTTATTTTATGTTGGAAAGGAAAAAAAGAAATGTGAAAACTTGTTGGAAAACTACATTCAACTTGCAGCGAGTGCGGTGCGAAGAACTTGTTCTGACTGTCCTGGTCAGTGAAAATCTTAGCACAGGCTTCTTGCATTACAGAGAGAGGCAAAAGTTAATTCAAAGTTGAATGCAGGTTAAACTCAGGTGACCTTAGAAGGGAAGCATCAGAATGGGATCATAGATGTAAAGTATATAAATGGAGGAAGAACTATGCAATATAATAACTTATCAGTATTTTGTAGACAAATCACATTTGCAATGTTAACTTTTTCAGTTTTTGTGCCTATTTATCTCTATTTATATATCACTTTATATAATAAGTTAATACATGGTACTTCGGGAAAAACGGCAAAATGTAAATTTGAATCAAATTAGGATTAAAAAATGTTACCTAGAATAGGAAGTAGAGTTCAGGGGAAAAGTGGATCCCAACTGTGCAGGAAATACGCATCTAATAATTGTTACAGTTGAGGCACAAATTTGGTTTTGAGTTTCATCGTAAACATAACAAAAAGGAGAGTTATCATTTACACAGATCTTATTATTTAAGAAATTATCCTGTGCTTGTGTGAACGTGGGAAATGAATAGCTTTTACATTTCATGTGGGGCTTCACAGGGAAGCACAAAGCATCTTAAAGACAACGGCCTTAAAAAAGCTAAAACAAAAACAAACACAAAACTTCCAATGAGAAAGGAGACAGGTGTCATGAGACTCTTTCTTTTATTGTCCCTCCATAAACCCAAAGGCTGTAATAGTAAATTGCCATTCAGGGACAGCAAGGCATCTTTCTGATGATTTCGGTGAATATAATGATTTAACTTAGATTATTAAAAAAAGTTAGACTAGGTTCAACCAATATTTTAAAAACACATTTATTTCTTCACTTAATAAATATTTACTGAGCAACCACAGTGCACGGAATATTACAGTAGCACGAGCAGAGGATGTCCCTTTACCGAGGTCATTTACTTGTGTTCTCTCGAGGGCCTTTTTCACACCTTCCCTCTCAAAGCCCTACTGCGCCACACTGGTCCCTACTCTAAGTGGATGACGACCTTGTTTCTTTCTCCCCAGAGGAAACAGAAACAGTCAAAACGCATCTTCCCATTTGTCCAACCCAACCTGTGTGCACCTCCACCACACGCTCTGCTCTCCTGCTGCCTACGTGAGCTGTCACGTTGCGGAGCCACCCCGGGCCACGCATGACACTCAAGAACGCTGTTCCAACAATTTTCCCCTCAACCTCTGCATCATTTTTCTTTCTTTTCTGGGTCATTCTTGACGGCATACAGGCTTGTTGTTATCTCCCCCTTAAAAATGTCTTTCCCTAGACGTTAAATCTCCCTTTTGCTGCCATCCCATTTCTCTGCTCTATTTATAATAAGATTCCTTGCAAGATTTTTCATATCCGTTTTCTCCTGTTTTTGTTTAAACAGACTCTAATCAAATTTTGTCCCCATCAGCCTACCAAAACTGGTTTTGTCAAGGTTGATAGCATCCTCTTTCACTAAATTTAATGGACAATCTTCAACCCCTACATTTCTTGACCTGTCATTTGTCATGGGTAAAAAGGAAAAAACCTTTTCTGTACCCTCTACACTCTCACAACGCTGCTAACACCTGATGCGAGGGTCTCTTCCACACCAAGCAATTCTCCAATTTTCCAAACCTCAACTGAATGTCCTACAATGTAACTCAGTTCTGACACTACACAGAACTAGTGCAAAACCTTAGCAACTCAGTCCCAGAAGACTGCTCCCCACGTCAGGTGCCAGTCACAAGTCCAAGCCTCTGGTACTTCTGACAGACCCGACCACTTGGGGATTTCTACTACCTCCTTCTCAGGGTTCACACAACTCAGGGAAATACTTACATTTACCAGTTTATTTCAAAGGATACAACTCAGGAACAGTCAAATGGCCGAGATGCACAGGGCAAGGTGTGGGGAAGGGGTGAGGAGCTTCCGTGCTCTCTCTGGGTGCACCATGGTCGTGCCTCAATGTATTCACCAACTTGGAAGCTGGTGTTAGGGATTTTTATGGAGGTGCCATTATATTGGCGTGGTTGATTAAGTCACTGGTGGTTAAGTTGATTTCTTGTTCCACTTTACTCCCCAGAGGTCCAAGCAGGGAGGCTCCGAGTTCCAACCCTCTAATCACGACTGGTTTCCCTGGCAACCGGCTCCCCATCCTTAGGGGCTTTCCAACAGTCACCTCTCGGAAGTAAACTCAAGTGTATTTCAAAGAAGCTTGTTATGAATATCAAAAGATGCTCCTTTCACTTTTAAACTTTATCGCTCTGGAGGTATTTCAAGAGCTAGGGACAAAAAACAAATATCATAACAAAAGATGCTCCTAGGGCTGTTATCAAGTCACAGTGGTTTTAGGAGCTCTGGCCAGGAGCCAGGGATGAAGACCAAAACAAATATCTCTTATTATATCGCAGTATCATGATAACCATTCCCTCCCCCTGGCAACACTTTCCTTTGGCTCCGAGGACCCCATCCTCTCCCAGCCTTCCTGTCATGTTCCTTTATCTCTCCAGCCTGCCGAAATGCTGGCCTGTCCCTGGGAGCACTCTTTGGACTTCTCTCTTTTCTATCTAGAATCAATCAGTCGCTTGATGATCTCATTTAGTCTCTTGGTTTAAACATCACTTAGACCAGTGGATATCAATCCTCACTATGTGCCCATCACTGCATGTTTACCTTGCTGTGTCTGAACACAGACGCTTTGGTAAGGACTGTCAGGGACCCCAGATAGTCCCATTTAATTGGTTTGTGATGGGGCCCAGGAAATGGAACATTTTAAAAGCTCCCCAGTTGAGTCTAAGGTGCTGCCAGACCTGAGAAGCAGCACACATTTTAGATGGGGGGGGGAATCTAGAACTCAGTTCTGTGCAAAAACAAAGAAAGACCTGTCAGGGACTTGCCCACCCAATCAGTTGCCTGTCGGTACTAACCATCTTTTAAACAAATTTCTTCTCTTCTATTTATGCCAATTATGCGTTATTTGGCTAACTGAATGAAATTCATAAATATAACTAGGAGATTGAATAGAATGATGAAGGAAGCAATCAGCACTTTCTAGTTCTTTTCACTACCACTTGCTTTAAGTTTGTTGTCCTTAGAAAGATGTATTATTATTTTCTAATCGTTTTCCTAATTACTGCCTATATTTTAGAATAGTCATAAATTAAAAAATGAGATTTTTTTGAACAAAGTAGGTTGTAATGGTCAATATGATTCAATATCGAACTGTGTGTATGTGGGGGGTTATCTCTAGGTACAAGGTCTATACTTTATCATCTCTACTAGCTCTGTATTTTTTTATTAAATGGGTTTTATAATCATAAAATATAATAAATGACAATTTAGAAATACATTTTATTTTAAAAACAAAACTTCACAACATATTGCTATATATGTATCTACAAATTTGTTCAAACACTTTATTTGGTGTTTGAACAAATTGATTCTTAGTGATAATAGTATTTCCTTAAGTGTACTGTGTATTAGAAAACGACAAACATGAAAATTCTATGGATGGATTAAAACTCCAGTTAAGTAACATAGTTAGAAGATACCAAGTTGCCTTTGTCAAGTGGCAATTTCCTTTGCTTTTTTACATAATCAGACCTCCCCTGGCCTCAGGCGACTTTGTTAGTTTTCATTAGTTATCATCACGTTTATAATAAAAGGCATTTTTCCTACACAGATTAAAATCAAATCACTTATGTAATTAAATCCAAAGATCCTAACTTTCAGAAATGCAGATGGGTTGCACTTTTCAGTTGCAGTCTTGACCTTATGTTAGAAATATATTTCTCCTGCTAATGTTTTACCCAATAGTAGGTTAATTTAAGGATGAATTGCCTCAGGAATCAAGATTAGGCAAGTTGTTTTATTTATTTATTTATTTATTTTTTATTTCAGAATATTACAGGGGTACACACGTTTTTGGTTACATAATTTGCTTTTATGCAGTATGAGTCAAAGACATAAGTGTGCCCTTCACCCAGATAGTGTGCATTGTGCCCGTTGAGTTTCACTTCCGTAGGTGCACCTAAGTGTTGACCATTTAGTTCCAGTTTAGCATTGAGTACACGTGGTGTTTGTTTTTCCATTCTTGTGATACTTCACTTTAAAGAATGGTCTCCAGTTGCATCCAGGTTGTTATAAAAGACATTGTTAATAGATCAGCATTTTTTATGGCTGAGTAGTACTCCATGGTTGTAATCAGTCAAAGAGCATCTTGTTACTCACTCTACCAACACTGCAATCACCGTTTTCTGGAATTATGCAGTTTGGTGATACTTGGTTTGAAAAAAAGAAGAATAAAGAATGACTGAATCTTGCCTTTTATATTCGAATAATATCACCCTCTCCATTTCAAAAAATCTTATATGTGTCCTTAGAATGACCTTGTTACTAGTGCATTACTATGACATGAAGTGCTGAGTTAGAGGATATTTCAGGGTGCTTTGAGCTCTCTGCATTTTAAAACCATGTCAGCCTCTCATTTCCAAGTTATTCATACAGAGTTTGTCACAGTACCTTAGGACAGTTTCCAAATGGCAGACATTGTCTTACTTGAACAAAAATCATATAAAAAAAGGAAATCTGGAAACGTAGGAGCTACTGTGCCTTCCTTACTAATGAAGACTAATTTCCCTAGCCTCAGGGTGGCTTTGCCTGTTGTTTGGGATTCTTGACTCTAGATGGCAGTATAGGGTGCACAATGGAGAGCTCAGGTCGGGTTGGTTTGAGCGAGGGCTATATCATGCTGATTAGTGAGTTCCTGAATTTCAGGGCTATTTTCAACTTTATGTGTTATATAAAACAAATATTAATTAGTAATACTACTCCATTTGCCTTTCAATGATGTGCCACTTCGTGTAATGCTGCTGTCAATTAGTGTTTGACAAATTAAAGAAATGTTTGTGTCTGGATAGGATAGACTTGGACGCAGACCCTAAGCAAGACTGCTTCTATTGTTTCCATGGCAACAACGTAAAGCCTTTTAGGTTTAATTTTCCCTAATGTCTGCTCTTTGGTGGACTGTGAAGATAATGAAGGCGTTGCTCATAAAACAGGAAGATGCCCAGTAATTTTCTTAATTATACCTTGTGATAAACTCTCAATAGGCACAATCAAGACCCCTTTCCTAGGCAATTCCATTTGAGAGCAGGGTGGTGATGCAAACCTGCTTTGATTATCCCTAAAATTTCCCACCTTATATATTTTTCTTTTCCAACTTTAAAGTGGGAAGGGGGGCTTTTTTTTCCTTTGCAGTTACGCACCATCTGTATTTTAAAATAATTATGGCTATTCCCTGGAGTAGAAAATCTTTCATAGCTGCCCTGCTATATGCTATCTTCTCGCAGTTTATAACTCTAATGTTAGACTCTTTTTTTGCTATCTGTCTCTCTTTCCTTCCTTTCCTTCCTCCTTCCCTCTTCCTTTTACTCCCTCCCTCCCTTCCTGTGTATTGACAGAGAGTAAAGGCTTAGAGGTCAGTCCTGAGTTGAATTTCACTGAAACCTCATACCTGTTGAGTATCCTTGGAAAAGTGACTGAACATCTTTGAATATTATTTTTCTCAGCTGTAAAATGGGCTAATAACACTTTCCACATATGGCTAATGGGAGACCAAAGAGTTAATGCGTGTTAATTACCTGGCACATAGTGTCATTAGCACCTGAGTAAAGCTGATTTTATCTTCACAGGAGCTGAAAAAAGGGTAATTATTAGCATGTGAACATTAGGCATTTTAGTATATTTTTCTCTTCATAGAACATGTGTCTGCTATTTTAAAAATTATTTTAGAGACAGGGTCGCACTCTGTCACCTGGGTTGGAGTACAGTGGTGCAATCATAGATCACTGTTACCTCAAACTCTTGGGTTCAAGTGATCCTCCCGCTTCAGCCTCTGGAATAGCTAGGACTACAGGTGCATGCCACCCTGCCTGGCTATTTTTTTTTTTTTTTTTACTTTCTGTAGAGATGGGGATTCTGGTATGTTGCCCACACTGGTCTTGAACTCCTGTCCTCAAGTGATCTTTCTGCTTTGGCCTCCTAAAGTGCTGGGATTACGGGTGTTAGCCACCATGCCCAGACAATGTGCGTGCTATTTAAATGAAATTTTACTTACAGTTTCTCAGCAAGTTAAGGTCATTTCACTCTCAACTCACAAGTCCACACATTCCTGAGCGATACCACCTTGGCTCAGTTGCTCACATGTAGTCCGTAGCCACAGTGGTGGGGACATGGCTGAACTAGGCATGGAGCGATCCACTTCTGGCTCTGCCATGCACTAGCTCTGGGCCCTTTATTGAATCTTTTCTTGGAGGGAAGATTCATTTTCCTATAGGATTTTAAAAGATTATATTATCTATCTTTCCGGGACAGCTCCCAGAGTTATTATTGTGAAGATCAAGTTATCCTCATAGAGAGCGATAGAAAAAACTTGAGAAGAAACTAAGTTAATTACAAGAAGTGAGGATGGTCGACCCTAGAAGACAACCAAGTGTTTCAACAATATCACCCAAGATATTAAAGGGCAAAGCATAAGAGTACAAAATAATTGATTAAGCCAATGAGTACATGGTGGAGAAAGACTTCTAGAGCAGTTGCAGAATATGTAGATGTGCCTGTCTGTGGATATATTTTCTCCTCTCATTTAGAAGCCTGTGTCATTGTATGTGATAATGATCACTTTTAAATGAAAGCTTTGAAGATGACAGAAGAAGTAAATGTCAGAAATCAAGGAAAATGGTAGAGGAGAAAGGAGAGAGAGAAGAATAGCAGAAATGAGAAAAATGGCAAAAAAGAAGAAAACAGAGGCCTCTAATTATAAGTGGAACATATTGAAGGATGGAATTATGCCTTATTTTTCTTCCTTTGTAAGCGGTATGTACATATGCTGAATTGATTTTTGTCCATTTTTAGCTTAAGGTTTGTATGACAAGGGAAGTCTAAAAAAGAAGGGAGAACGGAAGAACAGGCAGTTCAAAAGAGGAATTAGTATTTGAAAACTCAAGAGAAAATCATAAGGATCTTGTTTGCAATGATGGGATTATCTTTTAGCAGAGCTTATATTGCAAAGAAGCTGAATAGCAATTCAGTTGTGATGAACATATTGCAGTGAACATCTGTAACTGGACTCTCTAACTCTCAGACTAGCAAGTGGAAGTGGAGACCATGCTTCCTTACAGCCTCTGGGGGCCAGAGTGTGAGCATATGGCCCATGGACAGCCACTCAGATGTCCCAAAGGCACAGAGGTCCCTTTGAGGTTGTGAGTAACACGTGTGTTAGAGAAGCAAGTCCAGTGGCTTGGAGGTGAGTGGTCAGGTAGAGCAACAGCAGTTGTATTATTATTTTTTTAATCTCTTAAATCTCTTTTTATTTATTGATTGATTTTATTTCAATAGATTTAAGGGGTACAAGTAGTTTTTTGATACATGGATGAATTGTAAAGTGGTGAAGTCAGGGCTTTTAGTGTACCCCTTGCCCAAATACTATACATTGTACCCAATAGGTAATTTTTGATCCCTTACTCTTCTCCCACCCTTCCCTCTTCCAGGCTCCAAAGTCTACTATACTACTCTGTTACCCATCGTTTAGCTCCTGCTTATAAGTGAGAACATGTAGTATTTGTTTTCTGTTCCTGAGATACTTCACTTAGGAGAATGGTCTCCAGTTTTATCCAGTTGCTGACAAAGACATTATTTCATTCTTTCTTATGGCTGAGTAGTATTCTATGATATATATCATGATGAGTGGATAAAGAAAATGTGTGTCTATATACCACATGGAGATTCCTCAAAGAACTAAGAGTGGACCTACCATTTGATCCAGTAATCCCATTACTGGGTATCTACCCAAAGGAAAAGAAGTAATTTTATCAGAAAGATATATGTGCTTTTATATTTATCAAAGTGTAGTTCACAATTGCACAGATATGGAATCAACCTAAGTGGCCATTAACTGTTGAGTGGATAAAGAAAATGTGGAAATCAAAAAATTTTTTGAATTGAATGACAATGGCTACACAACCTATCAAAATCTCTGGGACACAGAAAAAGCAGTGCCAAGAGGAAAGTTCATAGCATTAAATGCCTACAACAAAAAAAACAGAAAGATCATAAATTAACAACCTAATCTCACACCTCAGGGAACTAGAAAAACAAGAAGAAACCAACCTAAAGCTAGCAGAAGACAAGAAATAAAAATCAGAGTAGAACTCAACAAAACTGAATGAAAAAAAAGATGCAAAGAATCAATGAAACAAAATGTTAGTTCTTGAGAAGATAAACAAAATCAATAGATCCCTGGGCTAGATTAACCAAGAAAAGAAGAGAAAGTATTCACATATGCCTAACCAGAACTGAAAATGGAGAGATTACAACTGATACAACAGAAATACAAAAGGTCATCCAAGACTACGACAAAGACTTCTATGCACACAAACTAGAAAATCTAGAGGAAATGGACAAATTTTTGGAAACACACAGCTTCCCAAGCTTGAATCAGGAAGAAATAGAAATCCTGACCAGACTGATACCAAGTAGCCAGATGGAATCAGTAATAAAAAAAGCCCCCCAAAACAACAACAAAAAAAGCTCAGGTCCAGACGGATTCACAGCAGTCATAATCTAATCTAATCATAGTCTAATCTAAATCATTCCTCTATGGAAAAAGTGGCTAAGCATTTTCTCCCTCAATTCTAATTGAGCCCATTCTGCAATGTTTCCAATTAATTTTGTAGGTGATTCTTGATAATAAATTCCTTTACTGCTTAAATTTGTTCAACAAATATTCCTGGTGACTCTAAATCAAATGAAATTATTTTTTCCAAAATGATCAATTATATAATCTCAAATTTCAACATACCTTCCTTAATTGGTCACCTATTTGCAGCATTTGACATGAGAGCAAGTGAAAATATCTTAGGTTTTACAATCAGGAAACTTAGCTTGAGCCCTCACCCTAACCACTAACTGTCTTAGTGATCTTGGCAAATTATTTAATCTCTGCCCTTAATGATGTTCTGTCGTGTAGCATCTTGGCTGCAATTGAGATATTGCTGGGAAGTACCTCTTTCTTTGGGGGTCCTTTTCCATTCAGTCATATGCTGGGGACCATTTGACAAAAACATTTCCTCATTTAAGGAGTGCAGGAAAGGAAAGTAAGATGGAGATATAGCATAGTGTCTGTGTTCTCCTGGACCTCTTCAACTGGGTTAAGCTCCTATTTTTATATGAATAAGTCCAATAGTGCAAGAAATAATTCTCATGGAAACCCTTTTGAGACTGAACTAGTATGGTGTTTCTAAAAGAGCCCCCAAATAAAGTTAGAGCTAAAAAAGGAGGGGGGTCTTATTTTCTATTTCTGCATTAGTCCAGTGCCATTCTGGATATCTTGAGGGACTCTATCAACAGGGACAACAGTGAGGCTCCTTCTGCTGACTTCAGGCTTTATGTGCACAGCATGACAGGAGAGAGTGTAAGAGAGAGGTTACGTAGATGATTCAGCCTGGAGACTATTGATATAATCTGTGTGATGGGCAGAGGTGAGGGAACTCCTTCAAAGAATAGATATGACTTAGTTGTAGAAGAGAGAGGCTGAGATCCTTTCATAAATTAGAGTGTGATGGCAGAATTCTAAGGCCCCCAAGGTTCCCACCTCCTGGTGCACACACTTTCTATAATCCCCCACCCACCCCAAGTATAGGCAGAACTTGCGAATGTGGAGGAACGTCCCTCCATGATAGGTTAGGTTATATTGCAAAGCGGATTTTGCAGATATTATTCAGGTCCCTAATCAGCTGACTTTGAATTAATCAAAAGGGACAATGAAAGTAGATCCCATATGACTGCTTGCATGAAAATGAAGGCCTCAGCCACACAGCTAGCTGCAAGGAAACAAATTCTTCCAACAAGGCAAGGGAGGTTCCACGTGAACCTTTCCAAGTCAAGCTTCCAGATGAGAAGGGGGCTCGGCTAGTACCTAGATTTCAGCCTTGTGAGACCTGGAGCAGAGAACCCAGGTGTGTTTCTGTAGATCCGGCATTTCTTTTCTCACTCCATGTACTAATTGACCCTGTTTGTAATTCACTTTTCTGTTTATATTTTTTAAATTATAAATGTTAGTTGACTTTCTAATGGATTTCATTTGATCAATGGATTGGTGATTTATTTCTTATCCATCCTTTATAACCCATAGATTTAAAATAAGGAGATGAACTAAAAACATTCATCTGGGAGCAGAGCATCTTCAGCTGATGGATGAGACTGAGCCTTCGGCTCCTCTGTGTTCCAGAGACCAGTAAACCCTTCTGATGATGTGTTTGTTGCCTTCCTGTTTGCTACGTAATTCCTGAACATAACTGGACTGTAAAATAGAGCTCTAGAATAAATGCAGCAATGATGGCTTGATTGGTGAAAATCTGAGAGGGTTGAGAAATAAAGGCACCATCAAGGGAAGAAACTGTTTATTCCACAGCTCAGAGTCGCAAATAGCATGAGATATGGGGAAAGAAAATGAAAAAAAAAAAAAAAAAAAAAAAAAAAACCCTCTAAATTAGTAAATTATGAGAGGTCATTCTCAAAGCTCATGTCTCATCTATCCTTTTGATCACAAGGTTATTATGTGATATAAACACCAACCTACTAAAGATTTAATCAAAAGTTTTAAAATGTAGTTCTCAAGAGTGGTCAGTGACCTTAAAATTGGCTGATACAAATAAATCACATTCCACTCATGAAGAATTATGCAGGATAAATTGTTGAACTTTAAAGGATTAATAAATTATATTGTTAATTTTGGTATCTTTTAATCAACTGTGAAGTGGATGCATTATGGTTAAGTCTTTTAAGCATTTTGAATAGAAAATTATGTTTTCTTTTCAACTCACATTCATCAATATTCTGGGCATGAAGTTTGTCAAAGTGTAAGAAATTCAAGGAGATAGTCCTGCTGGATAGAGATACCTTTAAAAAATACTGGGATGTGGCAGGGGTGATGGCCACTGCCCACTCCTCACTTCTGGATATCCTAAGCTCGGCTTTTATTGAAACATATTCGGCTGATTTAAAAAGAAAATGCTGTTTCCAGTTGTGCAATCATCCTCTGCTTTGGCTGTTGAGTGAGTCTGTTCTGGAAGCTAGAATGACAATTGGTGGTATACTCTGAAAAATGGGAGGAGTTAATGAGGTTTTTTATTATATGATTATGGTCTCCACTTTCCCATCTAATTTTCTGTAAGGTAATTCAACCTGTATTTCCCCATCTCTTAATGAGAATGAATAGCTGCACAGTCTGTTCAAGGGGCTTTAATTGTTCGCTAGACATTGCGGATCTTTTCTAACAGTGCTTCTGATGCTTGAGACAATGTCCTCATTGTTAAAGAGTTTCTGCCAATCTGACTTTTTGGATAAACTCTAATGACAATATTGTCGAGAAGACCATTACGAGGATGCCGTCAATGTCTTGGCGGTGAATTATCGGCAATAGGAGAGCCCCGCGGGTGGGGAAGGAGGAGGGAGAGCCTGCAGCAGTGCTGACCAAATCCTTCATGTTCTTAACTATAATGAAACAGAGTTGTTTCCTTTTTTAAATTGCTCTAGTTAAAAGCAGTGAACAAACTAGTAAATCTTCACCTCCTGACAACTTTGTTGTCTCTGTATGGAACCAGCATTCATTTCCTCCATCTGGCCTAATGGTTTGAAGCATATTTGCTCAGTAACATGTCTATTTTTCTCTCCTTTTAGCATTTTCCTTATGGTCAACAGAACCTTTTACTCCAGATAAGTGCATCTTAAAAGTCTGCTTGTTTTTCTGTTTATTCTCTCTCTCTCCCTCCCTCTCTCTCCTATAATTTCTCTTAGGGACCAGGAATGTGCATGGTGCTCTGTATGAGGCATGCTGGGAAGCAAGGGAGAATGATTTAAGAGGAAGAAATAGTTAATACAGAGAAATGCAGATAACAGCAGAGAGCCACACCAAACAAGAATATAAAAAAATCTGATTTCTGAGGTCAAGACCAAGCAAGAGAATGAAAAATCTCAGCAATGTATTTCCCTGGAGCCCATGACTTTGAACAGCAGGATAATCTTTTGAAAATTCACGACTCAGTAGACGTGAAGTTGGTACCTCTTGGGTTCTGGGAGCCATGCAGATCCCTTGGAATAGCTGAACAATGATCAGGAAAGGGCAGGACTATTAATATATTTACTGTACTTAAAAATAAGGCTGAACTTTCTCTGTATATCCTCTTTGCAATTAAAAAATAAGACAACTAGAAAAGTTCACTTTGACTTTTTGGCAGCAGGGGAAGCTCAGAGGTTCCCCAGCTTCCATCCTGAAAAATGAAGAGCAAGATCAGTTGTGGGGACACAGTC
Source organism: Lemur catta (assembly GCF_020740605.2). Taxonomy (NCBI): domain Eukaryota; kingdom Metazoa; phylum Chordata; class Mammalia; order Primates; family Lemuridae; genus Lemur; species Lemur catta. Next base: position 50,450,218 of record NC_059143.1, read on the forward strand.
AGGAGGAAGGTTCTTGGTGTGCTGATCAAAGGTGCCCATGCTGATTGTGCTAAGTGAGTCCTGCCTTTCTTCCCGGTTTGACTTTTGGGATTAATCTCTGTGCTAGTTTTCTATTACTGCCAGAACACAATATTGGGTGGTTTAAACAACAGAATTTTTTTTTTTAATGGTTTTGGAAGCTAGAAATTGAAGATCAGGGTATCAGCAAGTTTGGTTTCTTCTGAGGTCTCTCTCCCTGGCTTCTCACTGTGTCCTTACATGGTCATACCTGGGTCTGCCTGTGGCTTCTGTGTCCCAATCTCCTCTTCCTATAATGACACCAGACATATTAGATTAGGACCCACCTATGAGACCTTATTTTACCTTAATTACCTGTTTAAAGCCTTTCTCTAAATATAGTCATATTCTGAGGTATAAGGTGTGGGGACTTCAACATATGAATTTGGGGGGACACAATCACCTGATGACACCCTCTAATCACTATTATCCAGTCTCAGCCTCTAACATCCACTACTGGCCTGTACTCCTTCCACTGTATAGTAACACACCCTGGGTTGCCTCCGAGCTAGAGGGGTGTCTCTAAGTTTCCTATCCCAGGAAACCTGTAATCAGGTGCTGTGACCAGTGTCATTCAAAGTATTGGAGCAAAATCCTATTTTATTTTATTTTTGCTTGCAATTTGACTAGTGTATTAGGGTTCAACTAGAGAAATAGAACAGTAGTATAGTGTGTATGGGTGTGCATGTGTAAATAGAATTGGCTCACACATGGTGAGGGTGTTTTGTTTATTTATTTATTTTATTTCAGGGTTTTATGAGGTTACAAACATTTTGGTTACATTTTATGTCTGTGCCTCACCCAAGCGAGGATTAGAGGCATGCCCTTCCCCTCTACGATGCTCAATGCATCCATTAGTTGTGAGTTTCCGGCCCCCCACCTCCACAATTAGTCCTTCAGAGTCTATCTCTATATCTGATGCAGGAGCCGGAAGTCCACAGGGCAGGGGGGCAGGAAAGGAGGAGGACGAGGAGGGTGGAATCCCATGAACATGAGCTGAAACCCCAGAAGAACGCAGTGAAACCCATGTCCATTCCCACTGCCCCAGACCTTGGTGACAAGGGCACCCTGCAGAAGTTGGGGCTCTTCATGGAGCTGAGACACACACATGGCCCCGCTGCTCCTTTATAGGGTAAGTCAGCAGGGCAGTAACAGAATATATTTGCTACAAAGTGGCTGTTGCCTCCCTGCCAACCTCTAGGGGCTCTCAGAATCTCTCCTGTGGCCCACACGCACCAGAAACATACAAGAAAAAGAATTCTGGGAAATGTAGTTCATGTAGGCAACTTGGCACAGTACAAGGCAACCGCAACTTGTAAAACCTGCGAAAATGGTGGTGGTGGTGTTAGTGGGATACTGGCACTAGCAAACGTTTATTGAATGAATGCTTGAAATTTGTTAGGCACTGGGCTAAGTTTTTCATATGATTACTGTATTTCATCAGACGCTGACTACAATTATGTGAAGTAGGTTCTATTATCTCCCTTACAAATAAAGAATCTGAGGCACAGAGACATTATATAATTTGCCAAAATGCATGCAGCTAATAAGTGGCAAAGCCATGATTGGAAACCAGGTGGTTTCCAAACAACTGTTGTTGAAATGTCACTTCCGCAACATTAGTTTCTTTAGACAAATGGTTAATATTCTCACTCATTAAAATGTCACATTTGCATTGAAGGAGAAGAGTCTGTGGGTTTGCGTGTGTGTTTAAACATCGGCTGGAAAGAATATCCTTGTAACCACTTGTCTTCGTAGAAAAGATTAGTAAATTTGAAACACTGAAATTTGACAACCAGATATGTAATTTATCCCAAGATAACTAGTGAACCTCCGGTGGTACAAAAGAGTTTCATAGTCATTTGCCATCTCATTACAAATGTTGTAACGATTCTAATATACTTGAAATGTGCCATGTGTATAAAATTAACCATATACATGATGTCCTTAACACATTGTACATTTTGTTGCATTTGCTTGCTTATGAATAATACAGTGAAGAAAATTCACTTGCGGTGCTAGCTCATAGACTCACTTTGGAATTCTCTATTCCAGCCAGAGCAGCTGGTCTATCAATGATTGTTTACATGATTTTTCCGTAAAACATTTTTTTTATATAAGCAATAATTTAGTATTGAGACTATCTTCTCTGGTACTTCTTTCTTCTATTGGCTCACAAAAAGGGGCTTTTCGATGTGCTTCATTATTAAAAGAGAATCTATAATATAGCAAAATACTACAAGTTTGATGCATTAGCAACATCTGTATTTTCATCTGATGGTATGACAGTTTTCCCACACTGCAGGTTTTTTCTAACATTGTTTTTTCAATTTTTCAGCAATGTTTTCTCGTATTCTAGCAGCATTTGCTGACAAAGGAATGCATTTTATTTTGCCATTATACTGTCTTTCATGTATTATTTCAGACATTTTTATTGTGTGCAAAAGAACAAATGTTTCCCAAATTTGTGAGGTTTTTGTCTTTTATTTTTAAGTGAGAAACTTCACAAGAGGTTTCTAAGCATTTGCCATTAGGCTCAGTGAAATTTTGAAAAGAACTGTGTTATCATTTGCTAAAAAATTGAGAAGAGGAGTTTTCATGTTCTTGGTACTTAATTTTAAAATTAATTACTGATTATTAGTTAATATCTCACAATATACACTTAGCATATTGTAAATGATAAGTGATTTTTTTGATAAAACTTTTAGGTCTAATATTTATCAGATCTAATTATTTCACCATTATTTTTAAACTCACAAAAAGAGCTTATATAGGACAGTGTAATTATCACGTCTAATGATTTTTGCTGTTAAATGGTATATGTATTATTAATATTATTTTCAACTTTGATTTCTTTGCAGGTATCTTTTAGGATCAACTGCCCATTTTATGGTTTAATTAAAAACTTGAAAATGTAGTCTACAACTGCAAAATTTGGCCCGTGCAATCTGCCATGTGTTGACGCTTACTGGAAGTGGAGATGATATCGCTGGTAAACCACCTTTTTGTGGCGTGAACAGCCTTCTCCCTATTCCAAACATTCTGTAGGTGGCATACAAACCGGAGGGAAGGACCACCATTTCTTAACCCACAGAGCAAACATAAGTAGAACTTATTTTTTCCCCATAGTTTTTAGATGAAAAATAACTAGAAGTTCTAACATGCCCTTTTGGAGAATATTTTCTATACTAGTGAACAAGACTGGAGATTAGAGCATCGGTGTAGGAATAGGGTCCAAGGAAGGTGCTGAGCCTGCCTTAGCCCCCTCGGCCTTTAGCTTTTGCAGAGATTACTCAGCAGTGCTCAGAAGATTATATGAAAGCTTCATAATAATAAACTGAATGAACTTCTGTCTGGCCTCCCTGTATATATATCTCTCTGTGCCTTCTCATGGAAGTAGATGGAGTCGAGTAGCTCAGCTGGGACAAGATATGATTCAGAAATCATATCTCAAGCACAGATACATTTGCCACTATGATCATTTTGATTCTTGAATAAGGTGGTCAATGAAAATCACACATTTCCCTGGTAGTAAAGTAAGTTTCAACATACAGCCTTGGAATATTTCCATCAAAGTATATAGCTCCTGTATGTCTGACTTTATTTAGTGATAGTCCTTAATTTGTTCTATATTTCCATAAACAGAATAATGTAATACCAATTTCAAATCATTTTGGACCCAGATAATAACTATTATGCTCTCAAAATTGCCTTCCTTTTATATATTTTGTTGGTTTTTGACATAAAATTGTGGCAGCATACTAACACATAGTAAGTGGAGTTTCTGGAGGAAAAATAGAGAATTAATAGCTGTTTTGGAACATATTTAGAGTAAGTAAAAAAAAACAGTTGCTCTTCAATGTTTCTGCTAGTTCTCATTACAGTCTTCTATCATAGTGATATCCTCTATAATATGTACTTTGTAATACAGTTATATAAAATATGAGTTGAAAAAAGACCTTAATTTTTTTGACACAGAATAACAGATACTATTTCACCAGTATCACTGAAATTCTATGGAATGGGATTCAGGATTAATTAGGTGATCTAGTTATTCAACTTATTGAACTACTGTTTGCCAGGGTTCATCCTAAGGCCCTGAGATTCAACCACAATGAAAGTGTGCACATTGTACAAACAAGAATTGGTAAGGAGAAGCCAGAGTGATCTTAACATGCCAATAATGTCTACACTACACAGAAAATTATAGAAATCAATGAACATTTCAGGATTATAAATAGAGACATTAAAATTAATGTTATTTTAGGAGAATGACTGAACTATATAGTCAGATGGACAAAGTGATAACATTAATAACAGGTGCGGAAGAGATGCAAGGCAAGCTCTCAGAGTGTCTACTCTCTAGGTGTTAGCAACATACCTTTGGCTGAAGATAGAGAATCAGGGAAAATAATGATGACCTTCTTAAAAAAATTTATTTTCTATGTGTGGTAGAACATTGTTTTTCAAAACATAATTATATAACACCTGAACAAAACTGGTACAGTGTTTAGTTTATAATTCAGATTCTTGGGCATCCTATAGATTCAATAATTTCTGAACTAGCAAAAAAATTTCTGATTTTTTAAACCAGACATCTTAGGTGATACTTGCTGATAATTATGTAGACAATAAAGTTTGAGAACTTCAAAGGCATAGGAAAAATGAACTGAACTGTCTCTCTCAATGCAATTGAACAGAAGTGGTAAAGAAACTTTAGGAAATGTGACCATTTTATCCAACAGTGCATTATAGTTAAGGAAAGAAAAATTGGGAATAACCAGACTGCTTTCCTCTACTATATGATAGATTTCAAAAGCTTAAGTGAAATTTCAGCTCCATTTCAAAGCACAAGTCTTTGGAAAAGAAATCGCTTGAGAGGGTTGAGCTTCTCTTGAAATGCAATTCAGTGTGCAATTATTTAACTTCCATGTGATGAACAGAGTGAAGTAGCTAAAGATGCCAATATACTTGCTTGTGCAGAGAGCTCTCTGAGTTCAGATTTCTGAAATAATGTGCACAAGATTGAGAAGAGGTTGTGGGACTGTCTATTCAAGGGTGATTGGAAGATGCTTACACAGAAATCAAAATACCACAGAAAAAGGACTGCTTTTCCCCAGACAGAAACAAGTTGGAACTTGGCACTATTACACACTATTTCTGTGACTTGAGGAAGTTCCTTACTTCTTTGAACATCGTTCTTCTTATCTTAAAAATGGGGTGGGGGGAATATCTGACCCATAGATTTGTTGTTGGTAATAAAGACACAATAAATGTAAAACTCTTGTTTAGATACACAGAAGGTTACTTTTTTAAAGTTGAGTGTTTGTCTTATATTTCTTCTTACCTTATCAATGGCTTTGCAGAGAAAATTGGAAATTGCTGAACCAGCTGTTGTGATTTGTGAAGTGTCAAAAATGGGATATGTGCCAAGATAATGCCATTCTGATTTTCAAAATGGGGATAATGACAGGTTTAGAAAAGTACAGGTTAGTTTGCTTAACACTGACCTTTGGCAGGGTTTTCATGTGTATTATTTGAAGAATGAAATGTTTGCATTTATGCAAAATGTAAATTGATGCTGACTAGGTCCAGATAGGAGTTCACAATGGGCAAGTCACATCAAGTGAATTTAATTTCTTACGTTGATAAGTTATTAGGTGTATAGATCAGGAAATCTTGTTGGACAGAGGTATGTGAATTATTGTAAGACATTTGATGAAATCTACATCTCTTAGTTTCCTTTGTGTTAAAAAAAATTAAAAGACAGTAACTATGACTATTGGATTAGGAACTGATTGGTGATTCTGTTTCATACTATTAATTTTTCTTAGAAACCAGTTATCACCCCATTAAAATGTATTAATATGAAACATTAGGTTGATGAGTATAGGTGGCTTGGATGGTTTTCTTTGCAGCTGTGACCTGTTTTCCTGAAGTCCATTCCTTTCAATGGAAGGGCCAATTGGGTACTTTTTCAAAGTGGGCATGGCTGTGGGCTTGGAGCATGGAGAGGGTCAGACTGTGGATCCCCCAAATAAAGGCAGTTCTAACTTTAGGGAGAACACTTGTTTGCATTTTGCTGCTGGGTAAAGCTGTATTCTACATGTCGTCTTCTTTTTTAAATTTTTTTCAGCATCTAATATAAAGTATGGACTTTGTTTTGCTCTTTTTTTTTTTTTTTTGAGCTTGACAAGCTGCATTAGGTTGCTACCTAAATGAAGGTTGTCAGGTTTTATTCAAGAAGCTGAAGCTTTTCTCCATTCTTCACATAGCCTGAGAATGGGGAGAGGCAAGACCCACCTGGCCAGCTGTCGTGAATAAAGGTCTTCAGTTGTTGCCCTGTTGTAGGTCCCGTGGTCGACATCTGCCCCTTATATTTGTTGATTGTGTGCCTGCAGATTGTTCTGAGATGCTTCAGGAAAAGCCACGTGTTCCTCTGCTGTCTTGGGTGAGTGTTTCTCCTGTTTTAATTTTTCCATCAGCCTGTTTTTTCTTGTTCTGGTCTTCTGTTTTTCCACTTCATGTTTTTCAGCCTTGTTACAAGTTTTCTGGTTTCCTTTCTAGTTTTTTTTTGTCTTTCAGTGGGAACTTAAGAGAGATGGAAGGTAAATAGACCCAGCAGTTGTCTTATTTGGATTGCAATATTTATATAGTAGCTTCTTTAGGATAAAAACAAAACAAAAACAAGATAAAAAATCTCATTAGTCACACTGATACAGTTTTGGGCAGTGCTGATGTAGCATTTCAGAGTTTAGGGAAATAAAAACATTTAGTTACCATAACATTATAAAATAATTGCTCCTCAAACTTGTGGGCTCAACCGAACCTCTTGCCTCAGCCTCCCGAGCTCAAGCAATCCTTCCACTTTGGCCTCCCATATAAACATCTTAAAGCATTTACTCAGTGTTCCTTGGGAAAAATTCCCCAAAACGAAAATTTCAATTCAAGAAGTATAAACACTTCTATGTTTCCTATTATGTATATATTGACAAACCAATTTTCAAATTTTTTGTTCCAACTTAACCTCAACTCCATGACAAACACTATTTTTTTTGCAGCTCTCATATCATTATTTACCTTTGTAAAACTTTGTTAATGAGCTGACATTTTCTACTATCAGTTCATCTTAAAATATAGAATATGAGAGCTGAAACTTAGCCATTACTAACAGTCTATTGTTGACTCCAGATCTAACATGAGGAAGAGTGCAAAAAGCTAGTAGGGAGACAATATGATCTTGGGTTTCTAATAAAAATATAACCTAATTCTGATAAACTGCATTCTTAATTTGTTAAATAATATCCAGAATTTTAAACTCAGAACATGGTTCATAATAGTTACTCTTTATATAAAAAGGAAATCAAGTATTGCTTCCAGTTTTCAATGGCATTGCTTTAAAAATGTATTTTTTTAAGTGATTGACATCAGTGTGAAGCAGCCTAAGACTTGGACGTATTAAGAACAGTTAAAAAAGAAAAAAAAGGTCATTAGTTGGCAGAGAAGAAAAAAGAGAACATGATACCTTTAAAAGGTAAAAGATTATTCAGCCACAAGTGGTAGAACTAGAAACAAAATAGATTGAAATTTAAGTAAGTTGAGGTCACTATAAGGAAAAACTTAACAAATCAGACCAAATGCATAGTGAGAGCTAATGAATTTTCACTTTATTAGAAATTCTATGAGATTCCTAAGGAGAAATTAAATTTGCTAAACTTAATGTTTGTAACTGTGCTTGCTCTGTGCTCTTGTGACTTTTTCTAAGACTTTATTCAATATATCTCAAAATTAGTCCACGTTAAAATCTCACGTCTGGGTGTAACATAAATGAAAACTGATTCAATAAAAATGATAATACTTCTCTGCACAATTATATCTCAATAATGTAATTAATCAATTGCATTTATTTGTCTCTGAATCTCTAAAATTGAAGGGCTTAAAAACTTTCGTTGTGTTATTAAAAACAAACTAAGAGAGATTGTCATTGATTTTTGGATTTTCTATAATGAAAAAGGTAAACAGTATTTTTTGAAGAAGTTTATTGTGTTTCTTGAGTCGACTTATCCTAAAGACATATTTCCACATAATTGTTAATTGTCTCTTAATAAATGTATTAGGCTTAAAGTTGTTTTTAAACATTGCTTCAGTGAGGCATCTGAATAATCGATTTTTTTATTCAAAGATTAAAAGGAAATACTCTAAAATCTGTATTTTTTTCCAGATAAAAGCATATGTTTGCTTTGTTATTATATATCAAGTCTGTTTTATGGTTGATTAAAAAGTGGTAATTATTATAGATAACGATTTATTTTGATAGATTATTTTATTTGCTATTCACATGGGTAATTAATTACTAAAGTAGAAAGCTAGCAAAGTGTGCTTATAGTCTTTTTGAAACCTTGGATAGGAAAGGAGAAAGTAAGACGGATGTTTCTTGAGTAGTAGTCCCAAGGCAAGGGGGCTGAGTATTACTGATAGGTGTGCTAAAGTCTCAGCGCTTGGAGCGTGTTGTGTGCTCAACAGACGCAGCCATGAAGTCACAGGTGGAAAGGTCATGGTACTTGTCAGTAAGAAAGCAAATTCAGTTCTAGCAACCCTATAAATCATAAAACAAAGTGATGGATTTATTTTTACTATGAATAACTGTATAGTAAGTAAACCCGTCAATTTCTCCATAATCCTTTAGGCATATAAATTGAAAAGGCCTAAACAAATGGAATAGCCCATATAAGAAAGCAATCCACCTAATCACATAGTCCTCTAATGCTGGGCGTCTCCAGTAGGTTCTTAACATGTTGGCTAAACAAAAACAGCACAGATGGAAACTGATTTTGGATGGTGATACTCATAGTTTTCTCAAAATTTTGCTCACATATCTTTTTAGAGGCAGTATCTAATTCCCATCCACCTACGTTACAATTGCCAACAGCAGGACGGTAATATTCCATGATTGTCAATTGTAAAAAATGATTTTACTCACATTTTGATTTATTTTTTTAACTGCTTTTTTGTTGTTGCAGATTAATTGCTGAAAGCTCCAAATTCCTACATATTCAACCAGCTGGAGCAGAACAAGAACCCTTCTCCCAAAGGATTAGAGGAAAAAAGGTGAACGACATAAATGTCCCTTTACCTCCCAAACCCAAGTCTGGCTTCGTGGCCCACTCAGGTCTCTGGGATTTTAAAAGGGGATAGATTCATGTTAAAATAGATATAGCCCCCAGGCATCCAGTTTAAAAATGGGGGCTTCAAAAGAAAAAAAAAGTGCAAGACAACAAAAAAGTGGCCTCTGTCTTGATTGCCAAAGGCTTTATTTCCTAATTTTATAGCTGAGAATATATTCTCTGGGTTCATACCAGGGCATTTCTTATAAAGGAAATGTATGTCTGTGTACATTTGTGGCTGAGGTAGAAACGCTGCAAAGTATTAGTTATGGCCAAAAGTCTCTTCCTTTGTTTTGGTAACTAACTTTTTAGAGGTTAGAGACATAAATAATCAGTTGATCCTATAATTTTTTATATTTTTCAAGCATCTTAGAACAACCTCGGGACTCTACTTTGAGCACTTTAGTAAGGATTTTACTCGCTACACCTGGTCTGTTTTCTCTCTTCATAAAATCTGTGGCTTTCCATCCCCTGGCCGATGATGTACCAACAGTGTAGACCAAGTGGTTCCAAGATTTAGCATGAATGAGAACCGAGAACTTTTAACATTCAGATTGTTGGAGTCCATTCTCAAAGCTTCTGGTTGAGTAGGTTTGAGATGGGGCCTGAGAATTTACACGTCTGAAACGTTCCCAGAAGCTGCCACCGCTGCTGACGCAGGGACCACACTTGGAGAAGCACTGGCATAGCATGTTTTCCCTCACCTGGCCAAGATTTGCCAACTCTTGGACTACCTCATGCTCAAGTGTGTTTATTAAACTATCTGCACTTCCCTAAATGTGAGTGTTCTTTCACGCTTCTGTGGTCCACCTCCTGCCATTGAGGGTCTTTTGGCTGAAATCTCTGTGAAGTCTTCTCTGCCCTCCCGAGATCTCCTCTGGGTCTCTCTCTTGCTGTTCCCAAGCCCTTTATCATAGGGCTCATTGTTAGTTGATAATGAGTTCCTTAAAGGTCCTAATTTTATTCTGTTCATTTTTGTTTTTTTCCTGCAACTGAGTTTTGGGCTTTCTTGGAAGAACTGCAATCACTTGTTAGATGCATAAGTTTTACCTTAGTTTTATCTGCTATGATGCAATGGTTATGAAGAAATTACTTTGGAACCAGATGGCCTGAGGTCAAATGTCAGTTTTGCAGCTTTCTGTCTGTGTAACTATGAAGAAGTTACTTAGCCTCTCTGAGCCTGAGTTTCCACTTCTGTATAAGTATCACTCTAACAGTCCATTCCATGTAGTTTTTTGTGTTAAATGAGTTAACACATGGAAAGATCTTAGAACCATACCTTGCAAGTATGCCAGCAATATATAAATGTGTGATGCTGTCACTAGACTGCAATGTCCACCAGGGCAGTAATTTATGGTTAAATAGTATTTGTTGAATCAATAGATCGTAAGTAGTTCAGAGGACTTGGAGATGGCCTTACTAACTTGGATTAAGCTATGAGGAAATTTTCAGTTGAAAGGTTATGTCAGCAAGAACTGTATCAACACAATAATGAAATTCTTCTTGTTGAATATGCAGTGTTCACATTTTTTTAAATAACCTTTATTTTTAGAGCCGTTTTATATTTATAGAAAAGTTCAGCAAAAAGTATGGAGTTCCCTTATCCTCCTCTCCCCAGCACATACTTTCTCCTATTAGTAACAACTTGCATTGGTATGGTATCATGGTTTTAATTGAACTAATATTAATATATATTATATGTCACATTAAGTTTCACTCTTTGTTTGAACAGTTCTTTGAATTTTGACAAGTGCATAGTGTCGTGTTTCCACCATTGTAATTTTATATAGAATAATTTTACCACCTTAAAACTGCCCTTTGCTGCACCTAATCATCCCTTCTCATCTCCCCCTGAATGCCTGACAACCACTGATCTTTTAAATCTCCCTATAATTTGGCCTTTTCCAGAATGTCATATAGTTGGACTAATGCAGTATGTAGGCTTTTCAGACTGGCTCCTTTCATTTAGTAATTTGCATGTAAGTTTCCTCCATGTCTTTTCATGGCTTGAGAGCTCATTTCTTTTTATTACTGAATATCATTTCATTATATTGGATGTGCCATGGTTTGCTTATGCACCTAGTGAGGTCATCTTGGTGCTTCCAATTTTTGGCAAATATAAATGAAGCTATTATAAACATTTGTGTGAAGGTATTTTTGTGGATCAATATTTTTAACTCCTTTGGATAAATACCTAAGAGCATGACTGCTGGATCCATATGGTAAACCTATGTTTAGCTTTGTAAGACCCTGCCAAACTGCCTCCTAAGGTGGCTGTACCATTTTGCATTTCCACCAGCAGTGAGTAAGAGTTCCTGTTGCTCCACATCCTTAGCAGAATTTGGCGTTGTCAATATTTTGGATTTTAGTTATTCTACTAGGTGCATAGGTTTACATTTTAAAATATCTCTTTCCCATAATATTTATTTCCTCTCTATTCATCATTGGCCATGTGCTTGTAGGGTGGTAAATGGATGATGACACATTAGAATGTCCAGGGTTGAGCCTTGCCTAGGTTTTCAGCTGGAAGCTAAATGCAAGGGAAACATGCCACTCAAACTGCATACAGTGAGCTGTGTGGCATTGCTAACAGAGTGTTACGTGAGGAACACCCTAGTTAATCTTGGGAATTGGGCAGCTCAGGCAAAGAACTGATCTTTGACCTAATCTCTTTTAAACTGTATGGGGTTTCATAGTAGCAATCTTCACAGCACAGCACAGGGAAAATGGGACGGGGAACCGAGAGACTTGGGCTGATATATCTGATTTGTCACCACTTAATCTGGTGACCTCGAGCGAGTCACTTAACCTCTGGACCCCAGAGAGAGTTGTACTTTATGATTCATAAGATCCTTTTAAGCTCCAAAATCCTGTGATTCTAAAATCAATCTTGCCATCACGCTACCAGCTCAGAACAAGGGAAAGAGCCTACACCGCACACACTTTGAGGCAGACGTTGTGTTTCATCAAGCAGAAAACCCTCTTGAGTAAGTCCTTGGTCTTTGAAGCAGCAGAGATTTGGGACAGGGTGGCCCGAGGTAAAGTTCTTTGGGGGAGACGCTGAAAATTTTTAAAAAAGGGGATCATGCCTGTTGATGGCCCAAGCATGGGGATTACAGAGCACTGGGCGGCTTTGACTGGATTAGAGAATTTTTGATCAGCAGCAGCTGCAGCAGCAGGGATTTTGGTCACGGAGTGAAACACACCCATTTAAGAGCCCTGGTTTACAGCAACGCTCTGTCACACTGAGAGGCTTTTAAAAAATTTTTTCATTTATAGGTGAGGTTAGAGGGACTGTATGACAAGCAAATTAAAAACCTGAATGAGGTGAGGAGGAACCCAGGAAGAGCAGGAAAATGACAGAAAAAGCCATTGTCAGACAGCGTGATTAGACCTAGTGCACCTGTGGCTAAGTGCGCGTTTTAGGGGCCAGTGAAACTGCCTCTCTCCCTTTGAGATCAGATGGCTGGCGTGATATCACTGGGAACAAAAAGGGACGTTTAACTTTAAGAAAATGAAAGGTGTATCTCAAATGTTTCTGTTGGGCTTCCATCTTTATCTCCAGGTACGTTTCCCACAGAGCTAATTGGTCGCTGGGAGAAATCACAGGGGAGCAGGAAGCCAAATGGTTACAAGCGGAGCCAGATGATGTTTAGCAGCTCCCCTGGGTCGGCGAGCTGTCCTTAATGATAATCGCTGGTTTTAATAACTGTCATTCATGGCAGCAGAGGGACAGAATACCTGCTCATCTGGTAGGCTATTCTAACCTTTCTGAAATGCGCCCCCCACCCCCTTCCTGGGCCCTTCTGATTTCCTCAGCACAGCATCGTCGCCACGTACCTGTCCTGGTGACTGATCAGGCGAGGCCTCGGGAACAGGGAACAGCCACAGGGGCCGGCAGTCTTCCCACGCACACTCCTGCACAGGGGCTGTCTGGCCTGTCAGGATGTCATGCTGCTGCATGTGTTTGTGTTCGTTGGGGGCCTAAATTAAGAAATCCAGTGATGAATGGCTCAGACACAATATAAGTTTATTTTTTGTACACTTAAAATATCAGTAGGGTGACTAGGACAGGAAGGTGTCCGTCTTCACACTAACTTTCTGGCCTTGGTGTTTGGCGCCTCTACCATCTTCAACAGGGCTTCCGAGGTCACATGGGGGCGTGTCTGCTCAAGCCGGGGACAGAGAGCAGCACAGAGCAGCAGTAGGTGGGGCGTTCGTGTGGGGCGGAGCAGAAAGCCGCTCATACCACTTCTGCTGACGTTCTGTTGCCCAGAGCTCTGTCACAAACATTTCTCAGAAGAAGACATGCAGATGGACAGTAAGTACATGAAAAAATGTTTAACACCAATAATCATAGAGAAATGCAAATCAAAACTATAATGCCATATCATCTCCCCCCAATTAAAATGGCTTGTATCAGAACTGCAGTAATAGATGCTGACTAGTATATGCAGCAGGGGAAACCCTTATACGTTGTTGGTGGGAATGTAAATTATAATAGTAGTACAGCCACTATGGAAAATAGTATGGAGGTTCCTTAAAAACTATTAATAAAAATATATCTACCATATGATCCAACAATTGCACGACTGGGTATATATCCAAAAGAAAGGAAATCAATAGATCAAAGAGATATGTTTATTGTAGCACTATCTTAATAGCCAAAATATGGAATCAATCTAAGTATCTATCAGTGGATGAATGGATAAAGAAAATGTGGTATATACACACAATGGAATATTATTTAGCTATAAAAGAGAATGAAATCCTGTCATTTGCAGCAACATGGATGGAACTGGAGGCTATTAAGTAAATAAGCTAAGCATGAAAAATCACAAATCACATGTTTTCAGACATAGGCAGGAGCTAAAAAAGTGGATCTCATGAAAATGGAGACCAGATTGGTGGTCCCCAGAGGGCAGGAAGAGGAGGGGATGAGGGAGGGGAAGAAAGAGAATATAAATATATTTATTACCACCTATCTGTACACTTAAAAATGGTAAAGATGGTAAATTATATCAATATATGTATATTTTAGCTCAATAAAAAATTTTTTAAAAATTAAGAGATTTAAAAGCATCAATATTGACCATTTCAGAATTGTCAAGACATTATTTAATAGTGATAAAAATCACCCCAAAGGGCTGGACATGGTAGCTCATTCCTGTATTCCCAGTACTTTGGGAGGCCAAGGTGGGAGGATTGCTTGGGGCCAGGAGTTTGAGAGCAGCCTGGGCAACATAGTGAGACCCTTTCTACACACAAAAAAATTTAAAAAATTAGCCAGGCATGATGGTGCACACCTGTAGTCTCAGCTACTCGGGAGGCAGAGGCAGGAGGATTGCTTCACTTGAGTCTAGGAGTTCAGGGCTGTAGTGAGCTATGATTGTGCCACTGTGTTCCAGCCTGGGTGACAGAGTGAGGCCCTGTCTCAAAAAAAAAAAAAACAAAACATTAAACCTGGAATAAAAATATTTGCCATTTATATTCCTGCAAAGAATTGGAAAATATATCTTAGTACTATTGATTAGATAAAAGAAAAACAAATATGAACCTCACAGAAGAAACAAAAAGTGGCCAATAATTACATGTAAACATTTTCAACTGTATTAGTAATTTTGCAGTACAATGAAAGCATGATTCGCTATGTCATCCATCTGGTTGGCCACAGCTTAATAGGATGGATGAAGGAGGAAACATGGACATTCCCATACACTAAGAATAGATTAGCTTTAGGAAGAGCAACTTGGCAGCATCAAATTTAACAACACTCACATGTTTTGAGCAAATGGTGTTACTAATTTTGGAATCTATCCTACAGAAATACACATGTGCACATGGATGTAGTAAATGTCTTTTGCTGCCCAGTTCCTCCTTTCAAAATGGAGGTGCTACCTCCCACAAGCTGCTGGCAGTGTGGGTTGTTGAGGGCTCAAACTGAGTCTCTCTGGGCATTGTCCTTGGCTGGAAGAATAGCATCCTGCGGTAGCCCACACCCAGTGACTGCTCTGTGCAGGGCTACACTGCCTGGCGCCATCCTCAACAGGGAACATGCGGCTCCTGCTGTGGCCGCATTCGGTTTCTTCTCCCCCTGCCCAATTTTGCTGCTCTAACTTCCATCTGGGTGTTGCTTCTGAGGACATGCCCAGTATTAGTTTCCTAAGGCTGCTATGACAAAGCAGCACAAGCCAGGTAGCCAGAAAGAAGAGAAATTTATTATCTCGCAGTTTTGGAGTTTAAAAGTCCAAAATCAAAGTGTCTGCACAGCCAGGAAGTGACGTGTCTAAAGCCTCCAGGGAAGAGTCTGTTCCGTGCCTTTCTCTTAGCCCCTGAGGTCGCCAGCAATCCTGGGTGTTCCTTGGTTCATGGACACATCATTCTATGGTGTTCTCCCTACGTATCCACACATCATCTTCCTTCTGTGCATATCCACCCCTGTGTCTTCTTCCTTCTCCTAAGGATGCTGTCTTATTAGAGCCCATATTAAAGACTTCATCTTAACTTGATTGCATCTGCAAAGACCCTGTTTCCAAATAAGGTCACGTTCCCAAGTACAGAGGAAGTTTAATATATCTTATTGGGGGACACCATTTAAGCTATGACACTCCCCAGTAAACCTGCTATACACAAAACGAGCCTATGAATTGTTGGCTTTTCTCTGTGCTCCAGAGATAACTTAAGGATTAGAATATTCCTTCTTTCCTGATAATTTCCTATGTATTCCTAAAGGGAAAGTAGAGTGTTAGAATAAAGTGTACATTTAAACATATAACAACATCCACTGTCTGAGTCAATTTAAAAATTCCTTATTTCAACTATGAAGAGTGGTTGTTTAGAGAAAGATTAAATTGAAACACAGATAACATTATTGTCAGTAACTCAGAAATGCACAATTTTAAGTTTTTCTTGCTCATTCTGAACTTCCAATCTTCCAGAATATTTGGAAATTTATTTGTGGGTACAATTTTTGCTTCATTTCTGGTACACTTGTGCTTTTGGAGAGTTCCAGACAGAGTTACACGAATGAGCTAAGATAGTACTAACTGCCAGCTGTAATTTTGAGCCAGACTGAGTAATATAAATACATTATTAGCTTTTGTGATTTTCTTGCCAGATTGCTTAATGCCCTCAAAAAACATAGCATTACGGCATGACATGATGACTTATGATAGCTTTTTTGAGGTATTTGGACAGCTACTGTTGCCGTGTAAACAGCTTGATGACTTGACTGCCTGAGGTGCTTACCTGTTCTGGGTGGATGGCAGTTTAAAGGCATTTTCCTAAAATTGAAGTAAAGAGCAGTAGAGGAGGAGTGCTGTAAAAATGAAAAGGGCTGGAAAAGGAAATCTGCAAAATTATTTCCTTAAGAAGTCACATAGATTGGCCATGTTCATTTCTCCCTGCCCCACCATGTAGATCTGTGACTCTATGAGAGGGGCTTAAGCGTTATGATAACAAAGATGCAGAAAACTGGTCAAAAGATCCCATTTATAAATCCCGCAAAGCCTGCACAAAAATGGCATAAAATCTAAAGGAAGGTGAGCATTTATCTTGTGAAGTTATTAACACCCTGTTTTGCAAGGAGAGGTTGGTTGAATTTTTTTTTCTCTTCATGAAACAATTTTTTTTGCTGAGACTGTTAAAACTGTTTACAGTAAATTGTCCTCCCTCTGTGCTCAACACCTGATTTCATATATTGCCCTGCACGAGATGTCATCTCCCAGGACGCCCCGGAAGAGTTGCTGGGCTCAGCTAAAACAAAACCCAGTTGCTTAGACACAAAACATCTGGTAGAGCGTTACTTGTCCTATGGTTTTCTTAAATGAATGCACAATATCAGCTGTTCCAGTGAACTGAGTTTCCTAACCATAAGCACTTAGGATAATTTGATAACCAACTCAGCATTTCCTTAGTATCAAATATTTAAAAAGTCCTTTTAACTAACATCATGCCATGGGAAAAGGCAATGAATATAATTTTAACATAACATCCACCAAAATGGTCTTTTAAATAATTTGCTTTTATTTATCTCTTTTTAAAAATGACAACCTGAAAGTGAATTATACTATTTATACCCATTTCTTTTAAAAATACTTCTTGGGAGGAAAAAAAAAAAAGATTGAAGGTGTCTGTATCTACAACTTTAAAAATGAGCTTATGTTAATCAATGTGGTCATTTATGTAAGTAAATAGGTAATCTAAATGTCATTATTTTCTTTCTTTGCAAGTAATTTTTATTGTCATTGACTTTATTGTCCTAGTTTCTGCCAAGAGTCAACAGATGCTTTAAAATGTAGTCTGAAAACAGAGACATTATCCTTCAACAGTTTGCTCTGCTCTGGTCTAACTTGAAATCAAGTTTAAAATTTCTACATTTAGTTTATGCATCTACATATACCACTAAGTCAAATGCATACAAGACCAGAAACAAATTTTCTCTTAGCTGTTCTTTTTTTCCTTAAGTCTCAGGCTCTATCAATTTAAATAATTTTTGGCAGATTTTTAACTACCTTGGACTGTTACTGTTCCAACACACTCACTCAGCAGAACCCGTCCTCACTAGTCTCAGCTGCCAAGCCCAGCAGATGTCATTCTCAATCATGCTTCAACCTAAATCAGACCCTTAATACTGTTCCATAATCTGCCTTTGTCTCTCTATCCAACTCCTTCGTTCTTCTCAATGACCTTCTCTTATTTATACAACAAGCCTTTAAAAAACACCCAATCCAGGCTAGATGTTGCTCTCACGGGGCTCACAGTCTGGTAGAAGAGACACATTACACAATAAATTGTTTCACTGCAACTGTAATAAGTTATGTTAAGCAAAAAACAAACGAGCAGCAAGTCTTCTAGCTGAAAGTGGCATTCGAATGAACAGTGAAATGTTGAAAAGAGTTAATTAGGCAAAGTTGTGGAGGTCAGTTCGGGAATGAAGAACCACTTATGCAAGGCCCTGGAGGCAGAAATTTGATAACAGTGAGAGACTAGGGCTGGAATGAGGGGGTGTAGGTTGGGCGGGCTGTTACTTAGGATGAGCGAAGGATACTGAGGTGCTTGGTGCTAAGAGAGAGAGAGGGCTCTTAAAGGTTTTAAGCAGAGAAAAAGCAAGATGAAATTGATTTTAAAATTTTTTGATGGCTAGTGGAGAGACTGGAGCAGGAGCATGAATGCAGGAGCCTGGATGTCAGTGAGGGAGGGTGGCTTGGATCAATGTGGTGGCCTTGATGAAGCAGAAGTGGAAAGATTGGAGAAATGTTGAGAGAAGGTGACTTGGTGTGAAGGTGAACGTAGGCCCAGGAGCCTCAGGCAGGTCTGAGCCAGGGCAGCCCGAGGTCTCCGTGATACTGCTCACCGGCAGAGGAAACACGGCACAAAGTGAAGCCTGCTGTTTGTGTCTGTAGCATCGATGGAAGGAACAGTGCAGCCTAATGAGCTTACTGGAAGTAGCAGAGCCTGGTTGCAATTAGTCATATGACGACGTGCTAGCACCACACAGGTGACTTTGGAATGGTAATCGCGGAGACCCGGGAGGCTACTCGGATCTGCATCACTGTGACATCAGGGATCGTAGCAACTCGACACTGTTCTCGCCAGTGTGTATGTTCTTACTGACTGATAAATCCCAGGGCGTTTCCCACAGTGTTCCTCCTTCCCCTCTGCAGGTTCCCGCCCTCCCACCCACCAGCCCTGCTGGGGAAACTGGGGGCACGTCCTGTGGGGGTGGAGAAAAGCTGCTCTCACGGCAACCTCCAACCCGTAGTGATTCTAGTGTTCTGCTCAGTTACTGTAGACTTTCCTATCAAATATAACCTGTTCCATAGAGATAGGATGAACTGTGATTTTGTCCTGAGACAGTTGCCTGTGAGCCATCAAGAAAGGACGTCAACTAGATAGTTGGATGTACCAATTTGGACTTTGAAGATTTATCTAGTTTGGAGATATGTTTATAAGGTATAAACAGAGATATAAGACATGGGAATGATTTTTGTTTATTAAAGACATACTTACATAGTAACTCGTATGTCCCAGGCACTGTTCTACATGCTTTTACAAATCAAATTTAATCTTCCAAACAACCTCAAATGTTAGCATTGTTATCATCTCCATTTTACAGGTGAGAAAACTGAGGCAGGAAGAAACTAAATGACTTTGTTAAATGCACATAGCTAGTAAGATGTGGAGCTGGGGTTATACAGTTATAAAGGCAGGCTGTGTTTAAAGTTCATTCTGTCAATTACTGTGCTGTGCTGTCTAAGGAAAGAGAAAAGACAAAAACAAAAAGGGTCTAGGCCATCTTGGAAGCAGAGAGTAGTCCTCACCAGCAATGGGACACGCTGGCACCTTGATCTTGGACTTTCCAGCCTCTAGAACTATGGAAAATAAATTTCTGTTCTTCACAAATTACCCTATCTGTGGCATTCTGTTATATGGCAGCACAACCAGACTAAGACAGCTCTGTAGTGAAGAAAAAAAAAAAAAGATTCAAGTACATACTAATTAATTGTAGACTACTGGCCTGGGAACACGTTTGGTGGGCTAACTAGAAGTGGAATATCTTGTATGATTGGTTAGGGGAGAATATTTGGCTTTCTCCAGTTGGTTCTAAAGTTGGAGTCAAAGGCAAACACTGGGGAAGCTGGCAGTTAATTGACAACTCCTGGTCGTTTTGACCCAGCTGCTGAAGAGGCTGTGGTTTGGTTTCCTTGGCTGGTTGTGTCAGGTTGTGGGCCAGAGTCATACTTTTATATATGGTCTCGCTGTTGTTTTTATATCCAGCCTCTTGTATGTGATGTTTATCATTTTCTCACATTCTTGAAAAACACTTTTCTTAACTCCTGTGATACCACGACCCTCCTGGATTTACTTCTGTTACCCTTTTATGTTCTCATCCATGGGGAAACTCTTTCTCTGTCTTTTTATTTAATTCTGCTCTTAGCCAAATGGCTCATGATGGTTTGGAACCTCCTCTTCTTTGCCTTCATTTCAAATTCTTTGTACTGAATTTTATGTTCCAAGAATGGAAAAATAAGCACCACAAGTACTCGCCATCAAATTGGTACTAACTGGTCAACACTAAGGTGCTCACATGGAAGTAATTTTCACTGGGTGTCTGTCAGGTGGGGGGTATGGGGGGGTAACTCACAACTAACGGAGACGGAGCGCACCGTATGGGGGAAGGGCATGCCTCTAGCCCCAGCTTGGGTGAGGCAAAGGCATTACTTGTAATCAAAATGTTATACCCCCATAATATTCTGAAATAATAATAAAAAAAAAAAAAGACTTTTATGTTCCAACGTGACTGAACTGCAGAAAGTTTCAGCTGGCTTGGAACATCTCTCTCTGAGTAATTATCTCCTCTTGAAAACTTCAGCTGACATATCACCTCCAGAAAGCTTTCTGGGAACTCTCAAATGCTATGAGCTTTCCTAGTCCCCACTCTTATGACACTGCTTTTACAATATTTATCTCATTGTATTTGTCATTGTCTATTAACGTATATTTTCTTCCCCAAACTCCAAACACCTCTGGGGAATAGTCACCAATATAGTGCCCTATACAGCCCACAGCCAGTAATGTTTATTGCGATAATGAGCTGATCCAAAACTGCATATGAGAGAGTAGAGCAAAGCTTCAGAGGTTTGTGAGAATCCTCTGGGAGCCCCAGAAGGGTGGGGGTGGGTGCAGCTCCCAGGAGGTTTTCGTTTGTAAGCCTATCAAAGCTTGCCATTGATGAGATGGCAAACTGGATGTGTAAATGTTTGGAATGGAAAGCAAATGACTTTATACTGTTTTTGAAACATGGAAACACATAAAAGGGCAGATGTGTGATGTGCCCTGAGGCCATGTGGAGAACCAAGGAGAGCTGACAGGGTCACCCTGGCACCTGCCCTTCTGTCTTAGGCTTCTTGGGGTTTTCTGCCATGGGGACCTGCCAAAATTAAGGGCCCACAATAAATACTCTGCCAGATTCATTTCACAGTACATTTTAAAGGCAAAAGTTATATATCTTTGTGAAGGGCAAGCGTTGTCTGTCTTCCTTTTCAAAAGTTGATTAGAAATGTAATAAAGTGTTATCTAAAAAAACCTAAAAACTTTTGTCCCAGCCCAGAGAATATTCTATGATTTGTTATTTTCACTGCCCATTTTAGGCAATTTGAATTGCTTTAGTGGTATGAGTTGCTCTTATAAAAAAATTATGCTTCAATTTATTTTGTTTATAGCTCCCTTCCCCCACCAAAAATGCTAAGAGATCACGTAGCAAGAGCACAATGAACAAATTGTCTTTCGGCATCTGGGAACTTAGTTCTAGGAAGGTCGTCAACGAGAAGCGAAATATGGATCCCTTCTGAGATGGGCTCAGCTGAGCAGTGTGGGGGCCGCACAGGCCCATCGTGTTGTAATCAGCGTGTCAGGTGACGAAGGGAATTAGTTACAAGTGGTAATAATACCGTGCGACCTGCGGCTCTGCTCCCCTTTCCGCTCTGCTCGCGTTCAGCGTGGGCTTTCCGTCTGCCCCTCTCAGGCCTGGGCCGCACACGGATTGCGGGATGACAGCGACAGAGGTGGCGTCGTTCCCGTCCAGAACAAAAGCTGCTTCCTGGTCAGTCCTTCCGCATTGCTTTGCCATTTCAGGCCCTGTGAATTTCCTGATTTAGTTGTCCTTGCTTTGCAGTGTTGGAGTTTTGTCTCTTCCTCACGTGCGGTGGCTCTAGCTTGAGTGCCAGGGCCACGTGCTTCTGAGCCCATGACCGCGGGGGTGCAGGGATTCACACTGTTGCTCCAAACTGTGTTCTGAGCGCTGACTTTCACTGGTTACAATGACTGGTTCTGATTCCGGGAAGGGCTGTTTTCCATCAGCCCCCTGGTCCCCGTCTCTGCCGTGACCGCCCTGCGCTGGGGGTCTCACCCGCCTGCCCTTCTGGGCTTCCTGCCCGGGCTCTGACATGTGCAAATGCCTCGTGTCCTGATGCACCCTCAAAAAGGATTTCTAAAAGCAGAGGACGAGCACAGAGCTAACAACACTTTTTAAAAAATCAATTACTTTCAATCTTTATCTCATTTATCTCTTTTCTAATTTTTCTAGTATAAAGTATTTATATCTATATTTTACTAATATTTTTTCTTTTAAACATTGTTAAATATTTGTTTCAGAAATGCCTTCAAGAAGTTGTAATGATTGAATCACTATACTTTACACATGAGTGGCCGCCTGCCAGTAAGCAAAACATGGAGGAGGTTTTTTGGCTTTTTTTTTTTTTTTTTTGACTCAGGGTCTCACCATGTTACCCAGGCTGGTCTCAAATTCCTGGGCTCAAGCAATCCTCCCACCTCAGTTTCCCAAACAGCTGGGAATACAGGGGCATGCCTGGCAAGGAGGAGGTTATTTTCCAATAACATTCCTAAATTATCAGTTCTACTTACTGGCAGAAGAATTTATTTGAGACCTTTTGAAAGCATTTCTCTCTTTGAAAATATATTGTGAAATTAAACCCAAGAAATCTTGAATTAAAAAATTATGTACACATACCTGTTTCATTTTCTGTTTTATGTGTTGTAATTATTAGCTTGAGACAACTAGGACATAAAATAGAATATTTTAATGATATCATCAAGAAAGAAAATTGAAATTGTTGAATAAAAGATGACTAATTTTATATATGAAGATATTTTAAGCAAGGGAAAATAGTAAATAGATGCTATTTTGTACCTAAGAAACATAATTACATTTTTCCCCTAAGGGATAGATTTGCCTCTTGACATTTTTTAATCACCAGCGATTTCCTCTTTCTTTATTGAATAATCCACATTTGTGCATTTTAGCACAAGCGTGACTCCTTTAATGTGAGAATTGAGTTAAATTAATTACAAATGAATAGATATTTGGAACTGTATTTGCTTAATAACTTGTGTGCAGAAAACAAAAGGTATATATGTAAATTATGAGCTGTGAACATCGTTTAATAATGAGGAAGTGTGAAGATTATGCTTTAGGACAACTATGTAGTCCTGTATGTAATATACAGATGATAAACACTTTCACACTAATATGTGCTCAAATTAAAGTCAATATAGAAAATAAATACTGATTATCGTATGCTTAGGCTATAATTTTTATAAAAATTTGGTGCAACTTTCTGTTGAAATAAAATGTTAGTTTGTACTTGGAAGTTCAGATATGAAAATCTCTACTTTCCCACTCGGGAATGAATCATTTTGCACTGTAGCCAAAAGCCAGAACTCCAGAGCAACACCTATTAATTAAATCCCTGAACCAGCTGAGTCCATGGTCCAACACCACTGACAACCAATATGGCACATACTGAGATGCTAAACAGTCCATTGTCCATATAAAGCTCTAAGAGAAAAGACAGGCACCACGGAGGGGAACAGCGCTGACCTTCTGGTGTGTGTGTGTGTTGTGTTTTGAACTGACCACTGTATTCATTTATTTTTAGTAGGCTTTACTTTTTAGAACAGTTTTAGATTTACAGAAAAATTGAGAAGATAGTACAGAGAGTTCTCATATATTCCTCACACAGTTTCCTATATTATTAGCATCTTATTAGTGTGGTACATTTTTTACAATTAATGAACCAATATTGATACATTGTTATTACCTAAGGCCTGTATTTTATCAAAATTTTTCTCAGTTTTTCCTATTGTCTTGTTCTTTTCCTGGATGCCCTCCAGGATATTCCATTATATTTAGTTTTCATGTCTCCTTAGACTCTTCCCGGTGGTGATAGTTTCTTAGACTTTCCTAGTGTTTGATGACTGTGACAGTTTTGAGGTCGAGCATTCTGTAGGATGCCTCTGTATTAAAATTTGCCTTGTTTTTTTTCCCTAATGATTAGGCTAGGGCTATGAGTTTTGGGGAGGGAGATCACCACATATTTCAGGGGTACATGCAACATGGTTTATCACTGTTGGGTTGCTCTTTGCTCACCTGGATGGGGTGGTATCTGTCAGGTGTTTTCACTATACAGTTAGTCAGCGTCCTTTCTCCTTCATACTGTGCATAGTCTGTGCGTAGGGAGTGGGATTTATGCTTTCCCTCTTTGAGGGTGCAGTATCTACATAAATTATTTGAATTCTCCTACAAGAGAAATTTGTTCTTTCTCCATGTTTATTTATGCATTTATTTATATCAGTGTGGATTAATGGATATTTATTTTATAGTTTGTGTTATAATCCAATACTTTATTCATTTTCTTATTCAGATTTTTTTCTAGCTTTGGCCATTGGGTCCATTGGGAGCTCTTTCAGTTGGCTTATGTCTTCCTTTGACATAATGTCCATTAATGTAGAATTTTTTTTTTTTTCTTTTTTTTAAGAACTTTCTTACTTTCTGGTACTATAAGATGTTCCATGCTTATCTTGAATATTTCTGGCCCTCATCCTAGAATCATCAACTTCTCCATTGATCCCTGGATCTTTTTCATGGTGAATAGTTTTAGAGACAAAGTTTTAAATACTAGCTGTGCTCTTTGCTACTAAATTATTGCTTTTTTAAGGAACTTTTAGTTGACAGAGTGCAGAAAAATGTGTATATTAAGCCATGTATGTGCACATAATTCCATGATTGCTGTAGTAATTTACATTCAACCAACAGTGTATGGGACTTCCCTCTTCACTGTATCTTCCTCAGCATTTGTTACTTTTTCTCTCTTTGATAATAGCTATTCCAACTGGAGTGATATCTCATTGTGTTTTTAATTTGCATTTCCCTGATGATTAGTGATGTTGAACATTTTTCCACATACTTGGTGGCCATTTGCATGTCATCCTTGAGAAATGTCTGTTAAGATCCTTTGCCTATTGTTTAATCAAATTATTTGTTTTTTGCTGTTAAGTTGCTGAGTTCCTTGTGTATTCTGGATATTAATCCCTTGTTAGATGGATAGCTTTTAAATATTTTCTCCCATTCTACAGCTTATGTCACTGTTGATTGTTTACTTTTCTGTGCAGAACATTTTAGTTTGATAAAATCCCATTTGTCTATTTTTCCTTTGTTGCTCTGCTTTTGTAGTCTTACTTATAAAGTTTTTGCCTAGACAAATGTCCTGAGGCATATCCTCTATGTTTTCTTCAGTAGTTTTGTAGTTTTGGGTCTTACAGTTAAGTATTAACTTTATTTTCAGTTGATTTTTAACATATGGTGAGAGATAGGGGTCCAGTTTTATTCTTCTGCATACGGCTATCCAATTTACCCCAAACCATTTTCCCCAGTGAATGTTCTTGGTACCTTTATGGAAAATCACTTGGCTGTAAAAATGGGTTTATTTCTGGGTTCTGTTTATTGGTCTGTGTGTCTATTTTTATACCAGTGTTTTGATTATTGCAGATAGGTAGTATATTCTGAAGTCAGATAGTACGATACCTCTGTGTTCTTTTCACTTGAGATTGCTATTCTATACGTCTATGCAAACCTACCCCTAAAGTCTGAGGGAGCTGAGAAGCCAATGAAAGAGGCTGACATATCTAGTTTCTCAGAAAGAAACATTTAATAGGGACTTAGAAACAGAAGCCATGTCTCTGGTGGCCATGACACAAGACGATATGGTGGATCCCTGGGCCATCACCCACGAGATCCAGAGCTTATATACCGTAGGGAAGGATTGGGTAGAACAACTGAAGTTGACCCCCTGAGGGAGAGGCAAGAATGCTATGTGAATCTGCCTAAGGGCAGGATTTATGGACAAGACTGTTGTGATCTAAGGGCAGGATAAAGTAGAGATCTTAGAGGCATTCCCAGAACAGGGGTTAATCAGAAGTCAAGATGGAGTTAGCATCCAAGATGGAGTTGCTTTAGGCTATATAATTGCTTTTGTTACTTGGGGTCTTTTGTGGTTTCATACACATTGTAGGATTTTTTTTTTCTGTTTTTGTAAAGAATTGCATTGGTATTTTGATTAAAGATTGCATTGAATCTATAAAAATCTTTGAGTAGAATGGATGGTCATTTTAACAATATTAATTCTTCCAGTCCATGACATGGTTGGCTTTCCATGTTTGTATGTGCTCTTCAATTTCTTCCATTAGTGTTTTGTAATTTTCATTGTAGAGATTTTTCACCTTTTGGTTAAATTTATTCCTAGATTTTTTTGAAGCTATTGTAAATGGCATTTCTTTCTTGATTTCTTTTCCTGTGAGTTTATTATTGGTATATAGAAACACTACTGATTTTTGTATGTTGATTTTATATCCTGCAACTTTACTGTATTCATTGATCAATTCTAAGAGTTTTTTGGTAGAGTCTAGATTTTTCTACATATAAGATCATGTCATATGCAAACAGAGACAATTTGACTTCCTTCTTTCCAATTTGGGTGCCCTTTGTTTCTTTCTTTTGACTAATTGCTCTGGCTAGGTGGGGAACCTGTGGCCTTCTAGGTCCTTAAATGCAGCCCTTTGATTGAATCTAATTTTTTTATTAAAAGGGATGCAGCAGAAAAAGACAAAGCTTTTCTTGCCTCCTTTGGTGCTTAAAAAAGAACAATCTTGAAACTAGAAGGCCACAAGTTCCCACCCCAATAATAAAAAACTTTTAGTTTTTCTCTGTTCAGTATGTTGTTAGCTGTGAATTTATCATACGTGACTTTTATTGTGTTGAGATATGTTCCTTCTATATCTAATTTGTTGAGAGTTTTTTTATATCTTGAAAAGATGTTGAATTTTATTAAATGCTTCTTCAGCATCTATTGAGATTATCATATGGTTTTCATCCTTCACTGTCTTGATGTGATGTATTAAATATCACATTCCTTGATTTGTGTATATTGAGCCTTCCTTTTATCCCTGGGATAAATCTTACTAAATCATGGTGTACAATCTTTTTGTTGTGCTGTTGGATTTGGCTTGTTAATATTTAGTTGAGAATTTTTATATCTATGTTCATCAGAAGTTAACATGTTTTTTGTTTTGTTTTGTTTTTTGACAGGATCTCACTCTGTCACCTAGGCTGGCATGCAGTGGCTTGATCGTAGCTCACTGCAGCCTCCAACTCAAACTCCTGGGCTCAAGTGATCCTCCTGCCTCAGCCTCCTGGGTAGCTGGGACTACAGGTATGTGCCACCATGCCTGGCTAATTTTAAAAAAGTATTTGTAGAGACAGGGTCTTGTTATGTTGCTCAGGCTGGCCTTGAACACCTGGCACCTGGTCTCAAGCAATCCTGCCCCCTCGAACTCCCAAAGTGCTGGAATTACAGGCATGAACCACCATGCCTGGCACATCAGAGATACTGACCTGTAGTTTTCTTGTTTTGTTTTGTCCTGGTCTGGTTGGGGCATCAGGGTAATGCGGCCTCATAGAATGAGCTAGGAAGAATTCTTTCCTCTTCAATTTTTTGGAACAGTTTAAAAAGAACTGGTGTTAGTTCTTCTTTATAAATTTGGTAGAATTTAGCAATAAAGTCATCTGGTTCTGGGCTTTTTTTGTTGTTGTCATTGGGAGATATTTTATGACTGATTCATTATTGTTACTTGTTATTAGTCTGTTCAGGTTTTCTGTGTCTTCCTAGTTCAATCTAGGTAGGCTGTATATGTCCAGGAATTTATCTATTTCTTCTAGGCTTTTTTTTTTAAATTTAGTTGCATATAGTTGCTCATAATCATCTCTAATGATCCTTTGGATTTCTAGGATATTAGTTGTAATGTCTCCTTTTTTGTTTCCTATTTTATTTACTTGGGTCATCTCTCTTTTTTTCTTTATCTAGCTAATAGTTTATTGATTTTGTTTATTTTTTCAAAAATAGTTTGTTAATCTTTTGTACTTTTTATAGTCTCTATTTTGGTTAGTTCTGCTGTGATCTTTATTATTTTTTTCCTTCTAATTTTAGGTTTGGTTTATTCTTGCTTTTCTAGTTCCTTGAGATACATCATTAGGTTGTTTATTTGAAATCTTTCTACTTTATTAGTATAGGCATTTATTGCTATAAATTACCCTCTTAGTACTGCTTTTTCTGTTTTGTTGTTTTGTTTTTAAGACAGGTCTCACTGTGTTGCCCAGGCTACAGTGCAGTGGCATCATCACAGCTCACTGCAATCTCAGACTCCTGGGCTCAAGTGAATCCTCCCTCAGTCTCCAATTTTTTTATTTTTTGTAAAAACGGGTTCTCGCTATTGCCCAGGCTGGTTTTAAACTCCTGGCCTCAAGTAATCCTCCCAAAGTGCTAGGATTAGAGGTGTGAGCCACTGCGCCTGGCCAGTACTGCTTTTTCTGTATGCCATAGGTTTTGATATGTTGTGCTTCTATTTTCATTTGTTTCAATAATTTTTTTGATTTTCTTCTTTATTTTTTTATTGACCCAATGGTCATTTAGGAGCATGCTGTTAAATTTTCATATATTTGTACAGTTTCCAAAGTTCTGCTTGCTATTGATTTCTAGTTTTATTCCATTGCAGTCTGAGAAGATGCATGATATGATTTCAATTTTTAAAAATTTGTTGAGATGTATTTTGTGTCCTTACATGTGGTGTATCCCGCAGAATGTTCCATATGCTGATGAGAAGAGTGTGCATTATGTCACTGTTGCATGAAATTGCTTTTATCTTAATTATTTTTTTCCTTCTGCTTGTTTTGAATTTATTTTGTTCTTCTTTTGACCATAACATGGTTCTTGAAATGGTAGCTTAGATTATTGATTTGAGACTAATGTCTCAAATGATGTGAATGTTTTCTTGCTGTCTTTCTTATATTGATTTCTACTTTTATTCTATTTTGGTAAAGAAAATGCCCTGTGTGATTTTAGTTCTTTTAAATTTGTTGAGGTTTGTTTTATGGCTCAAAATGTGGCGTATTTTGTTATATATTTTGTGCATATATGAAAGAATACGTATTCTGCTGTTGGGTAAATTGGTCTATAAATGCTGATCAGATCTTACCGGTTGATGATATTGTTCAGCTCTTTATCCTTGCAGGTTTTCTCTTCAGTTGTTCTGTCAATTTGTTAGAGATGGATCTTTAAGTCTCCACTATAATTGTTAAGACTTGCCTATTATTCCTCATTTCAGTTCTGTCAGTTTTTGCATCACATATTTTGTAGGTCTGTTGTTTGGTGCATACACATTTAGGATTGCTGTTTTCTTGATGTGTGACCCTTTTATCATTATACCATGTCTCTCTTTGTCTCTGGTAATTATTTTTCTAAAATCTACTTTTTAAATGAGATTCTTGTATACAGCTTAGAGTTGGGTAATGTTTTTTAATCCACTGTACTAATTTCCATTTTTAATTTGGGTATTTGGTCTACCTAGATGCAATTTAATTATTAACATGTTATGGTTTAACTCTATGTTTTTGTTTGTTTCCTCTGCTTTTCATATTCTGTTTCCTGCCTACCTATGATTTACTTGTACAATTTTTTAATATTCCATTTTCATTTATCTATGGTGTTTTAGAGGGTATTTCTTTAGATAGCTTTTTTACTATTTAGAGCTTCATTGCTCTAGATACTATGTGCACAGAACTTATCATGGTCTCTGTTGTCATTTTAGTATTTTGAGTGAGGTATAGAAAAATAGCTTCCCTTTATATCCCAATATGGGCTGAATTGTGTCTCCTGACATTTCATATGTTGAGGTCCTATCCTCTAGTAACTAAATGTGACTGTGTTTGGAGATAAGGCCTATTAAAAGGTAATTAAAATAAAACCATTTAGCATGGACCTTTATCCACCATGACTGGTGTCCTTAGAAGAAATTAGAACACAAATGCACACGGAAGGTAGATTATGTGAAGACACAGATAAAAGACCATATACAAGCCAAAACAGAGGTCTGAGAAAAAAGTAACCTTGACACCTTGATCTCTGACTTCTGAACTCCAGAAATGTGAGAAAATAAAATTCTATTTTTTACGCCACTCAGTTTGTGGCACTTTGTTTTTTTTTTTTTTTTTTTTTGTGAGACAGAGTGTCACTTTGTTGCCCTGGCTAGAGTGAGTGCTGTGGCGTCAGCCTAGCTCACAGCAACCTCAAACTCCTGGGCTTAAGCAATCCTACTGCCTCAGCCTCCCGAGTAGCTGGGACTACAGGCATGCGCCACCATGCCCGGCTAATTTTTTTTTCTATATATATTTTAGTTGGCCAGATAATTTCTTTCTATTTTTTTTTTTTTTAGTAGAGGTGGGGTCTCACTCTTGCTCAGGCTGGCCACGAACTCCTGACCTCGAGCAATCCACCCGCCTCGGCCTCCCAGAGTGCTAGGATTACAGGCGTGAGCCACCGTGCCCGGCCGAGTTTGTGGCACTTTGACTTAAGTGATAGTGTAGGGTACTTAAAAAACTCTAATTCTGATTCTTTACTTGTATATTAAGGGTAACAGCATATTTCATTTGCTGTTCCTTCTCATAAGTTTTGGCAGAGTAGGTGAGGGAAAGCAGACTGCCAGGACAAATACAAATATATTTATAATACTCACATCTGTTGGATAAAGCTTTTCAAAGGTATTAATCTTATAAAAATTACTGAAAGAAGAAAGATGAAGATATTTGTGTTCAAAAAGGAATAAAAAACCAATATTTATTTCCTTATTTGAAATTTTAAGTTTCAGTATAACATAAAAGAATAAAACTACTATCACCTGAGAACCCAAAGAAAAGAAGTTGTTAAAAGTAATCGCACATATTTGATTCTAAATTACCTTGAATATCACTTTTCCTCAGGCACATTTATGCATTAATTTTGTAGGTCGATAGAGGTGAAAGAAAACTGGAAACTTTGCAGGGTATATATGTCATGTAAAATATGTTTGAAAATAGAGTTGATATGGTGACTTTTTGCTCATAAAATGAGATGCAGAAAGATATGGAGATAAATTATGTGTACATATGGTATTAATCTTCTATTGTGGCCATAACAAATTACCAAAAATTTGGTAGCTTAAAACAATACACATTCATTCTACCTTCATTTTTGTGGGTCAGGATTTGGGGCATGGGGTGGCTGAGCTAGTTTCTGTGCTTCAGGTCTGAAGACTAAAATCAAGGTGTCAGCAGGGCTGAGTTTATTGTTGGTGGCTTTGAGGAAGAATCTGCTTGCAAGATCATTCAGGTTGTTGGCTAAAATCAGTTCCTTGAAATCACAGGGCTGAGGTTATCATTTCCTTGCTCGCTGTCCGTTGAGCACTGAACTTCGTTCTGAGCTGCCCACATCCTTCCCATGCTGTCCCCGTTTCCCCCTCTAGCAATGAGTCAAGTTCCTCTTATGCTTTGAATCTGTCTGACATCTTCTGCCTCAATTCTCTTAGCTCCTCTTCTGCCCAGAGAGAATTCTGTTTTTAAAGGTTTATGTTATTAGATTTGGCCTGCTTGGGTCATCCAGGAGAATCTCTCTATCTTACTGTTGTCAGTGGAAAAGAACCCAAACTATAAAATAGTTCAAAGAGGTTTATTCTGAGCCGAATATGTGTGACCATGGCCTGGAGAGCCACGCCCAAGAAACCTCTAGCAGTGGTCTTGCTGTGGTTGGGTTACAGTTTGGTTTTATGCATTTCAGGGAGACAGGGCTTACACAGAAAGTCATAAATCAATATGTGGAAGGTGGACATTCATTTGGCCGAAAAAGGCAGGACGTCTGGAAGTGGGGCATTATAGGTTAGAGGTGGGTTTAAAGATTCTTTGATTTGTAATTGGTTAAAGAAATGAAGCTTTGTCTCAAGGACTAGAATGTTTTAAGATAAGGAAGTCTGTTAATCAGAGATGAGCCTTGGGACATATGCTGGATGGGCTTATACCCAGACTCAAGTGATCTGTTAAGTCAATGGATGACCTGCAGGTGCTGTTTAAGCTTTATCTTGTATTGCCTCAGGCCTGTTAGTGGATCACAAGGGATGTCTCCAAGAAGGGAGGAGGGCATGATGAAGCATGTCTGGCTCCCTTCTCATGGCCAGCAACTCTGCTTTAGGGTATTTCTGGGGTCCCCTTGACCAAGACGGGGTCCATTCAGTTGGCTGGGGGGCTTAAGATTATATTTTAGTTCACAATGTCCATAATGTTAATTACAGCTGCAAAGTCCCTTTTTTCTTATAACATATTTACAAGTTCCTGGGATTAAGATACGGACATTTTGGTTGTGGGGAGGGAGCTTTTCTGCCTACCATACATACCAAAGAGGGACAAATTCTAGTTCCATATTTTTTCTCCTTTTTAATGAAAAGGGGAAAAATAGTTTGCTATTTTTCTTCCATAAATTACCCTAATTCTTTAATTCATAAAACATGATAATAATAAAAATTACACCAAATACAAATGAAATAACAACCATAGAAAATATAAGAATTAAAATGGCCTGAAGAATGCTGTGATCAAATAGACCTGGTAAGAAATTTTAAAGTACTAAAGCTTTCTAGATCTGTATTCAACCAATCGCCAGAAGATAGTGTTAGCCTTACTTTAACAAAAGATCTAAATATACCTCTTGTTGTTTGGCAGAAGAAATCACATATAAAAGTAAATTTTAAAAGCCATAGTAAACTTCTATATGATTTTCCATTACATAGAATACTCATTATATCTTTGTTTTGAAATATCATTCTCATTGCAAAGCAGATGTAGCTAAGTATAAACAAACAAAAAAAAAGCCTGAATAAAACATGTTTAGATTAAATCACATAATTTTTAACATGAGTATATTATTTTATTGTAAAGGTAAATTCCAAATTAAATGAAGTACTTATAATATTGAAGATAAAAATATCAAACTTTGGACACAATCTGTAATAGGTTGTTATATAAAACATCAAACATTCTATTTTTTAATCTGTTATCTAATTTGATTATGTAAATATTTTAGGTAGACACCATTTGAACTTAACAAGGACTGAAATATTGAGAGGTTTATTTTCGTTCTTTCTTAAACATAGCCTTTTCTAACTTTCCTTATCTAATTGAATTTTTAGCACATAGAAATGGACATATTAACTAGCAGCAGAATTTATTTTATCTAATAGTGACTACAGTGACCAAGGTGGCCTTAATGTTCCCCGTACCTAAGCTT
Organism: Lemur catta; assembly: GCF_020740605.2. Taxonomy (NCBI): domain Eukaryota; kingdom Metazoa; phylum Chordata; class Mammalia; order Primates; family Lemuridae; genus Lemur; species Lemur catta. The sequence goes on from NC_059143.1 coordinate 50,483,438, forward strand.
TAGATAGGTTTCTTTCTGACCATAGGCCCCTGGCTTTCCTTTTCCTAGAGCATTTATTTGTAAATTTTTTTAAAAGCTTCTTAATGGTTTTAGAACACAGAAATGTCTTTCTTAAGGACCTGGAAGCCATCTCTTTCAATATAATGTTCAAGAAAGGTAGCAGTTCTATCTCCCAGTCTCTGTGGCAGGGTAGGAGCCTAACTCCAATAAGCACCAACCAGCAACAGAGACGACCTGATCACAAAGCCCAACCTTCACCCTAATGTCCTCCAGGACTTTCCTGCTAACTCACCCCAGCACTTAAAACTTTCCTGCCTTTTGTTTCAGTGGAGTTGAGATCAATGTCTCTTCCCTATAGAAAGAATCTTGAATAAAATCTTCCTTGCCTGTTTAACTTGTTGGGTGTAATTTTTCTTTGACAATAGGAAAAAAAAGAACTCTTAAATTCGATTACAATGGCAATGGAACTCCAATTATTACATTGGAAGAAAAGAAGTATAATGTCTTAGGGACAGAAAAACAAGAGGTAATGCAATGATAGAAGCAGAAAAACAAGGAGGAAACAGTTAAAGAAAAACAATAAGAAGGCAATAGTTACAGAAAAATAACCAAGGGAAGCAGTTATTTCAGTCTTAAAGAATGGGGTAATTAGACCATGGAACAGGGACCACCAATCAGAAAATAGAAAAACACCGTAAACAGTGGCTTTCCCCATCACACGTATTGGAAAAAGAAATGTCTGGAACATGACCTTTAAGTTATGTCCATACCTGGAAAAATCCAGACCCCTAAACCCATGACATACAGTCCTAAGTAATTATAACTGACCTTTACATGAACATACACTACTGGCATATAAAAGGAGAAACATAGAAGACAGTGTTGTCTCCACTAGTGGAGACAGACCCATTTCCCCTTAGAAAATGTACTTTCGTTTTGCACCCTTAAACTTTCCTTACAATGAATTCTTCACACATGCTTGCTGAGTGTCTGTCATCTCTCCCCCTGGCTGGGCCAAGGCTTGTGATTCCTCCAACTCAGGAGCTCAAGCACTGGGGAAACACTTCAAAGTCCAGCCCTGGACAGGACTGTGACATCTGGGGACATAATTCATCCTCCTAGCCCCAAAATGTGTGGTATTAGAATTCAAAATTAAGTGCTATGGAGAAACAGAAGTCTCAAGGCTTAATATCAACCAGTGAAAATGTCTCTCTTCAATTTCCCAAAGAATACATAGAGTAAAATGATCAAATACTTTGTGGTTAAAAATAATTAGTGCTTAAGCATTTTAAAAAACAAAGATCCTTATTAAAAGTCAGCTTTTTAAGATTCAAGAGAATTTAAACTATTTCTCTTGCTAATAGCCTTTTCTTTCTTTTCTTTTTCTTTTTTCCAATTCGTTAGATAGCCTTGGGCCATCAGTGTTACTAAGATACAGTTAAAGAAGAAGAAGAAAAAAGTCTGACTCTTGAAAAAGGTTAGCTCAACACTACAGGGATTCTAATTCCTAGTTTCATTATGGAATAAATTAGATTGAAATTGTTACCTCTTCCTTTTTTTTTTTGAACATAAACAAAGAATGTTAAGCTAATCCAGAATTGCTGCTCCTTCTCAGTGTTCTGCAAACTTCTCTTTGCAGTGAGGGCAAAGGTCCAGGCGTTGGTGTTCTGATGGGAATCTGCATGGAATTGTTAGCAATGGGCAAATGATCTGAAAGTCCCTACACAGCCCATACCACTCTGATCAAAGCTTGGCATTTGTTTTCTTGTTCTTTAGAGTAGACAGCATGCTGCCTGGAATTAGAAATATGAAAGACAGAGGAACTTCACACTGCGCAGAGAATGTTTCTTGCTCTCCTATTTTCATAAGGCAGATGAGTCGCCAAACTTTCTTTAAAAATAACTTGGATCACTCAAACGTGAGTGTAGATCTGCTCACTATCCTCTTTCCATACCTCCCGCCCATGTGCCTGAAACTCTTGCGTGGCTATCCTTTCTTAGTTCCATTGAAGAGAGGGATATTTCAATCGTCTTAAAGTACTCATGAAGGGAATTTGTTTTCTACAGTTTAAGTGTCATTCATCTGTAAGTTGTATGACTGCTCTATGGTTGGAGATGATTTGCTATTAAATCCAACACAAACAATATTTTTATACAACTGTGTATGTACAGTATAGTCAGCCTAGGCACCTAGATTGGGCCTACAAACATAGACAGTGCCTAACACTGCAGGTTTTTTTTTTTTTTTGTTACCTATAATATTAAGAGAATATGATGAAGTCTGTTTGTATGAAAATTCACTGCAAGATGAATGAATTCTGAACATTACATGAAAATGCCTAAAAATTCATCATGCTTACATTCATAATTATACTTTTCACATAATCAGTATCGTTGATCTGATAAAGTTATTTGGCCAGTGATTGATTATTAGAATAAAATAAAATTGCTTGTATTACTACAAGTACATCTGCTACTCATAGGTATTGCAGCAGGTTTGTTAATAATCTTGCCAAGTCAAGCAGCGATTAAGTGGAGGATCCAGGAGTGGAATGTTGGCATTTCAATTCCAGAGGCCTGTGTTCCTAAGAAGGAAGCTCTTTTAATACTCTTTTAGGTATATTTGAAATATTTGTCTACTTAAAAAGGCATATTGGAATGCACGTGAGTAGAGATAATACTATCTTAGAGACAGCCTTGAATTCACTCTAATTTACCTAAGCAATAAATCACTCACAAGCTATATTTTCATAATTGTAGATTCCTTGCAACACACCTCTGATCTACAAATCTGCAAATGAGAACTGATCCTCATTTATGGCCACTGATTCCACGACTGAGCCAGTGAAGGTGTTGCTTTCCTAAGAACCCTTCTGGATGCTCTCACATTACTTTTGGCATCTATTTTTCCTTTTCTGACTTAACTACTCTGCTACTGGGGCCTCTTGGTCACAGAGAACTGAGTGCTGTCTCATTAAGGTCTGCTACGTGTTCTGTCATGCATTGTTCTATTTTCTACTGCCTCCATTATCAAAGCCCTTAAAGAGAAAATATTTATTTACTTCCTGATGGTAGCACTATGCTTTTGGCTACAAGGAAAGCTATCCATTAGGATATCAAGTAAACCATTTTAGTTGTTGGGTTTTTTTCCTTCCGGATTTACCCCTCTAATCGGTCCCTTAAATGCCGAGAGTACAGCTTTGTAACTCAGTATTAAAATCTGGCTTGGCACATGAACGACTTTGACTCTGTTGGGACTCAGAAAACAACACCCCAAAATGAAGGCCTCGAAAGCACCCCCAGAGCAAAAGTCTTTCTCTCCCTTCTGCTCTCCTGTCTCTCACTCCCATTCTCCCCCAGGGCTACCGATAGAGACCAAAATTCCTCCTCCCCAAGGCAGGTGATAGAAACCAGAACCCCTTTTCCCCAAAGCCAGCCATAAAACCTAAAAATATTATTCTAACTTTTCCTCTGCTTTTCTGGGTAAAAGCTGTCCATAAAGAAATTATCTGACCTAGCTTATTTTTCTGTAGATCTTAAGATCTCCATTCCAGAAAGGGTCCTGCCTGGCACCCCGAAGGAAGGTATGCTTAGAGAGGGCAAGAAGAATCTAGCTGAAAAAATGCTCAAAGTCTCTAATTAGGAAAATGCAAATCAAAACCACAGTGAGACATCACCTAACTCCAGGGAGAATGGCTTTTATCAAAAAGTCCCCAAACAACAGATGCTTACATGGATGTGGAGAGAAGGGAACACTTATACACTGTTGATGGGACTGCAAACTAGCACAACCTCTATGGAAAGTAGTATGGAGATATCTCAAAGAACTAAAAGCAGATACACCGTTGGATCCAGCAATCCCACTGTTAGGTATTTATCCAAACGAAAAAAAAAATCACTTTATCAAAAAGACACTTGCACTGGAATGTTCACTACAGCACAATTCACAATCACAAAGATGTGGAATCAACTGAAGTGCCCATCAGTACATGAGTGCATTAATGAAATGTGGTACATGTATACTGTAGAGTACTACTTAGCCATAAAAAATAGTGAACTAATATCTTTTGTAACAACCTGGATGGAACTGGAGACCATTCTTCTAAGTGAAGTATTGCAAGAATGGAACAACAAATACCACATGTACTCACTATTAAATTAGAACTAATTGATCAATACCCCTGTACACATATAGTAGCAACACTCAATGGAAATCAAGCAGGTGGGAGAGTGGTGGAGGGGACAGGTAAATTCACACCTAATGGGTGCAATGCGCGCTATCTCGGTGATGGGCACACTTATAACTTTGATTCAAACCGCACAAAAGCAAATCATGTAACCAAAATGTTTGTACCCCATAATATTCTCAAATAATAAGAAAAGAATCTCACAGGGTTTCCCCGCTTAGTCTATTAGCGTTAGCTCACACCCTTCTCGTCCAATCCTGTTTCTACATGGGTGCCCACATTATGTTGAACCTAAGGAAAAAAATGGACCATTTCCCCTGTATCTTCAGGTCTTCATTCTGAAGCCTGCTGTGTGTGTATACAAGTTAAATAAATTTGTATGCCTTTTCTCCAATTAATCTGCCTTTTGCAAGTTGATTTTTCAGTAAAGCTTGGCCCCCTAAAACTCTTATTTGCCTAACGCAGGAGGGATAAAGTTGCTCTTCCTTGAATTCATTATCATACATAGAAAAGCCAATTTAACCATAGTGGTTTTTTTTTTCTTTTTTTTTTTTTAACCCATAAGTTGCTGGCAAAACTATAATATTTAACATGTACAGAATCTAAGTTATATTTTCCTTGTATTTTAAAAAGGCCCTGATGGAATCTGAGGGTACCAAGTTTCTTATTCCCTTCTGCATATTGAGCCTACATCTTCTTTCAGTTGATCATTTATGATAATTTTACAAACTTTGTTGGTTTTTCCATCTGGAATCTCTTAACCTGGGAGCATAACAGGTAGATAGGTGGGCTTCATGTGGCTGGGCAACCCTTTGTGACATTACATGCAAAATATTGATCGTATGTACGTATGCACATTTTTATGGAGATGAGTTTGCTAACTTCTATCAGATTCTCTGAATGGTTAGTGACTACAAAATTAAGAATCACTACAAAGAATACAATAGATTGTATAGAATACAATGAGGGAAATGGGCTGGACTGTGAATGCTACTCCTTATCAGCCTGTCACCATTCAAGTTAGGCTCCAGGGGCACCCTCTACGCTTTCAAGAGGCTGTACCTCTTCTACTTCCAGCAGTACTGCTGACTACATATTCTGAAAAGCATTTCCACTGCAGTACAATTAGTTCTCCCGTACTCTGCAAAAACATACTCTTTATACCATATCTAGGCTCATAAAGGAGTAAAGTAAATGTGCCGGGTGTTGGGGAGAGAAGGAAACAACAATAGTAAACTAACGGAATGGAAAGCCTTTAGTAAATGCTAAAGTCAAGATTGTCTTTGAGGCATGTGTCAGTTTCAGCACTGGGATTAAAACATCAAGCTTCAGCTCACAGCGATGTTAGGTTGTGCTATAAACTGAATTGTGTGTCTCCTCTTCCCCCAAATTCATATACTGAAGCACCAACTCTCAGTGTGCCTGTATTTGGAGATAGGGCCTTTTGAAGGTCATAATGGGAGGACTCTAACACAATAGGATTAGGGCTCTTATAAGAGATATGAGGATGTGCTCTCTCTTCTCTCCCCTCTCCCTCTCTCTTACCCTTCCTCTCTCTACCCACTCCACCCTACTCTGTGAGGACACAGAAGGAAGGTGGCTGTCTACAAGCAAAGGAGAGCCTTCACCAGAAACTGGCCCTGCCAGACCTTGACCTTAGACTTCCTAGCCTCTAGAACTGTGAGAAAATGAATTTTTGTTATTTAAGCCACCTACTCTATGGTAATTTATTAAGGCAGCCTGAGCAGACTAATAGAGTTAGTTTCTCTAGGATGCCAATATTTACCCAAGATCATTTACAAAAGCCGGTCAATCAACAACCAGGCATCACACAGAAACAAGCACTGTTTTTTTCAGGAGGCAAAATCCCCAATTTTGTTCCATAGATTTCTAAGGATTAATTTGAGTTCAGAGTCAAAAAAAAATCACCAAATACGTAAGTAATCAAGTTACGATACTATGAGTGAGAGTAACCAGGAAACAAACAGATTTAGGTTCCCAAGGACCACAGATGTTAAAAGGGAGCAAATATATCATCCATGTGTGAAGTAGTTAAAGAAATAAAAGGGTAGCATAAAACAACAAGCAAGAAACAAAGGATTACCAAACATCGCCAGCCAGAATTAAAAAATAACTGAAAAGAAATTAAGCTACTAAAAAATAATTGAAAAAAATTATAGGAGAAGTGAAGGATAGATTAGACCCAAATAAAGAGTATCAGTAAACAAACATTTGTGAAGGAATTAGTATAGATGAAAACTGTGGGGTGAAGAAAAAAGTGTTAAAGGGACATTTTACATATTTAAATGTTTCTATTAAAGAAGAAAGGCTGAAAAATTAAGGCTAACCGATTTAACAGGTAAAGAAAAATGGAAAATGAAAACAAAAATAGAAGAAGTAATATATACTTCTGTAATATATATACACCACATTTTCTTTATTCATTCATCTGTTGTTGGACACCAAGTTGATTCCATATCTTGGCTATTATAAATAGTGCTGCAATAAACATGGGAGTGCAGATACCTCTTTGACATACTGATTTTATTTTCTTTGGATATATACCCAGTAGTGGGATTGCTGGACCATACAGTAATTGTATTTTTAAGTTTTTGTTTTCCATACTGTTTTCCATGATGGCATACTAATTTATAATCCCAAAAGAGTGTAAATGTGTTCCTTTTTTTCTAAATCCTCACCAGCACATATTTTCTTTTTTCTTTGCATTTCTTTGATGATCAGTAATGTTGAACATATTTTTATATTCCTGTTGCCTGTTTGTATATCTTCTTTTGAGAAATATCTATTAAGGTCTTTTTGCCCATTTTTAATTTTTTTCTTTCTGTTGAGTTGTTTAAGCTCCTTATACAGTCTGGGTATTAATCTCTTATCAGATATATAATTTGGAAATGTTCTCTCCCATTCTGCAGGTTTTTTCTTTTTAAAGAAATAGCTTTTAATTTTGACTACAGTTCTCCTTTCTACTATTTTATTATAAAATCTGTTATCAATTTCTACATTTGGTAATACTTATTTCCTTTTTTGTTTAATTTATTATTTGTTTTCTATTTGTTTCTCAGTTTAAGTGCCACTGCTTTTTAGTTTTTATTCTTTAAAAAATTTATGGAGATTTTTATAGCTATTTCCTTCTGAGGACAGTTCTTATAGTATCAATATTTATTTACTCTATAATAATAATTTAGGAGCAAGTTTCTAAATATCAAAAATAGTTAATCTAGGTGGTCACATTTATATTACATATATATATTTTTGTTTGGTCAACAAGGTTAGTATCTTTTATCTGGGCTATATATATTATATATTTCTAATTTGTTGGATTCCACCAGGGAAATAGACTGGAAAATACGTACTTTGTTAAATTGTTCTTTGTAGCAAAATATAAGGTTAACTGTTTCAACCTTCCATGGACACACTAAAGCAGGTGCACACTCATTCACACATTACAAGGTTCTAGTTATTAATTTGGGTTTGTTTATTGTGCTGTTCAATTCTTTGTCCTCTCCCATTTATTTTTCCAGACTTCTGAAGACATGTATTAAAATTCCTACTGGAGTTATATCCTCCCTGAGTGTTCTTTGTTTACTTAAGAGCTGTTGCTTTGCCTACATAACTGCTCTCCTGTTTTGTGTATTATAACTACTATATTTTCTTCATTCAGGATGCCTGTTTTTCCTCGCTATATGACATCTCTTTATCTGTTTAGTGCTGCTGATTTTAATTTTATTTTGTTTGATTTTAACATTGTCACTCATGCTCTCTTTGGTTTTCTTTTTGATACCTATTTGCCCACCCCACTATTTCAGCCTTTCTTTTTTGACATTTTCTTTTACATGTATTGCTTGTAAATAGCTGCTTTTTTTTAAAGCCAGTTCCTGCTTTGAGTAGAATTTCTTTTTCTGATCACATGTATATAAAGCCTATATATTTCATTTTAGTCTTTATTCTTTGTGTTTATTACTTATGCTGCCACTTTGGGCTCCCTCAGCCTTTTTTTCTGGCTGTTTGACATTGCTCTTTAATTCATTTCACTACACTTTCCTATTTTTTTTTTTTGTTTTAATTTTTTGGTTGGTTAGCCATGTATCTACCCCTGAACAGTCTTTTTGGTCAGGTAATCATTACCTTACAGGAGAATCATTAATACAGCTCCCTCGCACACTCAAAGGGGCTCTTGGTTGGATGATGTGCTGTGCAGCCATTCTGTTTGTTCTTACTGATCACCTTCCCTTTTCCAGTGTCGTAATCATCTATGTATTCCTTCACTGTAATGTAGATAGAAAACAACTATTTACAAGACAACGGTTTTCAGTTTCTCCCCACCCCACATAAGACAACTGCCTGCACTCCTTCCTCCTACCCTAAAGAAAACGTTGAAACACTTTTCCTTCTTTCTCTGCAGCCTCAAATCTGAGGTTTTGCTTTGATATTTTAGTTCAGTTAATTCCAAAATATTCTGAGAATGTACTTGCCATATGTCTTTTTTCTTATGTCAGAAATCCTTATTTAGCATTTATAAGAACTCCCAGACAGAGAGTATTATCACTCCCTTTGATGTAACCTAAGGTGGGTCCCTCGCTGTTTTCTCTCGTGGTGATTTCAGGTTTTCCATTCTGATTTTTTGATATTTGGATAGAGTCTTTCTCAGGTATTTTTTTTTCTCACTTGCAGTTTTGTGGGTGACAGAGGCACTGAGAGGTCACTATCTTCATGTAGCCTCCACCCTGTGACAAATAAGTTACCATAATGCACAAAGCAGTTTCCTCTGTGGTCTCAACCCAGGAGTCTGTCATCTTCTAGAAGAATCTCTTCCTTTAGGATTCTGTCCAGAGCCTTCTGCTTGTTTTTTCCTCTCTTGCACAGCTGGGCTCCCTTGGGTACATATTTTCTCTTCTGCCCATTGAGGCCTGGTGGCTGGGATAAAATGCAGGGTCTCATGAATGGATCCACCACTGGCAGCAGGTTTTCAGTGACGCTGGGTATGGGGGTGGGGGACCCCTCACTGTTCTGCCCTGCGGGAGGAAAGGGCACTGCTCACTGCTCACTTCCTCCCTATCTCAGTGAGAGCCAGAAATCAAACAGTAATATCCAGTCTCTTCATCTCTATTTAGGCATAAATGAGTACCTGCTGTGGGTTCTACTCAGATCACCATTACTTCATTGGAGACAGATTCCTGGGCACTTCCCTTCTCCACTAAAATAGAATTTAGAAGGGGAGAGGGATTTTGTCTGCTTTGTTCACTGCATTATCCTTAGTGCTAAAAGGAGAGCCTGGCATGAGTTAATGAATGAATGGATGCACTTTAGAGGTGATATTAAACAGTAAGCTGGCGTGAGTTTTGAAAAGTGATTTCTCACAGCAACTTTGGAAGCATAGGTGCTCGTTTATTATGATAAGGCAAGTTTTTTTCGTCTTTAAAAAGGTTTGCAAAAAACTTATTTGGCTTTCCAGCCTTAACGAGAGTAATTCTTAACAGTACTGATTTTGTTCTTGAAAAACTGAAAGCAGAAAATATAAAAAAGAAAAAAAGTACCAATTTTGTCATCTTCATCTCTTTTTCCAAAAAAAGAAAAAGGATAAAACATTACGCACATGGTGAATATTAAGAGGGCTTAAACCTATAAATTGGAATTTCACACAGGGCCTCCCCAAACAGTGATCCCCTCAAACGTATACAGATGTTCCTCTGAAGACTAAGTTGCCAGCGTAGGAAAGTGTTTCCTAGGTGTGAATTTATGGCTGCAAAGTTTGGCTTGTTCCTGTGAGGAGGTTTGTCATCTGGCTTATGGGAGACCAGCAGCCAAGGACCAAAAGGACGGAAGTGGAAGTGACATCTTCATACAAGGCTGGAGGAAGGACCAGGTGAGGGCAGACCCAGGCTGGACAGGTGATGCCTGCCTGTGTTGGTACTGATAGCACCGTAACGAGGACTTGGAGCAATACCGACACTAAGGGGCATTCTCCTGCCTTTTATTTTCTAATTTTGAATAGGAAATAGAAGACAACTCTCTTACCCTGTTAACACGAGGCTTATGATTTATACTAATGCTGTCTGTTGTGTTCTGAACAAATAGTCTAAAAGTAGGCCCATAAAGGAAGATCTATAGATACAGGATGAAGGGAAAACAGACTTCCACTGTTAATCCGTGTGGGCGAAGATAAATCCTGAATTTTAAGAAATGAAGTATTGGACTTAAGCATTCGACTGACGTGGAAATACAATTCATTTCTCCATCTGGTTTTACCTTCTCTCTGGTCTTATTTTTAGGGAGTCTGGATATGCTCCAGGTCACACATAATGGGGGAAAAAGCGTTTTCCTGCACATAAGTGGGCTGGGCCCTAGATAATGGTGACTTTGAAACCATAGCACCCCATGCAGATGGCTTTGCACTTGGAGTCATGTCCATCCATCAGGTCATGGAGCCATTATTATTTCATACCTGTTTATAACTTGAATGCTATAATTATTGAGCTTTTAGCAAAGTTGCATAATGCATTAAAAACAGATCTTAGCTGTGCTCTGGGGAATTAATGAGAAGGCTTGCGTAGAGAGAGGGCAGGCACATTCTCCTGATTTTTATCTCAGCTTTCTGGCTACTTCTTCTCAATCTTCTTCACTGGGTCCCTCTCATCTCCCTGACTTAACACATTGAATATCTCCAAGGTGTAGTCTGTGAACCTCTCTCATTTTGTCTGCAATGCCTTCCTTTCTGGTTAATCTCACAAAGTCTCGTGTCTTTAAATGCAGTCTTCTCAATTTCCATGAATGGTAACTTTAATCTTTAGATCACACCAAAAATATTGAAATCAAACCTTCTCCTTCCTTCCTTTCAAGTCACTTATTTCATCTATTGGTAAATTTCATTGATTCCACCTTCAAACTAAATTATATCTTATATAATATTCCATTCATTCCTCCCCACTTCCCCGTTACCAACTTAGTCTGTGTCACCATCTTCTCTTGCTTTGATTAGTCCAGTCATTTTTCTACTGTGCCATTCTTCTCTTTATATTCTCACACAGAAGCCGGGATGATCTTATTAGGGTAAATTCAAGCAAATGTCAGTTCTCTGAAGAAAACCCTTCGATGGCTCTCCATCTCAGCTAGGAAAAAGCCGAAGTCCTGCATGGCTGACAAAGCCCTGTGCAGTCTGGATCCCGATCATCTGTGGTCTCATCTTTCTCTCCTCATCCCCAGCTCATTTTACTACAACCACACACACTCGTCAGCTCCTCCTTGAACCCAGTGCACGCACTTCGGACTCAGAGCCTTTGCACACACGCTTTCCATGCAGATAGCATGACAGTTACATGCCTCGCGCCCCCACTTCCTTGCAGTGTTCACTCAGTTCAGTCTCCCCTCTCTGCGGCTCGCCTTGGTCACCTTACTTCGATTTGTAACTTCCCTTGATCCAGCACTTCCTATTACACTCCAAGTTTTTCTGCTCATTTCATCTTGCTAGGTAAGATGATCTCTATTTTTCACAGTTATTTTATTTATTGTAAACCCTTATACCCACCTCATTCTTAATAGAATGTGAGTGCAATGAAATAATAGATGATTTTCTGTTTTCTTCTCTGCTGCAGCCCTAGGGATTGGAAAGGTGCGTGCAACATAGTTGAATAAATATTTGTCGATTTAATGAATGCATGAGTGAAACAACCGATCAATTATTCGATCAAGCCCCTCTGAGATTATAGTGTTGGCCACAGTTGCCCTATGTTGAGAAACATGCTAGAGTTGAGAATTAATAGACAGAAATAAGGTTAATAGTCTAAGTCAGATGATAAGAAAACAGTGAAAGCGGAGTAATGAAAATGGATAATCTGTAAAGTAGTGAGCACTGCTATCCCTGTTGCTCAAAGGCAGATGAATGATACTTAGAAAATTTAAATAATTTCCTTATGGTTCCATAGCTAGTATATGGTGAAGCTGGAATTGAAATCTACGTCTGTTTGTAGCAGAGAAATGGGGAATTTAGTGGATATATTATGGAATCTAGTTTATTTTGGTTAATTTTAAATACTTGCTATAGAAACTTTGAATTCTTGGTCTGCTTATGCCTTTAAGTAAAAAAGACATGGACTTCTTCTTTTTCACTTATTTGACTATTATTTCACTTGAGAAGGGTTTGAGTTAGTTATTTAGTCTAGTATGTTGGTTTTCATTACCATGTGTTTTCATATTTGATTTATGTTATTATGTAAAATTTTGCCAAGTACTGACCGGGTTCCTGGATATTGTGAAGGATGAAGAACACAACCAACCTTAAGTCACACGACAAGGTTACTCTAAAACCCCTTACAGCATCACCCGTGGTTCTGGGTACCTCACCCCTGCTGTGGCAGTAGGTGATGTCCTTTCGCTTGCAGCATCCCAACTCCAGAGAGCCCGTCCGACACTGTCTGAGCATGACAGCCCGAGTCTCCATCTCCACACTGCCTCTGTGATAGCAGACTTAGACAGCAGAAAAGTACGGGGTAGAACTCAGTGGCTGTCCTTATCAGTCCAATGCCTGTGTCCTTGGCCATCTCTTCTTTCAATGGAGTTCACAACTCAGGTACATCTTATCTTCCACACCATTTTATTAGCTGGAATTTTATTCTCCAATTTTAATAGGTCATTTTTTTCCCCCATTGTTCTTAGATGGCTTTTGTTTCAACACTTTAGTTCATGTAGAAAAGAAACTGTCTTGGAATGATACATTTCTGAAGTGGGAGCCGAGCACCTATTGTCAGATGTGTTCACCATCTATGTCTCGTGGCAAATGTGTTCAGTCCCTACCTTCCTTTCTCCTCCCGGTTCTCAGCCTTCCTGGGACCTCACATATCAAAACTCATCCCTGCTCAGTGCTGAAGGACTTAAGGAAAACCCCTTTCTGTAATTTGTGTATACGTTTGATGAATTGTATAGTACGTTAGGATAGCTAAATACTTAGATACACCTAAAATGTAAAAGACTACTTTAAAATAAATGGAATTCTTGCACTAATGTTACTGTGTGGTTTGTATTTCTTAGTGAAGACAAATGTCTTAGGTTAATATTTGTTCCCATCATTGCTGAAGTAGGAAAGATCTTGCACCTTTTCAAAAATTAATTTTATTTTAGAGCTTTGGGTAGTATGGACATTTTAACAATGTTGATTCTACCAGTCCATGAGCAAGATATATTTTCCATTTGTTTGTATCATCTGCAGTTTCTTTCCTCAGTGTTTCATAGTTATCTTTGTGGAGATCTTTCACCTCCTCGGTTAAGTATATTCCTAGGTATTTTATTTTCTTTGTCGCTATTGTGAATGGTGTGGAGTCCTTGATTTGACTCTCAGCTTGACTATTATTGGTGTATAGAACTATTTGAGATTTACATAATTACTGTGAAAATAGTAGAGAGTTCCTATATAACCCATACCCAGTTTCTCATATTATAAACATCTTACATTAATGTGGTCTATTTGTCATGATTAGAGAACCACTATTGATGCATTACTGTTAACTGAAGCCCACACTTCATATTTTCTCAGTTTTCTCTTAATGTTCTTTTTTTATCCCAAGATCCCAACAAGGATGCCATGTTACATCATTTCCATAGGCACCTCTGGCTTGTGACAATTTCTTAGACTTTGTTTTTGATGATTCTCAGGCTGACTTTGTTTTGATGACCTTGAGAGTCTGAGTATGACTGGTCATAGAATGTCCCTCTATTTAGATTGTCTAATTCTTTTCTAATGATTAGACTGGAGTAGTATGTTTGAGAAGACCACAGAAATACAGTGTCAATCTCATTACATCATATCAAAGACACCTATTATCGATATAACATATTATTTACTAATACTTTATTTTGTTCCTCAAATTATTCCAGCTTTGGTCTTTGGAAGCTCTTCAAGTTGGCTCCTTCATCCCTTTGACATACCCTATCATTGTGGGCTTTGTTTGTTTGAGTCCTTTCTTATATCTGCCATTATAAGATGCTACCCACTCATCTTGTGTATTCCCTATCCCAGTCTTAGAATCAACCATTTCTTCAAAGAGCCTAGTTTGTTTTTTTTTATTGGAGAATGTATTATTATAAGTCAAGATCTGTGCCCTAGCAATTCTAGTTAATACTGAGGTGGTATTGATCTAGGCCCTCTCAGCTGACAAAGCAAGGAGACATATGTGCTCATGAATATGTATGTGTCTATAAATATTTCTTGAGAAATCATTTGTGTCTATATTAAACTAAATAGAAGTGCATTTGGAAGTCTTCAAATCTAATTCATTACCATATGGATCATTTTAGACTCCTCCTCTTATCTGTGACCTAACAGTGAGAAATCCAAAATTCTTTTATTTTTTCAATTTCAATATATGGTTATTCCTCAGTATTTGTGGGGGATTGGTTCTAGGACTTCCCACAAATACCAAAATCCCAGAATGTTCAAGTTCCTGATATAAAATGGCATAATATTTCCATATAACCTAGCATATCATCCTGTATACTTCAGCTCGTCTTTAGATTACTTTATAATACCTAATACAGTATAAATACTTTCAAACAGTTGTTACACTGTATCATTTAGGAAATAATGCCAAGAAAATAGTCTGTAAATGCTCAATACTGAAGCAATTTTTTTTCCCCAAGTAATTTCAATCTGTAGTTGGTTGAATCCATGGATGCAGCACTCACAGATGTGAAGGGCCAACTGTATTTGCGTTGCTGTTTTAGAACATTGTTGTGTAATCCAGACCACTGTGGAAAACAACTTTATCAGCTAGAGTACAGTGCTTATGTACAGTTCCTTTTGCCCTTAGTCTTACGGACTCATTTCCAAAGTTACTTAGGTCAGTACCTTTTTCCTTGAGCCCCTTCAGTAAGGTTGTTTCCTTAATTTTTTAAAAAAGCACATTATGTTGTTTTGTCACATACTTTGTTCCATCCTGGGATAACCCAACTTCCTCGATAACTTTTTAACATTTTGTATACATTATGATTTACTCTTTGTGTTGTAAAATTCTATGGGTTTGACAAATACTTAATGTATTGTATTCACATTAAAGTATCATAAGAATAATTCCACTGCATTAAAAAAATCAAATGTGCTTCACTTATCCCAACCCAATCCTTCAGTCACCTGGTCTTTTTTCTGTCTCTATAGTTTTGCCTAGAGTGTAATGCATCTAGAGTTTTGTCTAGAATGTAATGCATTTATAATCATACAGTATGTAGCTTTTTCATGGCTTGATAGCTCATTTTATAAATTTCTGAAGAATAATCCACTTCATGGATATACCACAGTTTGCTTATCCTTTTATTCATTCAGGGCCATCTTGTTTGTTCATAGTGTTATGAATAAGGCTGCTATGAATATTCTCAGACAGGTTTTTGTGTGGACATAAGTTTTCAAACAACTGGGATAAATACCAAGGAGAGAAATTACTAGTTTGTATGGTAAAACTATGTTTAGTTTCATGTCTTTCAAAGTGCTGTACTAGTGTGCATTCATACCAGCAATGTATGAGAGTACCTCATGTTTGCTGGCAAGGATATTTCTTTGCATTCTTGCCAGCAATGAGTATTGTCATTTTTAAAAATTTTATCCATTCTAATAAGTATGTTGTGGTATCTCATTGTTTTAACTTGAAATTCTCTACTGGCAAATGATGTAGAACATCTGTACATGTGCTACGTATCTTCTTTGGTGAGGTGTCTGTTCAGATCTACCAATTTTTAAAACAGATTGTGTTTTCAGAGTTGAGTTTTTTTTTTTTTTAAATTTTTAACTTTCCATTTTGAAATTATTTCAAATGTACACAAAATTTCAAAAAATATTGCAAAGAATTATGATATGAATTTTATCCAGACCTATCAAATGTTAACATATTACAATACTATCATTCAATAAAATGCTGTTAACTAAGTTATGGAATGTTTTCAAATTGTCAATAATGTTCTTTGTCTGGTCCAGGATCAAAACTAGGGCTGCATGTTGCATTCTGTTTTCATGTCTTCTTGGTATCCTTTAATCTGGAACAATTCCTTAGTCTTTGTCTTTTAAGTCCTTGAGAGTTTTGAAGAGTACTGGCCCAGTTACTTGGTAGAATGCCGATGCATTTTGTTTGTCTGATGTTTCCTTATGATTAAATTCATATTATACATCTTTAACAAGAATATCACAAGTAATAATGTATCCCTCTCCATGCATTCCATCAGGAGACATATGACATTGATTTGTCCAATTAATGGTGATGCTAACTTTGATCACTTGATGAAGGTATTGTCTGCCAGGTTTCTCTACTACAAATTTACTTTTTCTCTTTGTAGTTAATGTGTCTTATATGGAGATTCTTTGGGACCATGTAAATATTGTATTCTGTTTCTCATTATACTAGCTTACTCATTTCAGCATCTGCTGATGAATCTTGTCTGAAACAAGTATTCTTGTGCCTGCTGCCAAATGGTGATTTTTTCTATTTTTATCAATCCTTTCATATTTTTTAATTACAATCCTTCTACAAGAAAGAGCTGTCTTTTCTCCCTCATTTATTTATTTTCTTATTTATTTATTTATATTAGTATACTCTTGAATACTTTTCTATCCCATTGGATATTATCCATTACTCTAATTTTTGCTCAAATTGGCCCAGGTTTGACCACTGGGAGTCTTTTCAAGTAGGCTGCTTTGTCCTTTCTACATGCCCTAAATTTGTCATATTTTGACTATCAGCAATCAGTTGGGCAATACATTCCAATATAAAAAGAGACATAAAATAAGTAATCTTTACACAATTCAAGTTTTATGTATTCATGTGAATATGCATATGCAGTAGTCATCCCCTCCCCTTATTCTCAAGGTATCTATTTCAAGGCCCCCAGTGAATGCCTGAAAATGTGGACGGTACCAAACTCAGGCACAGCAATACTGCCAACAGTTGATCTGATAATGGAGGTGGCTACTAACTAAGGGCAGGTAGCACACACACTGTGAATACTCTCACCAGAGGGACGATTCACTTCCCAGGCAGGTCCGAGCAGGATGGCTTGAGATTCCATCACACTGCTCAGAATGGTGTGTGATTGAAAACTTAGGAATTGTTTATTTCTAGCACCACAGGTAACTGAAACCATGGAAGGTAAAACCACATGTAACAGGGGACTACTATATGTATTAATTACTGTTGTAGTTTAAAAGGACCTTGAGGACTGTAACAAGACCTTGACATTGAATACAGTATTTTAAGAGTCAATGACTATTGACTTTTTAGAATTTCTTTAATCACACATCTTCTACAGTGTAATATTTTCCTCCAGGAACAAAAAACAACACTCTGTACTAAGTAGTGTTGCCTGAGCAAAGTTTCTGTTCAAGCTAACAGGCCAATTAATTCATTTATTCAATAACTAGTAATCAAGAACACAAAGTCTGGGTCATTTATCTGAATGATGACATGTTACTGACAGTGCTATTTGGCATCCTGCTCTGCCCATGGTGGGGGATAGCCATGTCCTCTGCAACAAAAAATGTACTCCATTTCTGCTTTAGCAGAGGTCCCCAACCTTTTTGGCACCAGGGACAGATTTAATGGAAGACAATTTTTCCATGGACCCAGGGGAGGGGAGGATGGTTTCAGGATGATTCAGATGCATTACATTTATTGTGCATTCAAACCTCTCTGCTAATGATAATCCGTATTTGTAGCTGCTCTTCAGCACTAGGATCACCACCTCAGCTTCACCTGAGATCATCAGGCATTAGATTCTCATAATGAGCCACAACCTAGATCCCTCCCATGTGCAGCTTACAGTAGGGTTTGAGTTCCTATGGGAATCTAATGCTGCCGCTGATCTGACAGGAGGAGGAGCTCAGGTGATGATGGGAGTGATGGGGAGCAGCTGTAAATACAGATGAAGCTTCCTTTGCTCAAGCACAACTCACCTCCTGCTGTGCAGCCTGGTTCCCAACATAGTGGTACCAGTCTGTGACCCAGGGGTTGGGGACCGCAGCACTTTAGGATTTTCTATTTATATAATTCATCCTTATCTTTAGCCAACCCCTTCAAAGATTCATAGACGTCATTATCACAAGTCAATTCTCTCTTCTGTTGCAGACCTTACGAATTATATCAAGCGTAGAAGTTCACAGTACAACACAACAGAAGTATATCTCACAAAAGAAGATTTCTTCTGTTCTGTGGATTATTTTGATTTGGGGTGTAAAAGTCTTATACTTCCCAGCAATCTTTATACAGTAACAAAATCCAAATAAAAAGCCATTGAAGAAATAAAAAACAAGCACCATTTCTGAGATGGCAGCTGTAGGAAGTTGTGACCCAATGGATCATAAGGTCCCACTCCTGACTCGGTAAACTTGGGGGATGAGAGCCAACGAGAACCAAGCCCCAGTTTCAGACGATCAAGAGAAACAGACGGCACAGCCACACTGAGGTTGTTTATCCTGATTACTTAGATGATGTTTGTTTTTTGTGTCCCTCAAACAAGGCTGAGCACTGGCTAAGTCAGGCTACTGGCCCGTAGTAGCTACCCACGTCACATCCATTCACCACCTGTTATAGCCACAATGAAAAAAAATTATTGGACCATGACATGTTCTAGCCTTGGTGAGTGAAGGAAGGGACGAGTGATGATTGTAACTCTTCATTTTTATCTTTTACGTCCCATTGTAGGCTTTTTATTAAAGCTCCAAATTTAATGATACATCATTTGACATGTTTACATCATGTAGTTTAGGGTGGTTGGTTTGAGCCTTAAATTGTAGTAAGAACCTACCATTTGGGCCCAACTGAAACAACTACCTGCAGTAAAACTCCACGCCCCAGAGACAGCAGTGCTGATACGTGCAACTCAGTACTGAGAAAGGGGAATGTTCCAGAGTTGGCCACAGGCAAAACATTCTTTTGAACTTCATGCACTATTTTTTACCATCTTCCTAGTTGAGACCTCAATTCCTTTCCCTGATTGTAAATCACATTTATTCCAGACAATTTTTTTTAACCTTCTCTTATATTGAAAACTTTTAAAAATGTTCACATAACACAGTCACTTAAATACAATGTGGGGCATTCTGTATCTCCTTTGGTCTTTCTTTCTTGATAATATAGAAGCTGCAGTCTGATAAAACTCATGTGACTTTATGCTTGTCTCTACAGACCTTTCCAAAAATCTTTAACAAGTATCATTACAAATAAAGCTTTCCAATGTCAATGTTATTTATTTTTCACAGTGACCAAGGATGTGAATATTTGTTCATCAGTGTATTGATTCTATGTAATTTGTATTTGTTAAGAGATCTCCACATGCCAAATGTAGAATATACTACATGGTGCTTAAGAAATTATGCCAGATAAATCCCCTGAGTCTCTATGGGCACTTTCTATGCATTGTCATGTTTAATATTCACACAGAATATTCATGCATTCAACATACCATGGGCTTGGCCCTGTGTGTTAGGTGCTGAGGGGAAACCAGATAGAAAGGAATGTGTCCATTGCCCCCTGAGACTTAAAATATGGCAGGAGAAATGTACGTTTGTTAAATAATCACCCAAATAAATAGGCAGTTGTGAATTGTGTAAAGTGCCATGAAGGTGTTGTGGTTGAGTGCAGTCTACCCACAGGAAGGAACACTTGACCCAAGAGCTGAAGACCTAAGAAAGTTCAGGACACAAAAGAACCATAAATGGGAAATTTTCCCATCTGACCCCAGGACAGGACAGAGTGAGGCTGAGTTTGAGAGATGAAAGAAGGTCATCGTGGCTGGAATGCAGAGTGAGGAGGGAAGGTGAGGCAGGCCGTTGAGCTAAGGGTCTGTAAGACCACGTGGTGGCTCATGTTATAACCATTGCTCTTTCTCCAAGAGCAATGAAGTGATAATGCAGAATTTGAAGTTAGAGGGAGGTGACTGGTGATCCTATTCATGTTTTTTAAAGAGCACTTTTGCTACAGAGTAGAAGTCAGGACGGACTGGCAGCAAGAGGGAGCGTAGCCTATGGCAGTTTAGAGAGATGAGAACCAAAGCAGCAATGCATACAGGAGAGTGGAGGCCAGTCTGCCTGGAGTCGAAGCCTGTGCTCACGAACAGTGCACCTCTGAAATCCTGGCTTCTATCCCGAAGACTGTGCACATTTAGGGCTTAATTTAAAAACAATTGGAATTTCTTATTTCCCTTTGAAAAAGCAACAACTAAGAGGTGAAAGTGGAGCATTCTCTGGTTTTCAGGCTATTGCCTGAATTCTTCTGGCGCATTGATTCTCCCTCGGGCTGCTCATTGCAGCCAGTGGAGAGCTTTTCAGTTTACCGACCTTGGGCTCCACACCCTGGCATCAATGGGTTTGTGTTACAGAGGAGATGTTCCTATTTTATAAAGTGCCCCAGCAGATTCTATGGTGCAGTCTCAGTTGATGACCCCTGTTCCAGCTCCTCCGGTTTCTTCTAGGGAGCTTGGCACCTGGGTCTGCATTTAAATTGTCTTCAGATGAAAGTGGAATGTTCCTAGAGATCAAACTTTTACATTCAAACGTCCTTGATGTCTTTCAAATTACATAGATTTCTATATGAAAATAAAATACAGGGAGATTACCACACACAGAAACGTGGTTAAGATGACTGAAGTCTAAATACACGCTGGCTCATTTGCTATCTCCTTTTGGTGGTTATGAAAATATTCTCTTACAGCCCTGTTGGAGGCAATAAGGAAATGAGGTGTCTGTGTTTGACAACAGAGTTGTTCCAGTTATTCTCTCCCTTCCTACATCAGATTCCTCAGGAAAGCACCTCCTGCAGCAGAATCAACCTGTGTTCACGCCCTGTGTCTTTCAGAGAAATAATTACGCATCACTGAAAGCTCTGTAGCCATCTTTCCCTCATTCTGGTGTTGTAAACCACTGGGTCAAAATGTCCTTTACTTGGTGAGATCGAGAAGGACATGATACCCGGTTTCCTTTCTGCTAAAAGGCTAATAACGAGAACATGTTATGTCTGTCTTTGGCAAGTACATACCCCAGAGAAACCCAGAGAGTTGTTTCAACAAGCAGACCATTACAGGTGGAAGCCTTTGCCATTTTAATGCATCAAGAATATATATATATATTTTTGGTGGTATTGTGTGACTTTTGCTTTTGAAGCTCAAATTTTCTGTGTGTGTGGTCTTTGGTTCCAAGAATAATCCCTTAGAGTTTGACAACCATCAGTGTCCTCTTTGAATAAAGTATATTTTATGTTTTGATCTGATAGGCACAGAGGGTTGCTGTCATTCCTTACATGTAAAAAATATTCTTTTGGAGACCACAGATATTATATTTTAAGGGCCTAGTTTCTTAAAATTTTTGGACCACCTAGTTTCTTAAAAAGGTTATTTTTACCAAGGTTTATTAGAATTTATAGAATGCCATGTACCAAATCATTTTGTGGGATCAAAATTAAGTGATAAATTAATTGCATTTACTGTTTCAAGACCAATAAGGTCGTATTTGTCTCTCTGAAATACTATAAATCAGGAGATATTTAACTATGGGTATCCCTATCCCATTCATTCTCTGGTGTATCCTGTCTGTATCATTCCCTTTCCTCAGCTCTTTCTTACAACACCATGAGGACCAGTTTTATGTGTCGACCTGGCGAAGCTACAATCCCTGGCTAATCAACACAGCCATGTCCAGGTGTTGCTATTTTACTATATTGTGATTAAAGTCCCAAATCAGTTGACTTTAAGCAAGGGAGATTATCCTAAATAATCACAATGAGCCTGACTGAATCTGTTGAAAGGGCTTAAGAGTAGAACTGAGGGTTCTCTGAGGAAAGAGAAATTCTGGCTTTGGATAGAAGCTTTTTGTCTTCTACCTAAGAGTTCCAACCTGCCCTTCCCGATGGCCTGCCCTATGTCTTTCGGACTTGCATTGTCGGCTCCTGCAATCTCGTAGCCAGTTCCTCAAAATATCTAAATAGTCTGGCTGGTCTTTTCTGGTGGAAGCCTGCCTGATCCCACGCCTACTAATTTTTTAGGTCTTTGGTGCATTCCTTCCTCTAAATCTGCCCTGGAGCAGTGCTTCTTAAACATTAATTTACAGAGAATTATCAGGGGAATCTTATAAAACACAGATTCTGTGTAGTACATCTGGGATGGGGCCTAAATATTCTCATTTCCAACGGTCTCCTGGATTGTGGGTTGGTAAACTTTGTAACGTACCAGGTAGTAAATATTTTAGGCTTTGCGGCCATGTGGTCTCTGTCACCACTGCTCATCTATTCAGCACAGAAACAGCCAGAGACAATATGCAAATGAATGGACACGGTTCCTTTCAACAAAACTTTGTTTACAGAAAAGGTGATAAGCCAGGGGCAGGTGAAGTTTGTCAATACCTGTCCGAGGTTCTAACAATGCTATTGTTTCAGAGAGTGCACTTTGAGAAGCAAGACTTTTTCCCCGAGTTTTTATCTAGTTTCATTTATTTTTATTTTTTGGTGGAGCAGGGAGGAGAGAACTTTTGGACACCAGGGAGGGGGGAGATCTAATTTATTTATTTTTGAGAAGGGTCTCACTCTGTCAGAGAAGCAAGATTACAGAGCAGAGGCTCAGAGCAGTAATGTGTAAATTTTTGTAAAGTCTCTGCAATGGTGCACCGGAGCCTTACTCCACCAGCCCATGGGAGCCAATTGTTAAATATTTAGGAATTTTGGCGAATCAGTTATTAGGCTGTTATTACCATGGAAAAGACAAATGCTACAAATCAGGACTTTTTGTTTTTTTCCCTCAGTGTAGGGCTTTAGCAACGCCTCCCCCCGGTATTAAATCCTTCAGGGTTACTTATAATGTGAAGTTTGTCCATGTTTAAAAAAATATGGAAATATATGCATATAAAATGGCAAATTAGTTATTTCAGTTAAATGTCCCTTAAATATTTTGTTAAAATTTGTGTTGTGTCTTTTGTCAAACACAAGAATTGAAGGTTATCTGATCCCTTTTCCTGGCTATGGAAATATAAAAGCTGATTTAAGAATATATGTATTTTGGCAATCATTTTTTCTTTTAAACTACCAGAAGATTTCTAGGCCACAAATAGTTGGTTGGCTAAGGAATTAAACGTGATTTTACTCATTTCTCTCACATGCCATTGTTTCCTGTGTGTGTACCATCTATGTTCAGTGTGAGGCTACACAATATTGAAACCACACAATGTTGTGGATAAAAGAATGTATTTTCAATGTTAGTTGACAATATCTGTTTACTAGGAAAGAAGTATTTTTTATTAGATATTCATGTCATTCCTATTAGAAGTATGAGCTAAATTTATAACCATTTAGTATTAAAAGTATCCTTAAAATATCCATTTACTGTTTCATTTATAAGTAAGTCACTGGAATCTGAGAGGTGAAATTAATGCTATAGTCTGAACGCTTATGTATCTTCAAGATGCATGTTGAAGTCCTAACTCCCAGTGTGATGGAATTAGGAGGTGGGACTTTTGGGAGGTGATTAGGTTGTGAGGGTAGAGCCCTCCTGAGTGGGCTTAGTGCCCTCATAAGGGGTGGAGGAGGCCAGAGTTCCCCGTCCCACCATGTAAACGGCCATTTGTGAACCAGGAAGGGGGCCCTCACCAGGCACTGAATCTGCCGGCATCTTGATTTTAGACTTCCAGTCTCCAGAACTGTGAAAAATAAATTTCTGTTGTTTATAAGCCACCCAGTCCATGGGCCTCTGTTACGGCAACCCAAATGGGCTAAGCCATTGAGTAATTAAAATACCATAGCCAGTTAGCAGCAGGGCTGGGTGGGGATCGCCCTCCTGACTTCCTAGATACAGCACCCGTTGTCTACCACCCTGCTCGATGGTTTTAGCTCCTGCTGGGCACCAGATTCTGTGCTTGACTCCGAGCACAGAGAGATGAGTGAAACATGTCCCCTACTCTCAAGTGGCTCACCATTTCCTTTTGTAAGTGACTCCAGGGTGCTAAAAGTTTTCATACAGGTGGAAAAAGAGACCTATGAGGGTGGAGAAGATGACACAAAGAACTCTGCAAACATAAGTTGAGAAAAACTTCCAAGCGAAGGAACATTAGTTCTGTCTTAAAATGTGTGTTTGTTGAAGAGTTAAATAAACATATGAATGCATGCATAATTAACAAATCAATGAGATAGAGGCCTTAGCCTGATAAGGTACAATAATGGCTTTCATATAGTTAGTTCCCTTTGCCTTACTGTATAGTGTTCTTTCCAAGGAAGAGAGGGTTTCTGCAGAGAAGTTTATTGAAAGGGATGAGAAAGGAACTCCTCAAGGTCTGTCCATTTCCACAAAAAGCACACGCTTCCAGAGAGAGCAGACCCAGCCCCCGGAGGTGTATGTATTAAGCAACCTATTATGAGGTCTAAAGCCAGCATCCCGAGGGGTGAAGAAGAAAAGGAGGCTGGATGGTGGTTTCTCTAAGGCTTCCGTGGCACTGGACTCCTGGTTGTAAATCTGTGACGCTCCCGTCATTGGACTCCTCCGTTCGCACCCAGAGGGCTGCCGCAGCTGCCCGCACCGGCCCATCCTGAGACGCAGCTGTGCACGCCTCCGCCCCGCTCCACAGTCAGCGGTCAGGCCTGCAGCCTGCGGTTATCCGTGGAAACCAGCAAGGGGCACAGATCAGCCCTTTGTTTTAAAAGAGAGCTTGTTTACCAGCATCTTGCTGTACATTTGTCCGTGTCTGCAAACTTCTGGTGACAGCATGATAGAAGTGACTGGACTGAAGGCGATGCCAGGACAGAGTGGCAGAGACGGGTGGAAGTAGCCGGTTGCTGGCACGATGGTGGCAGTGGTTTGAAGGGCAGATGCACAGCAGCCCCTTGCGGTGTGGAAACACACAGCCCGTAATGGCCAAAGGGTGATGGTGCCGTGGGGGTGGGACGAGAGTCTCCTGCATCTCACTACTAACCTGCTTGAAAACTGCACCGACGCGTGTGCACCCCCCATCCGGGCATGGCGAGAAACCCATTCGACACCGGGGCAGTCCTGGGAGGCACTGACGTGTTCTCCCGGTATCTTGTCTCCCGATACGGTGCACAGGGTCTCTGCTGAGTTTTCCTCCCTCCGCTCTAAGGAAGCGTATGGGAGTCAGAGAAACCCTAAAACTTACCTTAGAGGTGGCTCAGTGTTGGCCGAGCTTCCCACCCAAGGTGTGCAGTGACTTCTAACTTAATTTTGCTTTATTATTGTATTAATTTATTTTTTATGAGAGATTGCATCTTCAAAGCGAGAAGAAATTCAGCTCACATGTCTGCACTGAAGTGTTGTTGACTTTCAACGTTTCTGTACCGAATTCCTTCTCCATTCACCAGGTGATATCCAGATGTTCCCTTCCCCATCTTTTGCGGGCTTTCCTTCTCCCTCTCTGGAAATTATTCTTCGGGTCCAGTTGTTACACCAAGGACCATTTTGCCTCCAGGTGAAATCGATAATGTTGACCACAGAGGCCTTCCACTGGCCTGAGAGAGTTTGTGCATTTATGTGTTGGCATGTCTCTCTCCCAAACTTAATTCTTGTTGTCTATTTTGCTTAAGGGACTACAACAATGTCATCTGGAAGATATTAGGGTCTAAGTGGACAAGCCTCTGTTTTCTCTCCTTTCATGCTGCCGGGCGCTGCGGGCAGTGAGTGTGTAACAGTAATGGTAGCACAGAGTCCTGACAGCTCCTCCGTCTCTCGTGCTGCTCCTGAGGGCAGCGCCGCTCAAAGATACAAACTCGCTGCCTCCGATGGCCGAGGCTCAAGGCTATATTTTCCTAACATGCTTCAAAAATGACATTAAAATTGATTGTGGGAAGATTTGATTTTCAGTAGTGTAGTTTTATACCAATTACTAAGAGGGGATTTGTGTTTTGGTCACTTAATTAAACCTCTCGTACTCACTTCATCTTTATTTCAGCTTCAGTCAGAAGTGCCCAAAGCTAAGTTTCTTAGCAATGGATGATGCCGTGGACGTGTGTTCTCAATCCTGGATGATTATTTTCCTTACTAGCTTTTGATTCTGTAATGTAGACAATTCGAAATGGAGCCCTTTGAAAACCAGTTTCCAAATATAGATCTTTGCTGAGTGTGATTCCAGGGCTAATTTCACTGCACCGTTCAGAGATCTAATGATCAAAATATTTCCCCAACGCAGCATCTAGGACTTATACCTCTGAGGGAAAATATAGAAATGAATTTAGTAAAGCTGGGAAAGTATTCATACAAATTTTACTTTATATATTAAATTCTCTAAGATAAATATCCATAGATATACCTGAAAGGAAATGGAATATTTCCCTTTTATTACTAGAAAATAAGACAATAAGTACAGTCATCATACTATTCTTCAGTTTTATTCATCATAATTAGAATTATTTTAAACATGGAAAATAGATTTTCCTAACATAGACAAAAAATTCAAAATCATGTATCACTAGCAAATTACTAATTCAAATTCTATCCCTTAGGGGAGTCATACTCACAATGATTTTTATTAGCAGTCCCGTTTGTATTTTACATCTTTACAAATATATATTGTATATATTTGTAAATATATGAATGTGGAAAAGGCTCAATATTAATCATTTTATTTCAAATGCACAACTGGGTGTTAAGACTACAGTGAAAAATTATTTTCTTTCAAGTGCCCTTTTAAAAGAAAAAAAGTGAAAATATTGATGTGCAGAGAATCAAATTAATCTGATAATACAAGTGAATTGAACAAGCTGTGCAATATAAATATTTTAATCACTTCTTGATCCAGAAGTGCCACATCGACAAAATGAGCAATTATGGTCTACCTCTTGGGAGTCAACTCTAATTACAAAGCGGTAGGATATTACTAAATGTTAATACATGGAAATATCAACCACCAGGCTCTTGAATTTCCATGTGGTTTTTAAACATATACCTTATGCTTGCTTATAAATACTTTTGGTCTAAACTGTATAGGTCCATGAGTTGAGGAGTATTAGTTGTCTTTTAAGCACTTTGTTATAAAGTAGTATTTATCAGTTCTAAGGATATTTTAAAATCAGCCAATGAAAATACATAAACATTTAGAAAACTAGCAACTTAGGGTTCTCCATATATACTATGTCAGAATATCTCTACCCTGAAATCAAGACAACGAAATATGTTACCAGAGGCCTCTGGGGGGCTATGTTTATGGAAAATTTAAAATGGGACAGACATTGGGCTTTGGGAAATGCTTGTCCTGGCTTTCAGACCTAAGACCAGGGTGGCTCAGCTACAGAACTTGACTCTTTCCATTTGGGTGTATCTCAAGCTTGTGATTGAGTTTTAATACATCACAGGGTTCCTCTGTTAACACAATCATTGGGGGAAAGGGAAATCTCTTAGGATGCAACCTCATGTGTATATATGGAATACAATTTTAGACAGAGTTTGGAGGTATACAGTAGGCAAAATTCTAAGGCCCCCAAATTCCTAGCCACTATCGTACACACATCTGGTGTTGCTCAGTCAGATACTAATCAGGGTGGTGTTGTCAGGGGATTTTGCAGATGTACTACATCAGTTGACCTTAAGAATGGAAGATTACACGGCTGGACCTGACCTAGTCACAGGAGCCCTTTAAAAGTGGGACATTTCCTCTGGTGGGTCAGAGGGGGAGGTGGAAGTTCGTAGCACAAAAAGGATTTGACAGGAGTTGCTGGTTTGTAGACGGAGGGGACTGTGTGGCAGGGAAGGGGGTGGCCTCTGGGAGCAGAGAGCAGCCTCCAGCTATAACAGCCAGGCACTGAATTCAAGAACAAAGAGCTTGAAGCATATTTTTCCCTGGAGCCTCCAGATGAGAAATCAGTCTATCCGCTATCTTTATTTCACCTTGTGAAACCCTGAGCAGACAACCCAGTCATGCTGTGCTGGATGTCTGACTTTATAGAGTTGTGAGCTCATAAATTGGTGTATTTTAAGCTGCTAAGTTTACGGTAATTTATGTTATAATAGAAAACTAATACACTGGGGAGAAGGCTACAGCAGCTCTCCCACCTGAAATAAAATCTTTAGAGAGGGACATTTCTAACAAAAATAGGAAGAATATCAACAGATGTATGATGTCACAAAACTTACAATATTCCTGAAATTTCATAATATATTTCAGTCTAGAAAGTGAGTTCGAAATTTTTTTCAGGTCTCAGAATCCCACCCTTACTTCTATCCTAGGTGAGGGGTCCTATAGTCCCCATGTCACACTGGCTGTTAAGAACGTGGTCATGAACACAAGTATGAATGGGTGTGTGACTGGATAGAGAAAAATATGTAAAACATTTGAAAACCTTTTTGTCACAGTCAGTTTTCCTATTAGAAAAATCATTTTGATAAAAGCTCAGTTTGTTACTGCAAATTTCACATTTAATTCCCCACATCTTTTGATCCTCCATTTATGTAAAAATTATGACCCAGATTTAATCAAAAGTTCTTGACCATGAAGCAAAATAGCCTCTATGATAGTGTTCTTTCTTCATATATAAAATGCCCATGTGAGGTTTTAAGGAAATTGCCCAGAAAATGACCAACACCCAATTATTTGTAATAAAGCTAAGCAAAAGATTTCTTGGCATGTTTCAACTGCTGTGTCATTTATTGTATGTCAAGAACTCTATATATGCTCACTTAATCAGTAAACGTGGTTGGAATTGATGCCAATTTTCTATCTACAGTGGAAATTTCCAACAATTTGACTTCAACTTCCCACCGCAGAAATAGAGAATGGAACATCCATTCATGCCCTGCACATTATCCAGTCTTGTTTTTGCTCTTCCTCATTTTTTTACACTATAGTTATTGACTGTACTTTAGAGTACAAAGGGCTCCTATGTCTATTATGAACAAATTTAAGAGTATATCAAATTTGCTATTCCCATTTTCCAGGTAGAATACAATATGTTCAGAGACCTAGTCAAAAAATCATAGAGATAACAACTGAGGCCATAGAATCTAGGTTATCTTTTTAGTGTAAAATGACTTAATAATTAAAATATTTTTAATAATATGAGCAATACCACATCATAGTTTGAAGAACGCCGTTTTGAGAGTAATTTTATCACGTGGCCTTTGCACTGCCCTAAGAAGCACTCCCTTAACAAAGTCATAGATCAGTTGCTTACTAACGTCAGAATTTTCTGCTTCCCTCAAGAAGCATCCAATATATTACCAGGTTATAGTCTGTAAATTCATGGATGCTGAGCTAAACTATGTATTATTCCTGAAGTGTGTTACCCACAGAAATCAATTTTCTCATAAAATAACAAGTTAGATTGCGAAATGCTTCATTTACAAAAAGAAGGCCTCCAGCAACCCCACAATGTAACACTGAAAGATGTTATCTTTACTGTGGAGCTTGTAAGACCAGCCAAATACAACCTAAGTCTGAAATCTATCTTCTATGTGCTTCTTGTCTCTTTTAAAACAAAAAAGTGTATCATTATGTAAATGAAAATGACATTAATGTGGCTATTAATTTAACAAAACCACAGTATTAAAATTATCCTAGAATTTAAATTATAAGAAATATTTTATTTTTGAAAGTGTTTTTGGTCTTCTGATTCTAGAAATTGGTAGTGGCATTCGCCCCACTAAAAAATACAGATGGGGTACTGAAGGTGTGTGTGTGTGTGTGTGTGTACGCGTGTGCATGCCAGTCTGGGTGGGGAAGGGGGTGTGCATTGGTGGAAAGGATTGAGTTCCATCGTGAAATAGTGAGTTTAAGGTAGTTGTAGATGATCAGATGATACTATTCACTAAGTAATTATTTAGAATTCAGGAGAAAAGCTGAATTGCAGATACAGAACTGGGAGTCATTTACATAAAAGAAAGATTTTTACTTTTGTAAAGTATTTACAACAGGAAGGGATGCAGAAAGGATAGAGTATCCAACGACAGGACATTGGGGATTAAAACAAAAATATAAAGGTTTGTCAATGGAGAATAGGACTAGCAAGCAACTGAAGTGGGAAGAAACAGGGAAAAAACAGATGCATAGGAATAGAAAAAGGACGAGAGGCACAAGTGTTTGTTGAGTTCCTGCTGGTAGTTGGGTTCTCTTCCTTTTATACAACTGCTTACTTAGCACTTCTGGATTATAATTTTCACTTTATAGAGGAAGGAACTGAGAACAAGAAGGTTTGGTATCGAGGTAGGAAACGTGAGGTGGGATTTTAATTACAAGTAGATCTGCCTCCACAATCTGTGCTTTCTCTGTTGAACGGTGCTGTCCCACAGCCTAGAATAAAGATGTCATAGAGCCACGGTGTGCCAGCTATTCACCTCTTGTCACTTTGCTCCAAGCACACCCTTGTATACTCACCTTTGTGGCTACAGGGCTGGAGCACTGCAATTGGTATTCCTGAATTCCCTTGCCAAACATCATGCGGTTTGGTTCTGCTAGTGGAAAGTGCTAGAAGAAGGTTGCAAAGTAGGAGGAGATGAGGACTTCCTGTTTTTCCAGTTCTGTCAGTGTTACTGTAGCAGCAGCAGAATTAGCTCTGCCCCCAGCTGCCTTTGGCATTCCAACCACCAGCCATATGGTGCCTCCTAAGAGGGGTATGAACAACAGCTACAAGGGCCTTTAAAGATCTCAGCAACTGCCTCCGAGGGCTGCTGCTCTCAGCTCCTGGAATCTCCCCCTCTTCACTTTCTGTCTTCCCAGAGCTAGTAGTGGTAGCTGCGTCTGTTACTAATTCCTTGTTATCTCTACATCCCACTCTTTGCTCTCTCAGCCTTCCCACAACTGTATCATGAATTCCCTGCATTAGAGCTCTTCCATTTGAAACATGTAGTTAAGTGTCTGTGTCCCTGATTGGATCTTAAACTTGGAAACAAGAAAAATTGAATAGGAAAGATAATTTCATCAAAAATGAAATGCTGCAGTTGTATAAAAGTGATTAGGAATGAGTAAAGGGTATTAAATTTGAAAATCAGGTTATAAAATTTTGAAAAAAATTTCAAAACTTAATTTTGAAAAAAATTAAGTTAATGGACTCACTGCTGCTCACTCACTTTGCCATAATTTCTCAGAGTCAAATGATAAAGAAGTATGAAGATATAAATATTTTTAAGCAAAAGAGAGGAATGTTTTCTTTGACAAATCATAGAGATTTATAGGTATTAAAAAATAGAAGGAATTTTTGTATTGTTACTGTGGAAATACATCAGGGTAACAACAGAACCTGAATAACTGAGTTTCTAAGCATTCGTGAGAGTCCCCCTGAGGCATCATGGCATACACTTAAATGAATCCAATCATCAAAATGTATTAATTTCTGAAAATAAGGAAAACTTTAGTAGGGCTTACTTAGAACTGGAGAATAACAGAATGATGAGAATGGATGACATAGTGGTAAAGAAATTCTGAGGTATGGGAACCATGTGTTAAAATGTTGAACGATACCAAACTGAAAATAAAGATTCAGATGTGATTGATCAGTGCTAGCATTATGAGGTAGATAATCGATGTATTCATTGAGAATGATGGAGCAGAGAGATGAAAGAGAGGAGGCTGTGATCCAAAGGAAAACATCAGAGGGTGAGACACAGAGGTGCCTTGGTTTTGAGTGAGGATGAAGTTCAGATTGTAACTGGCAAGGGTGGAAGGAGATATTGTGTAACAGGGTTCTTAAACATGGAAAATGACTTCAGGAAATATTAATAGTAAGAGAACAAAGTTAAACCAGCTTCTCAAGTCACTGGGAAGGGGAAAAGATATTATAAAAGGAAATGATGTAAAGGGGTTGATTAAGTCCAACAGGTGTGTGAAATTGGAGTGTGATAGGAATCTTTGTGGTCTTTCATGGTGAAGTTAATCTTTGCAATTTCCCCAGAGGGGTGGTGTTGCCCTTGGCTGATTATCCTAGCAGCAAAAGGAAGTTCTAGGGACCTTCGCCTGGTTCTTTTTATCACAACCTTCACTCCATAAGCCATCAATGCGGAGATTCTGCCAGTTGCTGACTATGTCAGTATTCTTTATAAATTCGGGAACTTGAGAAATAACCACAAGGGTAATCTGCAGCCTTGCTGCATCCATCATCAGCCGGGTGTAGACCAAAACTCCACTTACTACCCGGCATCCACAAACCTCTGCCTCGACCAGACAGATCAGAGTGGTGACTGGGTCCCTGTGCGTTAACATCACCTCACAACCCATTTCTGACAAATCCCCAAATTTGAACAAATTTTTTCCTTGGTGCATTAGTTACCCTCACAGGTAAGTGCAAATATCTTGGGGGAAACGATACAGGAAGAGTTAGGGTATATCTGTGTCAGTGTTTCAGTATCTTTTCTAAGGGGATGACACTTCCCATTAAATCACCTGTTATTTTCCTTGGAGAGAGGGGTAAGAGGCTATGATATCCCTGCAGTAACTCGTCAGCTTTCTCCTCCTCAGACCTAAACCTGTGTCTGTGACATAGATCAAATCATATTCTAGTGAGGTACCTCTTAGGGGTTGAATTGTGTCCTTCCAACAGATATGTTGAAACCCTTGTACCTTAGAGTGCAAACTTAATTAAAAATAGGGGTTTTGCAGTTGTAGTTAGGTTGAGATGAGGTCACACCAGAACAGGAATAGTCTTTAATCTGGTATGACTGTGTCAAGAGACACAGATGCTGTGTGACAACAAAGGCAGAGATTGAAGTGATGCGTCTACAAGCCAAGGAATGTCAAGAATTCTCAGCAACACCAGAAACGAGGAGAAAAGCATAAGCATAAATGAGACTCTCCCTTCGAGCCATCATAGAGACCATGGCCCTGCAGATACTGTGTGTCAGCCTTTGGGCTTCTTGAATTGCAGAGAAGAAATTTCTTTTGTATTTCTCTCTGGTTTGTGGTACTTGGTTACAGAAGCCCCAGGAAACCTGCACAGAATCCATATATTACATTGTAATCAATTAGTCACTGCCAAAGTTTCCTATTCTGATTCCTGCTCATTTTTTCTCAGTCATTTAAGCATTATTACTTGGCCTTGGGAAGTCCAGAATTCTACCACCCTTACTGAAATCAGGTATTAGATGAGAGCAGGATGGATTTACAGCAGAAAGACACTCGTTATATATTTGCATGTCACCCAAAACCGAGCATCTCCCCAGGAAATCTCTATTACATTTCACAGTTTTAATAACATCTATCAGTTTCTGCTCTTTTCTTATGTATTTATTTTCTAATTTACTCTCTCTCTCCATCTTATGTGAGTTTTGAGTTGAGACCTTATCTCAAATGTTTTCCTTTCCTTAGTTACTAGTATTGTCCAGAAATAATAAATGTGAAATAGTTAAAATGTAAGGTATGTCTTGAATAATATATAAAATTTACATTCATTTAAAAGCAGTAACTATTTATTGAGTTTCTACTCTAGGGTTAGTGACTATTTATTATCCAAGCCAGGACACCTTCGAGGAGAAGGTTACTAATAATTTTCAGGGGACAGCAGGCATAAACCGGGACCCTCCCAGGCTAATTGGGGGGTGTAGGCATCCTTACTATACCCCACACAGTGCCTTAGATATTGAAGAAGCAAAGATCTTAAATTTATGCAAAATTCTTCATGAAATATTGTATAGAGCTTTGCTGTAGATTATTTCTTTACATGAAGAAGGAAAATTAACAGACACACGTACACACCGCTAAGCATTTGTGTATCTCATAGAGAATTTAGGTATTTGGATTTACTAACAGGAATATGATAACATTTTATGACTAATCTGTAAGTTAAAGTAGTACCTCTGAAAAAATAGTTTGGAGATACACAGTGGATAGCTTTTTCAAAATGGTGCTTGTTTTGCAGTGGACTCTATTTTCTTTTTAAATAATGTGACAATATTTTACGATGCCTTAAAAGTGTAAGCCGTGTTAATTAGATGTCAGACTCATTTGCCATTCATTTAAACAGATAGCATGCTAACATTCCGATGGAATTTTCATTGTCTAATTTATGCAGATATGGCTAATATAGACAAAGATGTTTTTGTAATTGTTTTCCTGTTGAAAAAGTTTAATATGTGAGGGATTCATCCCAGGAACTCAGTGTCCAAGAACTTACCCATCTCTGACTGCTGCAGCAGCTCCATATATTATCTGTGATTCCTGTCAGGTCTGTGGGATCTATTGGCATTTGCCAATGTCTACACCTTTGTTCCTTTTAAACAACCCATTACCATACCTGGTTTCCTGAAAGACATACACTAAGTCCTTCCGCCAAATACACACTCGTTATTACTAACCCTGTCTCCAACCCAAAACCCGTGTGGATCTTTCCTAGCACAGTGAGCTCGCTTGGGCAACGTAGAAAACTGAAGGGCGAGGGTTGCTTCTGTCTCTTACAGCCCAGACAAGAGATAGCCATGGTATAAATGATAATATTCCTTTCTTTTAATACTTTGTTAGCTTTCTAGAGCCTCCTTCTAGGTATTATACATTCTAGGAGAAGGAGTGAGCCCTTAGGTTCTAAACGGAGACAGAATTAGGGAAAGAGATTTTTTTTTACTATTTTTTCCCTTCTAAGCACATTTTGACCCCCTGCTCCCATCTTAATGTCGGGGAAAGGTGTGTAGCTGTGTGTGCTGTGTGTGATGCATGCCTGAGCTACTCCTTTCCATGAAGTTGGGATGAAGGGAAAAGATGTGGCCAGCAATACCAACCCCCACTGAACTCACACTATGTCTAAATCCTCCATAACTTGAATCATGTATTCCACAAAAAACTATTGAGCATACATTACATGTTTGCCTCAAGAAGTGCCTATCTAGTAGGAGAATCAGCCTTAAATAAAGGAATACATAAATACACATAAAATTACACATTGTAGAAGTGGTATGAATGAAATATATGTCAGCTGCCTATGGCATAGCTCCAATTAAATGTCCATCATAACTTTCAACTTAATATGCATAAATATGCATTTTTTGATTTTTGACAAAGCCCATGTCTCTTCCTGTTACTGTTACACATCTGCAATCCGGAAACCACATATTCTTCCATCTCTCTAACTTGCCTATCGAATCGGTCACCAAGTCCTTTTTCCTGAATTGTGTCCCAAATTTGCTTTCATTTTCATATTCCCATTTTTACTGCCCATTAAATGTAAATGTGTGTTAAAATATCTCACCCCTACCTGATTGTCCCCCCCCCTCCAATATCTTTCCCCTTTTGGTCAGAGTGATCTCTATGTTGGTTCTTATCCCTGGCTTAAAATACGCCCATGCTTTTCATAATGACTCACAAGTGTATCACATGGAACTGCTAATAGAGATTGTATACATGTGCATATATGCACAGACATATTTCACAATCAAATAATTTCGTGAAAGTCTAAAGCTAAACTTTTTGACTGCAGGACTTCTCAGTACCTTTTGTGAGCATGATGATTATCCAGGCAGACATAATATGTAGCACTTCGTGAATTTATTTAATTAGTAATTTTTTAAGCTTTTGTTGGGACTGTTTCAATAAACATTTTTGAAAATTTTGGCCCATTCTATAAAGTAAAACTTTTGAGCACAGTTTATAAGCTCTCTAGGATTTGACACTTGCCTCTACCTTTGATCTTTTCTTCTGCCACTTTCTCCTTCACCAGCCACACTTCAGCAGTTCCGGACTATTTATCTGTATACAGATGTACAGTGCTGTTCCATATGCTCACAGCATCCTTCCATTGAGGATGTCCACATCTTCAAGGCCAAGTGTGCATGTTCTTTTTTTTTTTTTATAATGTCATCTTTGAATTATCAGCAATTGCCTTCCCATGTAGGACTAATCACAGTATTCTTTATTTTAAAAAACTTGAAAAACCATATTATAATTGTTTACCTATCTTTCTCTCCAATACGATTCTCTTAGCGACAGGGGTTGTGTCTTATGTACTCATGGGAGCTTACATAGTACCTAATATATAGTAAATTATTCAAACATATGTTTAACTTAGTGACTATTCTTCCACTTCAATGATACCTATCTAGCCAGCTAAATATACCAATTCAGTCAACACATCACTGAACTCCTATGGCTACCGCACGTATGGAATTTAAATCTAGAATTGCAAAAGGATAGCCTAGGGAAAAAAATAAACAGGTAACAATGACTGCAACAGAGATACAGAGCACAGTGGGATTGTATAACAAGCAGACCTAGTTTGTGAAGGCAGTGACCCACATGAGCAAAGAGATGTTAGATATCTTTGGTTGACCTTACATTGATATCACAATAGCCTTCCTATAATTGGACACGGTATAAACTAACAGCATGTCTCTCTAACAATTGTGACAATCAAGGGAAACAAGCTATGTGTACCTGGGAACACACAGTAGGGTTTACTGCCACACACAGTGGAGACAAGACCAGCAACATTATCTTCAAAATAAAGAATCTGGTTACACTGTAGCTAAAAATATATGCCTAATTCAAAGGGGCTTCTTTATTCACCCAGTTACAGCAACTAGTCTAGCATCAGCATCATATAAAACTGACCAATCTTGGACTTAAAAGAGACACCCAGAAAAATGAAGTTTTACTAAGTCCTATACACCTTATTTTATAGAACCTAACAGTAAATGCTCTGGTTAAAATCCTGCTTCTAATTTCTTGTCTTAAATTTAACATTGTAATTGACAAAAAGGATATTTAATATGTTCTTTCATTGTAAATGCCTGTGGCATTTCTTTAAAGATAACTCTTTTTTCGCTGGTATTTTTAAAAGCCGGCTGCAATGGCCTTGCCATTGCTGCATTTTGCATGACTAAGGTCTCGTTTTGCATTTTCCTTTTTTGCTAGGATATTTTACTTAAAACATCCTTAGAAATTGCCCCTTAAATTTCCCACCAGAATCTATGTTACACGCAGCAAAACACTTTACCAACATAAATAAGGCCTCTTTCTCCGTGAACTGTTTATTAAGTGTACGGATTATTTGTGACCCAAATATCTTCCCCTAGGCTATCCTAGTGGTTCTCCTCCAGTGCCTACTGGGAAGAGAGGAATGAGGTGTATGGGGCAGAGATGAAGCCTACTTGAGGATAATATATGTAAACAAAGAGATTGATTGGGTTTTGTGTCCTTATTCTGCAAAACCAATTTTAGATCCTCATTTGGTTGTCACATGTGCACGTGACAGTATGCGTGAATTTGGAGAAGGGGCATAGTGGGAAGTTTAAAATCAAAGACTCCAGAGCCAGGCCGCCGTGTTCCTCCACATCAAGTTACTCACCTTTGGCTTAACCAGTCACTAGTTACCCTCTGCTGTAAAGTGAGCATAATAATGGAAACTCCCTCATCCAATTGAAATGATAGTTATATAAGTATGTATTGTGTAGCAAAAAGGCTGCTACATATGAAAATGTCTCCATAAACATCAGCTTATATTAATATACTCTTCTCCCTATAACTCAGGTAATCAAAAAAAATAATTGTCTTGCTTCCTATCCTACTGGTTGAAAGAAGAAATGAAATATGAAGAAAAAAATCCCTCCTTTACAGTTTTGGTACATCTGTTCGCTTCTTCATCTGGTGACTATTTGAGGACAGATTTTAGAAAAAGAAAAGCAGTCACCTAGGTAGCAGTTTTACCCAAATGATCAAGTCAATAGGTGTGCAATTCCAACTTTGTCTGATTGTGCCACTTACTAATAACTAAATCAGTAGAAATACTATCTGACAGGAAGGAGGGATAAAAGGAGTACTACAAGCAATCCTCACTTACTTTCGTATTGGAGGAATAGTTTCCAGAAGATACTTGAAGAGAAAACACGATGGCCAGCTGGGTGGTGGTGGTGGAGGAATTGCTCTGTGTATCGGTGGGTTGGCCGCACGTTGGGCTGTGCGCCACCTCTCCTCAGCTTCAGAGTTGTAAATGCCCCAAATTCAGATTTTCTCCTGGAGCCTGCTTCTCTGCTTTGAACATCCACATACCATGGGTGAGCGGGCTGCATTCTAATATGGAAAAGCATAATAAAAAGAGTTACTTATGCCTTTGTATCAGATGACCTGTGGGAATTTTGATGAAGTTAATAATCATTTTTAAATTCTTACTCATGCAAGTATACATTCAAAGCCAATTTTAAATCTCCACTTACAAAATTTGGAGGCTTTTACACTGTATAACTTAATTCTATTTTATCTTGTAAATTTTACCATTTATTTTATATGAGACTATAATCTAGAGCTGTGATGTTTCACACTGCAGACATTAGTCACATGTAGCTATTTATATTTAAACTTACATCAATGAATTATAATAAAATACAATTATAAATTCAGTTTCTTAGTCATAGTAACCATATTTCAAGCGCTCAAGAGCCACATGTGGCTAATGGCTACATATTACACATCACAGATAGAGAGGATCTCTACTTTTGCAGAAAGTTCTATTAACCAGTGAAGACATTCTAGAGCATATAAACCTGAAATCAGGGATCAAAATCCTATACTTCTTTTAAATGTATCAATACTCTACCACAAGAATTATATTTGTCAAGACATTTTTTGGAAGAATATTGCAATTTTTCTTCTTTTCACTGGAGCTTAACCAACTTCCCCAGAATCCAAAGCTCAGTCTGGCCCATGACCTGAAACTTTGGCCATTCTTATTCTTCCAAAGAATTCTCTCCAGGCTTTTTTCCTGAATGAGCTCTGCCTTCCCCCCCCAGACATCAAAGCCCTTGGGAGTTCCTCAGTGTGATCGCTGTTGGTTTTTTTTTTTTTTTTTTTTAACCACCCCCTTTCCTGCCTTCTCTTTCTCTGTCCTTCAGCTTCCTCACTAATACTCTCAGGGATGATATTCAGTATTCTTCTATGGTTGCACTCACTGTCCTTTAAAGCTTATCCTCCATGGCTTTGCCATTCTCTTTGCTTTCTTATTATTCTCACCAGGTGACCTGTGCATTACTACCTAGGGTGGCCATTTTCTTGTTTTTGACATTATAGTACATGTAACATCTTCTTGGAAGTATTCTAACATGATTTTTTTAGCATGACTTTTAATTTAATGTGCCCACCCCTCCTTTAGCCAAGATATGCATCAGCCAAGCTGTGCCAATCAAATGCCTTTGTTCCCTGGGATTTGAATCTCAAACAATGTTATACAAAACATTTAAAATGATTGAAGCTCATCCAATCCTGCATTTCTGTGATGAAGGTCAAGATGAGTTCTCAGTAACCAACATCCAGAATTGTCTTGGCCCAGGTCAAGACTGATTTGTCAGACTTCAAAAAAAATTGGTTGATTTCTAATATTTTCTTTCAGTTTATCTCCTGTTTGCTTAAGGTGTTGGTTTCTCTTGCTTGCTACTAATCTTAACTAAAATAGAAATTGGTGCCATAGTGGGATTTTGAAAGTGGCAGGCATGAAGTTGTCAGAGTTGAGGTTATGTGTAACATGGGAAGTTCTCAGTAAGCAGCAATGTAGCCGGTTAAATTGCTCCGTCTTTTATCTTGGGACTCAAATCATATGGTTTTTGAGGATGAGGGATTTTGAAGTGACTATTGCTTAAGAACTTCTTTTCATCCTCATTCATTCATCTTAATTCTCTTAACAGATGGTGCTTTTCATTGGGGAATCTATTCCTTCCCCAATCTCTATCCTTTCCAGGAGTAAAGCATGTAGTCTATCTCTAGGCAACTAGTGCCTTACACCTTTGGATACAGTGTTTGTTTCAGGGTTGAGTACAATTAGAGTGAACTCTAGGACTTTCATTTAAGGTGCTTTTCCTGTAAGACCTACACATGGTATGATATCAAGTTGTAGATGCTACAGACTTTTTGCTACCACGTGGAAACTTATCTAAAGTCAACATGTAAAGAATAGCAAAGGAAAACTCAGTGATACAGAGAAATCTA
The DNA here is from genome assembly GCF_020740605.2 of Lemur catta. NCBI lineage: Eukaryota > Metazoa > Chordata > Mammalia > Primates > Lemuridae > Lemur > Lemur catta. The sequence continues at coordinate 50,523,466 of NC_059143.1, forward strand.
ATTTTTATATCACTGGGGATCTTCAATCCATGAAGCCAGCAGTATCACAAAGTTTTTCATATACATGAGTTAATAAATTCTGTAGGTTTCATAGATTTTTCTATCACTTAAAATAAAAAAGTCTACCCTCCCCTATTCATTGAAGATTTGAGCACAATTTCACAACCTCTCTCTTTACTCCAACTACTACCATAATTATAGAAGATTTTAGGAGATAATGACTGGAACTTTTTGTTCTTTAGAAGTTCTCTAATAACCTCAGAAATGGTAAGTATTACAAGTTCATTATATGAGCACAACCAACCCAGCATTTCATGCCTTCATATGATATTTGACTTTAGAGTGATTTCTCCACCATTCATTGTGGAATGTCCTTCATTGTCTTCAAGCCATAGCCTTCTCTTTCCTTTTGTTCACCTGTACACTTCCCTGATCCTATTTTCTTCCATGATATGAACTGTGTTTTGCTGTCTTGGAAACCACTTTTCACTAAATAGTCAAGCCATGATTTTGGAGAAATGAAATAATTCACTTCTCTATTTGGACAGTTCAGCCCCTGGTGATTGAGTTCCATTCAGCTAAAGCAGATGACCCTACCCATGAGAGTCCTGTCTCGCATTGGCCCTCAGTGAGCCCCAGGTAAGTTCCACCTCCTGTTTTCAAGAACAGCTCTCTGAGATGTTCACCTTGCTCTTGGAAACCCCAGTGCAATCCCGGTTCCCTGCATCCTCAGTTGACCTTTTTCCCAGTGGGACCTTCAGTAATAATCTTGCTTCTTTTCTACCCCCTACATTTAATTTTATTTCTGTGAGATCATATTTACCTTCTTATGTCATGATCAGAGTGCAAGCTGTGCCTTCCCATTTAAAACCCACCTCCAACCTTCCCCACAATATTGCTCTAATATTCACTCCCTCTCTCATATATATTTAACTTGTTCCTCTCCTCTCAGTGCTCCCCCTCAGGCCATATGCTCGGTTCTTTGCCTAAAAAGAAAAACCCAGTCAGTAATGAGGAAGGAGACAGGGAGTCAGATCATGTAGGGTGTTGTGTGTGATATTGAGGGGCTTATACTATGTGAGGGGAGGGAAAGCCACTGCAGTAATTCAAGCAGAGGCAGACATGGTCACACCAGCATTTTAGACAGATACTCTGGCTGCTGCGTGGATGATGGATTGCAAAGGTGTAAATAGTGTACCTAAAGTGTATTTTGCAAAAGACTAGATGCTGTTAAGTGTTACTAGGTTTCCCTCATAAAAACTGTTTATGAACAGTAAATATGACAACTTTGGCTTACATAAACAAGTTTCTTTCTTTCAATGCTTCTAAATTTTAATCTACACTTCAATCACCTCTAACCAGAATACTCTTAATTTCCAAACAGCTATGAGCAGGTGGTCCATTAACTTCCATTTCTGTCCATCAGGGGGTCTGCTAATGTTTATGTCCTGGCGTGGTCCTGCACAGGTACCTGCTTCTCATTCCTGCTCCAGGAGATCTAGCACCCTGTCTAGTCAAGAGCTAACTCCTTATGGGGATACTGCAAGACTCTAAGGATTTCTTGCTCATGGAGTCATTTAACGAAACATGTTTTACTTGCCTTTCTCTTCAACCCCATTGTTGAGGGAGGAATTCCTGCTCTGGGGTTACATGGGGTGGTCAAACACATGGCATCCAACACTGGACAGATGAGACTGATGGCAGTTTATTGGTCACATGTACTCACAGCCTGGGGGAGGAGACATGCCATGGAGGACCACACAGAGGTTCCACTGACGGACCAGGTACTGCAGGCCTTGTGGTAAGCAAGAAGGTGAGATGATGACTGGTTCCCACATGAGGATGTGACTCCCCTGTTTGAATAATTCTGTGGAGTGGCACAGAGCAGAAGCCTGCTACTCGGGCTTTGTTGTTTTGTTTTTACAACTTTTATTATTAGCTTCACGAGGACATCTCTGAACACACATCAATCAGATGTTCCTTCCACTATTGAAAACAGGAGAATGAATTAATTTAACAATTGCTTATTAGACTACAAGCACTAGAATTGATATTACTATAATGCAACTTTGCAGGGATAAGTTGAAAAGTATTTATGTAAATGTAAATTTCTCTAATTTATTCTTTCCAGAAGCATTATATTACCCTCTCAGGAGCTATAAAATATTCTTTATATTTATATCATCTAAACTTTACAGGGTTTGTAATTTTGTTAAAGTCAATTGTTTCCCAGAGAGTTATGGGTGAGGCAGATCTTGAATTTCCTATAGTAATATTTCATATGGGATCTTTCTTATTGCTTCTTCAGGAACATATACTGAAATTGAAACATAACTATGTTTTTGACAGGCATTTTTCCTATTAAATGCAGAAGAATGACAGGTAATGTCCTTCAAGATGCTCTTTGTGACTATGGAATTTTTCAGGTTTCTCAGTTTTGATTGTATTGTGGCTTCTCCCAATATTGGATTGGTAAACTGCATTACCTGCTGAGTGTCTGGTTTGGAAGGTACACATGGAGAGGCAGGTGAGATCACCTGTGTTCCCAGCTATTGAACTGCATACCCCCAAAATATGTTGACATTCTAGTCCCCAGTACCTGTGATATGACCTTATTTGGTTGTAAGAAAGATGTCAGTTAAAGAGTGGGAGCCAAAAAATGGCAGATCAGTGGTGACCTCCTGGCTCTCTGCTCCCAGAGTAGGAGATGAAGAACGTGGACAGCTACACATGAGTGGATCGTCTCTCCCAAGAACAGCATCATGAATCTGCAGAGAAGTAGCATGGGACAAAGCAGCACTGGAGAAAAAGAGGAGAATTGGCCACAAAGTCTGGAGAGTGTGAGATATACAACAGGGAATAGATTATGGGATGGCCGGCTGGGGCAGTGTGACAACGCTTCCTCCACCAACCTCCACATCTACTCAGGTAGGAATGCACCTGAAGTCAGTGCAAAGTTGTGGCACGGGCTGACAGGCAGCGGGGAGAAGACACAATAGCGGGAAACATTGTGAACTCTCCCGTGCTCTGTGCTAGGTCCGCACTGGGAGGGGGAGGGACCGGTCTGGGGGAAAGGTCCTGGGTCCTCAGGAGGGAGTTTGGAGACAGGCATCTCACCTCTGCCAGTCAGCAGCAGCCAAATATCAAATAAAAAATGCAGTACCTTTTACAATAGCTTCACAGAAAATTACATATCTAGGAATATATTTAATGAAAGAGGTGAGAGACCTATTATAGGGAGACCTATGAAACACTAAGAAAAGAAATTATAGAAGATGAAAACAGATGAAAGAATCTATGTTGCTCATGCATTGGCAGAATCAACATTGTGAAAATGTCCATACTACCCAAAGTGATCTACAGAATTAATGCAGTGCCTATCAACGTACCATAATTCTTTATAGATCTAGAAAAAATAATTCTATGCTTATGTTTGGAACCAGAGAAGACCCCATAGAGCCAAAGCAATCTTAAAGAAAAAGAACAAACTGGGAGGTATCAGTCTACTGGACTTCAAGCCTTACTACAAGGTTATAGTAACCAAAACAGCACGATACTGGTACAAGAACTGAGATACAGACCTTTGGAACAGGACTGAGAACCCAGATCAGACAAAAATATACACTGGGAGAAAGAATCTCTTTTCAATAAATGGTGCTGGGAAAACTGGATAACTATATGCAGAAGATTGAAACTGGATCCCCACCTCTCACAAAAATCAATTCACGATGGATAACAGACTTACACCTATAGCATGAAACCTCAAGAATCCTAGAATAAAATGTAGGGAAGACTCTTTCAGACATCAGCCTAGGCAAAGAATTTATGAAGACCCCCAAAACAATGACAGCAGCAACAAAAATAAGTGGGACCTCATCAAATTAAAAAGCTCCTGCACAGCCAAGGAAACTATCATTAGAGCAAATAGCCTACAGAATGGGAGAAAATATTTGCTTTCTATAGATCCAATAAAGGGCTGATAACAAGAAAAATATCAAACAACCCCATCAATAAATGGGCAAAGGACATGAACAGAAACTTTTCAAAAGAAAACAGAATAAGGGCCAGCAACCATACAAAAAAATGTTCAACATCTCAAATCATTAGGGAAATGCAAATCAAAACCACAATGAAGTATCACCTAACCCCAGTGAGAATGACCCTTTATCAAAAAGTCCCAAACCAACAAATTTTGGCAAGGATGTGGAGAGACAGGGACACTCTTACACTGCTGGTGGGACTGCAAATTAGTACAACCTCTGTGGAAAATAATCTGGAAATACCACAAAGAGCTAAAAATAGTATACCATTTGATCCAGCAGAGCACTACTGGGCATTTACCCAAAGGAACAAAAGTCATTCCATAATAAAGACATCTGCCCTCAAATGTTTATGGCAGCACAATTCACTATTGCAAGGATGTGGAAACAACCCAAGTACCCTTCAATCCATGAATGGATTAATAAAATATGGCATATGTATATAATAGAATACTACTCAATTACAAAAAACAATGATCTAGCACCTCTTACATTATCCTGGATAGAGCTTGAGCCCATCCTCTGAAGTGAGGTATCACAAGAGTAGAAGAACAAGCATCACATGTACTCTCCATCAAATTGGCACTAACTGATCAACACTAAGGTGCTCACATGGTAGTAATATTCACTGGGGATTGGGGGGATGAGTTAACTCACAACTAATGGATGTGGTCAACATTGTGTGGGGGAAGGGCATACCTCTAATCCTGCTTTGGTGAGGCAAAGTCATAACATGTAACCAAAATGTTTGTAACCTTTTAATAGCCTGAAATAATAAAGAAAAATCACTTTTTATAAAATTTGTCAGTATTCTAAAATGAAATATCCCATATGCAAATAATTACCAAGTATAAAAAATTTCAATTTAATGATATATTCCCAATATTCAGTTTCATGTATTACACTATCCTATAAGTTACTATATCTTTGCATCCCATGAGTTGATGCTATCAGCATCTCTTACTGCAAAGTTCAGTAATGGTTCTATGAATTTGTGTGCAACATGGTTACTAGCATATCTCCCCAGATAATATGGAGGAAAATATTCAAAGCAGACTGGAAAAATACAACATAAATCCTTTATGTGTATTTTCTTCCAAGGTCAAAACCTGGTGCATGGAAATGTTATTAAATTAGTTCTCTTCAAGGTCATGGTCAGAACATAAATGTCAGTGGGAAAACAGCAACATTTGCATTGCATATGAAGTGTGACCAATGACAGGTGCATCCGTTACATGGCTCATAAGACTAGCAAGGGTTGCTGAAGAGTTACTACTCATTTGATGGAAAAAAAATATTTAGTGAAATGGAATGTACAGTAATCCCATCATGTTGCTGAACCAGGCAAGCATAAGTGAATAAGCCACGGAAGAACAAAATGACACTGTTTTAACACAGTTAATAGGGTGATATAATTCCAAAGAAATATAAAATCACCGTGTAGGTCAAGGAAACCTAGTGGCCATGTTTTCTCAGCTCCTCGTTGTAGGGCTGAAGATATTTACTCTGGTGCTGGAAAGTCATTCCCTAAGTTATACAGCTAGCACAGAGAGAAAAAGATCAGTCCTTTGATTTCTAATTCACTGTTTTTTCCATATCGTTAATGTATTTTTGAAACTTCATTTTAAGGATAAAATTTTAAACCAAAACAAGAATAAAAACCTCCCACTCAGGGGCTTTGAGGTAAGGTTCTTAGCTGAATCTAAGAGGGAAAAAAAATCATTAGCCTCAGTTAGAAAAGATAGCCCTTCTCTTCCTGCTAACATTTTTTCACATTTTGCTTTTGATCATTGCTAACAGAGCTCATTTGTACTTCTTCCTTTAATGTTTCTCTACCTCATCCCATCTCTCCCTTTAACGAAGGAAGATTTTCAGGTTTTAAAATCAAGACTTGAGCTACGAAGGCCAAGTAGATTAATAACGGAGTAGGAAGCCTTATTAGCAGAAGCTGAAAACATTGAAAAAGACCAAAACATTCTAGCAAAGATTTTGGTGTTAATTTCTTCTTCTACTTACAAAGTTTCTTCTACTTTATGGCCTAAATTGCTCTCTTGCTAGCTGAAGAATCTCCTCATTAGCATGAAGCTATAAAATATTAACAAAGAAATTACTCTTTCTTTGGAACAAGACACCTTGAACAATTTGCTCAATATATTTCCAATTTATACTTCCTACTTCATTGAAGAAACTGTCTATCCAAATGGCATTGGAAAGAAGGTAGAAAATTGCCATGGCAACATAAAATAGTCCATAATCTATAGAAGAACAGGCTGTATTTCATCATGGCATATATTTTTCCTGATGCCGTTTATCATAAATTTACATGGGCACAATTATCCCCGAAACAAGTGAAAGACTTGCCACAATATTTACATGGTTTATACAGTATTAACGTTCCTGACAGATGTTTATTTTTTTCCCTCTGGTTGAGGTGTTCAAATACATATTTGCATGTATAAATTATCTCAATTATTACAGAAATGAGATATATCATGTTGTTTGAAAGTGTAGTATTTTAATTGCCAAATTCATGAGGAAATATTTTGAATGTAATTAGAAGTGGAGTTCTTTTCTCAAAAATTTTCTGCAGGCTGGGTGCAGTGGCTCACACCTGTAATCCTAGCCCTCTGGGAGGCTGAGGCAGGTGGATTGCTCGAGGTGAGGAGTTCGAGACCAGCCTGAGCAAGACCCCGTCTCTACTAAAAGTAGAAATAAAAATTATCTGGACAACTACATATAGAAAAAATTAGCCGGGCATGGTGGCGCATGCCTGTAGTCCCAGCTACTCTGGAGGCTGAGGCAGAAGGATCGCTTCAGCTCAGGAGTTTGAGGTTGTTGTGACCTAGGCTGACGCCAGGGCACTCACTCTAGCCTGGGCAACAAAGTGAGACTGTCTCAAAAAAAAAATTTTTTTTTCTACAGCTCCTCTCTTAACATATAGTAGAGATGCAATGTTGGTCTCAATAAATGTAACAAGCATTGTTGATCTCATAGAGATAGAAAGTATAATGATAGCTACCAAAAGCTGGAAAGAGTATGGGGATGAAGATCGGTTGGCTAATAGGTACAAACATACATTTAGGTAGCAGGAATAAGTTCTAAAGCATAGTAGGATGACTACAGTTAACAATCATATATTGTATATTTCAAAATAGCTCGAAGATTTGAAATATTACAAACACAACAGTGCACAGTTCACAATTGCAAAGATGTAGAAACAACTCAAGTGCCCATCAATACATGAGTGCATTAATAAAATGTGGTATATGTATACCATGGAGTTCTACTCAGCCACAGGAAACAATGGTGATCTAGCACCTCTTGTATTATCCTGGATAGAGCTGGAGCCCATTCTACTAAGTGAAGTATCCCAAGAATGGAAAAACAAGCACCACATGTACTCACCATCAAATTGGTATTAACTAATCAACACTTATGTGCACATTTAATAGTAACATTCATTGAGTGTCAGCAGGTGGGAGGGGGGAGAAGGGGATGGGGATATTCACACCAAATGGGTGTGGTGCGCACTGTCTGGGGGGATGAACACACTTGTAGCTCTGACTTGGGTGCAGCAAAGGCAACATATGTAACCGAAACATTTGTACCCCTGTAACATTCTAAAGAAAAAGAAATGCCAAAATGTCTGAGGTGATGTATATTCTAAATAGCCTGATTTGATCATTACAGATTGTATGCATGTATCAAAATATCACATGTACCCCATAAATATGTACCAATATTATGTATTAATTAACAAAAGCTATCACAAATAGATAGGGGAAAGATAAATATCCTAACAGAATCGTAGGCAAAGGGAAGAAAGAGGCTGTCCATGTGGCCAGCACATAGGAGAAAGTTATGTTCACTTATAATCCAAAATCACGTAACAATGAGATCCTTTTTATTTAGCTAGGCAAATGGGCATGGACTGAAGGAATAAAGTCCAACATGTATGAAAATAAAAATGCATTCTCATATAGTACTTGTTAAAAAGAAACACAAATTGGCACAGGCTTCCTAGATGGAAATATGTTAATGCTACTCCAAAGCCTTCAATTCAGTCATAGCTTTTCATTGCACAATTACATTCTTAGGAATTTTTCCTAAGGATATAATCAGAAGTGTTCACAAACATGCAACAATATGTTTTGGCAAAAATGTGCTATGTATTATTTTAATAGAAAAAAATGAACAACATAAATTATCCAAACTGGAAAAAAGTTAAATAAATTATGGTATCACCTCGCCAAATAAAAGAATAGAAATGAAATTCATTCAAATATTAATTTGAACGCCCAAACTCATCAGATTTCTAAAATGTGGACAAAGTGTTCTATAAAGGATATAAATTATAATTATTATAATAAATATAAATTATTATTATTCCTTTTTAAAAATGGAACTGACCTTTGTTCTTCAATATATGAAAAAGTTCAGAAAAATGCATCCTCCTGTGAGGGGGGAAATATATACCAAACACACACCAGGTAGATTGCCACATTTGTTTGGCAATAGATTGTATTTCAGGCTCCAGTATAATATACCTGATGTTAGGAATTTTAATAAATTGTATCAGATATTCATGCTAGTTAGTGTTGTTTTAAAAGTTTATTATCTTGCTATCAGACAATACTACTCAGGTTTGTTAACATTACTTCATGAATCGGTCTTCCTTGAGAACCAAGGTGCTCCTTTCTATGGAGAGTAAGGCACGTAAATTGTTGAAAATATTTCACATTCCCATTAAACATGTATCCTGGGGATGAAAATGTATTCAATATTTTACAAAGAAAGTTAAACTCCCCCAGTTTCAAAATAACAATTTCCATATACTAGTTATATAATTTAGACTTGAGGCAGCCAATGGAAAGCAATCAAATAGCCACACAGCAAACCAGAAAACATGCCTAATACGTATTCTTTCAAACTCAACAAGATGTAAAAGAAATACAGGCAGTCCCCAAGTTACAATGATTTGACTCATAATTTACTATAGGTTTGTTGGGATGTAACCCCATTGTAAGTTGAGGAGCAAACTTAGGATAGTTTAGCTTACAATTTTTAGACTTCATGATGGGTTTGTAAAAGTATTAAATAGATTTTCAATGTAAGATATTTCCAACTTACTATGAGACATAACCCACTGGAAGTCAAAAAATATCTGTACTTTGAAGGAAATTCATTGTGATTAACATTAAAGCAAACCATAACATTAAGCAAACCATTATAACTTTAAAGGTCCTCCATAAATTCTTTTTTAAAGAAAAAGTCTATTGGACATGAAATAAATCATGAACTCTGTCTTACCACCTCAGTGTACAGGGAGAAACCTGATGCTGACAGCCAACAGGTGCCCACAGATAGTCAACAGAAATTAAGATTCCTACACACAAAACTTGTATTCTCCTACTTCAAGCAAAAGATGGAAAGCATTTATCATTATTTCTAGGATACATGTGCCAAGAATTACTCTATGTATCATGGAAACTGAATAACTAAATATTTTTATTAAATGTTTTTAGGTTTCCTCATAATAACCCAGTCAGAATAAAGTTTACTAAAATTTACTTGATTTTTAGAAAGAAATTGCTCTTTGAAATGCCCTATTTAGAAATTTTGAAAATCTTACATGAGAGTCTTCCTAAAATTCAGAATTTTAAGAAAAATGAACTACGCTGTTTAAGGTTGTCTTGAGTGAGCATCGAGCTGCTCCCCAGGGCATTAATTTCAAAAGACTGTAATGAGAATTTGTAGAATAAGTCATAACTTTGCACGATGGGGTGTCTTCAAGTTCAGGTTCATTACTTACAAATCGTCCTTACAAGAGGGAGGGAGCAAAATGAACTACATTTTAGGTCCAGGCAAGAGAGCTCTCAAATAGGCAGAGAACACACACCCAGCTCCTCCCTTTCCCCGACTCCCTCTCTCTCTCTGACAGACACCCCAGAAAACTGGGGGCAGAGCGCTGAAGGTAAAGCAACAGGCACGTCATTTCTACACGTAAGAAGTAAAACAAGCCTCCAGCCTATTATTCAGCACTTTGGAGAGAAGCAAATTCCATCGTACTTAAAATGAGCTTTGAGTAGTTTCACATTCAAACACTGAGAACTCAATAATTGGACTCCAGTGAAAAATCATTGTATCCCAATATAGACAGTCACAGGACAAATAAAAATATCAACAGACCTGAGATGTTTCCGAAAGCAGAAAGCTTTTGATTTAAATCAAAACAGAGACCCAATTAACTGAGGAGGTGCTAGCCCCAGGCTCTTGGTGAGGAAAAACAAGAAGTGGACAGAGGAGGCTGACAACTGAGGATGTTCAAGCCTATGTTCATTATCAACTAAATTTTAAAAAGAATATTCATTTCAGAGAGTTCAATTCTATACATTTTTATCCTTATAATTTGAGTTTTAAAATGTCCTCCTCTCTCCTCTCTTTCTCCTCAACCCATCTCTTGTGGCCTATTCCTTACTCCATGCCAATTATTTCTGCCTAGATTTTGTTGCTCAGAATGTGCAAAGAAGATAAGGGATTTCCACATTTCATCTTCACCTGGATGTTGTACCAGCACTGGTATATTGTTGCAAAGTATATTAGTAATGAAGATCCCTATTATTAAAGCCACAGTCTGTGAGTTTACTGGGTTGGAAACTTTCTGAAAAAGGATAGTAAGGCTCACCCGCATGTCTGGAGTGCTGGCAGGGGATGCGGGAGAAGTGAGCACACGCCTTCCTGTTCCTCAGAAACATCCCTGCAGAGGCCACAGAGTAACTCCAGCTCCTGCCTCTGCCCGCAGTTCTCTCATCTTTGACTTAGCAGAGAATAAACTCCACATACAAAAAGAAGTTTTACTTTAGTAAAATTAAATATTTTAGTTGAAAATGAAATGTCATTACATAACATAGAATTATAAATGAAAGACCTTCATTCAATTTCTCTGCCTCTCTTTAGCTAGATGTTTTTGGTTTCATGACTTAACCATAGAGGTTAAGACAGGGAACACCTGCTCACATTCAATGACCTTGGTGCTTTAAACCTCATAACTTATATTTTCTAAAACAAAGATAAGACTTATAGATTTACTGTGAAGTTTGAACATGTGCACTAAGCAAAGTGCTTTTTTCAAAATGAAGTCCACTGTTACTAAAAATGGCCACAACAATCTGTGATTTTATTATTCTTAAACTTGATGCAAATTATAAAAACTTCGCTACCCTGGAAAAAGTCCATAATGATGTGCAAATGCAAATAAAGATGTAGGAGCAGTTATGTGTTCCAAGGTAAACAACAGAATCCCATGAGTGATCCTTTACGTCTGGACCCTTCCATCCTGCATGCATCACTATAACCAATACAGTTCAGCTTTGTTTCATATGAGCCATAAGGACAACCCAAGTCCTCATGTTAAAGATAAAGAAAGATATTAAAATATTTTTAAAGGATTTCAGGTCATTTGAAACTGAATTATTTTATCCATTTGGTTAATAAAATGTATGGCATTTTTAAATAAATTTTTTGCTCTAAGGCAGTTTAAAAATTTCAGGGAAAAACTCTAAAATATTGTAGTGTGTATATATATATATACACACACACACACACTATATATATATCAAGAAAGATTATCTCCCTCTGTGACTGTGAAGATGAATGTTATTATATTCCTTCTAGGCACTCTTTTGTGTATTTATTATGCTTAATAAAATATTAATCACAAGAAAAATAGACATTTGGGTCAGAAGAGTTTTCTTGTGCACCATACTGAGCAGTCTGGGCTAATAATGCAAACAATTTGATACCACATTAATGAAAGCACTACCTACCATTGTTGCTTGAATCCTTGTTTTATTGAACTAAACGAAGGCTTAGTTCCAAAGAAATTTTGATTCTGGTAAGCCTATTTAAGCCCAGAGAAATTTGCTTTCATTACAGTTAGTAAAGTATTATCAAAGGGCACACTGTTGCCAATTATATTTACCCTTCATTTTAAGGCTAGAATTTTAAAGATAGTCCAATAACAATATTTCTTCTTAAACATTAAGCCTGTTCAGATAGTTGATATAAAGTAATGCTTCTGGGTGTTATAGACTTTGTGACGTACGGGTAATTGAAAGAGTGCATTTAGTGTTTTCATTTATATTTTCAGTTTAGTATGGTGGCTTGGACTGCAGGCTTTAGAGCCAGCTGCCTTGATTCAAACCCTAGCTTTTCAACTGAGTAAATACGTGACCCAAGTAAGTTGCTTAACATTTTTATGCATCAATTTCCTTATCTGAGGTAAGAGTAATAACAGATTAGCACATAATTCTATTTGGGGGCTAAATATATGATAAACACATAGACTAGAACCTCGTACATAATTACCATATTCATGCTATTATTAATATTCATATTCAAAAATATTTACTGAAGACTTCCTTTGTGCCAGAATTTTTGCAGGGTTCAACAAAGCATTAAACTATACACAAATTCCTGTCATTACTGGACTTATATTGTAATAGGGCAGATGGACAATAAACACTGACCATAAGGAAAAATAGTGCTTAAACAAGAAGCACTAAGGAGAAACATAAAGTCAAATAGGAAATAGGAGATGTTGGGAGGTATTGAAAATTTAGATAGGATGGCTACGACAAGTACTGAACAGCTAGCTGTCAGTTTCAAACTCCCCCTTCTGTATGGCGCTGGGTGATGCTGGGGCTGGAACCTTGCAAACCACATTTCAGCTTTGTTCCTTGTAAGGCCCTCCAGTAGGGGCGCTAGGGGGCAACCATGAGACAGGAGGAGGAAGAAGGGACTTTCGACTTCCTAATTGCTTCCTGGTTCGGTCAGTGTCTCTCTAGCCTCCCTTTACCCAAGCAGAAGGACAGCATTCCAGCTGAAGCAGTTGCACCCAGTTATTTTTTTTCCAACACTTGGAGAAACAGACTTATCACATTCCCTTATTCCCAGAGAAGTACTGTTGCCAACTGGCTGGTGGCTCTTCCTCAGAGGTGCCCTAGCCATGGCTACATGGGTCCCTTTCTCCAAGCTCGGAGACACCAACACCAGTTAAGCAGCACACTCTCCTCAGCACTCTGAGAACATCTGCAAGGCTCATGCTCCAAATTTCTATAAAATTTTAATCCCAGTCTTTTTCTTTTAATTTTCCAATGCTAGAGATGGTGCTGTTACCTCTGTGACACCTTAGTATTTTCATTAAGCCTTTTTCAGTCACCTAGTTAAAAAAATCTGTATATCTATTAACAATTTTCATCACACATCGATTGAGTTCCTATACCACTAAATCTACCAGGAACTGGAGAGGAAGTGGTGTGTCAAACTGTGTAACTGCAGGTGGAGTGCATGAGAAAGTTCCATGAAGGCATAATGCAACCTAAACCTTGAAGGACAGTAATATTAATAGCCACAATACTGAGCATCCACAAGGGGTCAGGATATTTATATAAACGTTTAAAACACATTATAGGCAGTAAAACTACATTTGAGTATTTTCTTTAGAATATTTCAGAAACAAAAAAGGGTTCTAGAGAAAACAAGATTGGCAAAATGTTGATATGTATTAAGCTGGTGAGGAGAGGAGGTAAAATGAAGATATTGCTTCTTTATTCTTTTAGAACTCTCTACACTAAATGTTTAAAAAAGCATTAGGGCATCACAAATTCTAGTGACATAGGTTTGGTAGCAGTAGTATGTCAACAGATGCAGACAGTTGACAGCACAGTATAATCATGGGCTCATGCAAACCTCTCCCTTGTGGTGGTGATGGTGTTAGCTTGATTCAATTAATTGATTTTATTTCCTTTAGTCTTATATCTAACTTCCTCTATTCTCCATGTTAGTCAACCATTCAAATATATTTAATGTATATATTTTTATTTGAATAAGTTCCATCAAGATGCATTGTTATTTTAGTGTACATATTTTCAAATTTAGAATAGTTGTATGTCCCTTTTTTCAGTAAGCAATGTTTCTAAAATCCACATATAATTTCTTATCCTAACTGATGCATCATATTCAATACTGTAATTCACACATTTCACTCATCCTCATTCCCCTGCTGAATCATAGACAGTGTTTGCCTACCAGTTTCACCACCACAAATAACATTGTAATGAATGTTCTCAAAATATAACAACTGTGAACCTGTGAGGACATTTCCCAGAACGGGACTGGTGGAGCGAATGAGGTTCAGGTGCACTGATTATACTAAGCAGTGCCACAGTGTTTCCCAGGACGGGGAGGCTGCACCGGTGACTGTGGCCGTCAGCAGCGCATCAAGGTTCTTACAGTCCCACGACTGCCAATACTTGGCATTGTCTAATTTTCTAATGCTTTCTAATCGAATAGGTGTAAAATAAGATCTCATTTTTTGTATTCATTTGTATTTCTTTAATTGTGAATTTTATCATATCTTCCTATGTTTAATAACTTTTGGGTTTTTTATTATATGGCCATAGTAATTAGGTTTGTTCTCAGATATTTTATTTCCTTGTACCACCAACCTATAGGCTAAGATTTCACTTCTGCTCTCTATGTTTATTTGTGACTGTGTTGTTTATGTTGATCAATGAAGTACCAACAGAAATAATGTGTCACTTGCAAGTAGGAATTCTAAGCGACAGTGCACATTTTGACATGGGCTCTTTCTCCCTGTTCTAGTAATAGCCTCCAAAAGTAGTTCCTCTGTCCCCCTGTCGCCTAGAAATGGAGGAGCAGAGACACCAGGTCATCTCTGATTCACATTCAGCGTGAGCCAGAAACAAATCTTTGTGATTTTATGATATCAGATTTTAAGCGTTATTACTGCTGTATAACCTAAATTATGCTGTTACAATATTATCTGTTCATTTTCTTACTAGGGTTGGTGTCTTTTTCTGGTTTACTTGTAATGATTTCTTGCTTATTCTCCAAATTATTTCTTTACCAAGTTTAGACATCGTGATACAGTCTTCCCTCTGTGAGGGATTGGTTTCAAGACCTCCTGTGGATAGCAAAATCCATGGCTGCTCCAGTCCCTGATATAAAGTAGTGTAGTATCTGCATATAACCTATGCACATCTTCCTGTACATTTTAAATCATCTCTAGATTATATATAATATCAAATACAATGTAAAGGCTATGTAAATTGTTGTTTTACTGTATTATTTAGGGAATAATGACAAGCAAAAAGTCTGTATATGTTCAGTACAGACAGAATCCTTTTTAGTATTTTTGATCCATGGTTGGTTGAATGAGGAACCCACGGATACAAAGGGCTGACTATATTTTCTTTCCTGCTACCTCTCTGTTAACTTAGTCCATGGGTTCTTTATTAGATGGAAATCATTACTTTTTATATAATCTATTTTTATTCCTTTTATAAACTTTATGATTTGTAGTTTTGAAGTTTTATTTAGTGTCTTTCTCCATCCCTAGGTCAGGAAGTAGAAAGGGAGTATTTAAAGCATTGGCCTGTCATCCACTCACATCCTTCACAGGGAGGGGTAAAGCTCCCCAGGAGAAAGGAAAGAAAGGTGACCACATCCAATCTCCTTATAAGGGGGACATTTATGTAAATTGACTAACAATATTTGATCAAAGGAAGATACTGTATATTTTTTTAATATTCTTAGTACGATATCTATAGCTAAGGATTACTTTTTATCAATAAACCCAAAATGTATGGATTTTTGAAGCATTGCTCCCTGGAAAATGTCATGTAAGCTGCACAAGTCATTGGGTTATAAGATGGAAATAACACTACTGTGTGAGGTAATCACCCATGATACCCCATATGGACCACATTGTTCTGGACCACAGCATGTCTGACATCAAAAGGATCTGAGGAGCCACCCAAAATGTCCCTGAGCTCCTTCTGTCTCATCTGTGCCTTTGGATGGATTGTATCCTGGGAATTATTAGTAATGTTTGAACTAATGTGTGAACCTGATTTGACAACCTGATACTCTGTTAGTCCAAAAAGTTCTTTTTCCACATTTTCTTCTATTCATTTCATATGACATATCACAAATATGTCTTTAATCTAGCTAGAGTTTAACTTTAGTTCAATCTATCTAGAGTTTAGGGGTTTTAGATAGTTTTATTTTCCTCTATGTCATGAGCCGTTTTTTACAACAACATGTACTCCAACCTGTTTGATCTATTAATTTGTGGTGCTGGTTTTTTTTTTTTGTTTTTGTTTTTGAGACAGAGTCTCACTCTGTTGCCCGGGCTAGAGTGCCATGGCGTCAGCCTAGCTCACAGCAACCTCAAACTCCTGGGCCCGAGCAATCCTCCTGCCTCAGCCTCCTGAGTAGCTGGGACTACAGGCATATGCCACCATGCCAGGCTAATTTTTTATATATATATTTTTTCAACTGTCCATATAATTTCTTTCTATTTTTAGTAGAGACGGGGTCTTGCTCTTGCTCAGGCTGGTCTCGAACTCCTGAGCTCAAACAATCCCCCCACCTCGGCCTACCAAAGTGCTAGGATTACAGGCGTGAGCCACCACGCCCGGCCTGAGGTGCTGTTTTTTTAATCACCTCTTTTATTCTCTATTCTACTCTATTGGACTATTTATCTATTCTTTGGACAGTACCCGCTATTATATTTAAGGCTTGGTAGACCAATTTATTAACAACAAAGCAAATCCCTCATCTTTCTTGTTTCCTCTTCTATTATTTTACTTAACTAATTGTGAACACTTATCACTCAATATAAAGATATAGTAAATATGTCAAGTTAATAATCCATTTGGAATTTTTATTTGAATTTTTCTATACTTACAGATTAATTTGAATAAAGGTGATGTTTTTTATAACATTTACTCATCCAATCTAAAATTATGTGTAGAATATATATTTCATACCAAACGAGAATATGCGATGGATTGCATACCTAAATATCAAACTAAAACTCCAAATCATCTAGAAGAAAATATAGAAGAATCAATCTTAGGGTAAGAAAGTATTTCTTAGACATGACACAAAAAACACTTATGATTAAAGAAAAACATGGATACACTGAAATTCACAAAATTAAAAACTTTTGTTCATCCGAACACTCTTGAGGAAATGAACAGGCAAACTATTGGACCGGCAGAAAATATCTGCAATAAACGTAATCTGACAAAGGACTTGTATACATAAAAAAAATTAAAAACTTCGCTTAAATTAAAAAAATTAACTTTTTAAAAGTGTGTAAAAAATGTTAGTAATTCAAAATTACTAAGAAGAATTTATATAAAAGACCAATGAGCACATGAAATAGTATTCAAAATTTTTAGTCACCAGAGAATTGAAAATGAAAAACAACAAGATATTGCCTCACCCCCAGTACACTGATTCAACTTTGAAAAACTGTAGTACCCAATGTTGGAAAGAATGTAGAGCAATTGGAACTCTTGTACATAGCTGATAGCAGTTTATAATGGTGTTAATACAAGTATGTTAGAAAACTCTTTGGAAGTTTCTTATAAAATTTAACATTGTATGGCCCATCCTATGACCCGGAATTGGAAATGGACATTTCCAATGTCATATTGTTAAAGATGAAGTCAATGGCAGTTAAACTGAAACCACTGGTTTTATCCTACACAGGTTCCCTTGAAAAGTAAAAGCCTATATCCACAAAAAGCATTAAAGAATATTCATGGATGTTTTATCCATAATAGCCCCAAACCAGACACAACTCAAATGTCCATCAAGAGAAGAAAGAGAAAAAATGCAATGGTCTATTTATATAATGGAACATGACCCAGCAGTAAAAAGGAATAAAGTCTGATATGAAGGCAGTGGTAAATTAAAACCACTGATTTTATGATAACTATTCATTATCAGTTTTATACCCCAAAACAGAGATAGGCAATATTCATAATCATATTCAGAGTCCTAACTTTGGTATTCCATAATACTATAAGAGTACAAAGAAAAAATACGAAATAGACTATTTTTTCCTGGGAAGCCTGGTTACACTCACACATGTGCAAAAGTAATATAAGGAGAGATTTTCTACTGGTATTACTATTTGAAAGAAGGGAATATTTTATTCTTCAGAAAGAGAAAGTGTATGAAAATGTAAATTAGAGTCAAAAATTCAGAGGGGTAAAGAAATAAAAGAGAATTAAAGCAAATCTTTTAAGATAGAACTAGGTATGTGTCATAAAGCAGCAGCAAATTCACATCAGCAGGATGACTATGTGTTCATTGTAGCCTTGTGAGTGCAGTTATGGTTTAGCAATTTTCTCCAGCAATTTCTTGGCAGAAATATTTAATCAAAATCTGATCAGCAGTTGGAGGATGTGAAAATCCCTGAGGGAGCACGAGATCATATCTGTTTCAAATGACCCATTGTTTGCCATTTTGTCTCAAATTCCCATCAGTACTGTCATTGTCTTAAGGCAAAACCTCCAGAAAGTCCCTTTTAGTACTTACATATTCTG
Source organism: Lemur catta (assembly GCF_020740605.2). Classification (NCBI taxonomy): domain Eukaryota; kingdom Metazoa; phylum Chordata; class Mammalia; order Primates; family Lemuridae; genus Lemur; species Lemur catta. Next base: position 50,541,935 of record NC_059143.1, read on the forward strand.
GGTGAGACTATTTCTTAGCACGTAATCTGTTCTTCTATTATTTAATACTTAAAATCTATTCTGCTCTTTAGAGTTTACTTAGAGCTCTGGCATATGAAATATATACTGGGCTCATATAGGTGATCGGAGCTCTAGGAAGGCCAAAAAAGCCTAGAGAAAGTATCTGTTTAGAGATTCATCGCTACAAAATAAAGAGCCACCTAAAGACAATGGATGATGATTAGAAAGTGACTATTAAAGAGAAAGTGAGGGAAAAGAAAATGGAAAATAGAAGTTATGAGTACGGCTGACTTCTATACAACAGACTCAAAGGGTTGTAAGAGAAATTTCCCAATGATTACTCATTATGTCCTGTAAATAACATACACAGCTCTTTAATTCATAAGCTGGCAAAGAAGTACTACATAAATGTCACTTGTAGCACCTCTTGGGGCAGAATTAACGTTTTGTACTGGTGTGCAGCATTGTTTATATCTACTAAAGTTATCTACCAGTTAAGTAGGGTCACTTCTGTTTCATACTGACCATGTTACCTACCACACCATCCCACCTCAGGTGTTTGACTTAGCCTCAACTCTACATCTGATTCCAATGACAGTTTTCAGACAGCAGTTTGAAGAGTTTCCTAAAAGCCATGGTGCATCTGAAATGGATGTTTCTAAATATTTTATTGTCAGCAAGATGTAGTGAAAAGAGTACTAAGATTTGAAAACTGTCTCAACCTCATGGAATACACATCTTTCCTTTTGGCAATAAGTAATAAATCCAACTTCTTCAGGTACAGGTGTGTTGTTGGTGCTCTTTGTATGTATGGAATTGACAGATCCTAAGAAATGGTGGATTTGGTTACAGGGATTTCCAAAACAATAAATTACATTTCTAGGGCACTTTACAATATGCTGGGTACTGTTAAAAATCACTTACACATTATCTCTTTTAGTCCTTCTCAAAAAGCCTACTACATTACAAATGAAGACATCCATATTAAGCAAGGTTTTGTGATTTATTCAAAACACAGAACCCAGGTTTCCCAGCTTTAGAATTTCTTCTCTAAACCACAGAATATAATCAGAAAGAACTGAAGAGGTGTACTCTTCAATGCAGCTCAGTTCTTTGCTGCATTTTGACACTCAAGACAAAAACTACAAAAGAGTGTGTGCCAGGAACAATGAGCATGTTATTTTATTTTGTTTTTATTTCATTTCATCGACAGCATAGGAATATAAATTTGAGGATAATGTACTCATTACTGTATAGTAAAATCTATACTATATTCAAAGTCCATTTTTATTCTTAAAAATATTCAAATCTCTTTAACTAGGTTGTTTTAAGGCACTTTTTAATGTAAACATCATTTAGGAAAGCACCTAATATCAAGAAAACATGTTTGGATATTTAAATATATGAACTGACAAATTTAAATCATGGCAGTTCTTGGTTAAATAGTGCTTAGCTAATGAAATGGAAAATTTAAAAAGATGAAGAAAAAGGAAGACCCCCAAAGGGCTTTCTCCATACTTAAATCACACTTATTTTATCTTCAAAAGAATATATAGTTTCACTAAATGAGGTTTATTTTCACTCATTTTATCATTTGCTTTTGCTTTTGTAATAAACTATTTTGGAATTTTAGATTTATAGACAAGTTGGAAAGATAGTACAGAGAATTCCTGAATGACCCTCACCCAGTTGCAATTATTCCTAAAGTTATGATCTTATTATAGTACATTTGTAAGAACTAAGAAACCAACCAACCCCAGTATTAATATATTACTATTAACTGAACTCCAGACTGAGGGATGGCGATGTAAGGAGGGCTCAGTATCAGTCTCTGCTACTGACAGATGTTTCAGGTTTGTTCCTTTGGGCCCTGTACCAACTAGCCAAGCCATTTGCTAGCTGAGGTATTTTTATCTCAGGCCCCAGGTATGAACTGAACAGCAAAGGTGGTAACATGGGAGTCTAAGCCACTTGTTCACGTAATTTACCTATTCCTCGAGAAACTGCTCAAGCTAGTTCCAAATGCCCACTTCCTTCACATAATGGATTGTTCAACTATCTCCTGGATCTAATAATATCCAGCTTATGTCAGGAAATTATGATTTCATAAGCTCTCTGTTCCATGTTCCATTGTCAGCTGCTCAGGTTATATCAATGACCAGCAGCACATGAAGAGACGTTTTCCAAAAAGACAGTTTTTCTGTACCAAGGAGCATATGGCTTTGCTTGAGAACTCTAGAGGTCTGTGCTGTTGCTCACATACTGAGGTATGTCACTAGTACCTCTAACACAGTAAGAGCTCTTGGAGCTCAATCAATTCTCAGAGCACTTTGAACCACAGCTTGAACTTGCTGTAGTACCCTCTTGGTCTAGATTCATGTAACACTTGAAGGCAGATGTTAATCCAACAAAAGTATTACAGAAGTAATTTTTTAGCAAAGAAAGAGACTTTATATTAGAAACATCACAGGCAATGCACCATATGTGAACTGATTCTTAGAGTGTACAACCCAACCAAGCTGTAAGCAGATAAATCAGTAGAGTGAAACCTATTATTGTACACAAGTACAGAAACAGGATCACTTTAAACTTCACACAGAAGATGGAAAATCACTTTACAAAAGAAATAAAACCACCACCCAGTTTTATATTTTAAAAAGTACCAGCTATTAAGTGGCAGACCACCAAAAACATCAAAGGACATGCCTGATTAGCTTTGTAATGCTTGAATGTTTAACTGTACATTCCACATGGGCCAGGGTGATCCTGGTTCTCAAAACTTAATTTAAGCATTTCATAGTTTCATCTTTCAGGCTCACACTGTTTTAAAGTTTTCTTTCTCTATCGTTTTAAATTTCTTAAACATGTCAGCATTACACTTAACTAACCTTCATCACTTACAGGCGTTAAGACTGAAGACTTTCCCTTAGTAAGGTTTAAACATGAATAAAGAATGAAGAAACCAAATACTAAGGTCCTGAAAATTCCAATTACAGTGGAGCCAGTGCCAATTTTGAAAAGGACCCTTACCCTCTCTTTGAGTTCTACTCTGGTAAATATTAACATTTAACCAGTTAGCGAAATATTTAGCCCAGGTCATTCTGATGGTTACTCTTCTGTGCATAGTAAACGGTGGGAAGAGACTCCCCGCGCAGGGGCGCGTGTCACGTGAGCGCGGCGCGCCCCGCCCTGCACCGTCACGTGAGCCACGGGGTCTCGCGAGAGCGCTCGGGCAGTCCGGCAGCTCCGCTGTCCGGTGCGCGGTCTTTCTGGAGACCCCCCCAGCTTCTGCAGGTATCGGGGCCTGGCTCGAGACCCCAGGGTCACCTGAGCCGGGTCTGGCTGGTCACCCTGGAGGCCAGTGATCTGGAGTCAAGCCCCGAGCGGAAGTGCCCTAGGTTTCTCAGACAGCGGGCTGGGTTTGTCCCTGCAAGCCTGAAACCAAAACTATACGGGGGCTCAGGAAAAAGGCAGCAATTGCTGCAGAGGTGGAACGCGGGAGTGCAAGGAAGGAGAATGGGGAAAGAGGAAGGCTGGGAACAGGGCAGGGAGTGTCAACAGCTGCAGCTGTCCCTTTCACATCCGTATCCTTAAGAGAGGTATGTGTGGCCTCCTGAACGTTCATGGAGTTTATCATCCACTTTCTGGTATACATGTGTCTTGCTAGAGAATTTCAGATACTTGTAATTTCCTAATTACCAGGTCTAATTAGCACAATGTCAACAATTGAGTGCAACAGCATGATATTCTTTAGAATATCAAGATCACCGAGGTCCCTATGTGCTATATTATGAAAGACAGCAGGAGAAGTAACACAGCCCTGGGGCAAGACAGCCAATGTGTGCTGCTGTTCTTTCCATTTAAATGCAAACTGTCCTTAATCCTCCCCAGTGATGGTTATGGAGAAGAAAGCAGTTGCCAGATAAAAGGCCACATACGAAGTGCCAGAGGCTGTGTTGATATGTTCTGCTGAAAATAGTACATCTGACACAGCATTTGTGATTGGGGCTTCCACTATGTTGAGAAAGGCAATCTGCGGTTGGAACCCAGTGTCCCTGAATGTTGTTTCTAGGTATGCCAAGAAATGCAAGGTCCTGACCACACCTTGCTGGACTATTGCTCAGGTGGGGTTTGCAGTGAACAACCATGAAGGATGAGGCAGCATCTCCCTCTGGACATCGCATTCCACTGTCTGTTTTCTTCGGCTGTGATGCATTTTCACTGCATGAGCAGCACTCACTGAAGATTTCCCCTGAAGACTTGGAAGCAAAGGGAAGCAGCCCAGCATCATGCTCCTGTGGTTTTCTATGTCATTAATAAAGAGGTCTTTCGTTTCTGGCCTAGGAGTCTCATGTTTCCTGCTAGCATTTGTTAAATATTAATAGACTAGCACTAGCTTATGAGAAGGATACAATCCTAGACTCTTACACACGGTTTAAATTTATGGTAGGGCACCATCATCTACCATGAACCATCTGGTTTGGTAAAGGCCAGATGAATAAGGACTGCTTCTTCTACATCTTTGATGGTCTTAATATCTTTAATTCTTCCTTGAATAAAGAGTTATTTGTGTGGTATTGAAGGAAACCGGAATATGTCACCCCAAGATATGCCTCTTTGACATAAAAATTATTTTGAGCTAAAGACAGTTAAACAGCAAATGCAGGAAAAGATCTCTGTCCTCCCCCTTTTATGCATAAAGGCAGGGTATAAATTCTCTTTTAAGGAAGATGACTATAGACTCTTAGTCTATAGTCCAGAGACACGACACCAGAGCAATCTGTGAGCAAACCGTACTCCATCAGTTACCTTCCCAGTTTGCCACTCTTAGAAGACTACAACCACTTCCCTTTGTCCTGTCATTTTTCCACAAATGTAGGAAAATGTTCTTTGTTAAAGACGCTATATAAGTCAAGAGTCCTAAGCCACCTCTTCAAGATACTCATTTTCCTGAGTTTCTCTCATGTATATATAAGATGTAAGTGTTAATAAATTTGTTTGTTTTTCTCTTGTTAATCTGTCTTGTATTACAGGGGTCACAGCCAAGGACTTAGAATAATAGAAGGGAAAGGACTTTTTTTCCTTCCTACAATTCACAACCTTGTTAGTGAGAATAGAAAATATATTCAAAGCTTCCACTTGGCTCATTCTAACATAATGGCCTTTACTCTCCATAGGTTAGGGAAGCAATGTGAATGGTCTGCCAACAGGAAACAGAGAAATAATCATGGGGTTGGCCCATAGATCCATTTAACTAGCTGTGATCCTGAATCAGATCAAAACTCCATTTATTACTCTAATGCCCATTCTTAACTTACAACCACAATTCCATTTGGTGTCTGCTGCTATCAGTCTTGTGAGACGTTGTATCTAACAGTCCTTGAAAATTCTGGGTATTTGTCTAACTCGTATTGTTAACCTATGGTTAGCTGCAGGACTCCTTGTAGAGGAAGTAGAACATTTAGCGTATGTAATTGTGGAGAATTTTCAGTTTCCTTTCTCAAGGCAATACATGCTCTTTCTAATCAGTAGTGTCTGGATCTGTAAATTGGTATAAATCTGGAACCTAAGTTGGGGATCCTGATTTTCTGTTCTGGAATCTTATCAGTCTTCTGCTACTCAACTCTCAACTTTTAAGTTATTAATATTAATATATAAATTGATTGATACCCTAAACAGCCATCTGTCTATCTGACTCCTGGGAATACCATGAAGTATTAGCTTCTACCAAAAATCTTTGACAGTCATAGCACTTTTATTGTCATTACAGTCGTGACTCCTACTGTGGCGATAACTTTCTTTAATACTATGCCAAGGATGTTCTGGCATCTTAGTTTTGTTTACTGTAGACATAGATATGTCTAGATTTTAGGCGCTATCCCAGAACACCATTAGGATGAGTTTCAAGTGTCCTTGCAAAACATTGAATCCTAAATCATGGGAGAGTGGCCCCATGCTGATAGTTCTCTCCTATTGGGGTAAGCATAATAATGACTCCCCAAAGATGTCCATGTCCTAATCCTTGAAACTTTGAACAAACATGTTAACTTGTATGGAAAAAGGAATTTCAGATGTGTTTTAAGAGATAAGAAGCTTGACGTGGGGAGATTATTGAAGTGGGGCTGATGTTATCATAGGGTCGGAGGGAGGTAGGAGCGCCAGAGTCAGAATAGAAGACAACTGAAGCAGGATTGGAGTGATTTGAGGAAGGAACTACAAGCCAATGAATGTGGGTGGCCTCCAAAAGCTGGAAAGGCAAGGAAATGGATTCCTTCCCTGAGCCTCCAGAATGAACACAGTGCTGCCAGTCCATTTTAGACTTCTGACCTACAGAACAGTAGGATAACACCTGTGTTATTTTTAAAGCACTACCTTTGTGGTAATTTATTACAGCAGAAATAGTAAACTTACACACCTCTTTAGCCTCCTCCTCCTCCTTACAGTGTAACTCCCTGAAGATCCACTCCTCTAGTTCTTGTCAGTAAATATTAGCCAGATCTAAAATCTGTTTGCTGTATAGAGTTTGAACTTCTCTATGTGAGCTACATTGAGAACTGAAGGCAATGGGGAGAGGTGAGAATAGTGCTCGAGGAAAGCAAGCATCCTCTTGCTGGACACTACTGCAAGCGAGATCATTACGGTCTTCAGGCAAGACATGAGGAGCTACTTCTGCCAACCAGAAGACCTATTAATCAAAGGTATTCCAATCCTAGGTCTCAGGGTCCCATTTTTCCTATGACAACCCCGAGTTTGACAAAGGAAACATGGAATGTTTCAAATGGAGCCTCTTCTGTAGCTGGGCCACTATTATAATATGATCCTAGCCTGTTTTTTTATAGCACAGTCCTCTCTTCAATTGCAAGAAAAAAAGTATCCATTATAATTGCCATAGGGGCTCTCTGGCTTTCAAACATGTCTTAAATTGGTAATTACCATCTCTGAATTTATATGTCTGAGATATTTTAATGATATAATTTTATTCTAATTTCTTCATTCAGTAATTCAAAGTACTTCTAATTAAACAAAAGCTATACAACTGTCATCTCAAAGGATAAAATATTACAAGTGAAGGTAAAATACGAGCTGTGAATTCTGTAGACTATTGGTCACCTGAGCTACACCTCTTCTCACACTGCTGGATGGCTAATATTGATCTAGTATCTGACTATTAGCGTGCACCCAAGAAAGGAAAATTAGAGGTTGGTCAGAGACTTTTTGTTCCATTGTCCTTTCTTCACCTTCTCTACTGAGTCATTTAGTTTAGGACAATCAATTTTATAGTTTTTGTGGAATTGGAAATTTACCATTTAAATTGTTCTCAGGTTTTTTCATTTTTTAATCTAAGTATTATCTATAGTTTTTCTTACAATGATTAGCAACTAAGAAAGGTATGCTTAGAGTTGTGGCAGTAGAGGTATTTTTTCTAGAATCCTTCTTACCATCAGTGTTGACTTGTATGTTCCAGGATGAGCATAAGACTGACTTTTGGATAGAATTATATTGCTAAGTAGGCCATGAAGCCAGAATGTTTTCTTGAGAAAGAAAGCTTGGTGGCTGAAGTAGACAGCATGTACTACTGAGTCACCTGGACGTCCCTGGGGTTACCAGCTGTCCATATGAGGCATTTGCAAAAATTACTAAAAAGCATCCTTATCTCCAGATACTTTACTTTGACCTACAGAAAAAAGTTTATAATGTATTGATTTTCTTAAAATATTTTACTGACATATTCCAGGAAATTTTTCATAATGAATAAAAAAATACATATATCCATGAGGTCTACAATGTGATTGACTTGTACTTAGATGTGGTGCCTTCTGCAGCCCACAATTACAGAACTCTGCATGAATGTCCTAGATTTCACTCCCTCAGAGGTTAGTAATTTTTGACCATGTGTGTCCTCTTGGAAAAACCTGATCCTACCTACCTTGGTCTTAGAGGCTATGGTTTCAATGTTGTAAAACTAAGTTAATTCATGGTAAGATTTAGTCTAAAAGTGCACTTAGTATTCAGCTATTAAAATGTCAGAGGAAAGCCCAAAGACCTGTAAAATCCCTCTTCTTTCATATAACGTCAACTTCTGGCATGTTCACAGTAGATAAGTTATCGATGAATCACTAATAGGAACTGGCAAATCTTAATGAAGTATCACTGAGATAAGCTTGAGCATTCTTCTTCTAATCACGTGCCAACTCTCAGGTTAGCCCAAAATAAGTGTTGTTGCAATAGATTAAAGCCTCTCAGACGATGGGCTTCTGAAATTTCAATCCAAGGGAATATATACGGATTTAATGTAAGCCCATGTCTTAGTCTGTTTTGTGATGCTGTAACAGAATACCTGAAATTGGGTAATTTATAATGAACAGATATTTATTGGCTCACAGTTATGGAAGCTGGGACTTCTAATACCATGCTGCCAGCATCTGGAGAGGGCCTTGTCACGGTGTCAACACGCAACAGAAGGTGAGAAGGCAAGAGGGGGCCAAACTCACCCTATTATAATGGCACCAATCCCACCATGAGGGTGGAACCCTCAGGGCTTAATCACCCCTTAAAGGTCCCACCTCTTAATACTGTTACAGTGGCAATTAAATCTCAACTCGAGTTTTGGAGTAAACAAACATTCAAACCGTGGTATTCTACCCCTGGCCTCCCAAAACTCATGTCCTTCTCGCGTACAAAATACATTCATTCTGTTCCAGTAGACCCCAGAGTTTTAAGTCCTTCCAGCATCAACTCAAAAGTCCAAAGTCCAGAGTCTCACCTAAATCAAATATGGGTGAGACTCAAGGCACAATCAGACATAGTTGAGACACAGGCTTTCTAATACTATTATAATTACAGTTAAATTTTCAACATGAGTTTTGAGGGGGACAAACAATAAAACCATTACAGCTTGTGATGGTGTTTCAATCCAAGTAGTTATGAAGGATCTCATTCATCAGTATTAAATGATGATATTTATTATTCCAATATCTTTTTCAATATTTTAGAACTTAAACTTCTTTTCACCACCATAAAAACAATTTCAAGCTTCCTATATTTTCTTCTAGTAGGTTCTTGGCTTCTTACATAGCACCTGCCAGTAAGCATTACAAATATCCCCTGAATTATGTGAATAGCCCTTTCATGTTTATTTATAGATGACTATTTAAATTCTCAGCCTCCAATATCTATCCATCAAATAAAAACATCATAGTTATAAAAATTCAGCGTAGCAATTATGGAAAATATGTAGCATTATCTAAAAATATACCAAAAGAGGCAGTAAATACCCTAAGCTCAAAAGCTATGTTTACAGATAAGAAAATGCTGGATGTTAGGAGATATTTTGACATACAAGCCACATAACCTAATAGTCATATTTTAGACTTCGTTTTATTTTCATGGTCAATAACACTTGGAACTCTTGTTTTTTATCTTTATCTCCTCTCTCTTATTGAAACACTTACTCCCTTCTCTTGGCTCTGTTGACATACCTTCCTAGTTTTGCCTAACATCTCTGTCCACAATTGCTCTGTCAATCTGTAGGCCATCCTCTTCTACTTGACCATTAGAGGTTGGAATTCCTTAAGCTTTTTCTTCACATTCTATTGTGTTCACTTTAGGAATATCATCCACTCTCTGTGATTCATAGAAAAATAAAAATATTTTTTTCTCTAAGATGAAAGGCATATATCTGACTGCTTACATTATATCTTTATTGTATCTGATTTAATAAATCATTGATCAATTACATTTACTCTTAATTTCAGGAGTATAGTTTCCTGCCCCTTTGGTATTGAGCTTGGCGTGAGACTTACTGTGGCCTCATGATGTTCAGTGTTACAAGAGCAACTCAAACTAAGCATATTCAAAACCAAAATTGTAATCTTCTGACTTCATCCACACTAATTTTTATTGCCTAATTCTCATAATGACACCTCTTGGCAAAAAATATTTGTTGGCATGAGCCAGGATCCTTTGGACCACATATAAAAAAGGACCGTACCCTTCATGTGCATATCACACCCATGAAAAATTTTTGTCAATTTTACTTTCAAAATATTTTTGTAAGAGAATTTGACATTTATTGCCAATACCGTAGTAGAGCTATCATCATCTTTTACATGAACTACTCCAAAAATATCCTAAGTAGTCTGTCATGTTTCAGTAAGGCCAGTATCATTAACCTTAACTGTGTCCCCAATACCTCAGGGCAAAAGAGCTGAACAATCCCATAAACCATCACAGTCTACCTTATCAATCCAGGTAGGTTTCTTAAGTTTCTACACTCACCCTTCCCTCTTGACACAGGGTAATAATCAAAGTACAGCAAAAGGTAGTAGTGATTACACAGGCTCACCTTTGCCTGCAAGAAGAAAGTCAAGAGCAATTCTGTTATTCCTAACAACCCCACAGTGAGATCAGACTGACTGGAATGCCTTCCAGGTCTGAATAGAGTCACTTGTCACTTAAGCTATATCAGGGGTCAAATGTCGAATTTAAACATACATGCTTCTAAATAACATAATTCAAAGGAAATATAAATGGAAACTAAAATATTTTGAATGAAATGAAAATTAGAGTACAACATATCAAGATTTGTAGGATGCAAATAAAGCAGTGCTTAGGGGGAAGTTTATAGCATTAAATGCTTATATTATCAAAGAAGAAACTTCTCAAGACAATTATATAAGTCTTGGCCTCAAGACAGTACAAAAAGAAGGACCAAATTAAACTCACAGCAAGAAAGGAAATAGTAATAATAAGATGGAAAATACAATGAAATTGAAATCAGAAAAACCAATGGAGATTATCAACAAAACCAAAAGAAGGTTATTCACAATGATTAATAACATTGATAAGCCTCTAGCTAGATAGACCAAAAGGGGGAAAAAAAGACACAAATTACCAATATCATGAATAAAAGGAACATTACAATAGACCCTATAGACATTAGAAATATAGGAAAGGAATATTATAAAGTCTATGCCTATAATTACACAATTTAGATGAAATAGAGAAATTCATTGAATAATAGAAATTACAGCTCCTCTCTCAAGGAAAAAAAAAAACCATAAGCAGCATATCCCTGTGTTTACTAAAGAAATTGAATTTGTATCTAAAATTTCTGCGAAGAAAATTCCAGGCCTAGATGACATCACTGGTGAATTAAGACAAGAAGTTAAGGAAGAAATAATGCCAATTTTACTCAAATTCTTCAACATAATAGACAATGAGGGGCAATTTCATGAAAAAAGTATTACCCTCACACCAAAACCAGACTTAGACATTAACAATTATTTACTGACCACATCCTTCAAGGACATAGACATAAAACCTTAAATAATATGTTTAGAAATTCAATATTAACACACAGATGAGGTATTACAAAATGACAAAAGGTCAAATGACAAAGAATATATATCAATCCTAAATATGTAAACATCAAACAAGACTAAAAAACATATTAAGCAAAACTGGTAAGAATAAAAGGATATAGAAGAACTCAACAAAACCATCAAGCATTTGACATTTAAGCATACTCTAACCAACAGCAGAATGCACATTATTTCAAGTTCCCAGAGAATAGTCACCAGTATAGACCATATACTGAGTCAAAACAAACTTCAGCAAATTTAAAATAATTGAAATACAGCTGTGTGTTGCTTAAAGATAGGGAGACAGTCTGAGAAATGCATCATTAGGCAATTTTGTCATTGTGTAAACATCAGAAGGTGTACTTACACAAACCTAGATAATACCACCTAATACACATCTTGGCTATACAGCATAGCATATTGCTCCTAGGCTACAAAAGTGTATAGCATGTTACTTTATGGGGTACTGTAAGGCAATTATAACACAATGGTCAATACTTTTATATCTAAACATACAAAAGGTACAGTAAAAATATAGTATCATCTTATAGGACTGCAGTTATCTACTCAGCCCACTATTGACTGAAACATCATTATGTGACTGTAATATAGCCTGTGTTCTCCAACCACAATAAAATCAAACTAGAAATCAATCACAGGAAGATAGAAAAAAAATCTCCAAACATTTAGAAATTAAGAAACACGTCTCTAATCCATGAATCAAAGAATAAATCTCAATGGAAATTCAAAATGACTACATTGAAATAAAAATTCAATATATCAAAATTTATGAGATGCAATTAAAGCAGTGCTGAGAGGGAAATGAATAGCACAAAAATGTTCACATTTGAAAAATTAAAATATATCAAATCAATAACCTAACTCCCCAGTACAAGAAACTAGGAAAAGAAAAACAACTTGCCCAAAGCAAGTGGAGGAAGAAAATAATACAGACAAGATCAGAAATCAATGAAATTTCAAACAGGAAAACAACAGAGAAAACCAATGTGACAAATACTTGATTACTGTGGGGATTACACAGATGTACACATGGGATAAAATGACAGAGAACCACACACACACTTTACACCAATGTCCGTTTTCTGGTTTTAATGTTGTACTATAGTTACTTAACCAATGGAGAAAACGTCACAAAGAGTATAGACAAATTCTCTGAACCATCTCTTCAACTTCCTGTGAATCTGTAAGCATTGGGAAATATTCATAATAATCAAGAAAAAGAATTCTTAGCAAATATTTTGAACGCTTTACCAAAGCAGAAATACAGATGATAACTAAGCACATGAAAAGATAGTCATCATTATGCACTGGGTCAACACATATCAAAACCACCATGATATATTTCTACATATCTCTTATAGTAGCTATTAATAACATTTTAAAAAAATATGTGAAAACCAAATAACAGACTGTAGCCAGGATGCAGAACTGGAATTCTTGTACATTGCTGATGTGAATGCAAAATGGTGCAGACATTTTGAAAGACAATTTGGCAGTTTGATATACAGGTTATCATTCATTTATCATGAGACTCAGCAATTCCAATCTTAGGTATTTACTCAAGTCAAAAACTTGTGTTGCCACAAAGACATGTATGTAAGTATTTATATTAATAGTATCTTTATTCATCACCACCCCAAACTGTAAGCAACCCAAATATCCTTTAACTACTGGTAAATGGATAAACATGTCAACATATGCCATTGCAATGGAATACTTGTGTGCAAGAGAAAAGGCATAAACCAATGATTCATACAACATTAACACATTTCAGCTAAATCATGCTAATTGAAAGAACTCAAAATACAACATACTATATAATTCTATTTATATGAAACTTGAGGAAGGACAAAACTGTAGGTACAGAAAATAGAATGGTTGATAAGGATTAAAAAAAAGTCACAGCCCAACCAGGTTCATTGCTTGCTGCTCTAGAAGAAGCCAATACACTGAGACAGCAGGGGTTACAGTGGAGAAAAAGTTTAATATCACAGGTACCATGCGAAGAGGCAGGAGGAATTTCTTAAATCCATCTCCCCAAGAATTTGGGAGAAAGAGTTTTTAAAGATAGTCTGGTGGGCAAAGGGCAGGCAGTTGGGTCTGCAGATTGGCTGGGTTCAGGGCAGAACCACAGGGGTGCAGAAATTGTCTTCTCATGTGGAGTCCATTCCTGGGTGGGGGTCGCAAGACCAGTTGAGTCAGTTCCTTGGTACAGGCCACTGGTCTGAATAGGTCAGCTAATGCACTGAAATGCAGGGCCTGGATGATATCTCAAAAACTAGTCTCAGGTTTCACAAGGGTGATGTTATCTACAGGAGCAATGATGAAAACTGAGAATTTTTATGGCCATTAGCTTTATGACTCCTGAGTAGTAAGCAATTACAGGAAAGCAAACTAGGGAACGATGGCTGGTTATATATATATATATATATATATATATATTTTTTTTTTTTTTTTTTTTTAACTATGCCTACACCTTTGCAGAGTTCAGGCCCCTACCACAGTCCCCACATTGTGGCCCTTTATTAATTTTATAAAGGATGGCTTCAAAAATAATTGCAAGATATAATAAAGCTCTACAAATTTTTAACCTGGAGAAATTTTCTGGGAATTTTGCTCTACTCTTTAATCTTTGTGCTTACTGTAGTCCTTCCCAATTTCATTTGAAGTAACCCCTTTCAAGGCCATGTATACCCTTATACACACACACAAGTACACTCACATATTATCAAGCATCTTAAATTAACATTCACAGTAACCAAGTTTTTATTTAGAAAACTATTCATAAAAAGTGTGAATACTGAGAACTGTACTGCAGTACTGCAGCAACCAGTCAGCAATCCCCTGGTATTAATTAACAGCAGCAGGGGATGAATAGGGAATTTTACAAAGTAAAATAAGAGTGATTTAAAAATAATGAGTAATCATTATATACCTGGAGCTTTCAGAAGCACAAAAGTAGAACAAGTAAACAAAGAATGTCAACAGGAGATACTGACAGTGATTTGAATTAGAATAACCAACACTGTGTGTCCTTTGTAAAAGCATGAGCTGTGGTCATTCCAGTCTTAGGGCTTGAGAGTGTTTTTATGCCAGATTTGCACGTTATAGATAAAGCTTTGATTAGACAGTAAGTAGATAGGTATCAAATAGAAATTATTTTCATTCTTGATGTCTGGGTGCAACCTATTAACCTTGCTGAAGTTTTGCCCCCATGTGAAGATGTGTCCTACCAGAAAACTACTCAGATGACTGCTACTCTATCCCTTTTGAATGATGAAGTAAAAAATAAAGTAAGATAAGTAATTTGTGTGCAAATCTAGGCATAAGGAATATCGTGAGAGGTGCAAAGAGAATAGGGAGCTATGAAGCTTTCCCTAAAAAGGAGGTATGGAGGCAGAAATGGCATTTTGCCTTTGGCTGTACCACCAGCATGTGAGCGATGGCTGCAGAAGCTTAAACAACATTTTAAAATGAGTGAGTGAAAGATGGGATTCTCTGTGGAGTAGGAAGGCAAACAATGCCAATAGTTTTGAAACAGCTGAGAAAAATAGCTGAGCCCCAAGCTCACTTCTCTGAGCCGCTGCTTCACAAATCACATCTGCTGAGAGGTTGAACCTGTGCCAGCAGATGTATGTATATCATCAGACCCTGGATAAAATTGACTTGCTACGATATTGACTCCTAATCAGAAAGAAGCCAATCCATTCTGTAGCAATAATTTACCAAAATCTGTTTCGAGACTAAGCTGACTGGAAGATGCAGGAGTCTGCAGTTAGATGGTGGCAAACGGAGGGAGGTTTAGGAGGGTCAGTAAGATTCAGGGTTAGAGCATGCAGTGATTAAGAACAGAAAGTGGGTGGAAGGAAGAGGACAAGTTGTATGGGCAGAATATGGCACAGCTGAGATTCCATGTGTCCCAGCAGAGAAAGTGATAGTACAGTTTTTTCATAATTTTTCAATTATTAAAATAATTAATTGGGAGACCATTAGGCTGAGGCATCTCTAGAGCTCCTATGTAAACAAACAAAAACTCAACTCAGTGCAGAGTAAAACAAAACTTAAGCTTAACCAATAGGAAATTGCCACTCTCCTCTAAGGACTTGACACTGCAATGACACAAATAAGGCTACTGCTCCACTTTAACAAATCAGATATTTCCTTTGCTTACTTCTGTGCTCACTCGAATTTTCTTTTTTTAAAAAAAACCTTCTCCTCATGTCCCTTTGGTGGAGCCCTGAACCACATGTGGTCTTGTGTTGCCAGATTTCATGAATCACTAATTGCTCAAATAAACTCTTTAAAATTTCAATGTGCCTAAGTTGATCATTTAACATGATTCTAGTGCAAAGCAGATGAACTTTCTGTGCTTTGCCATTATGATACAACTTCTCATGATTTTGATTTATTTATTCACTGAATGAATGAAATAAATATTGAACTCCTACTTTATATCATGCACTATTCTCCCATCCAAGTATTAACCAGTCCCAACCCTGCTTAGCTTCCAAGATCAGACAAGACCGGGCACATTCATGCACCATTCTATATGCTGGGAATGGGGCAATGAGCAAAATAAAATCTGTGCTCTCAGGCCGAGCACATTCTCATGGGAGAGAGGGAAGGCAAAGGATAAACAAATGAAGAAAAAAAAAATATATATATATATATACACATATATATATATATATAAATTGTGCAATAAAGTGAGGTCGGGGGAATGGGAGAGCAAGCAATTGGATTCAATTGCAATTTTATAGGGAGTGATCAGAGACTCACCAATAAAGTAAGGAATTAAGAATTCATCAGCAGAGACATTTCAAATCATGAGAATCAATATGATAAACTAAGGAGTGTGTATAGATAAAGAAAAGAAACAAAAGACACCCTCCCTTTGACACTGATTTCAAGAGATTTCTTCTCCTTGCAATCAAACAAGTTTGAATTAAAAGAGAAATTGTTACTGAAAGTAGCAGAAACTCCCCAATGCCACTTTTTCCCAGTTCTGGATCTTTGAATGCTGGGTCATGTTTTCGCCTCTCTCTTTTCATTAATTCCCCTTCATTTGAATTAGCTTGATTGGGTTTATGTTTCTTTCAACCAAACACTCTTTATAAAAGAATCTTAATAATAAACTTGGCTTCAAACACAAACACAAGTACTTTTTTGGTCCTGTAAAAAAACTCTTTGTATCCCTCAGGCACAATTGGAACACAAATGTTGCCATTTGGCAAGGCCTCTACAACTAGGTTAGGAATAATTTAATTTTAATCTTCAAAATGATTAAGGCAAACATGACAATAAATCCCTTATTACAAATAAATTGTTTCCTAAGTGGTAAAGTATATAACCATGTTTGCTTTCAGTCTGTATAAAAATAAATTTAAAGCAAGCAGGATGTCTGCCATACTTTTAACAACTTTCCGAGCTAGCTGATGAAAGAACAATGTCTCCTGAGATAGTGTCAAATAGATGAAAGAAATGGCACTTATAAATTGTGGCTTGCTGTAGCTGAAGGCTTCATATATATTTCTCTAGTACTTTGCGCAGAATCAGAGAAGGTTCTGTGTCAATCCATATGGTTTTTTCTTTCATTTAAAAAATTCATTTCTTCTTTATTCTTAAAAAGCAAACAAAATCATACTCTCACATTGTTGAAGCTGTCTATGATTCTTCCCCCAAAAGCTTAAAAGTAAATGGCCAGGATAATGAGCAAAAATCAACTTGAGTATACTTTCTCCAATTTTTTTCTCATCTGTTAGATTTCAACATAAAAATTTTGATTAATATTTTGACTCAGTAAAAATCTGCTGAATGCCAGGTTAATAATCAACTTGTAAGTTCCGTTGACTTACGACTATAAATAAAGCATTATGCCAGAGAGTTATAAAGACTCAAAAGGAGGAAAATATGACAGAAACTGCATCCTAGATAAGCTTAAAATCTAATACTCATGAAGCTATTAGGTAACATTTAATTACCAGGGTTGCATAAGGCTGATAGAAGGCAGGAGAGGGAGGTAACTACATGGACTGGAGAATTCATGGAAAGCTTCTCAGAGGAGAAAGGTCTGATATGGGCCTGTTTAGAGATTATTAGAATGATAACATAGTTATGATTACCTTTAATATTCAGTTTAATAAACATTCACTGAGTATCTACCACACAGAAGGCATTTTGCAAAGTCATGGAGGGGCATAGGCTTCATAAATGTGAATAATCTCTGTCCTCAGGGGATGGTAAAAAACTCCTGGAAGTAGAAACAACTGTATAGATAAAGAATAAGAACAAATAAACAAAGGAGAAATAGGGCCATGAAGTTTGTGATTAGTCTCAGGCTTTCTAAGTGGAACATTTTTCTTACAGAAATAGCCCCTTTAAACTCTGGCCCAGTGATGCTCTTGATGAAGGAATCATATGGAATTTCATAATAAGGCTAACAGGAGGGGCCAACTTTTAAAACTTTTTTTATTGCCTTGTGCCCACCTTAGAGTAGCATAACAATGTATATACACAAACACTAGTATTTGCAGATGTCAACAGGGACAGAACATACCTGTGTAAACTCAACAAAGTTTACGTACCTAAATGTCATAGAAAGAGGTTGGCCCTGTCAAGACCCTAGCAGAGAGGTCATCGATGTTTTTTGTGGGTGATACAAACTTCCTGGCCCCCCTAAACCCACCAGTGGCTCACAGAAATGGATGGTAATGTCTAGACTGAGAACATTACATAAGAAATTCTGGGAGCCCTACCTACCTTTACCTCTACTCTTCACATGCACAGAGACAAAGCAGTCCAGCATACACTCAAACCCGGCTACTGCTGAGACTCTCTGACCTGAGCTAGATACACCATAGCTGCCTTAGAATGACACCACACATTGTGTGATTCCAGGGTAATGTTGTGACCAAGTTCACTAAGACGCAAGCAAACCTCTCCTTCCACACTCTCAGGCTCTCCAGTCTGAAAGGCTTTGTCCAAGCACATTCCTGAGCCCAGAACTGCAGAACAGGAAAAACACTCACTTACCCAAATATTTCTGGAAATCACTTGCTGGATGATAAACTCAATGTTAGGGTCAATCTTTGATTAAAAAGCCAGGATGCAAAACTATGTGTACCCAGTGGTTGTCATCATGTAAAAATATATAGGAAATGGGGTAAAGGTTAAAAAATGTTGGCACTAATACAGGTAGACTGGGATTGAACAATTAAGTAAATGGCTGGAACATGATGGGCTCCAGGTTTCTCACTGTTGGAAGAGAAATTTACAAATGAGTAGTGGAGGAGGCTGGAATGGTCCCTGTATTGTGGGTTAGAGTAGGAGACATTAGTATGAACTCCCATTCAGCTTAATATAGATACAAGTGTTTACATATAAAAATATTTTTATATATGTGCACATATATGATTTATTATACTCACATATGCTCACTTGCTCTGCCAGCTAAGAGGGCCTAGGAACAATGATACCCCAGTAGTGACAAGCACATTGATTGCTCCAGTCTTGGTTGTTAACACTATTCTTTAGTAAAAGGAACCAGGTTTCCTTGAAGAATTTCCTGATTCTAGGACTGAGGCAAGAAATCTACGAGATGAACCTGGAGTACCTCATAGTGCCAGAAAGGAAGGAAGTTCTTATTAATAAAAGAAAAACAATATATACATTTATAGAGGTATGTCAAAGCAACCAGAAGGCAACTGAACGAGTTCCCAATAGCCAAAGCTGGAATGCTTGGAGCAACAAAATCAAGTAATATGGGATTTATAAACCAAAGAACAAAGAAAATACCCAAGAGTCCATAGCATGGATCATTGAATAAATTACTAAGTGGGAAAGAAGCAACTAATATAACACGAAAAATAATTCCATCCAATTTCTGTAGACACTCTGCCCTCCAGGAGCAAGAGCGTAAACCCCCACTCCTTAAGTGTGGGCTGCATATTTCCTCCAACCAGTACAGTATGGAAAGGGAGAAACCGGACAAACACTCCCTTAACTGGAGGATCAAGGTCAACATCAATAGTCATGTTGATAATATCTACCTTGATACAATGTAATGAAAATGGCACTTTACTTCTGCTGTCTTCCTTCCAATGACTCCTAACCCTAAGCTTATCGTGAGGAAAAAATCAACAGGCAAATGCTAATTGTGGGGCATTCTACAAGCACCTGACCACTATTCCTCAAAACTGCCAAGATCACACACACACACACACACACACACGCGCACATGGTAAGTCTGACAAACTGTCACAGTCAAGAGGGTCCAAAGGAGACATAATTAAATATCATGTGGTGCCCATAGGATGGGATCCTAGCAAAGAACATTGGGTACAAGCTAAGACAATATGAATAATAAACCATGCACAATTTTAGTTAGTAATATATGAATATTGGCTTATTTAAGAAATGTGCTGTACTAATGTAAGATGTTACTAATAGGGAAAATGGGTCTGAGGTATATGGGAACCCTCTGTACCATCTTCTCAAATTTTCTACAGAAGCTAAAACTGTTCTAAAAACAGTAGATCAGAATATATGGGCATATTCATTAAAACAGCAGAAATATAAGGTGAAAGGAGTTGATTTGTTGGAGTGGTAGAACTATAAGGAAATTTTATAATATATATTTTTGCTAATAAGAAGGAAGGAAATAGTTCCCAATGAGATATTTTTATAACTTACCTAGAGATTTTTTTGAGAAATTAAGGAAACAAAGAATTTGGAGAATTCTTCTAACTTTGTCCTCATTTTTAGAGAAAGTTGATCGTTTAAATGGATGTTATCTGATTCTAATGATTAGATAAAAGTCCCCCTAAGGCCAAGAAAGACAACTTTCTAAAAGCAAGTTCATAATTCATGTGGTTATGATAATAGAAAAATACTGAAAAGCATTATGGCTTGGCATAAATATTTAATATTTGACTAATTTAGATGATATGAGATAAAAACTAAAATGTAAACATAAATGTTTACTTTTTCACCATCAGTTGTATGTCTAAGAAGGTAAAAAGAAGAAATGTATCTGCTTCCTGGCTTACACGGACGTGTGTTTCTAAAAGACATCCAAAACATTTAGAATTTCTCAGTATGTTTCTATGAAACCTTTCATTTGATAGTCTACACATTTTTTTTTTTGAGGGTCTCAGATTATTATAAATCTATCGTTAGCTTTCTTTTTAGTGCATTTCTGCACTGGTCTGGTGGGTAGGATCAATTTTATTTAGCTCCTAATATAAAAATAAATCTTTAATTTGAAAGTATTTGCAATGCTTTTTTCAAAGCTGGAAACTGAAATGTAATTTAATCATTTATTTTCAGATGGATTAGTTGTCTATTGGAACAGTTAACAAAAGACGGTTAATTATGGACGATTGAGATAGAAAGGGTGCTATTTACACATAAATAGTGCTTCCAAAACTGGAAATCAAGGAAAAAAATTACATGGCCTAGAAGAGATGATTGAGTAGGTTGAGTCAATTCCTGCTCCCTTCGTTGCAAAAGTTACACATTATGATTTAAAAGAAAGAAAGAAAACATCCGTCAGCTACCTTCGCTGGAACAGGTGCTTAGATGCGGGAGAGTACTACCCTACAGCACAGCGAGCCTCCCGGAAGTCCGAGGGTGGAAAGCAGAGATCTGAACCCTGTTTGTCACCAGAACACAGGTACAAACAGCCTTTCTTGGTGTGGAAGGGTAAACTGAATTAGGATTTCAGGTTAATCCAGGGGAATCCAAGGGAAGAATTTAAGGAAAGGAATAGATTCTGGCAAGAAATAAAGAGATCCATCCCCAAGAGGGCCAGGGCTGGTGGGGGGGGGGGAGGGGGAGACGGTTCTTGGCCAGGCACTGTGGAAACTCAACTTTCACCTGCCACCAGGGAAGCAGGATATGCTTGGAGAGAAACCAGGAAGTTGTATGAAAGAAAACTCTTGCTCACTACCCGCTGGAACACCCTGGGACAGAAAGCTGTGCTGTAGCACTCTCTGCATCCTCTCTCAAAGCACAGTAATGTTTTCTGTCGGCTTTGACAAAGCAGGGACAGCTTCTCCATTCTTGGTGCACAACCACAGCATTGCAGTTCTGTGTTAACAGACACAGCGGCACTTCAGTTCCACCAGGAATCGTGGCAAGAACAACTCAGAGTTGAGTTCCACCTGCTTGAGAACCATGTGCATCTCTCAGGGCTGAGGCTACAGAACCTTGGCTTAACGAGCTTCAGTGGTGAGGGAACGAAATGTGTTTTGTACCATTCATTGTCCAGTATAAATACTTGAGTTAGAATGACATTTTTTTGTGGAAACTCTCACCTTATTTGTCCCAAACAAGCACAGCACCATGTTCTTCTTAATTCTAAAATAGTGGCTCAGATCTTGAGCTGCCCTGATGCAGTTTCAGTGCCTTTGGGTGGTTTGTCACCTCATCATAACTCCCATCATAAGTGATTATAGGACCTGCAGGATCAGCCAGTTTAGGCTGGTCACACAGGGTAACAGAAAATTTATACTAAAAAAATTTTAACAAATGATGAAATTGTACAACTTTCCATGTTTTCTTTTTGTCACCTGTGCACATGAAACTCCATGTATAGCTTTGTGTCAGAAAAATTCCTAAGAACTTAGTGTATACAGATCAATTTTTGATCTACATAGTACTGTCCAATAAAATGTTCTGTGATGATGAAAATGTTCTATAATATGGCTGAAAGAATATTTTATGAGTTAGTATTTTTCAAATACATACATTTTAGAAATAATAGTTATAAGCACTAAATATTATTCTGCCATTGAAATGTGGCTGCTGAGGCTCAGGATTGAAATTTTTATTTGATTAACAGAAATTTATATTACAACAGTCATACATGGCTATTGGCTACTGCATTAGGAAACACGGGTTTATAAAATGATTTTTTTTAAAAGATCATTTTACTTAAATATGTAAGTTTAAAATCTCATTTTTGTCAGTAATGTAAACCATCTCCCCATCAAGTCCCCTGGCTACCGACGAGAGGCTATCTTACAGTTGCCGCAATTTACTAAGCGTTACTGTATGAAAGATTCCTTGGTGGATGCTGGGTCTGCTCTCTGTGCATTTCTCCTTTCCCACTGAGCTACTGGCAGAAAGGAAAAAGGACAGGACAAAATTCAGGGAGAAGAGGACAAGCAAACAGCAGCAACGCATGGCAATTATATCTGAAAAACCATTAGCCTCAGAATAATTGTGAATTGGCTAAATTGTAACCTAAGACCCCCCAAAGTGCCAAATCAGCAAAGTTATGTTAGCCATTTTGAAGCATTCATTGAATACCCAACTAGGGGAAATGTGTTTTCTCAGATGCTAGAAAGGTTAGGGAGTTAGATAACAATAGATTTTGTTTTGTTCTTTTCTGAACCTTAACTTTTGTTCCCATACTTCTCCGCTATGGCTATTTGAATTTTTTTTTTGTTCTCCAATAAATGCTGATGGAGACAGATATGTCAATATTATCTATATTTTACCATTTTGAGAAGCAGTTTTCTTCTCTGTGACAGCAAATGCTATTTTAAAACTATGATTCTATGTTTTAAATTTATGTTTACATTGTTCTTTGCGAATTTCGAGATAGGATCTTTGCTGTTAGCATCAGACCCCCTTTTGACGGATGTAAATGGTGGGTAACAGAATTTGACTCATAGGGAAAGACTGACAGTCTATGTCAGTCCCCTGATTTACAGTGTA
This sequence comes from Lemur catta, assembly GCF_020740605.2. Taxonomy (NCBI): domain Eukaryota; kingdom Metazoa; phylum Chordata; class Mammalia; order Primates; family Lemuridae; genus Lemur; species Lemur catta. The sequence goes on from NC_059143.1 coordinate 50,565,043, forward strand.
TTTCACTCTCCTGAGTCAACAGGAAGACAAAGAAACACTTAAGATATCAGCAATGGTAACTTACCATTTTTGATTTGCATAAAAATAATGTGAGTGTAGTTTCATACCTGCATCACACTTTATTACATATTCCTGACCTCCTATCGGTAGGCACAGGTAAGAATTCGTAATACATCTGAAGAATTTTTTAAGCCTTATTTGATGAAGAACAGATTGCAAGAGAATAAGACCAGCTTCAAAAAATACTGCTATGGCTTGTCCAGACTTCATCCTAAATCACTCAATTTGAAAACAGTAGTGTAAAATATGTCACCCAGACTGCATGAGGATTATCGGCACTCCTGCACGTACGATGGCTAAAGAGCTTTCTCCCTCTGTATGCGGTAAAAGTTTTACTGGTTAAAAATCCAGGATAAATCACATTTACTTATCTTTTACCTCTGCACTTCTTATATTTGTAACAGGCAGTAGTAACATTATGAAAACTTTATGCAAAAATCCCTGGATGATGTCTGAGTGGAACCACCTGCAAATCAGTCTTTCCATCCTATTTAGTTGTGCCTAAGCTCGCACCTTGTGGTTACTTTAAAAATATTTTTTAAAGACAAAAATACTGTTATTTTCTGCTGATATAAAATGAGAATAACGTTTCTAAGTATTTTCTAATACCCACATATAGTATTTATAGAGACTTAACATTTATGATTCTTATCAGATGTAATATAATATTCAATGGTAAGTTAAGGCTAGAAAAACTGGCACTCTAAAAATCATTTTTGTCTTTCTAGAAACTAATATATGAAAACAATATATTGAAGCATATCTTACCCACTGCTATGGATTGAGAATTGTGTCCCCCTAGAATTCATATGTTGAAGTCTAACCCCCAATGTGATGTATTTGGTGATAGGGCTTTTAGGAGGTAATTAAGGTCAACTGAAATCCTAACGGTGAGATCCTAATATGATGCATTGGTGGCCTTATAAGAAGAGGGAGAGATCTCCCCCTCCTCCACCCCACATAAAAAGATAAGCCCTGTGAGTCCACAGGGAGAAGGCAGCCCTCTGCAAGCCAGGGGAGAGCCCGCACCAGAACCCAACTGCGCTGTCACCTGATCTTGAACTTCCAGCCTCCTTAACTATGAGAAAATAAACACCTATTGTTTACAATAGGCAGTCCACAGTACTAAATATTTTTTTATAGCAGCCAGAGTAAATGAAGACAACCCATCCTTTCCTAGATAGCAGTACCACCAGCAATGATGGGTTCCTGTTAGAGATTTCCAGGATCCCCTTCCATGGCCTGGCCTACCTGATTAAATCCTGCTTTGTTATGAGATATTTTCTTTGGTCTCAAGACAGATGATTAAATTAGTTGAAACCTGTAGCCTTCAAACATAAAGCTGGCTATGCAACTGAATTATAATACAGGCATTAGAAATGAGATGCCAGTTCTCCATTTAAAATGTAAAGTTGGATCCCAGCAATACACATGTAAGGGACAAGTATGGTACTACTGTCTGGGAAGCCCAGCATTTAAATACTTTGCCTCTCCTGCTAAGTCAGGACAATACCAACTGGTCCAAAAGAAAGGGGATGTTGGCCATCCTTCCATGGCAACCTGAGGAATTTGGACAAGTGCCCAGTCTTTAACGGGGCCAGCTAGCAGAACTGCTCTTCCTTTCACAGCTTGCCAAGAAAAGGCCGCTGGACACGTTGACCCTCCTGCCCACAATCAGCTTGTGCCATGCGGGCTGAGGAGAAATGTAACCTTTCCCTGCCTTTGTGGGTTAGTTATAATTCCCCTTCTTTCCCATTGGGACTAAAAGAGACAGAAAGTGGTGTTAAAGTTTACTTTTGAAATTTCAAAACATTAAAAAAGTACAAATGTTTTTGTTACATGGATACCTTGTATTATGCTTATGTTGTTGGGGCTTTTAGTGTGCCCGTCATCAGAATAGAGTTCACTGTACCCGGTAGGTAAGTTTATATTCCCTCACTCCCTCCCACCTCCCTCTTCTTGGTTTCCTATGACCTTTGCATCTCTTCGTGCCTGCATGTACCCATGGTTGTCTCCTATAGAAAGTACAGATGGTGTTTTCTTTTCCATTCCTGAGATACTTCACTTAGGATAATGGTCTCCAGTTCCATCCAAATTGCTGCAAGACACGTTAATTTCATTCCTTTGTATGGCCGAGTAGTACAACTTGCGGCCCCATCCACTTGGCTCCCGCAATGCCGCTGGGCCCATTGTAAATTAGTAAAGCTTGCATTTATTTTGCCAATTCCTCATAATCCCACATACTCTCATATGACTTAGTCATTTAAAGAAAAAAAATCTAATCTTAATGTTTCCTGTGATTAGAAAATCAACCTCCGAGTTAGTTTAATAAATGCTTGTAATTGTTGGTTGTTGCCAGAAAGCTTATAAGCACCACCAATGCCATGGCCCTCCACCCTACAATGCTGTGGACACAGACACTGGAGGGCCTTGCTGCAATGGCCCTTCGCTGGGAGCTGCTTCCTAAAACAAAGAAAGGGTTGACACCTTCCTTTCCAGCCCCTTGAGGACATCACAGCAACGGTAGGCAGGGACTCCATGTTCCTGGGGAGGCTTTCAGGCTCTACCAGAGACATCCAGTGTCTTCTATCGAGGCTCTACAGCTAACAATTCTTAGTGTCAGAAGACCACGGGAGAAAATCAGATAGACTTCCTGGAACTAGGAGACAGGAGATCACGTTTCAGAATTATTTTATCTGTTCCAGTTTCTTAACATTCCAATCCCACTTCCTTCAGTGGGATCCAGGCTACTTTGAGCATGAAATAGAAATCCCCTGGCCTCTGAGGTGGCTGGCAGCCAGGCGTCCCTCAGCAGGCCTCAGAGCACCCGGGATGCCTGAGCCCTGGGATGACTGAGTTTCTTCACTGCCTTGGCCATCAGATGATTTTCTTGCTTAACTCATCAAGGAAGGATGCCTTATAAGAGAAGTTATTTTAAATTGCCATGGATAGTTTTTTTTGGTTTCTTGTGTGTTGCGTGTCATGTGTTTATGCAGGAGTGGATCTTGGAGTAGCCTAAGCCCAGGACCTGCTGAGAAATGCTTTTGGGAACTTGAATTCCCCTCACTGAATCTTGCAACAGAAATGTGTTGAGGATATTCTGTGTCCATTACTTGTATTTGGCGTGTGGGCAGACTCACTGGAGCAAGTGGTAGGTACACCCAAAGAAATGTATACACACCTGCTGAAAACGCTACAGAGATTTTCTTAACTAGGGAAATTCTCATTCCACGTGAGCAGATTCTGCTGTAACTTTGCCACCCTGTGCGTGAATTTAGGAAGCCCTAAAAATTATACCTCCATTTGGGATCTTTGCCTTATTATATTTACCCTCAGTTATTTCGTGAGTCCATTTTTACGATCAAGTTGTTTATTAACCAAACCATCTTATACTGAATGTCTAACACCAGCTGCATTAAACATTCAGTTTTCGACAAGTGACTGTATCAACCAGTACTATATTTTATAAAATAAAGCTTCATATTCCTCATAAGACTAAGATAAAACATGTCTGATTTCCTCAGCACACATGGACATGAGTGGACGAAGTCAGGTATAGTTACAGAGCAAACAGTGTTAAATAGCAAGTGGAGATGGGGTTATACTTCTGGAACTAAAGATTAATAAATAACGTTAAACATAACAGCAGGATTTTTAACAGAAATGGATTCCACAAATACCCATCTCTGGCATTAAAAACCAAACAAACTGTATATAACACCAATACTCTATTAAGTTCAAAAATAAATACTTGATAAAATAATTAGTCACTCAGTGAGTGAAGGCACACCCACTTGTACGTGAAAGTGGGTGTATCTATTGGTATATGTAAACATCTAGAAAACTCAGAATATTCCTCTGGCAAGAATATAACCTAAGTGTTTAAATTTACCACATTGTACTTAGAAATTCAACAGCACCATCACTTACTTGCAAGAGAAATATGAACAATTGATTTTTTACCTGTATATGCAAGAACATAAAATTCTGCACAGTAAACCTTAATTAATGACCTCATTTCTTAATCTAAGGCATTTCCTTTGCCAGCATCCATGTAACATTGTTTGTTTGTACAGTTAATGTTGTAAATGTTACCATCAATCTTTATGTCAAACAGATAAGATTAAAGGCATGCATAAAATCAGTCTGGTGACCTAAGGGAGCTTATGTTCTGGATATGGAGTCGTTACTGACACACAATCCTGTCAACTAGCTCCTCACCCCAGCCCTGCCTGGGATGTGGGTGGCCATGTGGGTCTAGCTCTTCCTCTGTCCCTCACCACTGCCACCTCTCTACACATCACCATGACACAGACTCCCAGATCAGCCTCCTCTTTCTCCTGAGATCAAGACAGATGTTTCTCATACCTACCAAAATGGCAAATTTCCCAAATACTTCAATCCCAACCTGTCCCATACCAGATTCATTAACTTCTAGCCTCAAAGCAGGTTCTATTTTTCCCAGTGTAGAAGACCTGACAACCAAGCAGACAGATGAATTTGACAGCAGCATCTTTAGTTCCCTGCTCTTTATTCTTCTCCACCTGAATTCTAAAATCTCCTTCTCAATTCCTTTTTTCTATTCCAGAGTACTCTAGAGACCGACTTCAAACTTTTATCTGTTCATCAGTAAATCTTCCTACATATAACCAATCGTCTTTTGTTGAAAGAGTTGAGTGTTTTCAAGTGTTTTTAGTATTATCTCCCTACTTTCAAATGCTCAGTGTCAAAAGCTGAAAACTCTTTAGCGTGATATTTAACAAATTCTACCATCCAGAATCTTTCCATGGTTTTAATCTTATCTCTTTGTTCCTACCTACTGCATTTCTTCTCCTCACTCCCAATAAGCCTGATGCCTCTTCATTCCAAACATGAGCTTCTATTTGTCTTGTTCCTCCTCTTAGAAACACCTGTCATCCTCTCTCTGGGGCCTGTTCTCCAGGATCTGATACACGTCATTCTATGCGATTCCACCACACAAAAGAGCTGACAGATACCACATTCTGACTTAGGTCAGAGTAGCTGATATGTATAGTTGATTCTCTAACTGGATTAGAAGATTTTAATAATCTCATTTTAGTTTTTCCCCTAATCCATAAGACATAACCTAATGCAAGGTAGATGCTTTGTAATCGATTTGTTAATCGTTTTAACAAATCATTTGATTTAGTTGAATATCAAGTAATTTGAGTTCTAAATAAGAGGGACAACAAATGTTACCTGCAACCAGACCTTAACTTCTAGAATTCTGCACAAACATTTTTGGCTTTATTTTTGCATATTATACCACTGGCCTAATCATTTTCTTTTAAGTTAAATATTCAGAGAAGTTGTCCATGGATATAAGTTGCTATGGTGATGTGATCCTGCCAATATCTAGTGCTCTTAAAAGTTTCTAAGTTTTCGGAATGTAAGACTCCTGGAACAAGAGTAACCTTCACATTTTAGGTGTGGTTACATAATTTTGAAAGTTATATCTGAAGGGAAAAATAAAGATAAATTGGCATATCTCGGAAGTATGTGTTTTTTTTATGTCGATTTTGCACAAAAAGCAATTGAGCTGCCCTACCTGTGCCACTCACAGAAGCCATTTTTGGCTTTCTTTATAATATTCAGATTTCACTTAAACAGTTTAGGGCCCATAGTCTGAAAATATATTTTATTTTATTAAGTACAATGAGTAAGTAGGTTTGACCCTACTTACTCTATGTGTATACTTTGAAAATACATCTATGAGTTCGGCTGAAAATTTCTCATTGGAAAAATATTATGCAATGCTACATTGTTATCATTAATAAATGAGGTCATCTAAGATTTATATATAAACATACTGTATTATATCACAGCAAAATTATATTCTATTAAAAACTCTATTTAATACTATACTCTATTCTTCATAGTTACAGAATTATGCTTATAAATAGCTAATTACTAAATCACAATAATTTTTGAGATATAGCATACATATAAATTTCATTTGAGGTAAGGAATTGCTAAATAAAAGATAAAGATCTCTCTACTTTAAGAAATCTAATACCTTAAATTTTAAGGGTTTTAAATTAACATATTTAGATCTGATTTATATTTAAAATAATTCATTCTTACCTTTCTTTAAATAAAATCATTTCATGGTTAACAGATTTATATAGCCTATATTCAAATGAGTGTGTAAGGTAAAGGGAATAATAGTAACAACTACTTCCATTTCAAAAGAGATGTGATGAAAAGTTTAATTAAAATTTGAATGATTTATATGTCTCCAAAACTTTGTTTTTTATAAGTTAGTGTAATTTAACCAAAATATAAGTTTTGAATATAAAGTTTTTAAATGTAAGTCATGAATGCTTTAATTCAAGACTAGTATTATTATTATTATAATGTCACAGGTACATACAGTATTTCATTGCTTCCAGATAGTGGATGAAGAATCAAATGTTTAAATATTGTGCTTACAAAAGGTTACAGATTTAAATATTTACAAACATGCTCAAATAGACATAATGAGTCTTGTATAAAATTATTAAGGAAATGATAATATAATCTCAAAGCACACAAAAGTTTCTGTGTACCCTTCAACTCCAGTGAAAGAGTGTGAGTCACACATTGTTCCGTTTCCCATTATACTATCTATGGCTTTGAAACTTCTATTTCCAAATGCAGAAGAAAGTAGCAATTGACTACATGAATCTACACTGTATCGGATCATTGCTTATTTTGTCTTAGCTATTATAAGGATATATGTGTGTGTATTACATGGCAATTCATGAATAAAGTCAGGAAATTGTATAACATAAGGAAAGGAATGTTTTTGTATCATGCTACAAGTTGGCTTGTGATGGTCGTCACTCAGTTGACCAATGGGAATCCAAAGGAAAGTTGACTGTCCCATTTGCATTAAAGACTTACTCAGCCTCTCCCTCAAAAACAAATACCACTTCTTATGAAAGTTATAGTTTCTGCCTGTAAAGTGTTATTTTTTGTTTGTTTACAAATTATTGGTAATTGCAACAAACACTGGTAATTCCAACAAATTTGCTCACATTTCTTGCTGGCAAAAGGTAAAGAAAACATACTTCATAATAGCAGATGATTTAGCTCTCTGAATGAGAACCTTCATTTAGTCCCAAAGGCTTGAGATTTAGTCCTGCAATACTACATTTGTGTAAATCACACTCTCCCCAAATCTGTTTTTCTTCCCCTGTAGGGATCATGAAAATGATGTCTGACCTTACTTTCCATATCAGTCAATCTATATACATACACATATATTTAAAAATACATAAATATGTGGTTGGAAATACATATACACATATATGATCTAAAAATACATTTTATAAACCTTGTCAACAGTTCTTTTGGGAATTGTTCATGAAATATCAAAACATTATGAAGGTTTCTAAAATTATAAAACCAAGGCTTTTGAAAATATTATACAGGCTTTTAAAATATATTCAATTGTATATTTTAAATATACTTAAATATGCGTATTTCAATAGTATATAAAATTAACAATTCATACAATTAGAATCTCTCACTAAGGCCAAAATGGCAAGTATTTATAAAGAGAAAAGTATTTAATTAATAACTGTTGTTGTAGCTGAACAACAAAACTAAAGTAAGATCACAAGTCAGGGCTGACATCATCAAAATTGAAATAGAACAGTAAGAGGAGAGGTACTAATGTAAATGGAAAGAAAGACTAATTCCTACTCAAAGCATTTAGGTGTATTTAGAGATTCAATCTGTAAATAATTTAACTAGCAATCTTACAGCATTCTCTCATCTTATTCTCTGAATTCTACAGTAGAAATAAATGTCCACTCTCTTATATCACCTAGACTTAGTCTCATCTTTGAACTCAGGCTTTTTTTGCATTTATTTCCATGTATTTTCTAAAGAATGTTTCTCCCAGCTGGAGCAGAAAATGTAGCAAATTAATATTCCGTAACAGCAACTAAGAAGATTCTAAACCACTTTTGCACTTATTAGTAATTATTCACCATTAGCTAATATCAACATTAAAGATAGTTCATAGGAAGATCTTTAAATGGAAACCACTGCTAGCCCTCTGTACCCTTTGCTTGCACTTTCAACTTTTCAAAGCAGGTAGTCAAACAACAAAGACCAGTTGTGTGCTATTATACCACCCCATGAGCTCAAGCCCAGCTCTAAAAGAATCTGATGCCCAAAATACCTTTCGCTTAGTGTAAATTTATTCACTGATCTTCGTAAAGGCTCATTTATATAAAATGATGGTATTGCTGATTGATATATGTAGGAAGTCATGCTATCAGCAAATTATCCTTTCAATAAAGGTTCCATAAAGAGAACACTGGCACCACAATTAAGAGCTTATAACATCAGTGCAATCAGTGTTTGGTTTTGACAAAACAATATGCTTAAATTTTTCAACACCTAATTAACACCCTTGATCAATGGCATTTTAATACATTAGTGCATCATTCTGCAAATGCTAATGGTATATTAAATATGTTTGATCAATATTAAAGCAGTCGATTATACTCTATTTCAACTAATAGTAATGGGTACTGTTTTGTCTTTACTGCTCTGTATCCACTGCTCCATGGATTACAATGAGCAATTTTGCTAGGTTCCCCATCTGTCTTTCACAAACAGTGCATCAGAGGATCTTTCTTAGAGAATAAAACTGCATTTTATAATAAAAAATATGTAGTTTAAAACGTCAGTACTTTCACCTTAAGTCAACACTAGGAAGACAAATAAAGCAGAACTGTCCGGGGAGCTGTGACCTGTGACTTAAGAACACTTTGTCTTTTGTAAGGGCGAAGGTATTGGCCCAAGATGAGGAAGTTCACTGAGGGACAGGCAGGCATATTGGAATAAGGAATCCAGGCTTCCCAGGAGGAGAAATTTCAAATCCCTTATTTCTGAAACACAAAGTCAGGGAAACCTTTCAGAACACCACCGTCCCCCACCCCCACCCCCAGTGGCTGAGAAGAAACACGGCCGGCTTGGCAGAATCACCGTGAGGGACACAATAGGTCCAAAGAGCTTGCCTGTCCTGTAATGAAACTGGGTGTGGGGGGAAGGGGTGGGCACAGCGGGCTGCAGGGTCTGAGATGGCAAATGCTGAAACCGGGTTCCATTCTACCACCTCAGCAGTGGGCTTCACCCCTGCCCTGGGCCACACGTGCCCTGACGTGTGATGGGTAGCTGGGGAAACAGATGGAATGGTTGCTGTGGTTTTAATGATGATGTTTCCTCCAAAATTCCCATTGAAACTTAATCCTCGATGCAACAGTGTTAAGAGGTGTGGCCTTGGGAGGTGATTAAGTCACGAGGGCTCCATCCTCATGAAGGGGATGAGCACCCTTATGAAAGGGCTTTAGGTGGAAGGGAGCCCTCACTTGCTCTTCTATTCCTTCTACCACGTGACGACACAGAATTCCTCCCCTCCAGAAGATGCAGCAACACCACACCTTCTGGAGGTGATACCAGTCTGCAGCAGACAGCAATCCCACTGATGCCTTGATCTTCAACTTCCCAGCATCCAGAACCATAAGAAATAAATCTCTATTACTGATAAGTCACCAAATCTGTGGTATTTTGTTAGAGTAGCACAAATGGACTAAGACAATGATCATCCTCCCTTGCCCTTGGAAGGGCCCCGTACCAGCAGGAGACAAAGCCCCAGCCTTATCATTTTGCTGGAAGCTGTGAGCAAACAATCTTTTCAGAATGTTCAAGTTTTAGTAAAACTGTAGCAAAGTGGCAGTTAATTCTGAAGCAAGGAGTTTTGGTCACTTTTTCCAACCTCAAGAGAGTTTATCAGAGCTTTGATTTCAATGGCTCTAAGGGAACATGTAAGATTAACCTTAAATAAAACTAAAACCAGTGCATTCCAAGGGGAAATATGCTGGACCTTGCACCCCAAGCCAGCATGGAGTACCTGAATTGTTCTTTGAATTACTCTTAACTGGCCATTTTTTGCAAATTTAAATTATAAAGCAATATGCTCCAGTTAAATATATACATCTATTGCCTGACCTAGACCCTTAGCCAAGGGAGTGTTTAAAAATGCCATAGTGAATCCCATATGGGATCTAGATGTAGTCCTGTTTTTCCCTCCTCTATAGCAGCAATCCAATGTTCCCTTGATAATTAGGATTAGTCATCCCAGGAAATAGTACTTAGGTCTGGAGGGAAAATAGTGGAAGTGACTCTCATTATTAACTCAGAAGGAAATTTTGCTCCTTGTCCTAGAAACTCTGGGCTCAGTAGCTTGGAGGCTCTGTTGCTCTAAGGGTGTATGGTGTGTATGTGTGTGTGTTTCACCAAAGAACATAGTCAGGGTCCTGCTACACTGAAAGTTGAAACTGCTCCTTGGCCATTTTGGATTCCTCACATGATTGACCCACTAGGTGAGGAGGCAACTGTTTTGTCTCCAGCCCACTCTCAAGAAGAAGAGATTAGCTCATGCCTGTAATCTCAGCTACTCAGGAGGGTGAAGTGGGAGGATCACTTATGGATAGGAGCTCGAGACAAAACTGGGCAACATAGCAAGATCCTATCTCTAAAAAATAAAAATGAAAAACCTTTACCAGGTGTAGTGGTGTGCACCTGTAGTCCCAGCTACTTGGGAGGCTGAGGCAGGAGTATCACTTCACTTGAGCCCAGGAGTTCAAGATCAGAGCGAGCTATGATTGTGCTACTATACTCCAGCCGGGGTGACAGAGCAAAATATTAACTCATAATAAATATATATGAAGAGGACATTACATGAATCATGAATTTCAAGAAGCAAGATCATCAGCAGCTATTTTTGGAGGCCGCCCAGCACAGAGCAAATCCAAGTAGTGAAGCTGTCATCTAAATGATTGGTCCTGTCATAGAGAGACGCAGTGTAGACTTATTCTTTGGCAGGTAGGGAATGCGGCAGTAGCAGTTGCCACATCTGACACGTTAGTTTAGATAAAGAGAAATTTGACATTGTTTAGCCACTACAAAACCACATGACCACTTTTTGCAAGGGCCCATTGAGAAACACCTGGATGACCAGGCAGAGAAGTTGATTGACATGCACTATTATGCTCTTAGTCCATCTAATAAAGGAAAGACTTTTTCCCTTCTTTTTTTGGTCAATATCCTCTTGGAGGCATTTTTTGGGGATGCAAATATTTTTACACTCTATTCCCCTTTCAAAATACATACCCTTCTCTTAGATATCGTTGTCACTAAGTTTTCAGTCTTATTCCTTCCAAATGTTTGTCCAGCCAGCCAATTAGCCACTGCTCATGGACCAATGTAACCACATGCTTCAGGCCATTTCTCCTCCCAGGAAAGTGGACCAACGTACTACCCAAAGTTCTGTCCATGGGTTTCTCTTTATCAATGTCTTACAGGGCCAGTCTGTGACACTGTAATTCTACAGCCTCTGGATTTCAACTGGTACCAACTTACCATGCAATTTCATTAGTTGACCATTATCAGGTTATAGGCACCTCCTCAAAGCTACAAGAGCATGATCATGTACCATGAACCTCTGAGCCACATGCTCTTTAAGTTCACTGGTGCCTTCCAGACTTGCTAGGAGCCCATCTCCTAGGTACCACTTCCAGAATGGAATATGCATGTTTTGATAGACGAGATAACCCCTAGCTCTGTGGTGATCTGTCCCTTCCCTTAGAAAGATATACTGATGTGTCCAAAACCAGTGAACCACTTAGAAACTTCACCAATGAGGAAAATCCCTGAAACTTTGCAGGCTTTATCTTGTACCTCCTGGCATGTGTCTTTCTAAACCATCCACTATACTTGCTACCTCTTGCTTCCTGGGTCCAATGTGCTTTAATGCTATTATTTTTTTTAAAGTTTAATGTTCAGTGGTATTTCAGAATAATCAAGATATTTTTGGATTTTATTATGACGGGACAGAAGAGCCAGCACAGATCTGAGGCTGTTCAGTTAAGGTAAGCAAACTGCTGCTGCTTTCTTTGCTGAAAACAATGGAGGAAGAGCATCTGCTAGATCAAGAGCTGAATAACAGGTGCCAGAAGCTGTGTCGATCTGCTAGAATACAGACAGCACATCCAGAAACCCAGCTACAATTGATAACACCATCTGATTAAGTTTGCAATAATTTCCTGTCATTCTCCCTAATCCATCTGGCTTTTGCTGTAACCAAATAAGCAATTTAAAATTGGGATGTGGTAGGAAGTGCAACCCTGCATCTTTAAAGGCTTTGAAAATAGCAATAATTTCTTCCTTTCCCTAAGGGACATGGTATTATTTTTGGCTTATTGCCCTGATGGAGCATGGAAACATGTCCAAGGACTTCTCCTTGTCCTTTTCTATTATAATAGCTTAGAGTCCAGAGGTCAGAGAATCAACATGGGATTCTCGGTTTTTAAGTATCTTTAAATGAGACAGTGAAAAGTAGTCATGGTGATACATATTGGCAATATTCTTTCTTGTTGCCTGTGTTCTCTTCTTGAATCAGGCCTTGTTCTAACTGTCTATGGTTCATACTTTGGGATGTCATCCTAGCTAGGGACCCGGTAGCTGTGACAGTTAGTGGAGTAGCTAGTAAAGATACTGGGTACCCCATAAGAGAAATCTGGCCCAGGTACATTCATTGAGTAGATTTCTGTAGGGGAAAGTTTGTTCTCCAGACACAGTATGGAAGGTCTTCCCCTCATCTAGGGAGACTCAGATGGTTTGGTGGAGCAGAATCCTCAGTCGCTGTCTATGTTTTGGGGGCATGTATTAGCATCCCACTAATTCCCACCAGTGTGGGGTCTGACAGTTTAATCGACTCTTCAAAAGTCTGCGACCTATGCTCAGATTCTTGGTTTGATACTCAGGCAGGTAAGTCCTGCAGGGACAGGAGATGAGGGACTTCTTCAAAGCTGCTGTCATGACTTTCTGATTATCCACTTGCTTTATCAATTATACATATACAGCTTTATTTCCTCTTTTTCCCTGTCTGTGCTTCTGGCCCTGTTAGAAGTCACAGAACTACAATTTTTCCCATCACATGGTCACCATAGTGACTGGGTACCACTGCCACTGGCTCTTTCCAAACCTGACCCTCTAGCTGCACCTTCCCATCACCCTGTGCCAGCACAGATGAGAGTTTGAGAAACAGAGATGTCACTATATACAGTGGCTCACCCTGACCCCATTTCCTCCCAGCAGTTATCTGCTAGTTCTTTGAACATGTGAGTAACCCAATCCTAGGATCCCACCTTGTAGGTCAGTTTCCTGGCTTCTTCTGACACCAGGCACTCTATCAGTCAGAGTTCCGACAAGAAAGCAGGAAAATATCATGTGCTAATTTGAGACACTATTAATACAGAGACACAGACATGGGTTTAGGTGGCATGTAGGAACTGACCATAGGTAACAACGCCAAAGTGCACTCCACCACCGGGCAGCAGCAGTGAGGGGAGAAGCAACGCCGAGACCCTGCCCCTTCAGACCACCTTGGCCGGAGCTTCCTCTCATATAAACAGGAACAGTACTGCCTAACACCACATGATTAATTTGAAGATTAAACAAGATATTCATAAAGTACCTGGCACATAAGTAATAAATAGTGCTATGAACAAAATTACGTCCCTCTCAAAAATTCACATGTTGAAGCACTAACCCCCAATGTGATGGTATTTGCAGACGGGGCCTTTGGAAGCTAATTAGGATTAGATGAGGACATAAGGGTGGGGCCCTCATTTTGGGGTTAGTATCCTTAGGAAAGAAAAAGAAAGAAAAGAAACCAGAGAGCATCTCTCTCTCTCTCTCCTTTCTCTCTCCCCCTCTCTCTGCCATGTGAGCACACAGCCAGAAGAGGCAGCCATCTACAAACCAAAAAGAGAAGCCCTCACCAGAGACTACATTGGCCAACACCATGATCTTGGATTTCCCAGCCTCCAGAATTATGAGAAATGAATTCTTGTTGTTTAAGCCATCCAGTCTATGATATTTTGTTATGGCAGCCTAAGTTGACTAATACAAATAGTTTTTTTGTTTGCTTGTTTTTTTCCCCATGGTGTATATATATTTTTATTTCAAAATATTAAGGGGGTATAAATGTTTTTGTTACATGGATAGTTTTTATAATGCTTTAGTCAGAGCTTCAAGTGTGACCATCACCTGAATAGTGTTCATTGTACCTGTTAGGTAGGATTTTACCTCTTCCCCTCCTCCTCACTCCCCCTTTTTGAGTTCTAACAACTTTTACTTCTTTCTGTGCCCATCAATTAGTTTGAAATTCTTAGAGAGTACATGTGGTGTTTGTTTTTCCATTCTTGAGATATTTCATTTAGGATAATGGTCTCCAGTTGGATCTAAAGTCCTGCAAAAAACATTACTTCATTTCTTTTCACGGCTGAGTAGTGAAAAGAATATCCATGGTGGATATATACATCACATTTTGTTAACTCACTCATGAACTGATGGGCATTTGGGTTGATATGACATCTCTGCCATTGTGAATTGTGCTGCAATAAACATTCCAGTACAGGTTGACTTTTTGATAAAATGACTTCTTTTCCTTTTAGTAGACACCCAGTAGTGGGATTGCTGGATCAAACAGTAGTCTACTTTCAGTTCTTTGAGAAATCTTTATACTTTCCTCCATAGTATCAATTTTAGTGTTTTTACTTATTATATACCTAACATTTTACTAAAATAACTTATCATTTTCAGAAAAAGAGACTGAGACTCTTTGAAAAGAGGTTAAGAAATTTGCCCAAGATCACATAATTAGTAATTGTTAGAGCTAGGATCTGAATCCAGGCTGTCTGAAACCAGATTTCTTGAACCGATAAAGCTGTACTACCCCTGACCTGGAGAGGCACCTCCTTTCCAAATTTTACTGAGAGCCCACCCTGTTCCAAGCTTACTGTCTCTGTGCACAATGGCATGTGTGTAATAAATAGCTCAGTGAGGATCAGAGGATAAGTAACTATTCACAGAATGAAACAAGGATTGAATTTGTAGCTTCTATATTCCTGTCTGTTACATATCCTTAAATTTTGTCAGGCAAAGTTCAAGTATGAAGTCAATGAACTGCAGTCTACCCTTTCTGGATCCTTCTACCTACATTCTTTTTCTCACTTCTTTATTCTAGGCAGAAGGAGGTCACAGCAGGGGCTCAAGAACCGGACTACACTACATGGTGACTCACGCCTGTAATCCTAGCACTCTGGGAGGCCTAGGCAGGAAGATTGCTCGAGGTCAGGAGTTTGAGACCAGCCTGAGCAAGAGCAAGACCACATAACCACTAAACACAGAAAAAAATTAGCTGGGTGGGCATGTTGGCGTGTGCTTGTAGTCCCAGCTACTTGGGAGGCTGAGGCAGGAGGATCTCTTGAGCCCAGGAGTTTGAGGTTGCTGTGAGCTAGGTTGATGCCACGACACTCTAGCCCAGGCAACAGACCAGGACTCTGTCTCAATTAAAAAAAAAAAAAAAAAGACAGAGAGAAAGAAAGAAAAAAAAAGAAAAAGAGCAAGACTACATCTGGATTCAAATCTCAGCCCCATTACTAAGCAGTCAACATTTTGCAAGTGACAACCTTGCTGAACCTCAGGTTTTCCTTAAATAAGTGGGATGATAATAGTTGCTAACTATTCAAGTTGCTGTGATAATTGAATCAAAGAACCCATGTAAAGTCCTCAGGCTAGTAATAGTACGTGGAAAATATCGGTAAGTATTATTTGCTCATTTTAGCTTCAAGTACTCCACCAACTCATATTCTTGTTTTCGTTCACAAACTGCTATATGTTTAGGAATTAACGTGAGGAAATCACATATTCTGGCATAGTTGCAAACTATTAAATATAAGACTGTAAAACAGGAGAATCAAGCCCTATGTTTAATGTGTGATTTTTTGGATTCAGGTTTTTCCATTGAAAAATAGCTGCTACGCAGGGCTATTTTAAAGATTAAACTTTGCTTTAAAAATTCTGAAGTACTACCTTAACATGAGGGTACTTTTACTGTTATTATTATTGTCAACATAAAAATGTTACCTATAGCTAGGTATTTGATTTTATATGAATTCAAAAATCAAGAAGATTTAAGTTACTAGAATCTTAGACCTAAACACATCGGTCAGGTATTTTGATACTGAGGTATGTCCCTTCCATGAAGCATTTCTATCTATAAATGATGATGTTTTCCACTCTGAAAATTCATCATCTTTTTGGAATTGACCACATTTAAGTTCGCACTTGACATAATTTAATTGTAAAACTATCAAGCTTCCCTGATCCTCAGGCTTTCGGACTAGGGCTGAGTCACACCACTCACTTTTCTCATTCTTCAGTCTGCAGATGGCGCATCATGAGGCTTCCTGGTCTCCATAAAAATGTGAGTCACGTGAAATCCCCTCTTATATATCTCTCTGTATATTCCATTGGTTCTGTTTCTTTGTGGATCCCTCACTAGCATAGATGTGTTTGGCTCTTTGTAACCTAAAATGAAGAACTTCTGATTTTTTCTATGTCAAAAATTTGGCCCTGATTATCTAGGGATTTTGGCATAACACATTAACACCTAAATAATACAACAATTACATTTCACATATTTATTGGATAAATGATTCATGTATGAATCCACTCTTTGGACTTAACCAAAAAAGAGTACCCCCCAGCTTTTCTATATAACCTCACCCTTTGCCCCACCAAAACGATACCTCCAAATCTGATCACAGTCCACTTCTCCCACCTCCTGTCTGATCACTCTCTGTCCACCAACTCTGCTTTATTCTTTATAGACTTATCCCACATAAACTATAGCTAGTTCTTTATTTTTACTCCCCCACTGTAGAATATAAGCTTCACAAGAACAAGGGTTATGTGAGTTTTATTCTCTATTGTATCTGAGACTAGAATATTGCCTGGCATATAATAAACACGCAACTAAAATTTATTGAATGAGTGAATGAATAAATCATGAATGTTCTACACTGTTTTGAGATATGCCATGCAATTAGCGTTTTTCTTTTTATGTCTTTTTATGTAACAGTCAAATTGTATTCATTCCATAGTTACTGATTTCAACTCACATGGGCACAAAAACTCGTATTTATGGTTGTTCAATGCAGCATTGTTTGCACTAGCATGAGTTTGGAAATAATCTAAATATACATTAACAGGGGACAAGTTAAATAAACCGTGGCATATCACATATTGCATTTATAGCAAAAGGATAAGCAAGATCTTTCTGTACTAATATGAAATAATGACCTTCCATATGTATGACTATAATATTCTAAAATTTGTTTTTAAAAGATGAAAAATACATGCATATTTATGAAAACAAAGAGATATTCTACCATTAATTTTACTATGTAATTATGTTCTCTAATTTACTTACTCATGTTAAATATTAAAAGCTAATAACTAATAAGTAATATATGCTTACTTTACATAAACGTGTTAACCATATATGAACATAGAGAATGCTTCTGGTTTCAGATTTTATTATACAAATATCGTATTATGCATATACTTTTGTAACTCATTTATTTTATGTAAAAATACATCACAGATTATTCCACAATATTTTCAGCAAAATACAGTCATTTAGTCAAGAAATACTGAGGACCTAAAATGTCCCAGGCTTTGTGATAAGCACTGGTGATGGATGTGGGATGGAGCAGCTACGGCCCTTGCCTACGTGGGACTTAACGATAGCTGTCACGCTTGCTCTAGATGCAAGAGAGTTGTGAATCTTCATAGTGTTTAGGAAACAGAAAAACTAGATGTTGGAGAGTAAAAATAAATATTAAGTATATATAAGGCAGAGGGAAAAAGAAGAATCAAATTTTACAGTGTTCTTATTTCACCCAAAAAATTATCAAACACACTATTTACCAAGAACAAAATGTTCCTGCTTTTATGCAAAGGGCAGAAAAAAATAATGTACACACATACATACACATATGCGTGTGTAAAAACTACTAGGCAGGAATAAATGCATGAGCGAAAAATAGATCAGGTAAGGATACAGGGAGTGCCAGGCTGGAGATGCTGTTATTTTATATAAGGTGGCAAGTGAAGTTCTCATGCATAAAGGGATATCTAAGCAGAAAAGTGAAGAAAGCAAAGGAACAAGTCATGAGGACACACTTGTGAAAAGCTGTTCCAAGGCAGAGTGATGTTCAGTGCAGAAGCCCCGAGGCCTGAGGAGTCGGCATGCTGGGGCGAGTATGAGGACCCTGTGGCTTGAACAATGATAGGGTGGTAGGAGGTGAGGTCATGAGTTACAGTGAAATGGGAAACCCGTGGAGGCTTCAACTCTCCATCGCTGCGGCTGCCCTGAGCAGCACTGATACTGCAGGCAGGTGAGAAACCCGGAAGACAAGTTATAAACCTAGTCAGAGGGTCCGGGCACTGGATGGCGACAGTGGCTGGACCAGACTAGTGACTGAAGACAGCAGTCACTGGTGTTTAGGCTAAAGACAGGTGCAGAACTTCTAAAGGATTTCATGAGAAGTAGTGATCTGATAAGATTTTCATAAAAACTCTGGTTGCAAGAGAGCAAGTGTGAATTTGCATATAAGGAGTCTAGTTAGGAAGCTGTTACATAAATTTGGACATTTTCTATGTTTTCCTTCTTAAAAAGCTTCTAAAGGAGAATGAGAATTAATTCATATTCATGATAGAGACTAAGCAGATGTATATGTTGAGAAGGAAGAGAGGAAGTGAACTAGGGATGGAACAGGAATCCTGCCAGACAATTTAAAGAACTGCTAAAGGGTGATAATGATTTAGAATCTATGAGATTTTATATCATAAAAATAATCAACCATACTGTATTACAAAACTCGCAAACAGTAAGTATATTTTTAAAAATCAAACTATTTTGAAACAAAGATTGTGCTTATGGATAAAAATGTAGTGCTTTGTCATTTCTTTATAATGTAAGAATTTTGGGCATGTTGAGAGGGCCTGCTAAAACACAATGTTATGCTTTTTTTTAACCCATCACAATCATGAAGCTCTATTTATTATATTATTACTGATAATTGCTACCTTAGTTATTTTAAAGACTGAACTTTGCTAATTAGCTCTTTTTGCATGCTCTGATTCTCTCTGATTCCTGCTTCCTTTTCATTCCAGGCTTAGTGTAGTCTTGCTTTTATTTGTATTGACCTTTGACATTTCAATTTTCTGTTTGCTTTTTAAATCCTAGCTAATTAGAGGATTTCAAATTCTTCACCATAAAGAAGTTCTTTCACAGAGCATGCAATTAGAATATCTGATGACAAGAACTGGGATTTCAACACCCCAGGGTTGAAAGATCATACCTCTGAGCAGCATTCTCCCCCTGGATGTTTTGCGTTTGAGCAATTAACCTCCCGTTCAGGACATGGCCGGCTGTTCATCTCCTAACATCGTGTAGCTGGGATTATTTCAAAGTCTGCTCTTTTATCGTCTTTTATCAGATATGATGAACCCTTAGGTCAAAGTAAAAAGGCCTAGAGAGAAAGTCTCCTCATCTTGTAGAGATGATCACAGTGGCTTTTATTAGAAATGTATCACTGAAAGCTTCCAAATTGCCTTTTGCCCTATATACAACTGCTACACTTATGCTTCATTACAATGTTACAGCTATTTCCTCAACGGATTGAATTACAGAACTTGCACATACACACTTGTGCACACTTGTGCACACTTCTTTACAAGAGTCACAGAAATTGCCAGAATGAAAATTAAGATCAGAGTAGTCAATGACCTAGAACAGAAAAGAATATAGGACCCCTATTGCATAAAATCACAGCAAGGTCTTTTCATTTCTCCTTCACGTATTCCCCTATATCAACTTAACAAGAGCCCACTCTGTGACAGGCACTGTAATTTGTGCTGTGGGTATGAACGTGATAAATCATGAGTGGCCCCTGCTTTCAAGACATATAGAGAACAAACGAGAACCCAAGTGTTAATAATATCACCAGATGTGAGCATTACAGAGGTGGTAGAACACTTAATGGTAACAGAGAAGACATGTGCAAGAGTTGGTGTGTGTGTGGTGGCAAGATAGTGGTAGTGAAAGAGGATTTCAAATATGTAGAAATGCATAGTCAGAAGAGCTCACGTTTGGAGCCCAGCTTTGTTCTGTATGGCCAGACCAAAGTGCAAGATCCATGAGCTAACTTTCACTAAGTCAACGTAAGGGAAAATTCAAAGAATTAGATAAGTGATCATTAAGTCTCAAAATAGCCATAAGTCCATTTCATTAAAAATATTGAGATGCTAAGTAAACTTGGTTATTCCATAAAGTAAATCTGAAGTATATCCCAATTTTTTTTCCATTAATTTGTCACTCCTAACAAGGTTCACACTTGTTTGGAGTTGTAAAATTTTTCATTGCATTCTCAAAGCTAAGAAGGACTTACATAACTTAAAAGAAAATGAACAAAGAACAGCATACAGTAAAATATTTTCCTTTTATCGCCTACAAGACCACATTGAAGTCAAGGTTACAGGCATGTAGGAGAACCAGGGATTCAAATAGAGAACTTGAATTTAAAGAAATTCTATATTTCAAACAGAAAATGCCCAAAGGAAAAACATAGGTTTACATTTGAAAATTTTTAAATAGGCAAATAACAATGAAATATCAGAAATTTACTTTCATGTGTGGAATGGAAATAAATTAAAAATTTTACACAGAAAACAATGAGACATTTGCGTGATAGTGGTAAACAGTATTTACTTGGAGTATTGAAAACAATTGGCACAGAGAACTTCACCCCAAAATATGCATCCCTGGTATAATGAGTATTTTGAATTAAAGGCCTTAGAGATCAGCAGATGCTAGAAAAGACTTTTCCTCTGTCTACATAAAGGTAGAACAGACCCACCCAGGAGAACGATTGTTTTTCCTTCCCCCACCCTGTCTTCAATTCTCTACCCATCCTAAAGCACAGGCTAAAGTTTCCAGACTCACCACAGATGAAAACAACTACCTCTGGCCCCTTCCTTGAGTCTGGGTCTTTCCTCAGAGCATTTTCTGTTCTTCGAGTCCATTGAATTCCCCCTAAAAGTCATTTACTAACCCCCTAAAATCATCCACACTTCCCCATCTCCCTTCTCCCAAGAAGTAGCGTCAGTAAGCCACTGTACCACACCGGGATATTGGGCAATCGCTCTGTGATTCTCCTCGTGCACATGGTAGTAATAAATTTGTGTGCCTTTTCTCTTGTTAATCTGCCCTTTCATGAGTCGATTTTTCAGCAAGCCTCACGAAGGGGAAGGGGAAGCTTTCACTTCACCGCTATCCTCTATTGAAAAGTAACTAATGATTCTTTTGTATTTTTAATTTTTGCAGATTGAAGATGTGCATCACTTAACATTAGAACTTGAACTCAGTAATGTGGTTCAACACAGCCAACAACGATCTCTCTTTCACATAACACAGGTAAATTGATGCTGTTAGTCTTGATAACAAGATTAAGATTGAAATAATTGGTCCGTGATCTAACTGTAAATCAGGGTCAAAGTCTTTCACACTAGATATTAGGCACCATAAATCCTTGGGAGTAGCCCCCTCACAAAAAAAATCCTTGGGAGTAGCCACCTCATAGCGAATGGTGGTTACATAACTGAATACAAAAGACTCAGTCACCCTTTTACTAAAATCTGACATAGTACAGTGCACCTGCAGGAAAAGCTACCACAACAAGCAACCCACAACTCACAGATGCACAGAAACTTAATTCTAAGATAGCATGGTCATTGTGATTCCCAAAGACCCACTGTTCACGCATCTGTTACCGTCAGCCCAAATCCAAAGTGGTTATGCCTGGATGAAGTCACTCTTCAGTGTTAGTTATGAAAAACCAAGCATCACAAAGCTCCTTGTTTCTCACATACTTGCTCCCTGCTTGTTGCCAAGGCCTCTAAACCCTAGTCTAAGTCCCTGATGCCCAAACAGGGCATTCTGCTTTTATAGCTCCTCAAGGTGACTCCTAACATAGGTTGAATCTTCCCATAGTACCATAATCCAGAGGTTTTATCACCTCTTTCATCATCAAAATTTATCTTTCACCTCAGGTCTCTGCTTGTTCATCTGATTAATTGACGTAGCAAGAGCGTTCATGGTTTATTTAGGCTTAATTTGTTCTCACTGCCAGTTATCATGTTCATGCTCACTGGGGATTTATTGGATGAACCCAGCGAATGAGCAACGTGAATCTTGCACGAACTGCAGGAAAAGAAATGGAGGAAAACGTTCTGGGAAGCAGGTGGAACTCTCGTTTCCAGGAAACTCATACTGAATTTGCGCTGCCTGGTCTGCCTGTGCAGGTTTACAGTGAATCCAGATCTGGAATACCTTGCCGAGCTGCACCTGATTGAGACGGAGCCCTCCACCTGACAGCACTTTATTGCCCGGCCTGCCTCTTCCACTTGGAATTCAGCAATAAATGATACATAAGCCCGTGGGTTTTGTTTAATGCTTTGAAGGGAATCATTGACTGGCTGTAGATGTTCTTTATGCTGGGAAAGAGCCAGGTGAAGGTAATTGAAATGTAAATTATAAGTAAAAACGGTAATATAAGAAAGGGTTTATTTTAAATTTCATAACAACCCAATGTAGTTATGAATTTTCAAGTGAAATCAGAAGCTTTCTATTACCTGCTGCTCCCGAGCGGAGGACCGAGCATAGCTGATTGCTTCATTATCACCCTCCTGGGAATGCGCCAGATGTTGGCAACAACGAGACAGAAAAGCTCCTGCTTGGATTATTGCCACTGAATTAATAGCAAGAAGCGAGTGACGGACTAACGAGAAATGACTTCAACATTACTCAGGACTTTAAATTTTAGATTTTCATTACTTGCTGCTTTTTTTTTATTCCCTTTGTAAGCTTATCAGGTATTACTTTTTTTAATACTCAAAATTAAAAAGTGCTTTTCCTGGTCTGATCATCTCATTCAATATGTGAATTTATATTTTTTTGCTACACTAAAGTAACATTCTTTATCAAGAGTCAGTGAACTTTTTCTATAAAGCCCTAGATAATAAATATTTTAGTTCTTGGGGGCCATGTAGTCTCTGCCATAAATACTCAATTACATCACTGCAATGGTAAAGTGGCAAAGACAGCATGCAAATGGATGTGCGTGACTGTGCTCCGATAAAATTTTA
Organism: Lemur catta; assembly: GCF_020740605.2. NCBI lineage: Eukaryota > Metazoa > Chordata > Mammalia > Primates > Lemuridae > Lemur > Lemur catta. The sequence continues at coordinate 50,588,245 of NC_059143.1, forward strand.
GTTAAAAAAATAGGCAGCAGAGGCTGGATTTGGCTAATGAACCACAGTGTACCCACCCCACTTTTATATGACGTTTTTATGTAAACATTCTTCCACTATCTGCTATGTTGCTCTGCATGTGGATGGTGCTTAATATTTGTTCCAGATTGGAGGACTAAATGATTTTTAAAACCTAAATTCTTTATTTAAGGTTGATGATAAATGTTAATAGATTTCTGCAAAATCTTATCAGGAAATAACAAGCTAGATATTCACTTTTTCTTTTCCCTTATCAAGTGAGAAAACATCAAAATGTCCTTCCTGAGACAATCTGTTAAAAATAACTGTCATTTTTAGGAGAAGAGCACATAGAACTGTATAAGCTTTTACTCAAGAACTCCTTAAAAGATAACTTATATCACTAGAGTTTTAGAAATTAGTCTCATCTAAATATTTTGCTGTGCGCTTCTTTATAGAAAATTAAATGACAAAGGAGTACAATAGGGAATTTTAAAATATAAGAATATTTGGTAAATCCTTCTAGATTTAAAAATAAAATATCTAATAGAATTATTAATTAAAATAGTGAAATTTGGATTAGCAATTAATGTATAATGCTTTCAAATGAAATTATAGTTTAGTTAATTTTATTCTTTTAGCATAAGATTTTTGAATTCAGATTAGGTGACAACTTCACATAATTACATGCCCATGCAACTATACACTCGACTTGGTAAACAGGTGGCCAGTTTTATGGCATTGCAATTCTAATGAATTAAGGACTGTCTAGCTCTTAGATATCACACAGTGTACGTAAGAGCATTAAGTTTAAAATGTTCTTGGGATTCAAGGGAGACATGATGCCACATCAAATTAGTGGAATTGAGAAAAGATTTATGAAGTCCAATTAGTAAGGCATATGAACTCCACATAATAATCTGAACTTTAGATGATTGTTTTTGGACTCCCCTTAATTTCACCATGTTGCCTCAATGTCCTGGGCATTTATATTTCCTCGTCTGGAACAAAGTCAGTCAGTGTTTCTACTCACTAGACCTACTAAAATGTGAGAGACCCATGGAGAATTCTCTCTCAACAAGTGACTTTCTCTCCTTTCTACTCTACCTACAGAGCAGCCTTAGTTTGTCTTCTCCCCTCCCCCAAGGGAGATCTGTGAGGAGGATTCCAGTGAAAGGGGTTTCACTTGAAACTGGGGTGGCAATGCCAGAGAACAGCAGTAGGGAAGAAAGAAGGTGAGAAAAAGAATAGAAGAAAGCCAATCAAGGGTGTGTTATCAAACCACATGCCACTGTAGGTAACTAGAAATTAATCATTCTGGAAAATCAGGAGACCATATATAATAAATAAACGCCTCTGAATTATCCCTCTGAAAGTGTTGAAGTCTTTATAGTGCAACTCCCTTTAGTCATAGTTTGAGAACTGCTCCTGGAATATAATATCTCAGATGCTTCTGCCTTGTTGTGTTCAAAGACTTAATAGGATCAAGATGCAAAAGAAAAAAAAAAAAACTTTCAAGCTGTACGAATAGGGCCATTGTGGATTGTGCATAAAAATGGCACAAGGCATGGTCAGTATCTGCTACAAGAGCAAAAATCATGTTTTTTTTTTTTTTAACAATCAGTAAAACTCCATATATTGATAGCACTTGGTAATTTTTTCTTGTCATTGAGTGGAACAGAAATAATTTGAAATAGGTCTTGAGAAAGAGGATGTCAATAGACACAAATGGAGGAGAAAATAGAGATTTGAGCTCTAAACACTTTAATAAGGAAATATAATATATAATGTTGTATGGTATTTAACACAACTGAAATATGTAATTCTTACTAATTTTCTGGACTGCAGGAAAAAATGGCCCTACCACTTATAAGGTCAATTTGACAAGCACTAGTGAAAGCTGCCTCTTCTTTTAAAACTTATTCATCTTTACTACAAACATGAAGTCAATGAGGCATGCTAAAGATAAGGCCCATCTCACGTGCAAACATCATATTTAATACTAAAAGTTTTTGTCTCATTATCTAAACTCTCTGTAAATTAGGCAGTCTGCAATAAAATGTTTTATAGAAACAATACTCAATGAATAAAGTTATATATTCAAGTAAAAGAATTACATTCTAAATGCTTGCCATTTTATAGATTAAACTCTGAGGCTTCCGTGGAGATTGAAACTAGCCCTAATCTTGACATTATAAAACTGTCTAAGGATGCCCTTATTCTTACTGACATATGAGTCAGTTTCTAGGCAGCTTTTGCCAAATAGACCAGGAGCTTCGTGCATGAAAGAGTCCTTTTTCCGTTTAGACACTGATCAAATTATTGGCTGTACTAAGGGATCTATTTTATTCTTCTCTCAAAGGCTGTAGAAATTCTCAAATCCTGACTCCTGCCAGCTAGCTTTCGTCCAGCCTGCCTTTGTCAAAAACAACAGTAGGATGAGCCCTCCACCTGAAGTGGCACGTCTTTGCTCAAGTTTGCTTTTTTCCTATTATTGTGACTATTTCCCAAATTTCTCAGCCACTTGGACTCACTTAAGATGACAGAGAAACTCTATAAAGAAGCTCAATTATGCTTAGTTCTCCAGAACCTGTTAGGGTACCAGGGATCGTCTCATGTCGCTTCCCAGGTGAGCATCCTCTCCACAGTCCCCTGGGCAAGCAGCAGTCAGCTTTGCTCTGCCCTTTCCTGCCTCATGCAGTGGTGCTCCGAGTGTTGGCAAACCTTCCTACTGTGAGCCAGCTTACATTAACTTTTTCCACTAGTCTTTTGAGTTTCACCTAAAGCAATGAAAAATAAGCACAGTTAAGAACCCATCCAATTTTCCCAACACCATTTACTTTCCCAGCCACATGTAGAAGACTGAAACAGGACCTACACCTCTCACAAAAATCAACTCATGGTGGATAACAGACTTAAATCTAACACATGAAACTGTAAGAATTCTAGAAGAAAGTGTTGGAAAAACTCTTATAGACATCAGCGTAGGGAAAGAATTTATGTAGAAGACCCCCAAAGCAATCACAGCAACAACAAAAATAAATGGGACCTGATCAAATTAAAAAGCTTCTGCACAGCCAAGGAAACTATCACAAGAGCAGACAACCTACAGAATGGGAGAAAATATTCGCATGATACACATCCAATAAAGGGCTGATAACTAGAATCTATATAGAACTCAGGAAACTCAACAAGAAAAAAAAAAATCAAACAACCCCATTTAAAAGTAGGCAAAGGATATGAACAGAAACTTTTCAAAAGAAGACAGCCTAACGGCCAAGAAACATGAAAAAATGTTCAACACCTCTAATCATCAGGGAAATGCAAATCAAAACCACAATGAGATATCACTTAATTCCAATAAGAATGGCTTTTATCGAAAAGTCCCAAAACAATAAATGTTGATGTGGATGAGGCGAGATAGGAACACTCTTACACTGCTGGTGGGACTGCAAACTAGTACAACCTCTGTGGAAAGTAATATGGAGATACCTCAGAGCTCAAAGTAGAACTACCATTTGACCCAGCAATCCCATTACTGGGCATCTACCCAAAGGAAAAAAAGACATTCTATAAAAAAGACATCTACACTAGAATGTTTACAGCAGCACAATTCGCAATTACAAAGATGTGGAAACAACTCAAGTGCCCATCAATACATGAGTGCATTAATAAAATGTGGTATATGTATACCATGGAGTATACTCAGCCACAAAAAACAATGGTGATCTAGCACCTCTTGTATTATCCTGGATGGAGCTGGAGCCCATTCTACTAAGTGAAGTATCCCAAGAATGGAAAAACAAGCACCACACGTACTCACCATCAAAATTGGTACTAACTGATCAACATATATGTGCATATATGGTAGTAACATTCATCAGGTGTCGGGGGGAGGAGGGATGGGTAAATTCCCACCTAATGGGTGTGGTGCACTGTCTGGGGGATGGACACGCTTGTAGCTCTGACTCCGGTGGTACAAAGGCAACATATGTAACGAAAGTGTTTGTACCCCCGTAATATTCTCAAATAAAAAAAAAAAGAAAACCTCATCATGTCCTGGAAGACCAAGCCTCTCCCTTATTTTCACTTATTAAATCCTGAAGTCATTTGTCAGATGGTGTTTAACCTAGAATTCCTTCAGACTCATTGCCAACCTTTTCAGTATCCACTAAAAATTCTCTACATTTTTAAATACCTATTTTAAAAACTCAGATCTTTTATGATATTCTATATATGGTATGAATTACCTCCCATTATTTAAGATACAAAAGAAATTCAACTTTTATACTTTACACATAATTCACCTGTGGTTATGAATCCAGATGTAACAGGAAAAATCCATATTCAATTATATAAAATACTTCAGTTACCAGAGTTCAGGACATGTTTATAAATATGTCAACTATACTATTAAATATTATTTCCTTGTGCACATAAACAATACATTAATTATCAACAAACTAAAGGAGAAATAATCAGTATACTTGACCATAAGGACTAGTCATAGCAAAATGAGTATCCTTATACATACTTCATATCAAAAAAATTTTATTTTAAAATAAAATAAAAATAAAAAAAATTAAAGATGAAAGGGACAGAGGAATAGGCTGTAAAATTATCAAAAGTATTTGTTTTCAGGGAAGCATAAATAAGTAGAGGCATATGGTGACAGATATTTTTTTGAGCTTTCTTTTATAGGTACAGGAAATTTCAGAACTTCAGAGTACAATATACTACCTGTGAAATCTAGGTTATGGTTAAAGCAGACATCAAATTCAAAAATAACGCTTAATATAGTCAAGGAATCTGAGACAAAAGATGGAAGGAAACATTTTCTAGATCTTCACATTATCCCTACGCTTTTTCCTACACAATAAAAAAATACCTCAGTATTCGCTAATGGAATGTGATTGGATGTGACCTGTGCAGCTTCTACGTCATTTGTTGAATAAGAAATTGTTCACCTTGCTTTTCAGGTTTTCTTAGGCCAGAATCCACAAGGAGCAGCAAGCCACGCACACTGGGGTGGCAGAGCAGCACGCTGGGAGGACCCTGGCTCCCTGCATAACTGATGTGGCAGAAACACCCGTGCCTGCCTGGCCCACCCAGCTCTCCCGTCTGTTACCCTACTTAAGCCATCGTGTGTTTTTGCCGTGTTATAGCAGCGTAGACTTTACCCCCACTAATTCACCAAGGATCTGGAACTCTGAACTTCCAAATCACTTTTTTCCTTTTCTATTATCATTGCTGTGCTTAGAACTGAAGCTTTTAAAATCCAATCTCATTGTCTTCGGCTCAACAGACTGTGTAAGTTCTGCTGCCTGTATAGTCCCAGAGATGCAGAAATACAAGAGCATTTTAAGAAGGCTGCTTCTTACTTTTTACATTTCACAAAAGCACACTCCGCACTTGATGATATATGTTCTCTGAGTGGAAATTTATGGCACATTTTTCAAGGCATTCACTGTCAATTCAGCTACATTGCTATTTTGGACTGTTTTATGATGTCCATTTTTCTCCGTGTGACACTCCAGTGGGTCCTAACACACACACATTCAGTGGGGAAGTCTAAACAGTAAAGAAATACGGGGTTATCAATCAAGCAACACTGAGTGCATACTAGGGGCGAGTTACTCCACAGGTGAGGATGATTCAGAGAGAGGTAAAACATGTCCGTATTATCAAGAAGCCTGCTATCTTGTTAGGGAGCCAGCACACACACACACACACACACACACACCCTAATATGAACCAATATCACTAGAAAATGTATGATAAATGCCACTACATTCAGATAAAGGGTTGGATGGAAATATTTTAAGGTGAAATTGATATAAAACTTTAAAGCTGCCTACATATGCTCCCAGTGCTCTTGATAAATTTCAGTATCTTCTTCACTCTGTTTGTGACCCTATTCCAAACACCTGTACCTAATCCCTTAGATCTACTCTCAGTTACTCTGGTCCTTATGTTGTGGACTGCCACCTCAAAGTGCTAAAAACAGTAAAAGCCTTTCAATCGGGATTTTTAAAACTCTTTAATTTCCAGGGTTTAGTATTCCTACTCCATATAGATTTGAACTCAAATGAAATTTTATCTATACAAAATTATGTGTGCCTTCATAGCACAAGCAAAATGTTTCCAGGAAATCCAAAAGTGGAAGGGAGAGAAGGAGAAAGGATAGCCTAGGTTGTCTGTTGACAACTCAGCATTGCTACCAGACCCTTCTTAGGATCTGGTAATTCTCATTCCAAGGAATTGCAAACACCTTTCCAGAGCTCACTTGCCTACACAGAACTTGCTTAGAGTTTGCCAATAAGAAGTACTTGCATGAAATTTGGGATGCAGAAAGGGTAGAGAAGGCATTATTCCATAGAGGGAGTTACAGGCTGATGCAAGGATGGACATGACACATTGCAGTGAGCTCCTGTAGGGTTCCCGAGAAACACAGGCTTTCCTGGTGCAGACTGAGATAACTGGTGGTAGGTTCCCAGATGTTCTTTAGAATTGCCACCGTTCCTTAGGGAGCACTTGAGAACAACCTGCTTTGAGCTTCTTGGATGAGGTCCCCGTGAGGGCTTTCCTGAGCTTCAGTGGCAGCTTCCTTGACGTTTACTTTTCCAGTTCTTGCTGCATTTGCATATACCTCTATTTCTTTATTAAGCCCTTTCCCCCTCAGCTGCATACAGTGTCTTGTGTTTCCCAGGTCGAACCCTCACGGCCACAGGTAGGAATCCTTTAGGCAAGTGAGAAGATGACACAGAGAGTGCCTGCTCAGTCAGGCACCCTTCCTCTGCAGGAAAGCACTGAACAAGACATGGGAGAGCTGGGGAAGATAAATCCAATTCTAAATTTGAGAATTCACTTAAAGAGAATAAGATACATAAGTTCCTGGTTTCAGAACCTGAACCAAAAGTCAAATATGATGCTGGACAGAAACACTGATTTAGTAAAACAGGGAGAAAATGCTTAAGAGGCAGGCAAATCAGAGAGGAGCTCACCTGCATTGCCATGAAGAGCACAGACAGATCTAGAAAGAAGCCCCACCCCCAAAAAGAGAGAAGGGGAAGAGCAAAAGAAAAGCAGGGAAGTTAGTTTAGCTAAGGAAATCAGATGACTTTGTAGAAACCAGAGTGAAGATAGTTTCAACTAGAAATAGCACCAACTACCTTGATAGGATTTGAAAAATCATTGTATATGGGGAATGGGAATATTTTTCTCCACTCTTCCTATCCTAAAAAGTCTCAGCTCCTGAAGAGCTTATATATAAATGCCATGGATGTCAACATCTCAAGTTTACATTTTAAATGTCCTTCTTCCCTTATTCTCTTCCACACATTTCCTTTAATATTAAAACTGAAGTTGTACTGTCATCCACTCTCAGTGCTGCAGTGAGCTGCATTTTTAAAAAAAGCTTCAATGAAAGTGAGAGGAGCTGAACTTACAGCATCTGATAGAGCACAGTAAGATTCAGTATCTTCCAAACATATGTGAAGGGTTACTGTTTCCTGCAAAACCTTATCTGCTAAAATACACATGGTATGTACATTTTATAAACCTTATAAGATTTGTTATGAATAGTATCAAGATTATCTTTAAGTTAAAAGGTAATATATTCAATGGGAGAAAATATTTGCAAATCGTATATTCAATAAGATGTTAATATCCAGGAGATATAAAGAATTCCAACAACTCAACAACAAACCAATTAGAAAACAGGCAAAGGACCTGAATAGACATTTTTCCAAGGATGACATACAAATGTCAACAAGGATATAAAGAGGTACTCAACATCACTTATCATTACAGAAATGCAAAACAAAACTACAATGACACTTTATACCTATTAGGATGGTTACTATTAAAAAATGAAAATAACAAGTGAAGATGTAGAAAAATTGTGCATTCTCTGTGGGATTATAAAATGGTAAAATTGCTATAGAAAACGGAATGTAGGTTCCTCAAAAAATTGAAAATAGAACTACCAAATGATTCAGCAATCTCACTTCTGCACATTTATCCAAAAGAATCAAAAGCTGGGTCTCAGAGATGTTTGCACACTCACGTACATAGTAGTACTATTCGTGATAGCAACCCAAATGTCCATCAAAAGATGAAGGGATAAAGAAAATGTGGTATATGCATACCATGGAATATGATTCAGCTTTAAGTAAGAAGAAGATCCTGTCACATGCTACAACATGGATGAGCCTTGAGGACATTATGCCAAGAGAAATACGTCAGCCACAGAAAAACAAATACTGCATGATTGCACTTAATGATGCATCTAAAGTAGTCAAACTCATAGAAACAGAAAGTAGCATGGTGGTTACCAGGGACTGGGAGCAGGGGCCAAGAGTTGTTTAATGGTGTCAACTAAAATTCTAAATCCCCAATAACCGAATGGACCCTGTCTTGGCCAAGCGGACCCCAGAAAAACCTTAAAACTGAGTCCCCAGCCATGACAGTTGGGAGGTGTAAAGCACAGTCACACATGCACATGTTTTCTTTTCATAAATGTTCATGACTCCTCCTATAGCATGTTAAATATGTATATTCAGCCACCCCACTCAGTACAAAGTCCTTTTCTTTTTGTCTCTCCCTTGAAACGCATGTTCCTGGCCTGTGGCTGGAGCAGTGTTTCCCAGCCTGTCCCAGCCACTGCAGGTTGGAGACCCTCCATGAGAAATAAAGCTCTCCCTTTCCAAAGTATAAACATTGTCATTTTGGTTTTTTTTAAGTTAACAATGAGAATAGAGTTTCAGTTTTGCAAAATGAAAAATTCCTGGAGATCTGTTTCACAACAGTGTGAATATACTTAACACTACTGAACTGTACACTTAAATTGGTGAAGATAATAAATTTTATGTTATGTGGTTTTTTAACCGTAACAAAAATGTCTTTAAAATAATGTTTAAGAACATTCCAGGAAAGACTCTGCACAGCAAATGTACAGGGTTCCTTTCAGACCAGGAAAATGTGTCTCTTCCGTTAGTTACATTTGCTAATGGCTCTTTTTTTTCCCCAGAGACCATCATGGGTTCAAACATTTGACACGTGTTTGCTGAGATGCTACATTATTCCTGGTTTTCAGGATGTTAAGATGAAGATAACACTGTCCTCACCTTCAGGATCTCGCAATCTTCTAAGTGAACAGATAATTATAGTGCCATAAATGCAAAGCAAAAGAGTACAATGCAAGGTGAGAAGTTCAATGGTAGAAGTGTACGGGCAACATGAATAGGTTATTAATTGTCAGGGCACACAGTGAAAGCTTTGGAGAGGACTTAAAGCCAATAGAATTTGCCAAGCAGACGGAGGGAGGGAAGCAGGATAAAGGATTCTAACAGAGAGAACAGCATCAACAGATGAATAAAACACACGTGTTCAAGGAACTGCAAGTTTTTCAGTATTGCTGGAATTTCCAGTGCTAAAAGGAAAAAGGAAAAAGAAAAAAAAGGGAAAAATCTCCAGCAAAAATTATGGGCTAGTTAATGGGGGGGGGGCTGTATTTCATACAAAGAAACTTGGATTTCATATTGTTAGTAATGGGAATCTTTTGAGAACTTTCAGTAGGGTAGACAGCTATAAGCTCACTATGGGGTAGAGAGTATATCAAATTTTTATTTTAGAAAAATTACACTAGCAGCAGTACAGATCATAGTTTGGGAAAGGTAAAGCTATGAAGGGGAAGGGTATCAATTAGAAAGCTCTGGAAACATTTCAGATTAAGGATATTAAAATACTGATTTAAGTCAAATAGGCATATAGCATGAGGGGAAATTTGAGAAAAATTTATGGAATAAAATTTACAGGATGTGATATTTAGTTTGGCATACTAGATAAAAGAAAAGAGAAATCTAGGATGCCTCATTGGTTCCCAGCTTTAGCACTTGCCACAGAATAAAAGTAATAAAAAAGAGAAGTAACTCTGGAGGATGGGGAAAGAGGAAATATTGGAGGTCAGAGAACAAACAAATAATATATTGAGTTTGGACATCCTGAATAGAGATTTCTGAGGAGCATGCAGACAAATAAATGTGCAGAGCAGTGGAATGTGTGGCTCTGGACTTCAAGGGCAAGACTGGGACTGAAGATAGAGATTTGAGATGCATACATATAATAGATGACATTTCCTAGGGAATAGAGGTAGAAAAAGATGAAAAGGTACAGAGAATTATATAACCTATGAATGCAACAATTTAAACTAGTCAAGAAAGAGAAGTGCCTAGCGAAGGTTACAACAATCTCTGGAATAAATATTGCAAAGTTCTCAGTATTACACAAAATTATCAAATAAAAACAAATTAGTAGCACTAATTTGCATCTCTTAGTTTAACTTGATGAGAAGCTATGGATTTTACATGAACTTCTTGGACAAAAGGCAGGTGGAGGTAGGATGGGATCATGATGGTTGTTACCAGTGGGTGGTCAATCTAAGGTCACGTGAATACTGCGTGTTTCAGGTGCATCAAGCATGTTTGTATATTTTCGATATTAACTGCCTCTGAGTCTTTTTGTCTCCTATGATATTCAGCAAATAGAATTTTATCTCTTGTCTAATATGTCTTATAAGTAACTTATCAACTTAACACATTCTATGAATTCTGTTTATATCGTGCATGCTATTTACATAGTCACTGTATACACTTAACATAGCTCATTAGTTTCAACTATGTTTACAATTGATTCATCATCTGTGTTTCACATAAATAATGAGTTTTTTTAGTAGTTTCATTCATCCCACATTGTTTCTCTTCATTTACAGCATAATGGTGGATTCTCAATTAAGGGAAAAAACACAATATAACTGAATGCTAGTGAAATGGTCAGGCATGTTACAGGTCATAGAAGAGATACTGAGATTAAAAAATTGAAAACTTTAGTTTTCCATAAAATTGCATTTCATAGACAATTGCTTACTGTTTAAAGTTTTACATATCCTAAACATCCTGATACAATGTCTCTCAAAGATATTCTTTGGACACATAATGCAGAAAATACTCTTTGGGTAAGCTACTGGCAACCCTGAACTTCCAGACAATATTGTCAGGTAATTACTCTGCCACATTTTTTAAGGGTATAAAGAATGAGGAGAAATGGAGAATAATGATATTTTTTTATTCACTAAAATGATAATTATATTGACCATTTCCATTGCCATAATAATTTTCTAAATAATTCAGAAAATTTTAAATTACCAACATGTTTCCAGAAATATTTATTCAAAACAATAATTATCATCCCTTGCAGTTGTGTGTAAAAGTCTACGGAGTGACATTAGTTTGCTATGTGCATAACTATACTTTCTTGCAAAATAAAAACACATTCCTTTGAAGTCTTACAATTTTAAGCATTAGTTTATTTGGTATAATATAAAACAGGCCCAAAGATGAACAGTCTAAACTCATTTTTTTTCAGAGTCAAAGGATTATCACCTCATTAAAGGAAGAAATGTAGTAAAATATAAATAGTCCATGGGACTCACATTAATACCATTTACTGTGCCAAGTCTTCTGGTAATCAGTAAAAAATTCCAAAATAATAAAAAAGAGCATCATAACATATCCGAAATATATTCATTCAATGGAACTGGCAAGTAGTTATTTTTTAATAACACTCTGTTGATTCAAAACAAATTAGAGTTTTTTGCTGATGTTTTTCAATCAGTATTTCATAAAATTGAAAGGAAATTGAAGATTCTGCAGTTATTATGTGACCTCCTAAAAGTACATTCCACAAACTTTAAAAAATATCACATCTATCAAAATATATCTCAAATCTCGTATTGAAAAAAAAAAAAAGAACATTTAAGTAATGTAGCCGCTGATAAAAATACACATGTTGATAAGGGTTTACTTGGGGGTCAAGAGATGATTTACAGTATTCAGAAATCTGAAAGTATGTTCAAGGAAAGAACTCGAAGGCACCCAAGTAAAATCAATGAGGCATGACAACTATAGATTGTAGATATGTCATCATAAAATCTAAATGACAAGGAGATATGAACAATAAATGTAAAATGATAGATAGCTATACTGTCACAGAGCCACGTGGACATCAAACACTGCCAAGACTAAGGTCGTTCACCACCACCAACCTAATAGTCCAGTCCCTAACCCCAGACCCACGAAAGTCAAAAGAAACCCAGATATAGGCAGGAAAAGGAAGGTATGGGAAACGATCCTCTCAAGGTCACTTACAACACGTCAAAATGCACACCCACGCACACACACCCAACTATTTATCACCCTTTCTTCTGTGATCTGGAGTCAATTTTTAGTATTTAGTATTTATTCCTAATACTGTTCCATGTAGGTGTATGGTAGGGCGAATTTCCTTCTAAATTCACCGTGTAACTTAGAAGTGCACAACGAAGCATTAATGTATATAGTTTTCCAGTTCACATTTCAAAATGTGCATCTCAAAATGAACAAGAAAGTGAACTTTCATCATGTTACCTGTAAGTGTTGAAGATAGAAAAAAGATCTCTCTCTCACCACCCCCTCAACAGAGCTATTTCAACTTACTGCAAAACATGTTAATGTTGCATTTGTTACCAAAGAAATAGACACACTGATGACATGCAAAGCGGAATAAAGCCCTCAGAGTTTCTTTCAGTCTCACAGACCAGTGGTCTCCAACATTTTTGGCACCAGGGACCAGTTTCATGGAAGACAATTCTTCCATGCACAAGGGGGTGGGAGGTGGTTTCTGGATGATTCAAGTGCATTTCATTTATTCTGCATTTTATTTCTGTGATTATTACACTGTCACTTACCACTCACTGATAGGGTTTTGATGTGAGTCTGCAAGCAATTGATTACCGTCTCTGTGCAGTCAAACCTCTCCACTAATGATAATCTCTATTTTCAGCCACTCCCCAGCGCTAGCATCACCGCCTCAGCTCCACCTCAGCTCATCAGGTGTTAGATTCTCTCAAGGAGCCACAACCTAGATCCCTCCATGCGCAGTTTACAGTAGGGTCCTTGCTCCTGTGAGAATCTAATGCCACCACTGATCTGACAGGAGGTGGAGCTCAGGCAGTGATGCAAGTGATGGGGAGTGACTAAAAAAATATAAATGAAGCTTTACTCGCTTGCCCACCACTCACCTCCTTCTGCATAGGCCCGGTTCCTAACAGGCCACAGACAGGTACCAGTCCATGGCCCCAGGGGTTGGGGACCACAGCTGTAGACAAGCGGAAATCTCCATGAACAACACAAGGAGATGAAAGAACAGATTGGCTGCTCTGGCCCAACTATGAAAGCTCTCAATCTCATGTTTCTAAAACCAAACATTAGCATTTTGTATTTTCTAATTTAAAGGTTTGCCCCAAAGGTCAGAAGAGTTAAGAATCCTTCAAGGAAGTGAGTGAAGAAGCAGCTCTACACTCTTCTTGTTGGTGAAGAATAAAATTCATTTCTACTAAATGTTTCGTTATAGAGACTTATTCTACTAGGGACTTCGGAAAACAGTGGGGTAGACAGTGCATATTCAGTATCGAAAAAGATAATGCAAGGAAAAAACACATAATGTCTCAAACATAGTCTCTATTGAAAGATTTAAAAAAATGTTCTAATATATTAAAGACTCAATAGCCAATACTTTAATCACAAAAAAGGTAGGTGCTATTTTAAAGGTGAGACAAAAGGAAAATACGAACATTATCATAAATTTGTTCTAAAGAATAGAAATCACCAAGAGCAGCTGAGAGTTAAAAAGACAGAAGTAATAGGGTGACTTCCTTATAATACAGTAAAATCTCATATAATTTGAATCAATTAATAGCTAAAGTGGAAATTGGAGGCTTTGTGGCCAGCAGGGAAATGTGGGACAATGTCTTATTGATCCAACCAATGTTTCTCATCCAGATGAGATTAATGCACTGATACTCCGCAGAGAGGAGGATATTGTGTTTTGGTTTTGTTTGGTTTTCATCCCTATCCCATTTGATAAGACTGAAACGTAAAAGCTTGTTGGCAGGGGTAATGATTAACTGTCTGCCCTCTGTTTTAGCCTTGTTTCTTTCACAGACTTAAGTATAAAACAAAATGAAGTTTATGAAAAGTCAAATGTGTACAACTAATCTAACCAACACATAACACAAAAGGTAGAATTTTCCCTTTGGCATATTGCTGGTTCAAGCTTTAATTTCTTCAAGATCAAGGTTAAGAAAACAGATTTATCAAGTTTCAGATGTCTGTCTCAGTAAATGGCTTCAGTTTTTCAGGAAAAAAAAATGAATCAAGACATGGACAGACTAGGTAAACAGTCTTAAAAGCTATTTCTAAGTCATGCAAGAACAGAATGCCTTCTTTTTGATTATTTCACTTGGAGAGAATTTCTTCTGAAGTAACGATGGAGTTGTTAAGACTTTATTCTTTTGTGCTGCCGAATGCCAAATCTTCCATCTACCAGCCATCAGCCTTTATATCCTATTTAATACAACTTGCACTATGAAGTCTAGAGGTTCACAGGGTTCTCAGTCAAATGGTATCAAAACCTAATATAAGAAACAGTTTTCTAGAGGGAAAGGCAAGTAGCAACCATATGAAAATTGACTTCTACCCACCACGATGCAGTGCCAGTACAATAGAAGAGATACTTGAATCCAACTAGCTGTGCATAGAAACTTTCTAATATGATTTTAGTGAATGAGGAAGAAAAACTATGTGTCAAATGTGATTTTTAACTAATAACATCTTTTATGTAAGTCAGTGTGCCTTTTATTAAGTATAGAACAATTAATAATCTATTTTACATATATTTGGACTTTATTTTTAAAAAGAATTTTAGTATCATAAATAGATATTAAGCTCAAAGCTAAAGACTAAGGGCAAGGAGAAGAGCCTCCATTAATAGTAGGAAAAAACAGGGGCATGCTCTCATGAAATCTTTTGGTCAGAAAGAAAATCAAATCAGTATCATTTGATATGCATACATATGGATATGGTACATAATCCACAACAGTTTTAATTTGGGAAATACATGGACCACTCCACATTCTGTCCCAAAATGGCTGTAGCTTCTTTTGGTGAAAATTTCCTATTTTATTAACCCCATCCCTGATGGGAAAGCAGCTGTTTGAGGATCACCTATACCCCCTGCTTTATAAGGGATTGTAGAGAGGCTGCTAAGTACTCCACATAGGGGTTCAAACTGAGTCTCAGAACCCCATTGGAACTTGTAGTTGGGATGGACCTTCAAAATCAGTTCCGATTGTCCTGTATCTTCTGTCTAGGAGAAGATTAAGCAGGACATTATTGATTTTACTTCCTTCCCAGGGCACTTGACCCGGAATGAAGCTCTGAGAAACTCGAGAGCCCTGCAGCCACACTTGGTTTCAATCGAACATTAGGAAAGAGAAAGCGAGATGGCAAACTGAACCTGCCCCAGGGAAGTATAGCGGACAGAGGTTCAGTACTTTAAAGATCCATCCTCTTCATGGGAATAGAAAAGCCCCGAGATTATATTGTTTCCTATGAGAAAAATATTTCACATTAAGAAAATGTCAATATATTAGCAATAGTTCATCAATTATATTTGAAATTTAGGATTTCTTGGCTTGACACTTCAGATCATTACTTTGCATACAGATGTTAGTCACATCTCTTTCCATACTGTTTAAACACAAAGCCGTGCATATGAACTCCATCCACAGGGAGTGGCGAGATTTCATTAGTAAAGCATGTGTAAGCTTTATTGAAGTTCTCTCAGGTAAGGTGTTGCATAATATTAAGCCATAATGCTGAAGTTAATAGATCTTAGCAAATAGAATAACTATCTATGTTTAAATAAGAGACAAGTGAGAATTTATAAACTAAGATAAAATATGCACTATGTAATTAAGGTATGTAGCATTCTTTTCTGTAAACAAAAGCAAACACAGCTTTTTTTCATAGCTAGAATGTCATTTTGAAAGTACCATGTTTCTCAGGGGCCATCAATAAAGACACTACATCCATCTTTGTCAATTTCTTAGAGGAGTCATTAGTGAAATGTCACCTTCTGAGTTTTTCACAACTTGAGTACAGAAAGTTACTTTTTAAAACAGCAACAATAAAACATCTGAAAATAACATTGTGCATCAAAACTGCAATAGAAACATTGCAAAATTAGAAAAAATATTTTTAAAATGTGATCAATATTTTTATAATTATTATTGAAAAAATTTACCCCAGCTATTCCACCCTCTGATTTAAAACTACCTCTGAAATATTATACTATAACAAATGCAACCTAGAGTAACTCTCATTTGAATGAGGTAACATTCCATTATTTTTTCAACTTTCCCTATGTAGGAATTGCTTTCTGTTTGTATAAATTCTGGGATTTTGGAAATGGAAAAGATATTCCAGATCATACAATTTCCCCATACTTCTACACAACTGTAAAGTAAGGATCAAATCAGGTGTTGAATTACTTTGTTTGAAGGAACCTTTGCCAAGCCCAGATAACTGCATTTCCAGACTTTCTGGTGAGTAAATCACATTACCTGCCAAACACGGTGCTCAAGAAATTATTATGGGTAATGTGGAGCTGAGCTGTCTGACATCTAACATCCATTTCAAATACAGGATTCCAAAATTACAAGAATTATAGGCAATAATAGGATTTAGTTTTCAGATAATAATCTACACATTCAAGTATTTTCAATAATTTTTCTGAATTCAAAATATTTATTCTTAAAAAGTGAATAAAACATAGAAGAACAAAATTATGAAACTACTCCTATTTCTGAATATTTATTTTTATAATAGGTTTTATTATTTTATTTTTATAATATGTTTCTCTTAGTTCCCTGGTAAACATCAAGTTGGGGTACAGCTAATTGGAAGCCCTACCACATAGACATCGCTTTTATATCCGTAAGAAATTCAAAACACATAGCAGCAACCCATTTATTCAGCTCACTCAGTCCACTCATCAGTTCAACAAAGATCTCTTGAGCTCTACTAAGTAACAGGAGCATTGGATACAAAGGTGAATGAGGTGGAGTTTCCGGCCTCAAGACTGTTACAATCTCACTGGAGGAGAGAGACACAAAAATAAAGTATAATAAATATTGTAAGGAAGGAAAGCACACTATTTTTAGTTGTATCACCTATCCTCCATTTGAGATTGTACAAGTTTCCTATTGCTGCTGTAACAAATCACCACAAATTTAGTGGCTTAAAACATGAACTTATTCTCTGACAGCCTGGAGGGCAGAAGTTTGAAATCAGATTCACCAGGCTAATATCAAAGTATCTTCTGGCTGGTTCTGTTTGGAGCCGTTAGGGGAAAATCTGTTTGTTTGCATGCCTTTTCCAGTTTACAGAGGCCGCTGACAATTCGTGACTCATGGCCCCTTCCTACATCTTCAAAGCCAGCTGAGTAGCATCTTCTCTCTTCTCTGGCCTCTAGTCTATTCTTCTATCTTCTTTGTATCTGATACTCCTACCTCCATCTTATAAGGACCTTTATGATTATACTGGGCTGACCCAGAAAATTCAGGATAATTTCCTCATCTCAAAATTCTTACTAGCATCTGCAAAGTCTCTTTTTCCACGTAAAGTAACATGGTAAAAGATTTTAGGAATTAAAACACAGACATTTCTGGGGCAGACACTATTCAGTCTAGCACAGATACTAGGGGCTATTTCTTACATATATCAAAAGCTGTGTAGTTTCAATCATCTTCTAGAATTTTGCCAAGTCATCTTTTTATATGCCAGTCCTGTACGTTTTATGTAATCTGGAGAATTATGCTGATTAGATATGGATGCAAAATATCTGTGAAATGAAATTATAATGTATATAATGAACTGTAATATTGACAATAAGAACACAGTTTGGGCTTAAATGTCCCACTTAAGCTCTTGAAATTATACCAATATGTTAGCCGATTTTCATGTTTCTATATTCATTTTGGCTTCAAAATGCAATTGCAGATTATTAGAGCTCTACTACTAATTTTGAAAAAACGTATACATGTATGTGGTTATGTGTTTATACACATACACCCATACACACACTCACACATATTTATATGTCCTTTCCATCAAAGATATCTTGTGCTAAACTTTAACATATACACACACATATATATATTTGTACTTGGGTTGGAATATTTAGTGTTTAGCTTGCAGGAATTCATAATTACTATATTGATGAGATTCGGGGTTATGAGTTTACTAGTGCTTGAAATTTCTATAATTCCTTTATTATTGAGGTTGAGAAATGTAATTCTCCTGATAGTGTAAATTAATGAAAGACTGTAGAGCTCTAATTGATGGCTTTCTCATATTTCTTCATAAACCATTATTACTGTCTGTCTGTGGAGGCTTATAAACTTTGGGAGTTTCATGGCATCTTCACATCTTGAAACAGATGTTCTGAAATAATTTTCAATTATGTCAATTTTTTGCAAGTCTAAGGTAGACTGGGGCGAGAATGTAAAGCAAATTTAAACCTACTTATAGTCTCACTTTTATCAGGTATCTCTGTTTGAAAGAAGAATTCTTAAATCCTTGAGGCGCTTCCTTTTTTATCACTCCTGGATGCCAGCTTATGTCACCTTCTTTTATTAGTTAACACTTGCAATGTCCTTACTATTGCAAGGCACTGAACTACGTATTTTACACATTCTTTTATTCATTCAACAAATATTTATTCAAATCATATGTGAAAATTTGAATGCAAGTTGCTAAGGATACAGAATAAAATACTCTCCATTCCTTGGAGAAATTCAGCTCTAGTGAGAGAAAGGGCACATCACGTGTGACTACAATCAGTGTAATTAATGTTGTGATAGATACAAACGGGGCATCTTATAGATGCACTGAAAAAGAGCATCTAAATCCAACTTTTAGTAAGAGAATTTCTTCTTGGGGAACTGAGTTTTAAGGACAAGCAGGATAACTCTGTTAAATGAGGAAACAGGAAAAAGGTACTCTAGGAAGAGGGAACAGCACAGACGAAACATGGCTAGTGAAAAAGCATGACAGGGCAGGACACCTTGAAAGCTAACCTGTAAGGACTGTATCGGTTTCCTGGAACAACCTGCCACTGCCTGGTGGGCTCCACCAAGGGATAGCCCCTAACAGAAGAAGAGAGGGAAGATATAGAGGTCACGGCATGTGTTCCTCTGGCTCCTTGTCTGGCTGTCTCAGATTAGCTACATCCCTGCCACAAGTTAGAACACCCATAGGCGGCCCCCTCTGGGTGGTACAGCCCCGCTGCACTAGTGCTGGGATACTGCATCATGCCTCCTGGTTTCCTTGCCTTCTCCCTGCAGCTGTTTAAATGGTCTAATTAAACCCTGCTATAATTCTCCATTCATTCTCATTCACCTTTTATTCTGCCAATATCCTTATTGATACCACTTTTACCCCCATAACACCGTGAAGCCAATATCATTTTCGGTATTTCACAGGTCCCAGTAGGTAAGAGAGCACCCTCCCTGCCTAGAAAGCCTGATCCTTCTACTTCCCCTCCCCCCACCCGCCTTCCTCCAGCACCCTGGCAGGAGCTCCTAATGATTAGGGGAGAGCTGGCCTCCCGGGGAGCATGTCTGAAAGACCATGTCCCAGTATCTCAGACATTTCCACCTTCTATCATAGTAACCTGGTGGATTGGTAGAAAATATTCTGTGACTTTCCATGCATTTTGTCTTTCTTCAAAAAACCATGAGATGAACTATCACCTCCTTAGCTTCAGAATGAATAAATCTTCACAGTTGTACCCTTGCCAAAGCAGGGGTCTGTGACAATCACTCCAATTTGCCAAGACCTATGTTATATATACTATATTTTAAATTAAAATGCCCGGCTATATCTTTGGTATATACTATGTATATTTCTCCTTTGAAATTATTCCTCTAAGAAATTAATTCGGTTGAAGTATAAAGCTGCAACTTTTTTTCCATTTTACATACATTTCGGTGCAGTATTCAATGTACACCTCTTCTAGTAGGAAGTTATTTAACAAATGCAAAAAATATAAATAATGCCAACGATACCATGAAGGGGTCTTTTTTCCCCAAGCAAAATTCATACAGTGAGGGTGTTTTTTTGTTTTAACCAAGAGTTCGAAATATCAAAATCTACAAAATGATTTTTTCATATTATACCACAATATGTAATGAGGCATTGATATCTTCCTAAAGGAACGGATGTAAACTGCCAAAACTTTTTTTTTACACTAATAGCATTGTCCATTTTTTAAGGATATCATTTTCTCTTTCTCATATCCCAGCTCCTGTCTCCTCTACAGTTGTCCTGTAATCTGAACTCTTGGTAAAGTCTTCAAAAATATGGTATATGAAAGTCCCTTGCATACTAAAAACCTTAAAAGCAGATATGACGACACCTAGTGGTATGAAGAAAATGCATTTGCTTAAAGATAAGTAGATACAATGAATACGCATAGAAAAAAAAATAGCTGAGAAAATTGAAGGATTTCAAGCTTAAAAATTTAAGCACTTGCATTTCCTAAGTACAGATGAGCCTCCACTTACACTGGGGTCACATCCTGATAAACCTACTGTAAGCTGAAAATATTGAGTCAAAAATGCAATTAATACACCTAACCTACCAAACACACCCCAGGTTAGCCTGGCCTGCCTTAAACATGCTCAGACACTTACACGAGCCTACAGCTGGGCAAGATCACCGGGCAACACAGCCCACAGTGCGGTGCCCGTCTGTACTCGTCACCACAGGCCTGAGAGCTGTAGCTCACCGTCCCTGCCCAGCATCATGAGAAGTCATCGCATAACACCAGCCTAGAAAAAGGTCAAAATTCAAAATCTGAAGTACAGCTTCTATTGTATGTGTATCGCTTTCATGCCATCGTAAAGTTGGAAATTTGTAAACCGAACTATCGTTTAAGTCAGGGAGTGTCTGCATGTATGTTCATCGCTTATTTAACTTTACATTCTACAGGGGGTAGGTTGAATTAATTCCAAAATGGGTTGTCGTTTTACCAATCTTTTGTACACTGACAGAATACATTTCAACCTTCAATATAAAAAAGGAGATGGGGCATTCTACAGAAAGATTACTCTAATTTGAACTAATCAATGAAATATTGTTTAACAGGTCATTCGGTCTTGATGTTTAATCCTAGAAAAATTTCGAAGAGGCTCTTTACATTTCTGCGCTTTTTAAATTCTTAGCTAGCACAGAACTAAATGAGGCGCTGTACAACCTTTCACTGTAATATTTACAAATAGATAAATATCCACCTATCCCAATTCCTCAGAGAATTTAAAATGACAATGGATTTGAAATGCCAGTCTTCAGGATAGTGATTTGGGTGATGTCTGTTATTTAAATGATCAGAGTGCCATAGTAGAAAAGACTTTGGGTTTAATTTCCTACTCACCATATTAAAATATCAACTATAACAGCTATAAAGGATGACCCCAAAATTTGATTCTGCCTTCTATCCCCCCAAAAATTTGGTTCAAGGCACATGCAATATCCACTTTATTGCATTCTAAGGAGAGAAGATAAACATAATATTAATTCTTAGTTTTATCACAGTTATCATAGTAAATGGAGAAGATGCCTGGCCTTTTGCTATAATGTTTTATTGGAAATAATAAAACATGGTTTTAATTTGACATACAATTTCATAATGCAAATGTGCAAACTCTGGTGTGGAAAGTGGAGAAATGAGTACCATGGGAGCTGGGTCCAGCGCCAGCTGCCTCCTCACCTGTGTGGGCCCCGGCAGCCGCCTGAGCATCCCGAGCTTCAGATTTCCCACCAGCAATACTACTAAGTATGCCCAGATTATATTTAAAGTCCCCCCTGCCTCTGTGATGATACACTGTCAAACTTGGAACTAACAAAATATTATTTACCTGATCTGCTCCATAAATTTAAAGTTTCAGAAAGTTGTTTTCTTTTTCTTCTACTTTTGCCAAGCTATTATGTTCATTAATCACATTTTCTCTTCCAGACATATAAATTCACCAGGAATAAAAATCCTGGCTACAATGTCCAGGAAACACTAAAGCAGATTCATTAAATTTAAACGTGCAGCTTTAAGACCTTCCATATAGGGAAAAAAATGCTTTCATCCACTTCTAAATTATTTTCTTGAAGGACATCACATTACAGTTAATTATGCAAAGGGAGTTTTATTGCATACATTGACATATTTAGGGGAGGTGGAAAAAGGCAAAAATAAACCTTCACGGCCGGGCGCGGTGGCTCACGCCTGTAATCCTAGCTCTGGGAGGCCGAGGCGGGTGGATCGCTCGAGGTCAGGAGTTCGAGACCAGCCTGAGCAAGAGTGAGACCCCGTCTCTACTAAAAATAGAAAGAAATTATCTGGCCAACTAAAAATATATATATACAAAAAAAAAATTAGCCGGGCATGGTGGCTCATGCCTGTAGTCCCAGCTACTCGGGAGGCTGAGGCAGTAGGATCGCTTAAGCCCAGGAGTCTGAGGTTGCTGTGAGCTAGGCTGATGCCACGGCACTCACTCTAGCCCGGGCAACAAAGTGAGACTCTGTCTCAAAAAAAAAAAAAAAAAAAAAAAAATAAACCTTCACTATATTTGAATTCATGTAATAGTGAGCTATGGACCACACTGTATTACATGTACACAGTCTGATTAATAATGTACTTCTATTAAGTTTCTAGTCTCTAGTGGGAATTATATATTAAACGTGACCTAACTTCTTGTTTCTACATTATTATTAAGATCATCTTGGGAAAAAAACTATTTTTGCATTCTGACACACGCCGTGTAGTAAGAAGACATAAACATATTGTTTAGGAAGGACAATCAATTCTCTAATTGTCTAATAAAGGCAGAAGTTCCTGCTTGAGTTCATTTCATTTTAGCTCTCAATCAACAGCAATATCACAGAACCTGGACCAAAATATGTGCCATTCTAATTTTAGGGCAGAAAGACCTTGAAAGAAATTATGACTATACAGTCATAATATGAGATTCTCATATTAAGAGTTTGCTTTTTATTTTTTATAAGCTCACACATCTCAGTATAAGCAATATAAGCAACTTTCCATTTTACACTATAATTCAAATATAAATATTTAGAAGAATGAAATTTGATTGTTTTCTCAAATATCACATTAAATTCCAAAGAATAAATCAAAAAGCTTCATGTATATTCATGGATTTTAAAAATGCATCTCTCAGTTTTCAATTTAGTGAACATTAATATCTGGTTAAATGTATGAACATAAAACATACAAATATGTAGGAATTTCAATACATGATGCTAAAAGGCTCTATTTCATCAAGTTGTTAATGACAATATAAATAAAATGAACAGAGCTAAAATGAACAGACAATATAAATAAAATGACAATATAAATAAAATGAATCATTCTTTCACCAAAATGTCAAAATGCAAATATATCTTTCTAATAAGTTAAAATGGGAATAAGTTTATCACTTGTAATAAAGTTGCTGACAAACCTACTAACCGTAAAGTAATCTTAATGAGTAATACTTCAGGTTATAGATTATTCAATCTAGGATTTTTTTTCCAGCTCTATGTGCTTTCAAATTTTTTCTTCAAAACAGATACCTGGCCACAGTACCATTTTATGTCCATTTTACAGATGGCTCAAGTAACATTACAGCATGTTAATCATAAAAGAGTTCTGAAAATAATCACTTCTTCATATTACAGTTTAACAGTAAATGCGGTAACATTTATTCAATGTATTTGATCCATTTATATTCAACATGAGCCTTTTCATCTGAATCTACATAGAGAGTACTTATAAACTGGTTAGCAATTCAAGTTCATTCAACAAACTATAAAAAGCCAATTATATTGGAACTTTTACTGGAAAAAGTGGAAAATATTAAAATATAAATTAAAAAGTATAGAATAAAATTATTATTTTAGTCTGTTTTGGGCCCAAAACAACTTGTTGAGAATTTTAGAGTTACATAAAGAAATTGCTTCTTTAACAAAAGCCTAATTATTTTATGTTATAGAACTATGGCACAGTCATTGGTAGCTCTGCTAACAAGCAGATAATGATGCTGTATCTTTATATTCTAGAAATGACTTTTAAAACCACTCAACTGTAAATTAACCTCATCCACAAAGTACTACTATGTTTACAAACATCCTCACCATCGTTCCTGGTTTGAAAGGTTCCGCCCCATGTAACCTCCAAGCACCCTACTGAGATCCTCCCGCTGACTTACTACTGGGCCAGGACAGAATTCTTTCTCTCTCTGGGACTATGCATTATCTATACAATGAGAATAATATCACACAGAATTATTTAGAAAAGTTACTGCCCATTAATTCATGACAATAAAGCACTTTTCAGCTACTCCACATTCTTCCCAGGGAATGCAGCCAGAGGCAATTTTACCTTTTCAAATAGTCTTACATAAAGCCTAAAGAATTCTGAACATAGTATTTTTCTAACTGTTTTATTCCTTCCAACCAGCTGTAATGACTAGTTATTTCACATTTCTAAAATGCAAAATATCATATTGAAAACTTTCTCCCAGTTTTATAAGGGCAAAAGGTTTTCAGAAATTGAGATTGCTAAAATCATGTGAGATAATTTTTAGTTAAATGTTAAGAGCTAACTTTACCAAAACTAAAACAATGTTATCCTATGCAAGTTTGGCTTCAGTACTTTTGTAATGTCTACCTCTGTGCTGTATGCTTCTTTACTTAATTATAACTATCTGTTTAAAAAAAAACTGAAAAGCAGAATGCTTTAGAGAAACCCTGTTTAATTATATGGTCTATGACTTGTATGACTTGAATCAAATATTCTGAAGTTATTAATAGTGACCTTTAGGTGACAATATCATTTGTGTATTTTTCATTCTTCCTTAGCAGTGTGCCTTTATATTCTCTACTTTGAAACTTGTTAGTCAATCTGAAATAGAGATAGACAAATAAAGAAAAATACATAACCTCATACAGATTATTTATTAAGGCTTTCTCTATTTCATAACAAAGTTAGAACATCCATCATTTGACAACAACAGAAGTAAAATTGGGGCAAAAAATTGAAAAGTAGCTGAATTTATCTGTAGAGTATTCTGTGCAATGTATTTGGCTTTCTAATAAATTATATACTTATAAGTAGGTATGGGGTTGTTGGAGATTATTGGAATTCAGAATTAAAAATTAATTAAAATGTAAGAGATGTATTAAAAATGTAAAAAAGGGAAACTAAGTTTCAAGACCAGGTTCTGCAGGGATGGGATTCTGCTTACCCCTTATTCTATTTTGGTGAGGATATGTCTATATCCTCATAGTAGATCTGAAGTGTGTAGTGGTTTGAAAAACATGAGAGAATCGAGTTTATAATCTGCAAAAACAAACTTTCTAGACATTGCAGTTACTTTTGGTTTAAAGGGATAATGATATCACTCATAGGTCAAATTGGGGAAAGGAAAAAAACCAAAATTCATTGACAATCTACTGTGTCAGACTTTTGTATGTACTTTAATACACACAATCCCATTTGTACTCCCTCATTTTTATGCCATCGGGAAACAGAGAACTTTATCTCTCAGGGGGATTCTCAGGACGCTTCTCAAATTTGACGGAGAGTCCTATCCCTCTGTTAAGCATTGCTCTTTCACTTAAGCAAATCATCCTTTTTCTTTCCAGGCTGTAATACTGCAGAATATGTTGTAGGAATAAGAATAAGCAGAGAAGGAGAAAATGTCAACAAAGAGATACTAACCTTGATTAAACATCAGTAACTCAAAATTGGGAAGCGTTAAAGCACAGAAATTTACCAAGGCAAAGGAGAGACTATTGTAAGAAATAAGAAACAAGATTTGACTGTATGCAGTTGAGAGCTATGTAAACACCACCAGCACCTTATAATAAGTACTGAAAGAAGCAGTTCATCAGTAAGGCACAACTTAATTTATGTATATACACACACATATTAATTTCTGGGTACTACACCAATTGCCCCTACCAAGGCTGCCTCCTCAAGCCAGGAAAGCTGTGGGTTTTCATTCTTTATGCCAATCTGATGGTTTTCACAGACAACTGGTGGTGAAACTGCTATGTGATCAAGATGTGGTGGGCATTAGGAGGAAAGCCCCAGCAAGAAGACTGCATACTCTCTCACCTTTTGATGAATAAACACGTCTCAATATATTGCTTGCCACTGGTTGATTTCAAAAGTGCTGGCATGGTTATTCTGACAGGGAGAGTAAAGATTTACCAACTTCTTCACACCATCACAACCAAAATTCCACCTACTTTTCTCTTTATCTTCGAAATTTAGTTTTCTTTGACAGTAAATAATCAAAATTTGTAAATAAAGAAAAATTTGGGGGGGGAAACTGAGGTATTATTTAATTTTTATAATTTATAAAACATTTACAGGGGCCAAAACACTATTTTACAAACATAAGCATAATAAACTGTTGACTTAGTGGCAGTGCAAAAAAAAAAAAAAAAAAAAAAAAAAAAAAATCAATGGCATAGTTACATAAGATTATTTATGCAGTTTATTTCTACTGATTACATGCATTTGATGACTATGAAATCCATACAGCAAAAACCCAAAATTGCCCTGAATTATCTGTAATCAGTTGTTTACAGACTTTTTTTTATACATTATTGAAAATAATTTCTATTGAAATGCTCTTCTTATACATTCTTATCCATTGTGCAACGGAGCCACCTCTTATACATTTTTAATGGTGGCTAAAAAGTTCTAAATTTAAGTAGTTAAAATTAATAGAATTTCAATTTTATTTCAACTATGGAACTTTTTAAATAAAAATTAAAAATCTTTTTCCCATAAGTATCCAATGGAGATCTAAATAGTCATTGTCCATATACAAACAATTTTGCAAACTTTTTAATAATTTAAAATTTTACATTTCTTTTGCTCCTTGAATTCCTAATTATCTACTAGTTACTTACTCCTGAGAATTCTATATGTAAAATAGAATTAAAAATATATCAATATAGAATTTTAAGATATACATATATATCCTATGCTGATTTTAGCAGATAATATCTAAGAAAATCTTGGATTTGTTCTATGCAATTTTAATTTTTAGGCATGAAATTATTGTATTACAAAAATGTATAATTTATCAAAACAAGTGAAAAATAAATATAAAACAAAAATTAAAATTTTATTAGAATGTTATCTCAATAGATGGCAAAGGTTTTTAAAAATTTGTGTTGTCTGTTATTTTCTGCACACAGTTCAGGATTCCATTAGTGAACAATAGACACATTTAAGCATCAATTCTACTTTAATCCCTCTTTTTGTAGATATAAGCATTAAGAACCAGCAGCCAAGTTTATAGAAACTAGATAGGAATTAAGGGACTTTTATTACAAGAAAAATATATACTATGTTCAATTTCTTCTGAGTTAAATGTCAAAAATCACATGGAAAATCATCAAAAATATTTCTATTATGCTCTAGTACCAGACAGTTCCATTAGGTGCTGGAAAATTTTATTGAAAATAATTTCTTAGCACTGATCTGTATAATTATTTAGTATGCAGTCATTACACTCATTCTCCTCAATATAAAGAGCAATAGTTTTCACTGTAATTTCTTCAGCGCTGTTAGGGCAGGGCACCATGGAGAAATATAGGGTATGCTAGAAGTATGGCATTCTTTTGCATACTGGGAGAAGAGAAATTGCAAAATGAGAGTGGAAAATTAAAACCTATGTGATGCCTTAACTAAGGTACTCAGTTCCAAAATGATCAGTTCAGAGATTAAATAGTTTTGGGCTCTTAAAATTGATTCCTTATAATTACTAATACCCTAGTAACCGTGTCATATACTCGGTGATAATTACAATTCAGTTCTAAGACTACTGATCTACATCAAGCTCTAAATGTACAAAACTAGCCTATAGTAAATCAATTAAACATGTCTAATGTGAAGCTACATGTGAAGAATAGGTATGAATATAACATCCAGTATGTGGTATACTTAAAAATTATATCTAAGGCTGCTCTATTTTGAAACACCAACTGTCCAATTTCAGGTACCTCTAAGGCTAGAATTTTTATGGTCTTAAGGGCATTGTCTTCCCTGTTAATTTCTAAACTATTGCACATAACAGTCCTTCCAGAAAATTTATGTTCCACCTAACTGTTGTCTTCTCATTCCTACACACATTTGTGGAAAGTATCCATTTTGCTAAAAATGCCAGGGAAACTAAGCAATCATGAAATTAGGTACATGTGGCTAATAGCTCCATATCTGGCTTTGTAAGCTCTGGAGACTATTATGGGATCTGTTCATTTGGTTTACTTTGGTATTTTTTGGCTCCTAAAAGAGATGTAGACTTAAACTAGTGATCAAATCCTTCCCTTATTATTCATGTTGCAGAGCTGAAAGGTATAATCCCTGCAGTCTTAAATACTGCTTTGCAGCCACTGTACCATCCAATGTTATAATGAATGATATTGCATTGAAAGAAAGAAAGAAAGAGAGAGGACTAAGAAGGAAGAGTCGGAAGAGAAGGTGGGGAGAAGGGGAGGGAAGAATCCTGACATTTGTAAAGACTGAAACAACTACCATCAAAAATTCTGTATGTAACCATGCCACACTGAAGAGTGAAGCAGATCTAGACTCATCATATCCCCTAACAATAATATTCTACCTTCCAGCTTAGGCTGAAGGTTATAAAAACAGGGGACTAACAATAGAAACCAACAAACTT
This sequence comes from Lemur catta, assembly GCF_020740605.2. Classification (NCBI taxonomy): domain Eukaryota; kingdom Metazoa; phylum Chordata; class Mammalia; order Primates; family Lemuridae; genus Lemur; species Lemur catta. The sequence goes on from NC_059143.1 coordinate 50,616,935, forward strand.
CACTGCTCCTTTGTTAAATAATACTGGAATCCTATGAACTTTTCATCTCTATTTAGAATACAGGCTTTTTTTTTTTTAAACAGTATTGAAAATGAGCAAAAATAATTTGGCTGTTTGCTCCAGGAAAAACTTGATCCTGGAAAATAAATTTTCCAAAGAAAATAGTTTATGACATTAACAGTTTGCTCATCTACACTTGCTTCAAAACCTCGCCTCCCTCTGTCCACCCATCTAAAGCTATTCCATATTAAATTCTGCCCATTCCCAACTTTCCTTCTGCCTTGAAAGACTTACTTGCAATCATTCAGGCCCTAAAACCCTATTACTGTTCTCCCATGACTTCCCCCTTATAAGACATTGCTAAACTCTGCCAAGGTGATGGCTGCTCACTGTACTCAGTCTGACAGACTTACCTTTGCTTGACTACCTTTTCTGGTGATCGTTGAAAAGTTGACAGTATGTACTGACCTTGTAACACTTTTTGTAATTATGCATAGAAGTGTAATTTACTGATATTGTTATCCAACTATTCATATGCTTTGTTTCCCAATCAGGTTTTGAATACTATTGGCAGGGACTGTTTCTTATTTAGTTGTTTATGCACGTCCATGGTACTGTATCTTAAGCATCTAACATTCTGAGCAAATATTTACTCAATAAATGCATACACAAATATGACTAAGAATTTTAATAACGTATTAAATTCATACTGTATATACATCTAAATGTATACACAGAAATACATGTGTGTGCATACGGTTTCTAATAGGCACACATTGAAAGTATCAGTAAATATATACATGATTAGTAAATATATACATGATCTGTAACACTGAAATATATTTTACATGTGTTTATGGATATATAGACATATATAAATTTGCATGTATATACACACACATATATACATATGTAACTTTGAGACTATATGCACATTATTTGTGACAGTACATATTGTCCAATTTGTACTTTTATTTTTTCCATTTTATATGCAACAAAGGAATATTCATTCAAATACACCTCTAAAAAAAAAACTAGGCATTTTTCATAATTTTACAAGCCATCAATTTAATATCAAATCTATATAAAAATAAACTGATACATAAAATAAGGAAATGGCAAAGTCACAATTTTTTACTCAAAAGCATGAGTATGTGATATTAGCCATTGATAGTAAACATGCCTTATTTATGACTCATCTGATTCCCCAAGATAAAACTTAATATTGAATACATTTATAATTATCTTTCAAATACAAACATGTTTTTCCCATACTCAAAACTATAAATCATTATTTCCTTTAAAACTTCTCACAATGCTGTGCTGAGACTGTTACAATAAACCAATGACTCATCATTCGAATGCCCAGATTTAAGTTGGAATTTTATTGTTCTGCACCTGTGAGTTTCAAGCCAGTTAACTTTTTGCCCTGAAGAAATAAAATATTCAATTTAATATATTTGTGGGAAGAAATCCATTGAAGCCACAAGAAATGCCTATGAGAGTTCTAAATATTCCGGGAGCATATTTCTCGGTCCCTAAGCTAGGAACACGTATTAAGATATAGCAGCTTGGTGGAGGCAAGATGCAGCCCTTACTCACGTCTGTCGGCTAATGGAAGGCTAAAATGCTACAGCTGCCAGGGTAAATATTAATCACTCGAAAAAGGAAAATTGTATTAATCTCTTGTGCATGCTATGCTTATATATGAGTGCTATTTATGCACCGTATGCTATGCTTTTGCTAAAATAACCCTGCCCTTGATAAGCCATAGGGATGTTTTGTGATTGGAAACAAATCATGCATTTACGTGAGTTAAAGCATCAGCATACATTAAGGATAAAAAAAGGCCAGCTTTATTATTAAATGCAGAGTCACAAATGTAACTGAAAATCCAAACAGTGGATTTTCTTAAGCAGGATGGTACAAGGATACAAATAAAAGCCCCAGTTTTCTCAAATATCACTAAACTTTTACCAGAAGCAGTATCAAGTCAATTATTTGGCATTGCACTGACTTTTTTTTAAAGCCTGTAAGTGGGGGTAGAGGTTGATTCATTTTAATTTTAGCTTGAAATCCTGATTTAGAATATGTTTAGGCAATCTTTTCAATCAAAAGTAAACAAGATCTGACATCTTGTAATGTGTGGCTACTGCTTCTCACTGTGACACAGTTGGCAGCTGTGCCCGAAAGCACAGCACGGAGGTGGTGCCCATTCGAGGCCACTGCAGCCCCCCACCCCCGAGTCCTCAGGGAAGAACGTCTCCGACTCAGGACCATCCAGGGTCAGGACTTTGTTCTGGCCTCACAGATCTGTACTCAACCAGCCCAGCTTTAGGAGAACAATGTTAGAAATGACTTGGGGATCTGGCCTCAGCCTTAAGAACCAATGTTAACTAGTCCTTCCCATGGATTGAAACTACCTAGGGCTGATTTTTTTTTTTTTTTCTTCTCAACACTAAAACACATGGGGTGAGTGGGGAAGCTGAGTTCTGGTTAACCACATAGAATGATCACAGGATTCTCAACTTACTTTCCTAAAACCCCACTAAGGAATACATTAGAAAGAATAAAAAGCAATGATGAGGTATGGTGTAAAGGGTCCCAAGTAGTAAAAAAAGTTAACGAGCTGATAGAAGAGGTTAAAGAGGTGAGACAGGCAGAAGTGCTTGCGCAGGAGTGAACTGTTGAAGGGGAAACACAGAGCTCATAACGACAAAGCCTTTCACACTTGAAAATGCCAGAGCCTGGGGGTGATAATATGGGCTCAAAGTCCTACACATGGATTTTTAATAACCTTTAATATTATATTGGCACACCAACAAGCAGAAAAAAGAAGCCAGGTTTCTAATTCCAAGGTTTAAAAAAATGAAAGGTTCTTCTTTAGAAGATTTGAAAGACATTAGAGAAGAAAGCGTCAGACATTTTTGAGATCTTCTAGAGTAGTAACCAGGTTTGTACCCAATTACCCTAAAATACGTAAGATTTGTCAAGCCCTCCTGCTCACATGGCTCACAGTTCTCAGGGAGCTCCTCTGTGCCTTTGTTTCAGATATAAAGACACAAGTACAGAACACAAGACATCATTGGAAATGATGTAAAGCAAAACAATATGACCTCTGAAAATACAGATAAAAGTCTTTAACAATCACAAAGTAGTCCCGATAAGATTCCTCATAAGCACATACCATTCCATCATAGCCAGAAAACAAGATTCATGTTAAAAATAATGAGTAATTAGGGGATAATACTACGTAGAAAATAAAATGATTATTATTAGAATTAAAAAGTAAACAAAAGATTTGGAAGATCATATTGAACATTTCTCTTTAAAGATTGAGCAAATATTCAGACACAAAAAAGGTGTAAAAAGACAAAATACAAAAATAATCAAACCAGAAAGTTCAACATTTAATATACGTTCAGGGGAAGGAGAAAGAAGAAAAGACAGGAGAAATGGGCATAAAATAAATCATAGAACAAAAGTTCCCCTGAGCTTAAAAACAGGTCTCCAGATGAAGAAGTCACAGAGTGTCCAAATTAATGAACAGAAAGACAGTAAATACAAACCTGTGACCAAGATGGCTTTGATGTTCCCCTCAGTTGTACTAAACTTGAGACAGTCTTCTTTCCAACTATAGAGTCCTGGCCTCCCTTTTCTAAGGGCAACTTATAAATCCTTTCTCTGCTCCTTTGAGTAGTAAGTCTTCCCCCAGCCTCTTGCCAATATTATTAATACAACCAATGAATGTCTTTCTCAAGTACCTGGGAGCCATCCCTTCAAAAGGTAATCATTCTAGGAGAGAGGACCTCACCTCTCCCTGTCTGTGGGAGGCAGGAGCCTAATTAGGAGCACCAATTAGCAAACACAGATGGTCTAATCACACTGACCAATCTTTCCCCTCATTGTGCTTCCACTAGCTCACCCTTGTGCTTAAAGTTTTAGCGCAGCTGCAGTTCAGTTTCTCAACTTGCAAGGGTTCCTAATAAGGTCTTCCCTGCCTGTTTAACACATATGGTACAATTTTTCTTTGACAAGTGCATCACCAACAATTTTCAGAATATCAGGACTACAGAGAAGGTCTGAAATAACTCCAGAGAAGGAGATAAAAAGATTATGAATATTCCAAACTTTTAAATCACATTACTACATGTTGGGAAGCAAAGGAGCAATTCCTTCAAGTCATGAAAGAAAATAATTCGCAACATAGAATTCCATCTTTATCCAAGCCATAAATTCAAATAAAGAAAGAATATAAACAGTTTTACTTACATAGAAAATTTTCTCCTTTGAACCTTTAGTTTAATCAATGGTATTAAAATAAAAGTGTTGGTTGTGAGGTTGGTAGGCTCTGGCTGGTATCAATTATTAGGAGGTTTTGTTGTATAAAATAGGAAACTTCAAAGTTGAGTTATTCTTAAAAAGATAGAAATTTTCTATCGTATATACCAGGGCTACTATGGCATCAAAGACTCAGAACTCTTCAATTTCTCGTTCACTCTTTCACAGCGTGGCGTTTAGATACAAGACAGCTGTTGCAGCTCAGTCATTACGTGATTATTCAAGCTAACTGGATGAGGATAGAAAAGAATAGCAGACCTCTTCAGGAGTGATCCCAGACAATTTACTCAACACTTCTGCGTGTAACTCATTGGCTAAAACTTCGTCACCTGGACATAGCATAACACAAGACTAAAAAATATTGGCTTTCCTTTGAAAAGCCAACTAAACTTGGCTAAATTTAGAGTTCTGATATTAAAGAACATTAATGAAAGGGAGATAATCAGGCAAATAGAACGTGTATAAGATACATACATACACTCCAAGGAAAAGTCGAGAGAATCTAGAGACTGGAAGACAACTGAGGTATGATAATTGCAAGTAGTATAATTTTAAAGCTTAAACTAAATAAATTATGAATTTTGGAACATATTTTAATGCTCTTCTCTTAAAATCACAGATAAAATGGACACCAAATTAGTAAGGACCCTAGAGATGAGAGTAGCACAAATAGAAAGCATTTAAATTGACATTTAAAGATATAGATAGAGCAATTTTGATAACTACACATAGGAAACACGAGAACTAATTTTAAGCACATATGAAACATGAAAATTGACTATATGTTTTACCACAAACTCAGTCTCACTGACTCTTAAATGAAGAGTATGGTATCTACTAGATCAAAAAAGGATTTTATTTAAATCCCAAAAAATCAATATGACCCAGACCGCATGCTCTTACCATAATAAATTTAAATTAAAATGTATTGCTAAGGAGTCAATCGTGATAGTTCTTAAAATTAAAAATCATCACACCGAGATTGTTGAATTTTAATAGATGCAGAAAAATCATGTCAGTGCTTCCAGGACTACGGTGAACCGGACGTTTTAAAAACTCTGTTGCCACAGACTAGACGCCAGAAAGTTGCAAGAAATATGTAGTTAACACATTTTTAAGCTCAAAAGAAAGTTGCAGATGACTTTAAAGAGATTGAGACATGAAACAAAATTTAAGTATATATAAACCTGACCTTGAACTAAAACTTTTTTTTTTTTTTTTTTAAATGGAAACGCCAATACTGGAAACTGAGACACCGCGTTAGTCCGTTTTGCACCGCTATCCCGGAATGCCTGCGGCTGGGTGAGTTACAAAGACAAGAGGATTATCTGTCTCACGGTTCTGTAGACTGGACAGGAGGCACCGCCACGACTCGCTGCTGGTGAGGGCTTCGAGAAGCTTCTAGTCCACGCAGAAGGCGAAAGAGGAGCAGGAGCGTCACGCAGCTAGCGAAGGAACGCGAAACCGGAGGCGCGGCCGGCTCTTTTAAACAAGCAGCGCTCCACGAGCTAATAAAGCGAGAACTCACTCAATTGCTGCAGGAGGGCACCAAGCCCTTCACGAGGGATCCACTCCCGAGACCCAAACACCTCCCACTCGGCTCCACCTCCAACACTGGGGGCAGATTCCCACCTGAGATTTTGAGGGGCCAAACATCCAAACCGTATCCGAAACACAAAGAGCAGGGAGAAGGAGAGACAAGGTGCATGCCCGTAAAAGAGAAGGGAAGCTGGCTGACCTCGGTACAGACGTACCAGCAAGAAATTCAAGAAAAACACTTCCTGAAAAGGTGACTGGGAATAATTTGCCTCAGTGCGATGGAACCACAAATGAATCTGTCGCTGCCTCTGCTCTGGAGAAATAACAACAATAATAATAATAATCATGTAGCAATAACAACACTAATAAGAACAACAATAATTGGAGTGCTCTTTAATAATTTGTAATCATGGGCCTGGTAGCATTTGGGTCTGGGATTCAAATGTAAAGAACACCTGCAGCCAAAACATCTACAGATGAAGAAAGTAAATTGAACTTATTTCAGCTGGGTAACAACACATTAAAAGAAAAGCCAATCCTCTTTGGATGTAATCATCCTCAATCCATAGATTCTGGTATTCCACAGATGAAATTCATTTTAGCATGATGTCCCTATAAAGGCATTATCAAAGAAATGATTAAACAAGGCATTAGTAGCATGGGTTGCAAAAGCAAACCAAAAACAATTGTAGATTCAGACTCCTAAAAATGTCAGACCTTAGAATTATCAGAGTAAAACATACTATGATTAAAATATTGAAAGGTATAAATGATGAATCTACAAAATCAAGCAATAAAAGAAGTATCAAAAATGACTGGAAACATTTGAAGAACCAGAAGGTGCATAAAATGTGTATGTGTATGTTATTGATATATATATTATTGAATATATGTGTGTATACATATATATTACTGAAAGCAGAAAATGGATGAATTAATCACCAGTTTAGGCACAGCTGGAAACATCATCATTGAATGGGGCCATAGAATAGTAAGAATTATTCAGATGGAATACAGAGAAATAAAGATATTAAAAATATGGTTTTGGTTAAGGGACTTGAAGATAAGAGATCTAATATATATCTAATTGGAGTTATAAAGGAGAGACTGGGAGAGGAATTATTAGCAGAGAAAAATGGATGGAAGTTACCCAGAAGTAATGAAAAATATAAACCCAAATATATAGAAAGTGTAATATATATCAAGTCATCATGTTCTGGGTATATTCTGAAGGTTAGAATCCCCAAGGTTCACCAAGGGTTGCTAACTGATTGAATGAGTCCAGGGTAACTCCAACAGCTGGGTGCAGTGGCTCATGCCTGTAATCCTAGCACTCTGGGAGGCCGAGGCGGGTGGATTGCTTGAGCTCAGGAGTTCGAGACCAGCCTCAGCAAGAGCGAGACCCCCCGCCCCCGTCTCTACTAATAGAAAAAAATTAGCCAGACAACTAAAAATAGAAACAAAAAATTAGCCAGGCATGGTGGTACATGCCTGTAGTCCCAGCTACTCAGGAGGCTGAGGCGGGAGGATGACTTGAGCCCAGGAGTTTGAGGATGCTGTGAGCTAGGCTGACATCACGGCACTCACCTGAGCAACAAAGTGAGACTCTGTCTCAAAAAAAAAAAAAAAAGAAAAGAAAAGAAAAAAGGATAACTGCAAGGATTTGGAAGTGTGGTGTTGTTCTCAACATAGAAGAGAGGGCCAATGCTGCAGCAGACGTGGGAGGGAAATCCAGGGTGTAATTCTGGATCTGTCAGATCTCCTATCTCTTCCCCTCCCTCTATCTCCTTCTTTATGACCACCCACCCATGTGTATGATACACTGACGGCACTCAGCAAACATTTGGTGACAGGGTTTCAATGCAGCAAGTTGTATATCTGAATAGTTAGCATTGCCATCTCTTTGAAATTTGTACGCATTTCCTTTTTTCTTCTTGTCCTCATGGGGACTGTCAGGACATTGTTGACTAGAACATGTGACATTAGGTATCAGCACCACCATCACTTTCCCCCTATGACCTCCTAATTAGAGCAGCCTCCCTGCTTTTGCTGTTTCTCAGTAGAGTCTATTTGCAATATTGCATTCAGATTGTTCCCTTCAAAGCACAGATGCTGCAACTCCGGGATCAAAGCCCCCATTTTTTCAGTAGCCCATGGGACCGTATATGGGATGACCCTCTTAACCCTGGGTCCTCATCTGCTGCTATTTTGCCACTTGTTTGCTTGCTCTCTTTGGGTCAGTCATTTCTGGAACATTCCATTCTCCTGCCTTGGGACCTTTGTCCCAGGTGGTACTTCTGCCTGAAGATTTCTTTCAGTGGCCCTTCATGCTACATCCCCCAATTTAAGTCAAGCTTATGCCAAAACACCTCTACATCAAGGATGTTGACAATGACCATATTAGTTAATATTCCAGGCATTCTACACACTTTCAAATCTCACCTGTATGTGTTCTACTTTTAGTTTTTGCACATGTTAATTTTTAACATATTATAACATTGACAATTATTAAGTATATTGTCCACCTCTCACCAGAATGTTCAGTTCCAAGAGTCAGAATATCCAGTTAGTTATTTTAAACAATAAAAAAATCCAGCCTTATGAAATTTACCAGAGACACATTGAAATCACAAGGACACGAGAAATCAAAAGAATCATGAGCTTACTTTCCCCAATATTTATTATAGCTTTATTTATTATCAAATGATTGTAAATAACTGAAAAGCACAGTGGGTGTCTGGTTAAATAAATTAGTTTTTCCATACAATAGGAAATAATATCTTCATTAAAAAGGATCAGGCACCTCTAATTATGGTGTATGGAACATCACCAAGATATATTGGTAGCCAGAAATAAATGAGTAAATAAATAAAGCAAGCCACAGAGCACTATGTATGGTATTCCACCATTCCATGTGTATATAAATAATGCCCATGATCTATTTCTTGTAATAGTAGTGGCCTTCAAGGCAAGCTAACTATCTGCCTGGAGGACAAGGAAAGAGAAACTTCTCTTCCTTTTCATAGTTCTAAATTTTTACTACATGAATGTAATTGCTATAAAAAAGTAATTGGATGTAACTACCAAAAAATACAGCTAAATCAGGGCAAAAGTCTTTTGCTTTTAAATTTATATATGCATTAAATGAATAAACATTAAAAAAATTAAAAAAAGAAAAAAATGATCTAATCATGCTCTCTTTCCTAGAAAAATATAATTTCCAATATTGAAAGAAAAATAGCTACCCTGATTATCTCTAGGGTACCCCACATCCAGCCCTGACTACACTCCCATCCCCCCTATGGATGGGCCATGATTTAAGTCTGTTTTCCCCTCTGAGGATAAACACATGATTTTCTACTACCGTTTTATCTGTTTCAGAGAAATAAACACACACATACAATTTTAAATTTAGAACTGCTTGTTTATACTGCTTATTTTTGTTAATTGTATGTTTTCTGTGTGTCTCTCTCTCTGTGTGTATGTGTGTGTCCTTTCTCCTCTTCTTATAGGGACACCAATCGTATTGTATTAAGGACCCACCCTACTACAGTATAATCTAATCTTAACTTACTTTTCTTTTTTGGGTCTAATGTTTTTATTGTGTAAAGGTCTCCTATAAACTAATTTTTAAAAATCAATAAGATAGAGATCACAGGAAAGGAAATGCAAATAACCCTTAAACACATAAGATACTCAATTTTACTCTTTTTTATTTCAGGATATTATTGGGTACAAACATTTTGGTTACATGTTATGACTTTGCCTCACCCAAGCTGGGATCAGAGGCGTGTCCTTCCCCCATACAATGCTCACCACATCCATTAGTTGTGAGTTTACCTTCTCCCACCCCCATCCCCCAATGAATATTACTACCATGTGAGCACCTTAGTGTTGATCAGTTAGTGCCAATTTGATGGCGAGTACATGTGGTGCTTATTCTTCCATTCTTGTGAAATCTCACTTCAGAGGATGGGCTCAAGCTCTATCCAGGATAATGTAAGAGGTGCTGTATCACCATTGTTTTTTGTAATTGAGTAGTATTCCATTGTATACATATGCCATATTTTATTAATCCACTCATGGATTTAAGGGTTGTTCCCATATCCTTGCAATAGTGAACTGTGCTGCCATAAACATTCGGGTGCAGCTGTCTTTATTATAGAATCTCTTTTGCTCTTTTGGGTAGATGCCTAATAATGCTATTGCTGGATCGAATGGTATTTCTATTTTTAGCTCTTTGAAGTATCTCCAAATTATTTTCCAAAGAGGTTGTACTAATTTGCAGTCCAAACAGCAGTGTAAGAGTGTTCCTATCTCTCCGCATCCTTGCCAGCATTTGTTGTTTGGGGACTTTTTGACAAAGGCCATTCTCACTGGAGTTAGGTGATACCACAGAGCAGGTGAGTTGGTGCATGGAGCCAGAGGCATATATTGAAGGGTGTTCAAAAGAAGAAGCTGATGTCAGAGAAGTGTGGGTGCATGGTAATAGAGGCAAGGCAGGTGACCTAGATGGCACTGGGAGCTGAGACTTAAAACTATTAAAGTCCGAGAGATCACCAAGTGAAATCCGTTTCACAAGTTGGAGGCGTCTTGAGCAAGGTCCCACACATCTCCTGCCTACAGGATGGCTATCTCAGGGGTAGGATGACCTGCATAATCAGTGACTTTCATCAGTAAGGTCACCCAATAGAAGCAAACAAATTATCTCTGAATTTATCATCATTTTTTGACTTAAAATTATTTTTGCCTTTTTTCAAATGGTGAATATATGATATATCATATGCAACTAAAACCAACCAAGAACATAATGGAGACTAAATAAACTAAAATAAATATAAATAGAGAGAATAGACTTAGGCTTTGACAGTCAGGAATGTTGTGAGTTTCATCCCAGGTATTCTCCATTTAAAAGGTAAGGTCTTCCTCCTTATGTTAATTAACACTAAGAAGCCCCTGAATCTCAGGAAATCCCTCCTTTCCTCCCATCTAAACCCACATATGACTCTGAAAATTTCTTTTGTGTTCCCATTTCCCATACCTCTCCAATTTCTAAAACCTTCCCATTTTGATCTTTGGATCTTAATGTTCATCATCAGAAAAAAATAATCCCTTATAAACTCAACTTCTTCTCTGAACATTACTGTTTCATTATTGCTCTAACTACAATCTGGTTCTGCTTCTTTGCATCTCTTTCAAGTGATGGCTATACCCAGCTGTTGCTCCTGCAAAACCTGCAGACCACTCTTCATCATAAGCCTTGAGGAGGAGGAGTTCTCCCCCCTTCCTCCTCCCTAGGAGCCCTCAGTGTGAATCTCACGTCATTAGAGAATACCACTGCCTACACATCTTGTTACGATCACATGCTAATGCACTAGCTCACACCCCTCATTCCTCACAGCTTTTACCTCTGGACATATACCTCTTTTCCAGTTCATTCCTAAATTAGTTCTTGATGTTTTTAATGTCTCATCAATGATCCTTACAATTACCTGGTCTCTCAGTGACTGAAACTTCTCTCTTCACTGAAACCTCTCTCTTCCAATATTTCTACAATGCTCCCTAACAGTTCTTCAGTGTCCTATCATATATAAAGCCCAGAACAAAAATCCACGATTTCAAGCTTCCCATCTACAAACTCTCTCTTCTAGCATGCTCAGTCCCTCTAGTATCCCAGCTCCAGCTTTCCTCTAACAACACAGGTGTTTGAAATCTATTGGTTCTCTTGTGTTGTTGTTTTCTGTGTTTTTGTTTTGTTCTTTTCTCTCCCTCACTCCCTTTATGGTTCAAGTTCTCTCCTCAGGTAACTGAAATGTGGCCAGTCATCACAATCACTGTCCTTTCTGTACCCTCACTTTCCTGACTGCCTTTCACTTCAATTTGGACAAATTCCAACTTCTTATCTGCCCTTTTCCTTTGCAGCTCTATATGCTTTCTGGGTGTCATTTTATCACCAGGCATTTTCACTGGGTGTTTTATACTAGAAATCACACTACATATCAATATCTCACCACTCTCCCTTCCGTAAATGACTTTTCCAATACATCCTCTTCTCTCTCCAAACTCCCTGCATGTCTCCCCTATTATCACTCTCAGTAGATGGCTTTGTTTCTTGTTTTGTTGACAAAATAAATCTTAAAATGCCTTCCACAAACTCCTACTGCTCCATCTATAAAGTATTGTATTTTTAAAGGGTAGACAAAGTATGTGTTGTTTCACATCTAAGCATTATATGTATAGCAATGTATGTTCAAGAAAATAAAGTGGAGGAAATGTAACCATCTCTCAAGGGTAAACTATAGTTAATTCATTTCTATGTGGAGGAATCATAATGTCATATCACAGTTTTATACCTGGACCTCTTTCCTGAATTCAGACCCTCAAATCAAACTACTCTACTTGAAGTTTCTCATGCATATCTAAAAGGTATTTGAAATTTAACAAAACCAGTACTCAACTATTGATCTTCTCCCCTATGTTGGTTATTCTATGCTTTTCCTATTTATCCTATTTATTGCCTTTTCCTTCCCTATTTTCTGACCTGGGAGACTTACAGGTACTGGATGAGTCACCTGAACTCACTGCCTTCTGGCCCTTGCTTTGGTTGCTCAATGAGACCACAAGAGACACTGGAGCATAGGAGAGAAAGGTCAGAGTATTTATTTTGCCACTTTTCCCTGCTACACCATGGTTCTGAAAGAGGCCATGCACATCTGTAGTTTCCAAAGGCAGCTTTGGAAACTTTGCAGGCACATTCCTATCTTGAGTCTTTGTAGGTGCTATTTTCTTGCTAGATTTTGCTCCTCTAGGTACCCATGTGTATTAATTCTCACCTCCTTTTAATCTTTGCTCAAGCATCACCCTCTCAATTACAACCTCCCTGGCCATGCTATTGCAACAGTCAGCCTCTCATTTGGCACACTTTACCCCTTTTAGTGATTTTTCCCATGGTCACTATCACTTTTTACATGCCATTTCATTCCACTTGAATTTAAGCTCCAAAGGTCAGGGGGGTTGGTTGTACTGGTCACCAACGTATTCCCAGCACTTGAGAGTGTTTCTAACTTGGAGTTAGCACTTAATAATTATTTGGGGAAGGAATGAATGTTGGGAAAAGAGTATAGAGAATATATAAAATGAGGATAAAATCATTCATAATACTAAAAGCAGTGGAAAGCTGCAGAGGCATTGCACAAATGGTTTTGAAGAGCTAAATCATATTTTAGTTATAGAAAATATATTGGATGTATAATACATTTGAATTGAAGAAAGATGAGATGGGCACTAAAGAAGAAGAGAGATATTATATGGTTAAAAATATGTAGGAATTAAGTTAATGTGGAAAGACAGTTATAGTTGAAAAACATATTTTGGAAAACAAAACAAAGGGGATTTGGTGGTTAATTAGTTGTAGAATTTAAGGGATGTCAAAAATATTTAAAGAAGTCCATCCTGAATGAAAAATAAAATAATTATTTTATCAATGGAAATACTAACGAGAATTAAGTTTCAAATTTTTTCAGACTATAACAGTAACTCATTTCAGAAAATTTGAAAAACAAACTATAATTATAAAATACAGATCATATGCAATTAATTGGATTTGATATATCCACTACCAACATTGTAAAAAAAAGTCCTCCCAATTTTATCTGTGCAATATATGTTTGGCCATTCAAGTTTTAATATGTATATGTATATATATAAATGTGTGTATATGAATAAACTTTTAGTTTTGTACTTTATTTTATTCTTCATTATACTATTCTGATACGTTGAAAACATGATTTGTTTGTGGTTCATGACATTTTCATAGGGGCACATTTGATGGTTACGGCAGGAAAAATCTATTCTTCACAAATACTGCCCACTTAATTTTGCCACACTAATGACAACTTTGTTGATCATATTACTCATAAATTCTTGTGATCTTGAGGACATGTGGTATGGCCTTTCACATTCCCCAGGAAAGAGCTGAACAGACTTGTTCTAATCTCAATTCTAACACTTAGAGGTCATTTGGCTTCCTCCCAAATATTTGAAGTTTCTGAGGTTTAAAACTGCATGATAACTGGACATATTTCAAAGGAATATTGTGGTCAAAAAAGATAATTTATGTGGATTTTTTACAATTTTTGAAATAAAAATACGTAATAATAAACCTCATAAACAATTTGTATACATAAGTGATATTAATATTAGCATAAGTTATATACCTATCTTTGTTTTCACATTCAGAAAAATATTAAACATACAGAAAGGTATTTTGGGTAAAATATGCCAAAGCATTAGGTTAAGAATATATTAAAATTTAGCTATGTTTGCTTAGAGTTCTCACTTCTTAAGTAGAAGAAACAATAAGTTACACATATACTTTAGGATTCACCTCATTTTTTCCTGTTCTGTCTCCTGTGATAACACTATGCTAAATTTGGTACAGATAATTGCAGTATCTGTACTGTTATTACATGTGTATGTAACCTTCCACTATATTCTCTTTTGTGCATTTTAAAAGGGAGTATACAGATGGTTCCCAACTTATAATGGTTTGACTTAATGATTTTTGAACTTTACAATGGTACTCACACAATGACTCTGTTTTTCACTGTCAGTACAGTATTCAGTAAATTACATGAAGTATTAAATACTTTATTATAAAACAGACTTTGTGTTAAGCGATTTTGCCCAATGTAGGTTAATATAAATATTCTGAGCATGTTTAACGTAGGCGAGGCTAAGCTATGATGTTTGGTAGGTTAGGTGTATTAAGTAAGTTTTCAACTTACAATATTTTCAACTTAACAGTGGGTTTATTAGGACGTAAGCCCATCAAAAGTCGAGGAGCGTCTGTGTATAGTTAAAGGTCATATACACACCTAGTAACAGAATCTATGTGAAAATGGTACTTCCACATCCACATTAAATCAGGATTCTTTTTTCCATGGGTTCGTTTAATTGCCAAGAATGTCAGTAATATTTTGCCAATGCTTTCAGTATCTGTAAGAAATTTAATTTTGTTAAGACTACCATGTATTTCAATTATTGCAACTCAGAACTAAATGGTTTTAAAAGACTAGTACATATTATGTGTCCATTTAAAAATAGTTTATAAAACAAAATTAGTATATGATGGCAAAAATTGAATAGGGTTTTAATGATTATTTCTTTATTCTTCATATATTCAATTACATTTCATTGTAGAAAGACCTAATAATGCTGTCATAGAAAAACATACTCTGTAAAATTTGTCAGAGTGATAGAAAATATAAATGAACATTACTTTGAAGATATAACTGAACTAGTGAGAAAGTAGAGGAAATCCCTAGAGGACAACAATGAAGATGAAGTGTAAAGCGAGTGTGGTAAGTGATCTCCATAGCATCAACTGTCCTGGGAGGGCTGCCGGGATCAGTATCAAAGAGAATTTCAGAATTCTCTTGGGGCACAAAAGACATGACTCTCAAATAGCTAGTCCTGTTTAAGGGCTACAACTTCACTGAAGAAATGAAATTGAAAATAATTCTGGCCACTGCTGAAGAGAGACAATTTGAAATCTTGTTTATCCTCATCTGACTGCTGAATGGGATGAAAACCACACCTACGAACCAGGCTTGCTTTCAGTATGACGTTCAAATGTAGTTTCTGTGTGATACAGGAAACTTCAAATTAAAAGTTAATATGAATGGCCATAGGTTTAAAATAACTCTAGGACACCTAGCAAAATAAAACCACTATTTGGGAGAGAAACACGTACTAAAATGCTTTCACAGACTACTGATTCCATTCACGTAAGGATAAAAGCCTCCATGACCAAGAATTAGCAAAATAGCAGCAGAAATAAGCAAACGCCTAAATTCCCTGCCATTGAATTATCACCTACAGACTCTATAGTATATTTTAATTATTATAGAAATAAAAATGGAAATGAAAACATAAGCAATGTACCAGATTTTTTAAAAAGACAAGGCTGATTTAAATGAGAAACAAAAATATATGTTAAAAATTAAAATATAGCTGTGTATATATTATTTAATATATATATATTTTTTCAAGTGCAGTGGCTGGATTAAACAGCAGGTTAAATAGTACACACACCTGAAAAGACAATTAGTAAACTGAATGATAGACAAAGGTATGGCAAATAGGAAAGTGAGGTTAGAGGATGAGGATAAAAGATGAAACCAAATTTAATAGAGTTGCAGAGTGGAAAGTATGGTTCAAAGAGATAATAGATAACAATTTTGTAGAATTGATCAAGGACATGAATACTCAATTTCCAAACAACTTCACAGAAAGAAACTCTGACAGATGTGCATAAAAATCATGTAAGTGGTGCCAAAATGCTCATGACCATTTTAACATGTGGCCACACATACACACACACACAAATACATATGTGTGCATACATATATACATATGTATATTAAAGGACCTTCAAAAGAGAATCATACATTACATGTTTTACATTATTTTGGTGAAAATACATGAGAGAAAATGAATTTGTACTGGATTAACAAGAATTGCATGACTCCATGTATCAACATGGGTAAATTTCAAAGCATAATACTGAAACAAAAAAAGCAAATTGCACAATCACCCATTCACTAAAACATATTTATAAAGAGTTCAAAATTGTGAACTCATACAGTCTTGTTTTAGAATTGTAAGCTAAAAATTAAATATTAAGCCTCCCCCACTGACTGAATGGATCCCCTCTTGGCCAAGGGGACCCCAGAAAAACCCAGCCATGACAGGAAGGGAGGTCAGATATACATCAGCTATGCCTCATTAAACCCTCTCCGTTTTGGAGTTTAGACACAACAACTGGCCAGCAATAATGTTAAAATAGACATCATAAGACTGACAAAACAAACTCTTTGTGGCAACAGGATACCAAATTGTTATATTTAATATAAACAAGACCTAAGGCCATCCCCAGTAAGGGTTGAGTTATGCCTTACCATCCATAAGATTAGTCAAACGGGGTGTTTTTTTTTTTTTTTTCTTTTTTGCTGCCATACTATCATATGACAGATAACAGACTCCTTGTATTAACTTAAGCATTCCTACTGACTCCAGATTTTTGGACAAAGCTTAACACTCTCAACCATTTGCCAACTAAAGAATCCCTAAACCCACTTAGGATTTGTAAGTCCCCACTTTGAGATGTTCTGCCTTTTTAGGCCAAACCATTGTATACCTTTCATTTACTGATTTGTGATTTTACCTGCAATTCCTGTCTCCCTAAAATGTATAAAACCAAACTTTAATCCAAACATCTTGGGACCACTTACTCAAGTCTTCTTGGGTTTATGTTTCTCTGGGCCATAGTCACTCATATTGGCTCAGAATAAACCTCTTTAAATTATTTTACAGTTTGGTTTTTTTCCATTAACGGGATCATACACATGTAGTAACAGTACATATACTCAGAGAATGATAGAGGCTAAGTTCAATACAATTTCTAACTTAATGAGTGCAGTGTGTACATGTATGTGTGCGTGCGTGTGTGTGTGTGTGTGTGTGTGTGTGTGTGTGTGTGTGTAGTGAAATGATCAAGAATAGTAAGTTGACTCTGCCTTGCAGAGTCATCCAGAGACTTAGGGTGTTTCTATATTGTTAACTTCCATCCGTAGGCCTTTGTCCTTGTCTTTTTAAAAAAGGTAAGTTTCAGGCATGCTTGTGTTGCAACTACAGGGAGGATGAAGGGAACAGGCCTGCGGTGTCAAAATGAGGCCTGGAAATGGCCGACATCATTCACACTGGAGGAGAGCCTGGTCACATGACCACTCGGTAGGAGGAAGAGGATGCTGGGAAATGCAGCCTCACCATGAGATCAGGAAGCAGGGAAGGATTTGCAGACAACTTACATTCTTCATCTCACTAAGTCAATGAGGTTTTCTTCTTGGATTGTGGATGTTGACTTGATGACACAGGGAAAAAAATCAGTTTAGTACCATAAATGAACGAAACTTTAGATTCTACGTCACAGATTATTGTAGTTTTCTGAGTTCTGTCCTTTCTGATGTGAGAGAATTTTCAGCTTTCTCATCAATTCATTTAGCCTCTACATGTAAATAAAATATATTCTATTACTTAAGTTTTCCAGACTTGGTTTATGTGGCTTGTAAACAATGACTCCTAACAATCAAAAAGTAGAATTTTTTTTTAAAAAAGGAAAATCACGTTCTCTATTGTCAATATATTTTGGCCCTACATATCATCTGTAGGTAAAACATTTGAATTTATATACTCATAGAGCTTCCAACATCAAAAATGTCTAGTTAACCAAATACTGCATTATTTTTTGGAAATAATATTGTTTTTCTTAACCCTGGTTACAAGTATAGTTTTATCACTTCTTACTTTGCTTTTGCTCCTCTGTACTTAACTTAATCTTCTCTTCTAGCTTAAATGTACATATGTATATATGACTTAAATGTATATATATGCATAGTTTTCAAGATGCAACTTTATTTTACATTTCATTTGACTTTCAGTTAGATTCATCATTACTGAATTTCAACTGCCTATATTTCACATTGATTGGAAAAGAAACTTCCTGGAAAAATACATTTATGTAGTCTTAGAAGTGGGCATTTAATTGCTCACTAAAATGAAATTGATGTCTACTTAATTACCCAAAGCAAAAAAAAGTTTATAATTTAAATCCTACAACTCAGAAATACAGATATTTTGAGACTTTTATGTCCTATATTTTTTGATATATTTATATATATATATTGAGAGAGAATATATATTGTATATATAATGTATACTCCACTTGTCTCTAAAAATAGTGACCTTGGATCCTTGGGGAGTTATGTACTTTTGGTGTATCTACAATTTTTATTTTAATTGTCACATGTCAACTGATGCTGCTTTACTGGTATTGATCTGATACCAATTCAGATATTTTAAAGTAATATTTTAATGACTTATAAATGATTTATGCCACAAAGAATTGTGATAGAGATAAACTGATTCCTATAATTGATAATTTACAAGTTTGGCTGAGAAATTCAGCATGGTATCGATGAACTAAATTCCAAATAAATATTATAATAATGAGAATTTAGACATTTAGTAAGTCAGGATCACATTGTGTTTCCCTAAAACAAAAGGATTATTTTCAATCATGGAAAATAAGTTTTATTTAGAGAAACAAAACTGGTTAAGTTTATTTCTCTGCCCAATTCCACTCTACCTTAGAAAAAATAAATTCTGAATTCTGAGCTAAAGGGATTCTAAATAAAGACACCAGTGGAAATAGCTTTAAAATTAATTAGTAATAATTTTTCTCCTCTCCTCAAATTGCCATAGTGAACTAAATTATGGAACTATCATAGATCTCTACAAAGAAAGTTTTTAATTAAATCCTAAAAGTCATTTAAGCCACCAAACACAAAAGATTATGAATATAAATTCTTTTGTTATTTTCAATATAAATTCTTATTATTTGATTGGATAGCCTTACAGTTTTAGTATATGAAACCACTTTAAATGCAAATTCAAATAATGACTATATACAATTATTTGTACATATTCATTACTATTCAGTCTGGAAATATATGGAAACTTAGAAATAAATATTTTTTAATTTTAAGAAATAAATATTAAGAAGTCTTGCTTTGTGTAATATTTTCTCACTTTTTGAAATTTAAAAAATATAATTCATCAATTGAACTGCTATGACCCATGGTTTTGATAAAAACAAAAACATCATAAGAATGGAAAAAAAACACCACATATACTCACCATCAAATTGGTATTAACTGATAAACACTTCTGTGCACATATAGTAGTAACATTCATTGTGTGTCAGGCAGGTGGGGAGGGGGGAGGGGATGGGTATATTCACCCCTAATAGGTGTGGTACTCACCATCTGGGGGATGGACATGCTTGTAGCTCTGACTTGGGTGGGGCAAAGGCAATATATGTAACCTAAACGTTTGTACCCCTGTAGTATGCTGAAATAAAAAAATTAATAATAAAATAAAAAACCCCAAATAATAAAAAACAACATGTGACCATATTGGCCAATGCTCAAATTGGGAATAGCATTGAAAAAAATTTCAAATCTAATATTTGTGTGAACTTAGGATAGCTATGAAATGATAGTTATTCAAAGGCCATTTGGTTGAACAAAACTGACAAAGCAATGGACCTGTTAGATGTACCACGAATAATGACTTTGACATTCACTTGAATGGAAAGTTCTTTCAGGAATTTACTGAGAAAAGGAAAATGTATTTTATATAGATGAGTTCATCCATAATTTTTATTTTTATTTTCATTCAGAGTTTCATAATACCCTCAATATCAAAAGCTTTTAGGCTATGAACCACAGGCATCTTAAGGAACATTTATATCTTATCAAATTTAAACCATATTTAACATGAATCTCAGATACTTCCACTTTCTAACTCTTAATATATTAACAAAGCATATAATATTCATATTTAGTATTTTTTCCCAAAGTCATTAACTTCATTGACACCATGCTTTTATATGCCTCCCTTCCCTCTTCTGGGAAGTATACATGAAAGAATGTCAAGAATATAAGAAGCTTGTAAAAGTTCAATGGTGTCTTAAACTCACTGTACCAAAACTTATCTTCGATAGAGAACAAGATATTACTGCGGTTAATGAATCTGGCATAAAATTCAACTTCTATTAGTAACGAAAAAAATGTCTTTATTGGACCAAATCCCATTTAGTAGAGTGTGATTTATATGCCTGGTACAGAAAGAATACTTTAGTGCGTATAGTATACATCATAATAGATGAGAACAGTCTGCTTGTTTCTCAGTACTTCTCTGTTACTGTTTTGAGATGATACAAAACAAGTGTTTTAAATTCTTATTCAGAAACCTCCCATGGGAGTTGAAACCAGGCCTTCTAAATAAGAATAGAGGATTGGTGTAATCCAGGAAGGGTACTTGGTCACTGTCAGGTAAAGGAATAAAAGACACATCATGTTTTTGAGGACTCCTCACTATACTTATATAGCAGGAACTTCATTCACTAAATGTATTTTCAGTGTTTATTTTATATCAGTCACTAAGCATATCAAACAATCTCCCATCTATTTGAAACATACTTCTATACAGATTGTCTTATAGAGTATCCCTACTTGTAAATCTCGGAGATCACCAACTATCATTCACTTCTCCATATTTTTTCTTAGGAATAGGTGATAGTAAAGAGGTGAGGCAAGATGGTGCAGAGTTGACTGAGCCACCATTTGTTGTGGTCTTGAAGTTCTAGGTAGAACACAAAAAAAATCAGAAGTAGATACTTCCTTCTTACCACCATCTAGAGGAATTTGGAAAAGGAAAGAAAAAAATGTAAAGACGTGGTTCTGTAGATAGTGCTAAATAATAGAATTTGGTTTTCTGTAACAAGCTTGTTTTATTTTAAGCAGTGACAGAAGAAAGTATCCAATGGTACTATATGAAATACTATGAAGTTCAAGTGCTGAGGCACAAGTGGAAGAGCTCACAAGACTAGCAATTCTCAGAAGCTGCTAACAGCAGAGGAGAAGGACTCAGTATGCTGAGACATCTATACACTAATATCCACAGAATGGATAAAGGTAACCTGACAATTTTACCCAGACATTACACATAAATATTGCTAACCTCATGTTAAATGCAGGGTAGAACTTTTTTGAAGGAAGAGGTATGATATTAGTTCAACAAAAATCTGCAAGGGCATATGGGCATCCTCAACAGAGCCTAAGTACTAAAGTCCTGCCTGAGTCCCCTTAATCCGGTAAGTATGGACAGTCCTTGACCATGAGTCCAATGTAAGCTGTGAACCTGACTCCACAGTAGAAATAATTGACGGATGACCCCTATCTACATGCCAAATCACCACACTTCACTAAAGTTTCACCACATTAGAAACACCCACATGTAAAGTTCTAGCAGTTAATTAGAAACAAGGAATCAGCCTTCAGGAACCACTTAGAAATAGAGATAGAATTTGAAGGTAGAGTTGAAGTGGTTGTGGTTGAAATAAAGAGATAAACCATAAGATAAAAGAGAAGGTCTATAATAAGATCTCAGAGGAAAAAGCAGAAAGGGAAATGTCAGGGAATAGGAGAATTGGGAGATAGCAATGTCATAGGAAGCAGAAGAGAGCTTCAAAAAGGATGAGAGAAAATATTGACTTGAAGGTCAAAGTACTTAAGAGAAATATTGTTAAAAAATGATGGGACATGAAGATGAAAGAAAAGCTTTCATGCCCTAAAAACAGAAGTATATATACAGACCACAATGAAGCTACATGGGGAGTTTTCCCAGAAACTCCTATTTTTAAAAGCGTGTCAAAAATGAAAGATAAATAAGAATATCATTTTTAAAAATAACTTAAATATGTAATCACAAAGTCTGTAAAATCACGATTATTTGGAATTTATTTTAGAACTTATAAAAGCTAACAATATTTTAAAGTTATGTTCAGCACACAAAAAACATTCTATAAAAGGCATAACACCAATATTTGGGAAAAATTCTATTAATAGGTTACAGAGAAAAAGCAGAACTCCCTAATTCCTATTTAATTTTAATTAATGTACTATTATTAAGTTCCTATTATTATATGTATAATGTCTATAATATCATATAATTTATTATTGTGAGTTGCTTTTCTCATGATAGAAACACAAGATAGAGACCATACACCTGCTATGAATAATTTTATGCCCTCATAGATTAAATCAAAAGAAAAAACATGATAAAAAATCATTAGTAACTTACTCACTGCTTTTTGCTTATTATATTATTTCATCTGATTATTTTAAATGGGTCAGGTCAAATATTCTAACAAAAAAAATTCATGCCAATCTACGAAGAATACTGTAAACAGGAAATAGTTTCAATTTATACAAAGGCAAGAAAACTGGTTTCCAAACACTGGTAATTTTGTTTAGCATCATTTTGGAAAAATTATTATGCATTTGTTAATTAATACTTTGAAAATACATTATGAGTCAACATGTTTTCACAAAGGATAGGAATTGTCCAAAGGCTCTCATAAGTGGATAAGGGCATGCACTATATCTTTCATACCTCGATTTTTAGCAAGGTATTTGACAAGCAGCATATTCCTTTGTTAAATGGAGAAATTCAATGAGTATACAGCTAGGTTTATTCTCAGGAGAATGAATAGTTTTACTCAAGAATAATAATGAATGGATCAATTTTAACTTGGGTTATATACCTAATGGAACCCTACAAAATTCCTTCAGTACTTCTCCCCCTATTTTTAAGTGTCAACTCTGTACCAGACACTAAGAACTTTACATTATAATATTTAACCTTCTTACTTTATAAATAAGGTTACTTTTTCCATTAATTATGTGACGCAATGAATACTCAGATTTTGTACAATTTTGTATCAGATAGGGCAGTAGGTGGAATAATGGCTCCCAACAGATGTTCATTCCTAATCGTGAGAACCTGCAAATATGGTAGATTCCATGGAAAAAGTGAATTATGGTTGGAGATGGAATCAAGGAATCCAGATGGACCAAGTATAATCACAAATGTCCTTATAAGTGGAAGAGAAGGCGGAAGAGAGGACACCAGAGAGGTGGCAGAATGAGCAAAGTCCTGCTGACATTGCTGGCTTTGCAGATGGAGGAAAGGGGGGCCATTGGCCAAGGAACACAGGAACCCGATGGACAACAGAAGAGGCAAGGTCATGGGTTCTCCCCTAGGGTCCCTGGGAGGAACGTAATCCTGATTTCAGCCCACTGAGAACATTTCAGGCTTCTGACCACCAGAACTTTAAGATAATAAATTTATGTTGTTGAAGCCACTAAGTTGGTGGTAATTTGTCACAGGAGCAACAGAACTAAAACTCTAAGTTTTCTAGACTCAGAAACTGGTGTGCTCTTTCTGCTACATAGAACACTACCTCTCTCTTCCTTCAGCTAGTGTATACATATACCAAATTTGCATATGACATAATACAATAAAGAGAATCTGACGTGTTGGAATACAGGATAAAGCTTTATCTATATCTGTATCTATATCTATCTACTGTCTATCTATATTAATAGGTAGAAGTAAGGAAAATTAATTTTTAGTATTAAATGTGAATATTTCATTTATAAAAGTCAGTTTACTCTATTATGGAAGTGCATTGTGTTTGGTTTCACTTCTACAAAAGCCAATGTGGTGTGTGTGTGTGTGTGTAATTTTATTTGTATAACCTGAAAAAAACAAAAACAAAAACAAAAAACTAGACCTTGAAAAAGCTGGGGCTTTAGCATTTTAACAGAAGCCCCGTGTGTCTGTTCTTGTTGCGCTGACGGGACCTGTTACACACAGAAAAGTGAGAAAATCTCATTATTTATCACAAATTACTTTGCTGTTTAAATGAACTGTATAATGCTTCTGTGAGGTCTTTAATTAAAGGTTGAATTCTACAAATTTCATATTTAACATTCATTAAACATAAAAGAAAAACTTTATATTAAATAGCTTGTTAAGAGCCTGTGAAAATACCAGGAAGTTTCTTGCTTATTTATAGCGAACATAATCAGATATGACCCCCCTGTGAATTTTAATTTTAATAATTTAATTCTTCTACCTGTAACATGTCTTTGGTTCTTGCATTCCTAACGTCATCAGAATGTGAACATTCCCCAAGTGCCCTCTTTTCTCTAATTGACGAGATGTGGATTTCCCAGTGCTTCACAGTATAGCATGCATTTGTCTCAAGACTTATACATGTGGTCCATGTGTTCTTTTAATTTTATTTAATGCTCAAGTGAAAATTCAGGTTTGTATTCTACTTCCACAAGCACACTGGTTAAACACTTTGTGTGACTCATTATTTGGGCTGTATCAATATATAGTGGTAATGAGAGGATAGTTCTTTAAAAAAAATTCCCTTTGTTTCTGCCTTTATTTGACTCATGGCAATGTACTTTGATATCGAAATATGTTGCCACAACTCTTATCATTGAGACTGTGTTCCGTAAAATAGAATGACTGTTAGTTCTTTTTGGGGGTTAGCAGAAAGTGCTCGAATGGTCACAAGGACACAGAAGGGCATTTTCACTTGGAGAAAGACCCAGAGTTGTGTACGATTTAAGTACTTTGAACAATCTTTCATGTTCTTCTTTTGGATATTTGAATACATTGTGATTTTTTTTTTGTATCTTTAATTTAAGGAACAATGTCACACTGAAATGGAAAGAACTTAAATAGTAGCCTGAAGGCTAATCTCTATCTTTTACTAAGCTGTTATTATAAGTCAGTCAGTTTCTCTGAGTTTTAGTGACTTCTCTAAAATAAAGATACTTACACCATTCGGCGTAGAATAAGTGCATGTGATATGAGATAACATACGTGGAGCATGCCATGTCTGCTGTGTGATAGGACACAGTATCAGACGATTCAGTATTAATCTGTCAGCTAGGAGCAGCATGTGTGTGCTTATCTAAAATGAATGTTTTACCCGAGTACTTTACATTTACTGAGTCATGTCTCAGGCAGTTCTTGTACTTTACAAAAGCATCTTTATATGTTACTACATAGAGATTTACAAACCTTGTCAAACAAATTTTGATGGAAAATTTAAGACCTTTCACTGAAAAATCATAATTATTTTTCAGGTAAGAAAAAGTCCTACCTTCTCTATTGCAACCTATTTGTAACAATTTTTTATTCTCGATAAAATCTAGTTATTACTATTCAATTATTTTGAGGAAGGGAACAAATCAACACTAATTTTAAAAATAAAATAAAATAAATGTTTGCTCAGTTGGAACCCCCTAGTGAACAATGGTCGGAAGTAGACTGGGCCAGCACTTTCTGGATTCTCAACTTCCATTTTCCTTCTTTCCTAATGACCTGATAACAAAACTGTTCCTGAGATAGGTGATTTCCAATTTGCTTTCAAGGACTAATCAAGCTTCTAGCTGATTATTATGATGACAAATCACTGTAAGAGTGTTATTAAAACAATAGGGATGTGTTTTAGAGAATTGAGCGTCGTAAACACAATACTCTTTCCCTTGCCATCAACGTATTTAGATGAAAAAGCTTTCTCAATTTTTGCTTCTATAAAAACAAAAACAAAGTACAGGAACGGAATTCATGTAGAATGCTAACTGTATCAAAAATAATACTCAACATCTGCAGATCTAGACTGTTAGTGAGTTCTAGACACCAGCAACAGCGTAGGAAAGTGTGAGAGCAAGCAGGGTCAAGGTTCCCTTGCCCTCTTCCTCCTCCTCCTCACTTTCTCTGTGGTTTCTCACCCTTCCACCTTCCCCTCCGATCTGCTTCCTCCCAGGAGAAACAGAGTCACAGCCTCTGGTCTTGAAGTTTCATATCCAAGCAGAGATGAAGAAACTGAGTGTGAAGTTTAAGAGCACTGAAAAAGTGCTACTAAAAGGAAAGAAAAGTCAAAACTGGTTTAATAGGTCCCAAAATTTGAATAATGGTTATTAATCTTGTGTTTTATCCCAGGGCAACATTTGTACATTTCTAGTTGTTTTTAGTAGTAATTGTTCTTGAATTGAGGAAAGAGGGGACCAACTATAATATCTTTTTCAAGACACACAGGACCCCCACCCCTCTCCCAACCCTCCGACCCCGGCAAACACAGGATGGCAGTAACTCCCCCTCCACTGACCCTTCAATCGAAATACAATAAGCCACAGCAGACTGTGTTTCTCGATACCTCAGCCAAGACAGAGGTGAAACAATAAATTCTTTTTTGAATGTTTACTAAGCAATACATAAAACATAATGGTCATACTTAAACCTGAAAAACATATAAGAAATGCTACTTCATTACTGCAAGTATAGCATATATCCTAAACTTGTAGTTATACAGATTTTGTAATACCATACGGTTATCAAGATTTGTAAAATATCTTGATTTGGCGTTTAGAAAGCAAGATACTTCTATTTTATTATTTGGGAATAAAAATGAAGCACCATTTAAGGCATGTTATCGTTACTTTCATTGCAAACATGCTTTTCTTTTCTTCACTTTCCATTGCTAATAAGCTTTTCAGCTTTAAAAATTACTGAAATGTAGCCAAAATTTATGATGACATATTTTGCCCAATTATTTCTGGTATTTTAGATTATGGCTTCAAGATACACAGACACAGATGCACCCCAAAAGAATAAACTCTCCTTTGGAATAACTCTTCTATGAGCTTTTCTTTTCTGACACAAACAATTAATTATTGCTTCTATATGGACTGATTCCCTAAAGCTATTATAATAAAGATGACCTTATGGCCTTATACATACAGCTCCTCACATAAATTTGAATAATTTTATCTCAAACATAGTATATTTACTCCTTCTTAAAAAGTATAATGGTTTTCATATTTGCATATTTACAACTTCGAGGATATCAAAAGTAAGCAAGCTGAAGCAATGTCAGTGGGGCCCAAGGGAGGGGATTAATATTGCAGCTGAGCTGCTGAAGATTCTGCTGGATCAAGGTTCGGTGGGCCTGATTTAACCAGGTGAAAATCTTGTAAGATAAACTGGGTCTTTCCTGAGCTGAGAGACTTCAGGCAGCTGAATTCTTTACTGGCTTGTTGAAGTACATGTTCATGTGCCCAGGAGCTGTGGGTGGCCCATAGTTGCTGAGGACAAGCTCCAGCTCACAGCCCACAAGAATCTTCGGCCTTTAGTTCCATAGTAGCAAGGAAACAAATTCTGCCAAAAACCCGAGTAAGCATGGAAGTGCATTTTCCTTTCCAGTTATGCCTCCAGGTGAGAGCACAGCCCAGCCAACACCTTGATTGTAACTGTGAAACCCTGAGTAGAAGGTGCAGCTCATTTTTTTGGCCTGGACTCTCAACCCACAGAATCTGTAAAATAATAAGTAGTTGTTACTTTAAGTTGCTAAATGTATGGTAATTTGTTAGGCAGTACAAGAAAACTAATACATGTGTGTTTCAGAAAAAAGAAACATGAACTTCAAGGATATTGCTTTTATCCAGAGGTAATTCAAGTCAATGCTGAAATGGTTGATAATAATAATTGCTTATTAACCTTGCTTCTCTTTTAGTTAACCTGTTTTCGTAATTTTCCTTTTGCATAATCTCTTCTGAAACTGGTCTTAATCTGTAAAATTGATTATGGATATACTTAATGTTTAAAGTGAACGTGCTTTTACGCTTGTTGGTAAAATACTTGTGTTCCATTTTAATCCATTACTCGCCTGTGATAGCATTTAGTTAAGCTATACCACGTGCTGACTCCCAGTGTTCAAATCTGCCTGCGTGTCTCACATGTCTAGGTGCCACCGAGAGTGGAGGAAACACTCCAATACTGTGGAAAAGTACTATAGAAAAACACTTAAATTCTAGCTGATGGCTCCAGCCAATATATTCTTTCGTGATACTGAGGGTTATTTAACACACTGGAACTCAATTTTCCTACTTGTCTCAGTTTCCCCTCCTTACTCAGGGCATTGTTTTCAGCAATAGATATGAAAGTATGTGAAAAGCACAACGCTCTACATAAATACGAAGGATTATAAACCTGCAACATCATTTCATAATTTATTTGATACTACACAGGCCCTACAAATACTAGCCTTAAGAAACGAAGTGTAGTGACATCCATCTCGAGGCCCATGTGGCAGGGCTACTGATCCTCGGCAGACCATAAAGGAGGTAATTTAGAGCCCCCAGTGCAGTGCATCAAAATCCATCTGCTGCCGCCCGCTTCTTGTCAGATGCAACTTATTCTGTGCTCTTTCACTGACACATTGTTCTGCACGTTTATGTCTAGTACCATCTGGATTGTCTGGGTTACCCAATATCCTCACATGTTTCAGTTTAATATCCCACCTCCTATCTGCCCCATCACTCACCGTGAGTCTGTGTGCCTGGCACCATTTTTCAGAGGGAGATTACCAGGCACAAACTGGCCCCACGCAGCCCTGGTTGCTTCCATGACCTCAGCGGGCGTCTTGTCGGCAACTACGATGCGGCTTCCTGACAACAGCCACAATTTGCTCTTTTCAAATAGCTCTTTCGACGCTATGTATGAACTGTTACGTGTTATGTATTTTTCAAAATTCAAAATGTCAGATCCTAGTGTCTTAATAAAATTGCTTGGATGTTCATCTGTTCATTCATTCATTGCTTAATTCATTTGTAAACATAGGAAACACACATATCAAAAGCATACCACCAACCACGCACTAGACTAAGTGCTGAAAATACAAAACAGATAGATGTTCCTGCCTTCAAGGATTTTACAATATACGGGGAGTGAAGTAGGGACGTCAAATATTTCTCACCTCATATATGCCCATCACTCACTGCCCCAGTATCACTGGATTCTGGCTCTCTGGCACCCTTTTCCAGGAAGAAGACTAGCAGGGAAACTTTATCCTCTTTGCTTGGCATGGGATACCACCCACGTTTCTACAAACTAACTCAGTTTGGCCGCAATTTGCACCAAGTTTGGTTCAATATGTAAGTGGTATGAAGGAGGCATACATGGGGTTCGATGTGACCCCAGAAGGGGGCATCTGCCTCAGACTGAGTGATTGTCAGGAAGACCTACCTGAAGGGTACTTGGACTAAGATTTGCAGCACTGTGTGAAGTCCAGGACAGAGGTAGAAAGATTAGCCTTGCCCAGGGGGGGAACCTCTCAATTTGCAATGGAAGTCCATGTAACCTAAAACATTTGTACCCCCTTAATATTTTGAAATACAAAAAAAAAAGAAGAAATGGGAGTTAAAGAGATGCAGCCATGACTTCAAACACAAAGGAACAAAGAAACACAAGGACCTGGGAATATGCCCACTCTGAGATGGGGGTGGGAGAGCTACCGCAGCTGCGCTCACTGCGGTTCCTTCTTAGTTCCTGTATTGAAGGTTTCTCACATGTCTTGGCTTCTAATTATACAATCCAGGCATTGTTTCTGATCCTTTTGCCATCTAAAACTCAGACTGGCTGAGTCGTCAGCCAGCTCTATGTTCTCACGGGACTAAAACTTCTGCTCCTTCACCCCCTCCCATTTCCCTGAGATCCCTGAGACTGACATTGCCACGGTCCCTTCTTCCCCCGGCTGGAGACTCGCATGTGCCTCCTCGACAGTTCTTTCAATTGCTCTAAAATGATTCACCAAATCAAAGACAAAAGTAGACCTGATTGAATATTTTTTAAAAGGGAGCTAGACAAGGGTGAGTGGAATCACGTCAAGTGAATTAAAAGTCCCATGTTTTTCCTTCTAAATTTCTTTTTCAGCTGCCCACTGCTGGAAGCCTGTGGCTCTGGCTCTTCTCCCTGGAAAGGGTCTGAAGGCAATAATTTCTCACTGCTTCCTCCAGGACTTTCCTTTAGAATAAGTGATTTTTCAAATGTGTTCATAGAATAGTGCCCTTTCTCTTCGGAAGCCTGTCAGCTAGGTTAAACCTGAGCTTTCAAGAACATCTTTTATTTCAAGCTCAAATGAAGAAATTATCTCTAAGACAGTTGGACTTCTAAAACGAATACTGGTACATAAGCCAAATTCAGAGTCACTTTAAATATTTAAATGATATTTAAATATTTACTTCAGTTTTTCCCAAGGTTTGACATATGAACATGGTTGTTATTAAAAGATTATGAGGCTAATTTATTTAACTAATATGCCATATATTATTATTCATATATGAAGATAATGTCACTGTTTTAACATCTGTGGAATGTTGACTTTGTGCTGTTTTTTGTAGTGACAGAAATGTATTATAATGGAGAAACAGAGTAAGCATTACAAAAGGTTAAATTTGTGCTATTTAATGGTATCATATTCACTTAAATTGCATTGATATTAAACTCCAGTGTTAATGATCAGATAATTTAAAGGCAGTATTGGTTTTGTGACCACTAACAGTCATGTTTAGCATATGGCAATTCATATACACTCTGTATAGGGGAGTTTGGGCTCAAATTCTGTGTTCAGAATTAACTGACTATATGCTCTTAGGAAAAACATTTCCTCTTTGCTCCACAGTTTCCTCATATTTCAAAATGGAAATTTACTATTTTACAGTACATTCTAGGCGGATGGATAACCTAATTTATCTCAAATTGTTCATCAATCAAGAAGGAAATAATACCAGCGACACTGGGTTACTGCTTGGATTAAGTAAAATGGAGCTTGCACAGTGCTCAGTTAACTTTCTAGGTTGTGGGAGATGAGTCAAAACTTTTGTGAACACATCCTTCCGCTTAATTTTTTTTCCTCTCCCGGCCTGGACCCATTCTTGTGTAAGTGTCTCATTTAGGAAAGAAGCTAGAAGTAGAGGAGAAATAGATGCATTATGTTTTGAGCTAGTTTGTCAAGCAGCACCGAAGCACTTCAACTGTAAATACTGTTGCTTCCTCATGGGCTTGTTGGGTAACTTCTACTGCATACAAGTACTTATTTGTTTTATTAGATATTTTTTTCTTTTTCTTTTCTCCCCCTCATCTTTAATAAGTTACATTGAGATGCACAGAAAAGGTTGTGTGGACTTCCCTGTTGATCCCGAGAGTGTCAGAGAATTAAATATAAAACAAAATTGCTATTTTTCCCTTTTCACACAAGAGCCATCCATCCAACCGAGACAGAGGCAGATACCTCTCCCACAGCACCTTGGCGTGCAGAGAAATATTGGTATTCGAATTAGAGTCTAATCAGGAGAAGCAGAGAAAGTGACGTGTCTCAGCCTTGTCTTTTTTGTAGCCAATTACTCCAGGCTCCTAGTGTTCATGTCTTCCATGTACTTTCTTTAATTAGCACTTTAATAGCTCGGCTTCAGAGAGTTGGTTCAGGAGAGAACTTTCCCAAAGCTGCCAAATGGTCACAAGCAGGAGGTGATTAAATTCAGTCTCAAGCACCAGGCATCTGCATGCGTCCTCTGTGTCACGGTGTGCTTTTCAAGACGTGTTCCCAATAACTCCTACCAGAGGGATGCTATGCTGTCAGTAAATGCATTTGAAAAAGCTGCCCTAGCATCATTAACCACTGTCTGTATACTATTGATTTAGATCGGTTTTTATAATAAAGTTCTTGACTTTCCATGAAGCACTGGTTTATGTGGAATGGGGAAGAAAAAATATTTGTTCAGACATTATTGTTTTATTAGCACTGAACCAGGAAAAACAAACAAACAAAAATGCTGTGCTTCAACTTTTCATGAGCCCATGAGCCCTTCATATGTTAATTATAGATGGGGCTCATTGACATATTCTTTGCTTAGAGGTTTAACCCTTTTTATTATATACACTGATTCAATTTTATGCAAATTGTGTTCATAGCCAATAATTAAAACCAGAAGAAAACCTCATTTTAATGCATCTCCTAGGATTTGATGCTGTGACTTCCACAATACAACGTTGAGAAACACAGCCTCTATGGAAATATGGTGATTCATTCTTCTAAAACTTGGTGTGTTTTATTTTCTTTCACATTTAACATTTCTGAAGTTAGGATGCATATCACGATAAATATGACAATAAATAACTTTTACTTTAATTCCTTTTGAAGGACATAAAATACTGTGTATATCACTAATGCCACCTTATAAAAAGTACAGTAGATAGTTTAGAGTTTACTTAATGCTTTCCAGAAAGCATAGCTTGCATCAAAAACTGCATTATTTTTTTGCTTTAATAAGTTATTATACCTAATTTCTTTGAGTCAAAATTGTTTCCCACCTAGTATCTACAAACACATCACATATTTTAATTTTTTAAAAATCCTCAGGTATAGCCATTATCAATATACTAAAATTCTTTCATGCAAAGTTCAAATAATTGAGTGTAAATTTTTAAAGATTAATTTAAAATTCAATGTCTGAATAAAACAAATTGGGTACTTGATCAGAATGAGCAAAGCCTTTGAGGTGGGTGATTGAAGGATACTGTCTTCAGGTGCAGTATCCTCACGCATAATCCTTGCAGTGGTGGGGTGCATGGGCTCTCCTAGTCCTCTGGACAATAAAAATTGGTGATGAGATTAAGATGAAGGGGAGGGCGTTGAAAATTGGGGATGGCATTTTTAAATGAAAAATGACACTCTTTTTTTGTGATTACAAAATTACTACATGCATATTCAAAAAAGAAAAAAACATGAATAGTATACATTAATATTTAGACTATAGCTTAGTAGATAACTTCTTTGGAGACATACAAAGAGAATCATACTATAATGCTTTTTGAAACCAGCTTGTTCACTTTAACAACATCACATTTAAATGTGATGTAAAAATTAATATAGATCATATGTAGATAGACACCATGGAATATAATAGCTGCAGAGTGCTTCATTGTGTGAATATAAATTAATAATAAAACAAAACGATAGCTAAACTTTATTTTGCTTCTAATTCACGTTAGACACTGTTAAATACTTCATGTACTAACTCTTATAAAAATCCTATGAAATGCATACTTTATTTTTTAACATTTATAATAATTCTATGATAAAAGACCTGAGGCTTAAAGAGGTCTTTAAGTTAGTAGCAAAGCCAAAATTCGAATTTGGGCTAACTGATGTAGGTACTAAGACTCATAACTTATGTGCTATACAGGCTTGTATAGTATTTACGTATTCTATTCCTTGATCAATCCTGCAGTGGTGGACGATTAAGTTGCTCTCAAGGATTTCACTGTATAAGTATATAATAATAAAGTATTTACTATCCTTTTATACAGTTCTGTGCAGTTAACAAATTTTTTTCCTAGGATAAATTCTTAAGTTGGATATATATTGTAATATTTCCCTCCAGTTGGGTTGCACTCCTTTATATGCCTATGACAGTATGTAGAGTGTGCCTGTTTCCTGGCATTTCTACAT
This sequence comes from Lemur catta, assembly GCF_020740605.2. NCBI lineage: Eukaryota > Metazoa > Chordata > Mammalia > Primates > Lemuridae > Lemur > Lemur catta. Next base: position 50,650,656 of record NC_059143.1, read on the forward strand.
GTACTGGCTACTAACATACAATACTTCTAAGTAGGGTTTGATGGTTATAGAATCACAGTCTGTCCAGGAACAACATAGGATGTCTAAATCTTGCCCTGTAGATCACCACACTCCTTTTTAGGATATTCCCAAAAGATATGCACAAATCTATTTTAGAATTAAAATAAACGGTCACTCATTTTTAGAGCTGGGCAAATACTGCTAAATGCACAATGTGGAGATTTCTGGCAACAACTGAATGGGCACATGCAGGCATCATCAGATGTTTCTGAAATTGAAGCCAAACAAAAGTTTAAAATCGACTGCAGGTCCTTCAATATTATTATGCTCATTTGAAATCTTCAACAGGCTCCATAGAGTTGTTGATACTATTTTCTCTTAAATTTTTATTTGTACACATTATTTCAGGTGCAGAGAAAATATGCAAGAAATGTACAATGAATCCCTACATCCCCTTCAGCTGGATTCTTCAAGTGGTGACATTTACCTTTCACTTCTCTCTCTGTTTCTCACACACACACACACACACACACACACACACACACACACACACACACACAGGTATCTATGTTAATATTATTTCTTATTTGGGGAGGCCATTATAGAAATAGAATCTATTACAGAATATTGCCCTTAAATGCTTCAGTGTTGCTGAAAATGAAGATATTCTCTTACATAACCATAGTAGTATACATATAAAATCAGGAAAATATGGGAACACTACTATCAACTAATCTACAGATTCTCCATAAATTTCACCAATTGTTCTGCTAGTGTCCTTCACAATAGCATAATTTCTGACCATTCGTTGCATTCATATTCTTTTGTTTTCTTTAATCAGAACCAGTTCCTCAGCCTTTTATAGTAGTACAATTAATGACCAGCTATTTGTAGAAAATCTTTCAATTTTGTTGCACTTTTGGGAGAATATACAGAGTATTTTTTTGAGTTCATCATTTCTTGAGGTTTGAGATCCATTTGTTCCATTCTGGTGATAACCTTGGTTAAGGTGTTGTATGTCCACTTTGTCCATGAAAAGTTAATATGTACATTTTACTTACTATTTACTCTCTCTATATATTATAATGCTCTCACTGACATTGAAGAACCTTGTTCTCAATATCAAAAATATATTTACTTATTTTTGTAACCCCAGAATGCACAGGGAAGTAGTTTTAAAATTGTTGTTACCCACATATAATTTCAAAACATTTGATTCTTTCTTTCATATGTATTAACATTGTACAGTGGCTAAAATCCATAGCCAGATTAATATGGTCTGTAATCACTGTTGAATAACCAATTGTTTTTTTATTTGTGGATATGTGTTGACATCCAAATTAAACTGAAAATAATGCTCTGCATGATATTGGAGAACAGTATTTTGAAAGTGGTTGATCAATAATCATTATGTAAGTTTAACGAGGTTTGTAATTTTGACAATGAAATATCAAAATAGAAACATATGTCCATATCATCATGGATTATATAAAGGTGAGTTTATATTTTATTAATCATTCTCAACTTGTTTTCAGTTATCAAGATAAAATTATGCATACAACTAGTAAAACTTGTATTGAATTCCTAAAGGATGGTTATAAATCAAGTGATCAAAGTGGTTCCTAAGAAACTACAGGAAGTTTCATGGTATCTAAAAAGATAGTTAATGTAATAGTGACAGTGGTGAGTTAATGAGACTGTTTATGTTCCTGAGTTCAAAGGTCCTGGTGTATGGAGAATTAGAAACTGTTAGCATCATTCTTTAGCCTGGTTTGTTGATAGTGTAGCTGAAACCTCATGGTTTTGAAGACTGTGCTGCTGGTACAGATAGACTGTTAGATAATGCTTTTGTTGTTGTTGTTGTTACATGTACATATCCCAGCAACCTCATATCTATTTGTACATATAGAAGTATTTAATGTAGAAATTTTACCTCTTGAATTTTATCTAATTATGTCATAGCACAAATATATAAGGACATATTATAGAGATAGTCATGGAAATATTTAATATCATAGTAAAATTCTGAAAAAAAATGCCCAGTAAATAGATGCTGCATTTGTGCATAGTGGAGATGCATGCAAGAGGTAAGATAGTTTTTAAAGACTGGTAGCTTTTAAAAGGTATAAGTTAGATTTCTTTGATGAGCAAAGGATGATCTAATGGTATAAGGAGTGAAGAATGAAGTTTATAATAGGATAGTATAATTCAATATTTGTAAAATAACACATACATATTTACACATACAACACACACACACACACACATACACACACACACACACACACCCTATTCTACTACCATGGAATTTTGATCCTCTGTCAATCTTCTCTCTGGAAGAACATGTTCTTAAGGGTCTGTCTCATTCTCTGTGTACTTCTTGGTAAAATCAAACCAGCTCACAGAAATTCTGAAGAATTTTTGCTCTTTGTGCTCTCTGGAAATCCAATTTCTCAGGTCTACTCTCTCTTCCACTTTAGACATTCCATTTTCTTCAGACCTTCCCCTCCTCATATTCAGATAACAAAATTCTGTCTTTGAGAAACCCGGAATGATCAAGATGTAATTCTACCTGCCCTGTACCTCATCTGCTTTCTGATCTGTACCTCTGCTGTAGACTGTTCTTTCCTGTTACTCGAGGTAACCTGTCCTTGCTTGTTCACAGGGCTGACTGCTATACTTGTGCTGTGGGTCAGTCTTCTTACAACAATTGCACTTTTGGATAAGCATTAATCCAAAATGTGATGCGCATCACAGGCAATCTTCTAAGAGATTGCAAAGACAGAGAGAAATTTTACCATTTTATATAGCCAAGCACTTATAACCCATTCCATATAGGTTCTCAAGATAAACAATAACACATTCTTAAGTAAGAGGACTTGACAGCATGATTTGTGACACATAGTTTATCGTAACTTTACCTGGCAATTTGGGTGTTCACTTGTTTTAGCTAATTGGCTTTATCCAAAGGAAAAATAAATTCCTCACCTCTTTTTGATAGGAGGTAGTTTTGCAAGTGGATGAGAGGTGCCAGAGGAAGTTAGGCTCCTATAGGAGCTTTATCTCCCTTGATGATTACATTTCAAAGAAATACTTCCTAAATCCTTGAGAAAGACATTCCTGGTTCTTAATGAAGACTGATAAATAACTTCTAATTAAAAAGTTTTGTAAATAAATGCCCTAAGAGAGGAAGGGAAAGTCTCTTCCCTTGTTTTCAACAGGGAGAATTAAGCCTTTTATTTTTAACTTGTATTTGCCTTTACAATTTACATATTAATGGATTAAATGCAAAAATAAATGTTTTTAAAAGAGAAAAAAATAAATGTCAATTAAGGGTATGCATTAATTTACATAATATTTGAAAGTACATAAAAATGATTCTTCAATAAATTATTTTCAATCTTTTCATTAACCTTCCCTCTTCTAAATTAATTGACTGGTTTACAGTTTTATAATCCTACATGGATTTTAACAATGATTTTTTTTTGGTTTCAGTTTATTATTATTCATATTAGATCTGTATTTATAATATTACCTGTTCAGAAACTTAAAATTAAGTTTTATTTTGGAGACCATAGCCTATAAGAAATAATCATTTACAATGTTTTGAAATTATGTCCAAGGGACTTTGAATTTGGAGGACGGAGGAAACAATGATAATATAGTTAGGAGCCCAGTTGTAGAGGAAAGAGAAGGCCACAGAGTTGCAGCAGTGGACTCTGTTAAAAGTGTGCAGTTGTGGAAATAATTGTTTATGGGAGATTCCTATGCAGCATATCTAAATTATCAACTTCCTCTAGCTTCTATTTCCCTGCATTCTAGAATCAGGGGAACCTGAATTGTGAAACTATTTCATTAATTGGAACATTCAAATAAGAAGAGACAATTCTCCAAATATGAAAATTTAAAAAATGAAATACTGAAATGCTTTTGATATGCTAATTAGATTATTCATAGCAATAATTACAGAATACACATAAAAAATAAAATAAAGGAGGCATTCAGCTTAAATATCTATAAATAAGGAAAGTACCAATTATGAGATAATGAAGAAATTGTAAACATGAATTTAAAACAAAAAAACAGTTTTTAAAAATCCATACATTGTTGTTTTTAATGAATGACAAAAGCATATAGGAAAAAATGAGGGAAAAAGCCCTAAATGATATTAAAAAGTAAGAGAATTTTAAACACAGAAAAGACAAAGAAACTTATGAGAATATATTATGAGGAAAACATAAAATTTTAAATTATTATAAAATATTTGATAACTAAAATACATTAGTAATTTCTGAAATTTTTAATAGGTAATCCATCTAATTTTTATAAACTATAAAATATAGAATAAATATTGAAAAGTTAGTTTTTCATTCACCCAGTTTATAGGCTAGAGGTATTCAACATTATGGATTTCTTATGTTCTACTTCCTAGATGTTATGTACATATTTAAACAGGTATGTAAATTATAATATATTCATCACTATGCATATTGCCTTTTAACCTATCGGTTTGTATAAACATGTTTCAGTTATATCGATTGACTGAAGATTGTTCATTTTATGGATGTACCAAAATCTATATAAGTGATCTTTTATTGATGGACATCTGGCTTTTTGCAAATCTTTTGCTGTAACAAGAGTATAAAATAGATTCTATTTGAAACATTCTTTATCTTGAGCATGTGTTGTCATAGCTTTAGGGGAAATTCCTGGATACCAAAGGGAATATGTACTTTAAATTTAATGGCTATTTAATTGGTATTTTCCATCATAACTGAGATGATACCAGATTATGCAACTACCATGAGTGTGTGACTGTCTATTTTCCTACATCCCGACCAACACAGTAAGCTAAAAGAACTGATATTTTAAATCTCATAAATTATGAAAGAGTAAGTAGTCATATTTACCACATATACGTTTGTGTGTGTAGTCATAGTAATAGCTTTTCATAAGTTTAAGAGGCATTAGTGTGCATTAGACCCATTAGTATGCATCATTTTATCAACCATTTGTTCATAAACTTTGCTAATTTACAGTGGTATTGATAATACTTTTATTGATTTATAAGAGCTTTTTTTCCCAATATTTTTATTGTGACAAAATACACACAAGATAAAATTTAACATCTTAACCATGTTCAATTGTACAGTTCAGTGGTATTAAATACATTCACAATGTAGTGCAGCATCACTACCATCCATCTCCATAAACCTTTCCACTCTATAAAATCGAAACTCTATGCTCATTAAAAAACAATAAGTCCCCATCCATCCTGTCCCCAGCCTCTGGAAATCACCAATCTACTTTCTGTCCCTATAATTTTGACTACTTAAATGACCTCATATAAGTAAAATCATTGGGTACATTCTTTTTTTTATTTTTATTTTTTGGTGACTAGCTTATTTCTCTTAGCAGAATGTCCTCAAAATTTATCCATGTAGCATGTCAGAAGGTCCATTTTTAAAGGCTATATAATATTCCATTTTATGTATAGACCACATTTTGCTTATCCATTCATATGTTATTGGAGACTTCAGTTACTTTGATGGTTTAGCTATTGTGCATAATGCTGCTATGAGCATGGGTGTACCAATATCTCTTTGGGACCCCATTTTCAATTATTTTAGGCATATACCCAGAAGTGGATTTGTTGGTGTCTTAGTCCACTTAGTGTTGCTATAAAGGAATACCAGCAGCTAGGTAATTTATAAGGAAAAGAGATCATTTGACTCACTGTTCTGCAGGCTGTAAAAGAAGCATGGACCAGCGTTGGCTCAGTTTCATATGAGGGTCTCAGGCTGCTTCCACTCATAGCAGAAGGTGAAGGGGGAGCCATCTATGTGGAGATCACCTGGCAAGAGAGGAAGGAAGAGAGGGTAGGGAGGGACCAGGCTCTTTTTAACAACAGGTTCCTTCAAGAACTAACAGAGTGAGAACTCATCATCATGAGGATGATACCAAGCCATTCATGAGGGATCTGCCCCCCATGACCCAAAGGCCTTCCATGAAGAAACATATTTATAAATCTGAAGAAATATAAAATCTGAATGGAACTGTAACTAGTAAGGAAATTGAATCAGTAGTCAAAATCTCCCAATAAAGAAAAGCCCTGGTCCTGGTGGCTTTACTAATGAATTGTATTAGACACTTGAAAAAGAACTAACAAAAATCCTTCTTAAACATTTCCAAATAATTGAAGAGGAGAGAACACTTCTAAATTCATTCTATGAGAACTCTTTTTATGTTAGAAAATTTGCTATTTATTTCTTTTATTTTTATTTCAGCATATTATGGGGGTACAAATGTTTAGGTTACATATATTGCCTTTGCCCCACCTGAGTCAGAGCTTCAAGCTTGTCCATCCCCCAGATGGTGCACACCACACCCATTTATTTCTAATATAAGCTGAAGAATTTTTTCCAGTTTTTCACTAGTCTTTGAATTTTTATACATTTTAATTTTATTTTTTTGTGTAATATTTAATACATAATATAGGTGAAAATAAAAATGTAACAAATATGTAAGTGTCTACCATGAAGACAAATTAATTACATGTTACAAATACAGTTGGGGCCCTGTGTATATGCTCCAATCCCATTCAGTAATGCCTTGATGATATTTGGTACTTTGTAAATCTATATGAATTATAAAATCAATTTTTTTAAAAAAGTCAATGTAAAACAGGCTCAAGATTTTGATTAAAATTGCACATAACTCCTATATCAATTTGAGGAGAATTGATATGTTTATATTTTGATAAACATTGGTTATATCCCTGAATGTTGTATATTATTACTTTTTACTTAGTTTTCTATAATCCATTTTAGTAAAATTTTATAAATTTCTCCAAAAAAGTCTTAGGCATCTTTTCTTAGATTTATTATTAGAAAATTATTTGTTTCTATGCTAAACATTATCTTGTTGCAAAGCAAGTTAACACTCCTGGAGGTGACTTCCCTGCCTCAGCTCAAGTGGTGATACATATTTTGCCTGCATCATTTACAGGTGCCTGCCTTCTCACCACTCTGTCATATTCACCTACCAACTGGTAAAGAGGTGTAAATCAACTTGTTATCTTCCACAAAAATATTTTTCATGGTTTTGATTAAAATTACACTTCATTTATGAATCTTGGGAGGATTGATGTCTTTATGTTACTAGTTTTACTATCCAAGAACAGGCAATAACAGCTCCATTTGTTTACTCATCTTTAAAGTTCTTCAGTAACATTTTATAACTTTTTTATCTATAAGTCTTGCATATCTTTTGTTACATTTATTCCTAGATAACTTATAGTTGTTTTAGTAGAACTGAAACTAGTGACTTTAAATGGTGACTTAAAACACACAAATGGTTTATTTGCTTCTGAGCAGAATAAACTAGTTTGCAAGAGGACAGTATTTCCACTCAGAAAATTTGGGGAAGGGAGAACAAATTTAAAAACCTATATGTTTAAAGACCTTAGAGAGTTGTTAGTTATGATGGCGTTGTTTGTTGATTATGGCACAGGCTAGAGCCTCAGGACCTGGACATGGCCAAAGCAGAAGGCTGCCATCTTAGGACAAAAATCATTAGCGCTCTTGGCCCAAATCAGAGACTTGAGGGTTCTCCAAACACAAGGCTTGTTACATGCTCAACACGTTTATATTCATAACCCTCTGAGTGGAAGGCTAAAGAATTAAACCAAACTTCTACAAAGTCAGATTAAAATAGTAAAAACCCTTCTTGGTAAGTTTATAGAGACAAAGTTCAGTGACTTTTTCCCTGAAGATGTGTCTTTCTCCGGGTCTGGGCAGATCACATACATGTGTTGGTTTTTAAAGGTTCTCAAAATATCAGGATACCATGTGTACATACTAACAAGATTTATGTGTATAGGTGGATAGAGTTCATGATGATAATATTGTTTTGAAGCACCTTGACATAACATTCAAAAATTATTCTGTAATGTTTAAATTATACATCTTAATTATTGATGCCTTTTGTGTCCTATTACAAGAGTTTTCAACCTTAATATGTACAAAGTGATACCCAAACCAAACATCTAAATGCTATCTTTTGTTTTTATGTTTACAAGATCATTAATATATTTAAACTACATCCATACCTTAATGCATTTTTTTCATTTTAGTAAGATTGTCATAGAACACTGTTCCTGAACTGATTATCATTCTTTTTTTTTATTTCCCTTAAAAAGTCCTTTTTTAAGTTTCATAGTATTATAGGGGTACAAACACTTTGGTTACATAAATTGCCTTTTTGTATCACCTGAGTCAGAGCTACAAGCTTGCCCATCCCCCAGACAGTGTGCACCACATCCATTAGGTGTGAATATACCCATCCCTCCCCACTCACCTGCCCAGCACCCTCTGAATATTACTTCCCATATGTGAAGCTGGAGACAATTCTTCTAAGTGAAGTATCACAAGAATGGAAAAACAAACACCACATGTACTCACCATTAAATTGGTACTAACTGATTGTCATTCTTTTATCCATCCCTTCCCTCAGACAATAATTGCCTTATCAGTTAGTGCTTATTTGAACTTCAGAAACACAATTAACATACATATATTTTTAAAAATTTAATTTTTTAATTGAGTAGTATAAAATCTGCAAATACTCAGATTGTTTTTAAGAATCAGATTTCATATAAAAATGTGATGTCTTGGATTTCACTAAAAAACATGGTTATTACAAAGATTAAGATAGAAACATTTGACCTAAGAATCGATATACACTCTTTAATTCATATATCTGGGTGAGAGAACATGAAAAAAAAATTTTCAGTCATAAAATTCTGAACTTAACCTATGACTAATGAAAGCCATTATTTAAAAAGAACAGGAAAAAACCATAGTAAATTGAAAGATGGAGTAAGATAAAGAGGTTAAAATTTGTGAGCTAATGTACTATTTTTAGAAAATGCAATCAGAAACAACATAATTATTTTAAAGGGAAATATAACTATAAAAATGAAATAAATTTTGAAAGAAAGAATTAAATGATTTGATAATTGCAATCTAGGTCAAAAGTGTTTGCTTTTATTATCAAAAATACAATTTATAAAATAGAAGTGCCAGAGGATAAGATGAAGAAAACAGAACTGAATTATTTATCCCATATGGGTAAGAAATAGCAAATAATGTTTCATTCTTGCTGTTTGTAATTAGAGTAGTTTATGTTCAAATACATTGTTTAAAGCTTTGAAATTAGCCATCAGGGGAATTTGATGTGTATGTTTTAAATCACTAGAGAAAAGTGAGCACAAAAATAAAATCATGAAACAATATAAAATCCGAATGGAAGCATAACTAGTAAGGAAATTGAATTAGTAATTGGAAATCTCCCAGCTCCTATTCTAAACAAGGAGAGTGTTATCTGAACTCTGGTACAAACTCAACCCAAAGCTAGGAAAAGAGAAGGAAATAATAAAGATAAGAGCAGAGATAAATAAAATAGAAAATAGGAAAATAATACAAAAAACCAATGAAACCAAAATTTGGTACTTTGAAAGGTCAATCAAATTTACAAAACTTCAGCTAGATGGATGACAAAAAAAGAGAGAAGACCCAAATTACTAAATAAGTAATTTAGAAATGAAAATGGGAACATTACTAGTGAGTATACAGAAATAAAAGAATTATAAGGGAGCCCTATGAACAATTGTACGTCAACAAAGTGGGTAGCCAAGCTGGAATGGACAAATTCCTGGAAGCACAAAGCCTACCAACGCTAAATCTGAAAAAAGCTCCAGTAAACAGTCTCAGCTAGCCTTTGCATCAGTTCCTTCTCCTCCTATGTCTGGAACCCAGGAATAAGGAACAAAGGTCGTCAGGTTGTCCGGTCATCACTGAGGTCCCCAACCCGCACCCTCCACACACCAGATAAGCGCCGCATCCAGCCTCAGGAGGAGCGCAAACCCACCGCAAACTGCAGGCGCGAGGGGTCCGGGCTGCGCGCTCCCCGTGAGAGAATCTAACGCCTGATGATCCGGGCTGAAGCCGAGGCAGTGATGCCCTCCTCCCCGCATCCATGGAAAAACTGTCTTCCACAAAACCTGTCCCTGGTGTCAAAAAGGTTGGGGACCAGCGGTCTAGAAGATGACAAGAGAATAGTTGGGAAGTCTGGTCTCCCCAGCCCAGGCAAGCACACATCCTTGCATACAGAAGGTGCCCAAATAATGCTTATTGAATGAATGACTGAATTAATATCGTGTTCCCATAGGCTGTCCTGGGACAGCCCCACTTTCACAGACCCTTAGTGGATCAGGAATGAAGTGGGGATAGGGGTCCCGCACATTGGAAAAGCGTGTCTTAGCACACAGAGATAGACTCCCGCCGGGCAGGATCTTGAAGACCCACCCCCCCATCTCCAGAATTCTCTTTCTGACTACTTCCACAAAGCATATTCTTGTTTTTTTTGTTTTTTTTTTTTAAGATAATCAACTGTAACTCACATTATCATATTGCATGTTATAAATCTTTAAGTATCTGCTTTAAATCTTTTAGCTTTTTATGTTCAAAGAAAAGCAGAACAGTTTTGGTGGAGAATGAGAGCCTGAATATAAACTTATAAACTTTCACTCTTCTGAAGAACTTTTACTAAATTCTGGGGCTATGAGTGCAGTTTTAGAACAATTACTGTAAATAATAATAAACTTTGAAATCTCGCAAACTTGTAGGAATTTTCTTAATGTTACATCTTGGTGTTATGTGAAATATTTCGTGAAAATGAACAACCCTTTCTCAACAGTAAATTCTATACAAAGCACTAAATTTTAGCAACTTTATCTTTTTATAGTTCCCCAGCTACAAAATGCTTTCCTTATTTCTTCCCTTGCTGTAAAACATATGGCTAAAAATAGTAACTTGCTGACAATACAGAACAAAACTGGATTCAAGAGTTAGGTATTGAAAATAGGCATTATAGTATATGAATTACAATAGTGCAAGTCATGAAGAACAGTTAGAACTAAAGAACATAAACAGTGGATAAAATATGAGCAAAAAGTATTTAAATATATCGATTACCTCAAAAACAACAGCAAGAAGCCTCCAGGGCTGGAAAGACTAGCCTACAGTGGAATGGGAAGATCTGAAGCATGCATATCTTCCTACTGGGGCATGGCTTTTAGTGCCCATATAAGGATACAAACAGTGGCGTGGGGAAGGTCAGGTCTGAGGCCCATGGGGCAAGAAGCACCCTCCTATGTGTTCCTAATGTTGCCAGAAAACCATAAATCTGCTCAGCTCGAAGTGCTGGCCCCAAACCTGGGATTAGAAAGACACTTCTCGCTGGCACAGGGAAATGGCCAGGAAGACCCCCCCCATGTCATGCCACTCAGATAAAATTGGAAACTAAAACCCATCCGACGTGTCAATATAGACCTGAATAACTTCAGCTCTGTGAAGCAGGAATCCACCCAACACTGACTAATTAAAACAGAAAGTGGTTCTAAACTTGTGTGAATCCCATAGATAACCTTCAGAGACAAATACAAAACTAGCATGGAGAGACATTTGCATAATCTGGACTCACAATTCCCATGAAAAAACAAGCCCCACCAAAGAAAGGCTCCCAACACAGAAAACTGCCTTTTACACAAGGAAATTAATTAAAGAAAACAAAATTAGCACATGTGAGAAGCAAGACAATAATCATTCCAAGAATAGGAGACAACAGGGTAGCAGGTGATACTTACTAAGGAGAATGTATAATAAGAAAGCAGAAGGTTGAGTGCTGAGAAGTTTTACCGTCAAGCAGGAAACTCCAGCACCTCTCCAAGACAAGCGTTGAGGGAAGAGAAACGGGTGGGATTTTAAAGCCATAATCTCCTGAATCATCTCTGCCCTGCATTTAATAAAGCAAAATCCCAAGTGCTGCCACTTGGCTGCTTAGGAAGCTTCGGGCATACCGGAGCTGACCTGCTACAAGAAATGAGTGACCGTCCAGGGAAGAGCTGTCCAGCTGTCTGTGCTTTATACAGGATGACTCTCAGCTGGCAGTATGCTGCCCAATCAGGCCGGCAGGCTGAGGGGCCAGGTCAGGATTTGTCATAAAACAATGAGTTGATATTCATAAAAAATTCTGGATAGTGTCTAGCACATTGCACTTGACATATAAGCAACTGTAAAATAAAAATAGTAACACAAGAGACAATAAAATAAGTATGCTTAAGATATGAAACAACAACAAAAAAATAAGGCAAGATTCAATTGCACAAACTGGGTGTTAAAATATACTTAAATTTATACACATGGAAAAAATAGACACTAGAATAATTGAGAAATCAGTGGTTTAACTGAAGTAGTTTAGAAATGAAATTATTAATGCGAAGTACCAAGTTGGAAGACAGAATGGAGGAATCCACCTAGATGCACAACCCTGGGGAAACTTCATACTCCATGGATTTGTTTGTTTATCAAATATTCCAGCAAATGGAAACAACATATCTTGTTCTAACAAAGCCAGAATATTGTGACGTCTTTCTGATAGAGAGGGGAAAAAAGTTGTTTTCAAAAATGAATGCTTTTTAAAATTTACAGGAAGACAGCTTGGGCATGCCCTGACCAGGGCCGGTGAAACCAATTAATTAATACTTTCATGTACACTACCTGCTGTACTACTACTAAAGGAGCAGACTTACCTAATTAAAAAAATTGCTGGGTTTTTTTTTTTTTTAAAATGACCCCAAGTCATAGAACTCAATATGAATATCTAGAAGGAAAGATACAATTAGAAAAATATAAGATGTGGAGGAGAGTATGTTGAATAAAAAGTGGAGAGAAAAAAAGATAGGGAAAATAAATAGCAAAACATGAAAATTAAAAAAAAATAGAGTTGATGATGGCCAAGATTCTCTGCAGTCAAATTAAATCATTTTGAAAGTTAGAATTATAAACAAAAACTATAAAATTCAAGGTCTTATGTATTGAGAGAAATCATTAAAATTAATGAAAATATTTTTCACCTCACTTAGCATTGTTTTACTCTTTTCATAAAAACCTGACAATGTTTTATTACTAAATATAGCTATTTCACTGTCAAAGAAAACAGAACAAATGTTCTCAATCTAAAATAAACAGAAAACAGGAAACAAGGGGCTTATTTTTCAGGGAAACGGCACTGTGCCAGATGGCTCATGTGTTAACAAGAATAGTAAAATGATCTCACTGACACGATCAACTCCATTTCAACCAGATCTCTCAGATGGGACTATTACATGGAGGGCTTCGGGGAGCGTATACATGGGGAGAACGGAAGTTATGATCACGGAATTAATATATACAGTATTTATAGGCCCTTTCTAACGAATTTTATGCAATTTACAAAATGATATCCCTATGTATAAAGACATCCTCTCCACCCCTCCCAGATGCAATGTGTCATAGATCAATAAAATATCAAAAGGCTAAAAGTCTTATTCTTGCAGCTTATTTAACTTGACTCTCTGAAACATATTTTAATTTCTCTTTATCTCACACTCCTTTTCCACTAATGGTGATATTACTGTGTTGGGTTTCCTAGTTAAACAGTTAATATAAAATGATACAGTAATGCTTGTCAGATATGAGGAGCTTTATTGATTGATAAAAGAAATGGTGAAAACCATCAGCTTTGTTTGAATGTTCTTAAGAGAGTGCTAGAGATTCATCAAGAGTATGAACTATATGACATGATATAGGTGTTAATATTGAGACTAATGGTTGAGACAGCACATTTGAGTCAACTCAGGTATATTTTGCATTCACCATGATTTTTGCATAAAGTTACTTTCTTATGTATCTGCAAAGACCCCTACTACCCTGGGGAGAATGTTTTTCCAAATATCATAGTGTCATAGACTTACTTTTAATGGTCTAAATGAGAAAGCAGGATAAGCAGAAGTAGACGTGTTTATTCCTCAAGTACTTGTGCTCATCGCCTGCCAAATAGTTTCCAGACCCACTGCGGGCTGCTGGAGCGAGAACATGATGTACAGTCCTCTGTGCTCCGTGTGGACGTGGAAACCAAAACATTCTTTTTTTTCCTTTTTAATCCCTAACCAGGTAAGTCCTTCAAGCTAGGCAGCACGTCCATTTCACAGCATATGAATGCGCTTGCTTTCAACAGTGTTTACTGTCAAAGTGAGAATCTTTGGAGATTCCTTCCTTAGGCTGAATTTCATTTGATGAGAAGGCATCAAAAGGCTTGTTCTGGAAGATGAGGGTCTTAGTTTCACGTTGCAATTGTTACAATAATATTAAATTATTTTTTTCTTCTCTAAAATACTCCCTTAAAAGCACTGACCACCACAATCATTAATAAAGTGTACCTTAATGCTATCACTTTAAAAAGTGTATAGAATGAGTTAAGTATCACCCACCCCCTCACCTTCTCTCAAAAGCACCACCCAGAGGTACACATAACTAGCATTTCAAAGTCAATTGTTACCATGTACATTTCAAGCATTAATGGAACTTGGCTATTTTTAAATATTTTTAAATATTTTTGAGGTATACAATAATGAGACAAGTGAACAAATCATGCAGTTCAATAGCTTTTTATTGCTAAAGATTCCAGGTGACCACCATATGGGGCAAATAGAGAAATCCCAGCCACTTTGTACCGTGAAGAGCTCAGCAAATCTTTTCCCCACAATAGAAGTGATAAAACTAGACAAAATAGTAAAAAAAAATCACGTAAAGTCTCTGAAAATTGACCAAGGTGCAAAGAACAGATCACAAAGCATTTTATTTATTTATTTATTCATTTATTTTTATTTCAGCATATTACCGGGGTACAATGAATCAAGTTATACTTGACACCAGGGTATCAAGTTATGTAGGTACAATGTTCTCCAGCTTATTTAATTTATTACTGTCTTTATACATTTGATCAGTCATTAAAAGCTGTGCAAACAATTTGAACACACAGCAGATGTGGATGCCACCTATGAGTTAACCTTGCTCATCTCTCGTTCAAAGTAACTTAAAATGTCCCTACACACTCTTGTACCTAAACCTGAATCCTAGCACAAAATGAGGGTATTGACTAATTGTATATTTTAACTAGATGAAAATAAATCCCATGTTTGATTTCTTTTCTGGTCTCTGAGTTACTCCTGTTGTTGAGTTGGTCTTCAATACGACCATCTTGACTATACATATCCTAACCCATATAATATCTATAATTGTTTCTGCATTAATCCATTTGCATATACATTAAGGTAAACTCAGTTTATACTGCTCTCCGACTCTAAGGCAGCTCTGCAGGGTTGTTTCTGGCTTTTTCTTCTTGCTTCCCCATAACTTCGCTCTCCAACTGTAAGCTTGTCATTGAGAAGCTTGTCATTCTTCATATACTTATAGGTTAAACCCACGTATACAGGAAAAGCAGTTTCAGAATTATAAACATGTAAATCCTCCCCATGAGAAAAAACATTTGCCATCTAGAGTGCGGTGTTTATGTGCAGTTCCTTTGCCTCACTTGCAGAATTTCCAGTACACCACCACTGTCCTATGTTATTTATATCAAATATCAGCTCCATGCACAGCTCCGGTGCTCCTGCTCTCTTCAGCACAGTTACACCTTGTGTTTCTAACACCATAAGCTCATTTGTAAGCATTCTGTTCCAACCTGGAGTCCCCAATACTTGTTTGTTTTTTAAGTTATACGTTAAAGCTTACTCTTTCTATGATACAGACACGGGTTTTGACAAATGCAAGCTTCATGCATTTGTCCCAGCAGTCTAAATAATCCCTTATGCTTCTCCTAGTCAAACATTCCATACTTGAGTTTCTGGAAATAACTAATCTGTTTTTTGAAACTTTAGTTTTACTTTTTCCAAAATATCATAGGTATGTAATTACATAATAAATAGACTTCAGATTTGGCTTTTTTTAACACAGAAAAATTAGTAAAAGAATGAACAATGTTGGGTGAATCAATAACTCATTCATCTTTATTACTGAGTACTATTTGATTATATGGATTCCTACTGGTTTTTTTTTCCTGTTCCCTTGTTGAAGGACATCTTGCTTTCTTCCAGTTTTTAGCAATTATGAGTAAAGTGCTATAATCATTTACATATACATTTTTGTGTAAACATACGTTTTAAATTCTCTTGGGCAAATATTTAGGAATGTGATTCTTAGCTCATATGGTAAGTTTATGTTTAACTTTATGAAAACTGCCAAAATTTATCCCAAATAGACTGTTATTTTACATTCCCATCACGAAATCCAAATCCAGGCCAGAAATGTGTTCTCTGGGTTTTGTATTTTTGCCATTCTAATAGTGCACAGTGGCATTTCATTGTAGTTTTATATGAATTTCCCTGATGACAAATGATGTTGAAAATAGTTTTTCCTATGCTTATTTGCCATCCATATACTTCTTTGGTTAAGTATCTTTTCAAATTTATGTCAAAGAACGTGGCTATTTGCTTTATTTTTCAACTTTAAGATTCTTTATGTATACTAGATGGAAGGCGTTTTATCCAGGCATGAAATTTGAAAATAGTTTTATTCGTAGTGTGGTTTATCTTTTTGTTATCCAGGCAATATTTTGTAGAGCAAAAGTTTTAATGTTTATTTGTTTATTAAGTCCAAAATTTTTTTTTTCTTTTGTTCAATGTGCATCTGGTGTGGTAGCTATAAATTCATCCCTAAATACAAGGTTCTATAGGTTTTCTCCTGGATATTATTCTTGAGGTTATATAGTTTTATATCATATTTAGCTTATAATTAATTTCTAGTTAATTTTTGCATAAGGGGCATTATTTTTGTCAAGGTAATTTTTATATGAATACACAATTGTTTCAGCATCATTTGTTAAGAAGACTTATCCTTTCGCCATTGACTTTCCTCTGTTTTTAATCAAATTAGTTGATTATATCTGTATGCAACTATTTATGGGTTCTCTATTCTGTTTCATTAATCTCTAACAATAGGTCAATATCACACTGTCTTGATTAATGTAAATTTATAGTAAGACTTGAAATTGGGTAATGTGAATCCCCTAATTTTGGTCTTCTTTCAGAATTGCTTAAGCTATTCTATTTCTTTGGCTGTTCATATATATTTTAGATTCATGTTCATTTCTCCAAAAAGAGGTTGTAATTTTGATTGAGATTATATTTAAATAATAGATCAAATTGGAGAGAATTGGTATCTTAACAATACTGAGTCTTTTATTTATTTTTTGTTGCTATATTTCTTTATTTCATTAAAGATACATTTCTAACATTTTGCATTGCTTATAAAAGTAATTCAAATAAAAGTCAATGAACATAATGCTGGATACAAGGTCAATATATAAATTCAATTTTATTTCTATATACTACCAACAAACAAAAAAATTAAAACATTTTCTTTTTCTTTCTTTCTTTTTTTTTTAATTTCAGCATATTATGAGGGTACAAAAGTTTAGGTTATGTATACTGCCCTTGCTCCGGTTATGTATACCCCCCTTCGAGTCAGAGCTTCCAGCGTGTCCATCCCCTGGATGATGCACATCACACTCATTATATATGTATATACCCATTCCCTCCCCCCCACACATCTGCCCGACACCCGATTAATGTTATTCCTAAATGTGCCCTTAGGTGATGATCAGTGAAACCAATTTGAGTACATGTGGTGCTTATTTTTCCATTCTCGGGATACTTCACTTAGTAGAATGGGTTCCAGCTCTATCCAGGAAAATACAAGAGGTGCTATATGAATATAATATATTAAATATCCCAAATTATTTAGGTATTTGTTGATTTAGAAATCTGTTGGTCAAATTCCACAAACTGTACTTAGAAATTTTACAGATATATTTCTGTCATTGATTTCTAATTTAAGTCTATATCATCTGAGAATCCCTACTTTGTGCAATTTCTATGTTTCAGTTCTATCAGTTTTTACTTAATATATTTGACTCTCTGTTATTAGATATGTAAGTGTTTAAGATTATAACAACTTGGAGAATTGACTCCTTTAATCACTATTTTTCTTGTTCTGATGTCTGATATTCCTGAAATCAATATAGCTACTCCAGCATCTTTTTATTAGTGTCATCATGACACAACTCCTTGATAACTTTTAACCCATCTGAGTCTTTATTTAAAGTGGCCTTCTTGTATGTAAGCAGCATATGGTTGGGTCTGCTGGCAATGAATTTCCTCAGTTTTGTTTGTGTCAGTGAGTCTTTATTTATCCTTTATATTTTAAAACTTATTTTTATTTTAACGTGGGAAGAACGCTTAACATGAGATATACCATCTCAACAGATTTTTAAGTGCACCATACAGCATCGTTACCTATACGCACAACGTTATCCTGTAGATCTTGGGAACTTACTCATCTTTCATTCCCCTCTATCCCTGGTAGGGAAGCTGGAAGAAAAGCCATTATTCAATCTTCTCAGACTCTTCTCCATTAACATACAAAGGTGTCAGCTCCAGAAGCCAAAGTTAGGCTTTGAAAATGAAGGAGATTGAGGAGTTATCAGGGTCCCAGAGGGAACTTCTTTCATTCTCCCTGTGAGAACCTGAAAGGGTCTGCAGAGAAAGCCTGTAAAAATGTGAGCTTCCAGGAGCTTTTGACTTTCAGCCCTGCTCCACACAGGGCCTCCAGCAATTCATCAAATTACATTTATGTGTTCCTATCAGCTTTAGGCATCTCATAGCTTCTGCTTGGTGGTCCTGTATCTCCCTGGATACAGTAACTTATGTCTTCTTTTTTGCTTTGTCAATATGTCTTGTTTACTTTCTTAATCATTTCAAAGAACCAGCTTTTGGCTTCATTGATTTTCTCTGCTATTTTTATTCTTTCAATTTTGTTGATTTCTGTCCTAATTTTTATTATTTCTATCATTCTGCTTGTTTTAGGTTGAATTATTTACTTTTCTTTCTTTAATTTTCTAATATGAAAGCCCAGTTTATGAATTTTAGATCTTTCTTCTTCTTAATGAATGTACTTAGTACTATAAGTTTTCCTCTAAGCACTGATTTAGTTGCATCCCACAACTTTTTATATGCCATGCTTTCATTTTCATTTATTTCTATTTTTTTTAAATAATATCTCTTAAAAATTCCTCTTTGGCCCATGGGTTATTTAGAAATGAATTGTTTACTTTCTGAATAGTAGAAGAGTTCTTTGATATCTTTCTGTTATTGATTTCTAGCTTAATTCAGATATGGTCTAAGAATGTACATAATATTATTTGTATT
Source organism: Lemur catta (assembly GCF_020740605.2). Classification (NCBI taxonomy): domain Eukaryota; kingdom Metazoa; phylum Chordata; class Mammalia; order Primates; family Lemuridae; genus Lemur; species Lemur catta. Next base: position 50,669,863 of record NC_059143.1, read on the forward strand.
TTACTAAGTTTTAAAAATTTGTGTTATGAACCAGAAAATTGTCCATTTGGTTAACATTTTATGCATACTTGAGAAGAATGCTTCCTCTGTTTTTGCTAAATGGAGTGTTCTGTAAATGTCATTTAGGTCAAGGTGTTACTATTGCTGTTCAGGTCATTTATCACCCTTACTAATTTTCTCCCTACTATTCTATGTCATTGAGAGAGAGCATTCAAATCTCCAAATAAAATTGTGGATGTGTCTATTTCTCCATTTCAATCCATCAATGTTTTACTACCTACATTTTGAAGCTCTGTTTTAAAGTGCATATTCATGAAAGATTATTCTATCTTGTTGTTACTCACCTTCATTATGTGATAGCCTTTATTTCTGAAATTTTCCTTGTTCTGAAATTTACCTCACCTGAAGTTGATAGAGCTACTCATTTTTTTTTTGCTTAGTTTTGAATTGTTTACTTGTCTCCATCCATTTACTTCTAACCATCTAAATCTTATAATGTGAGTTTCTTATGCACAGAATATAGATGGGTTTTGCTTTTGTATACAATCTGACAATTTATTTTAACTGGTTTATTTGGAAACTTTACATTTAAAATGATTATCGACAAATTTGGCTTAAAGTTGACCATCTTGCTAGATGTTTTCTATTTATTATATCATTTTTCATTTTCTACACTTTGTGATTTTAAGTGAGCTTTTTGATAATTCCACTTAATTTTTAATTAAATTGGTCAATTATTTGTACCTTTTTTGGAATTTTTTAAAATCATTGTTATAGGGTTTGCAATACACATTTTCTGCAGTATATATAATCTGAGCTCCCTTATATGTAATACATACCACTTACTATGTAGTGAAATGACTTCATAATGGCACATTGCCAATTCCTCACTTTCAACTGTTCCACCACTGTTACCTTATAGTTCAGTTTTACATATCCCCAGGTTGTAATGTTGCTGATGGTGATTGTCTCCATATTATGGAATAACCACTTTCCTGTGACCTCAGTTCTATTCTGAGTTCAAGATAATTGGTTACTTTTGTTTTTCCACCTTTTGTTCCAGTACTCTATTATCTTCAAGCTGAAACTGGAACTTAGATTTTACATGTCAGTTGTGAGGCATTCTGCCATCCTACACATGCATTTGATTACCACAGATCCTTGTATCTCTCAAACCTTTGTCTTGTCTTCTCTTCTGAAATTCAGATTGTCTGTTCTTCATCTACTTTTGGATATCCCAAACACACCACAGATCTATGATGCTTCAAAATAGAATTCATCATGTCCTCCAGATCTCTTCTCCTTATAACCTTCCATATCTCAGTTAACATTCTCTCCAGAGACCCAACCTGAAATATTCCTAGACTACTTGCTGTATCTGCCACTCCACATGTAATCATTTATTAAGCATCCCTAAATAATTGTCTTTTGCTCCCACAATTCATATTAATATTGCTCTAATTAAGGGCCTTTTGATCTTTCACTTAGATATATTTTAAAGTTCTCTATCCTCTAAGCTTAATGATATCAAGCATTTTTTCCTTCTGAAACAGAAATCTTTTCATGCCACCTCACTCACACCTCTGAGGTTTTGCCAGTGCTGCTTTCCTATCCTAAAATGGTCTACCCCTTTGTTAAATGAGAAATTTCCTTTCTATTATATAATAATCTTTTAACTAACTCCAAATCATCCTACAAATAACTTCTAATATATTTTCCCCTAGAAATACCTCACAAAGCTCCATGCTAAGTGCTCTCCTGGAGCTATCAGAGCACCAGACCCATACATCTCTCACAGTGATCCTACAATGCTTCAAAAATGTCTCTATATAGGTCATTTTCTTGACAATATGTTCCTGAAGGTCAAATAGTCTTTTATGTTCACTTTTGTATCTCCAGAATTTAAGCTGATTTTTTTTCTTTTAACATGAGCTTGGAGTAAATAAGTAGAGATAGAGATAATTGTAACTACTGAGTTCCAATATTGTTGTTCCAAAGAATATGACAGGATTTCTCATTAGAGCTCATAAAAGCATGGTTACTGGATTTGGTGGATTTAGTTTAGGGCTTTCTTAGTTTGAATGTTTTTAATGCTTACATATTTTAACATAGAAAGAACGGTATATCTGGGCAAAGAAGTCAGTTATTTTTCTTGCTTCCACATTTCTAATACTCAATGGGATGCTGCAGCTCTAACTAATAAGACAAGTGAAAGTCAGAGTTGGCTTCCCCACATGGCTTGTTCTGACCTGGGAAGCTCAGCTTCAGCTCTTCGGACTAATTATGCTGAATTGGGTGGTGGCTGGTATATCCTGACAACCATCTCCTGGGAACTATGAGGTCAGAGTTTACTCGTTGGCAGTTACACAAGACAGATATTTTCCAGGATATCCAGGGCAGAAAGGTGTTATATTATTTACTTTTCAAAGATTTCACATTTATTTCATTTTCCTTTCAGCTTCACACTTGGTCATTAAAGAAATTTACTTATTAAGCCTTTTGTATCAGAAATGAGTTTGGACTGTTAAATAATTTCCTGACATGGCATGATGATTTTCAAATTATGTCCATAGTGTCGATTTGAGGAGTATAGAAAATATCACCTTGAAGTCAAGTCCTGCATAGGCACAGCCACAAAAGCTTATCTGTCAGGGCGTTTAGTTGTCACCTATCATTTTTCTATCCTGTGCAGCTTTCTGGAGCATAAACTGCCAATCTTCTGACTTGTCTAGAGGGTATATCCGATCACAAGTAGGCATGATTGTAGTCATCATTTTTCCCTGTTAATAGGATAGACATCAGTGCCAATCTCTAAATGTAAGAAAATACTATGCTGCCCACTCTCTTCTCCATTATTTATCTCTTAATTAATGTTTATAACTTGATCTAAGAAAAATATCAAATGGCACCACCACTCTCAAGTGAGTAAAAAGTGAGTACATTTTACATGTATATAAATAATAAATTACTGATGTTGGTAAGCAATGGGAAAGATAAAATTAAAGAGACACCTTTAAGATTAATTAGAAGATATTATAATCTGCTTTTAAACCTGTTCTACACATTGTAGTACTCCACAGTTTGGAAAAAATAAAATAATCATCCCTGTGTTAAGGATTCATTTGCTAGATGAAACTCTATCACCTAAAATTTGAAGGCAGAAGGAATATGAAACTCGTTTCTGATTCAAGCAACTGAGTCCACTATTTTAAAATCTCTGGTGCAGCTCATTTCATACTTGGACTGAGATCTTGTGATAGATTCGTTAGCTTGTAGGTTACCATGACAATAAGTCATTATTTCCAAAAGTAATTTGACACATCTCAAGATTTGGGTCCTTCTGTATTCCTATACGGTGCTACAAAGAAAAAGTGTTATTTAACTTCAGAAATATTTCCAGTAGAGGTAGCAAGAGAAAATACAATATTTTCCTTCAAAGCTGCCAGCCCTAGAGGAAATTTAATTGAGATTTTTAGGAAAAAATTTCACAAAAAAATTGTCTACTCCTTAAATAGTCTTTATCAAGTTGGCATAAGTAGTAAAATAGCACTTTAATGAAAAAGAAGTAGAAATTTAACTTGTGAGCTCAAAATAAATGGAGGCAATCAACATAACAGGCATTAGGAAGCTTTCTGGCTAGTTAATACCCATTTAGAATTGATTAGTAGGTAGAAAAGAGGAAAGGAATTATTACCTTTGTAAAGAACAAAAATGTTAATCTGGAACAATACAACTCTCCTGTCTACAGTGGTATCTCATGAATAAATAGCAATAATCTATTGTATTTAGTCATCCCCTTTACATAAAACTCAAATATATTTCCTATGTTTGGTGCATGTTTTCTTCTAAATATGACTACTTATCAGGAGAGGAAGCAATGGAGATGGTTAGGGGAATGTTGTACCATAAGAATGTGAATAGCTTCACCACTAATTTTAGAAGTAAACTATAATTTACTGAAGTTAATTATTTTCATATTCTTTAAAAATTTTAGAGTAACTGAATGGAACATTTAGAAAAGTTGACCAATCTTCTAGTATGAATCTTTCCATAATATTTGAAAAGTGTTATTATACTAAATACACTTCATTAAGATGATGCAACTTTTAACAGGGCCATGTTTTTCCATCTGTGCAGCTGCAAGAGCTCTTTTGACTGCTGAATAACAGATGCTACACGCAATCTTAGAAGATGAAATCAATTCCTTATTACTATTGCTATGAAGACATATTTCTATGTCCAAGAACTCTGCAATTAAGATTATCCATATGTGAGAACAACTGAACAAATACTTTTATGCCCTAAACAATTTTTTTGTTAAGGTGTCAGCAAATTTATATTATAACAATTAGCTTGAATTTCCAATAATAATACATGTAATCATGAGCTTGGTATAGTGCACCAACATGAAATCAAAGTTTTACATATATGCCATGAATTGATCAGCAATGTGAAACAGCAATGATTTGATACACGTAGGTGAATACTCCCAATAACTGAGATATTATTTCAAAAAGTATTTTACTCCTTGACATAAACTTTTTAAAAATTGAATAACAGCTTCCCAAAGCCTCACAAAGAGACTTAATGAACAGAATTTTAAAATTCATACTGGCTCAGGCATATCATTATAAGCATTAATCCTCGTACTGCAGAGAAGCCCTTTGAAGCCTCAGAGATGAGGAGACTGTCCTTCCAGAAAGAGGACCCAGAATGTTGTGTTTCTGGAACTGTGCCTTTTCCCTCCTCTCTCTCTGCTTGTATTTGTCACTGTTTTATGCAAACACCAGTGTGTGAATGCTTCCAGTGTGCATGCTGGCTTCGGGCACAATTGTCTCAGAGAAACCCTGTGGGCAATTTGTCTTCTCCTGGGGAGAAAAGTGCGTGCACTTTATGAAAGGATTTTTCTGCCCAGAGAAACTTCCTTTGTAATTGTGAGCAGGCCAGGACAGTACTGTATAAAGCTGAGACGACAAGAAATACGATATCCAGATATAAAAAGAGGGGTACAATTCTATAAGGCAGAGGGACCACTAGTTTCTTATTTACTCCAAGTAGGTGATAACAATGATAAAATAAGTTAACATTTATTGAGGATCACCAATCATTCATTCAACATTTTTTTGTTTATTTAGCACCAAATACTTGCTAAACACTGTTTCAAACACTGTAAATTCAGGGTCAAAAAAACAAAACAAAACAGATGAACTCTTTATCCTCATGGAGTTTGCATTCTCTTGTGAGGTGACAATAAATGTAACTTGGAGAACTGGGAGGAAAAACAAAGTTGTTGTTGGAGTCGATGATGTCTGGATTTAAATTTTGATTCCATCTGTGTTTACATCTTGAACAAAAGAGTTAAACTTGGAGCTTCAGACTCTTCAATGAAAAATAAGATTTTTATGATCTCTAGTAAGAGTCTTTATCGATTTATCTCAAATAATGTGAGTTTATTATAAAGACATATGTAGAAATATGAGAGAGATAAATCTTATACAGATTGTATACTTCCTAGAGAATAAACTATATTTTCAGAACTGGAACACATCACTGTGCATCAAATTAATTAATTTTCTCTTTTGCTGAGACATATATTGATCCTCCATTGTGGCAGGTGCAAACAGTTTATTTAACCAGTTTCAATTCCTTCTCATTTGCCAGATTCTATTATATTAGTACATAATTGAAAACAAAAGCAAATGATACTTTCTTTGCAACTACAAATGACTGAACGACATGGTTCTACAGGTACTGAAAAAGCCTCTGTTTTCCTGATCCTTCCTTTTTATTTATTTCTTCTTGGTTGATCCCACAATGGGAGCATTACAAAAACCCAGACTCTAACTTACACCCTGATATTCTCCAGCAACTGAACCAATGTCAGGAACAACCTACCTCCAGGCTTTTTGTTACATGAAAAAGATAAACCTCTGTTTTTCTAATCCATTGTAAATTAGAGTTTCTATTAATATTGCTGCTGTTCCTGCTGCTCCTTAAGCTACCAGCCAACTCTGTTCCGACACCCTACACTCTGAATGCCTTTTCTCAATCTTCAAGAGTGGCAAGTCAGTAAACAAAGGGTTAAGATTTTTGTGATATTTTTGTGTAATCATTTTGACACAATTATCAATTTTAGAATATTGGATAGAGTCCTCAGGGATCATTCATGGGCTGCAAGAAGCTAGGAAACAGTCTTTTTTGGTTGGATTACTTATCTCATATTATTACTGAGAAAAAGGAAGGATGCGATATGTGAAATATTTTCTAATTCTACCTCCTAATCTGTCAAATAGGAATACGATTTGCTTATCATGACACAGGCACTAACAGGGCAAGTGCCCTAACACTGATATGACAATAGAGCCTATGCTTTTGCTTTACACCATAACTTCATTGCAGGATTTTTCTATCACAGTGGCTCACTAGTTCTATGAGTTCAGTGATTTTATCTCTAATGTATTTTCCACTTCGTAAATATTTCTAATCTGTGATTTTGCATTTCCTTCCTGTCTTTACAAGGTCATTTATATACCACATGGGTTCAATTCTGGGACTTCAAATGTCACTCAAAAATATTCTTAGGTACCTAGAGAATGTTTCCCCCCAAAACATTTTTCTTATATGTATATATTAATGCATTTAAGCAAATCATAATGCAAGTTTATAAAAACTTTAAATAAAAATGACTAGACAATGACAGCTTGAAATCTAGCAAGGCTTAGCACTGTTTCTGCTAATTGCTGCCACTGAAAATTAATGGAAGCCTTTTAAATCTCTTGACTGTGGTTATGCAACTTTCTACAGAGAGGGAACTCTAGGCAGAACATAACAGATGCAATCATTAATATGCAGCTGCATATGCTTCAAAGCTCTGAGTTTTGTGAGTCTTTCCCTACCTCATTATATGTCTCATTGCCAAAATAGATCAATGAGTATTCCATCTAAGAAATGGTGGAGTGGTCCAGTTTTAAATGGGTTTCATTCCTTTCTATTAAAACATAAAGATGTAAAACTTTAACTGTATTCTCTTTAAAAACATTCTTGTTTTCACAAAACATATTGTTAAATTGTCATTATACATTCTGGGGCTAATGTTATTTTAGTTTTTTGTCCTTTCGTCTACTGCAGGAGTACTTAAAAGTTTCTGAGTCTATATGGATGAGTTAATCTATTTATTGTTTCATTTACATCATTAGTGTGTTCAAAAAGAGACCAGGTACATCATACAGAATTTATTTTAAACAAGAAAAATTAATATGAAAATTTCTAAGCAGCTTGTATTTAAGTAGCCATTTAAAATGTGTTCATACATGTGTGCATGTATATGTATGCATGTTTACACATGTGTATATGTCTTTACATACATATAAACGCACACACACATATATATATAGATATGTACAAAATAATAAAGATACTTAGGGTTAGGCTAATGAGTAATTATTAAACTGATCTTTTCCCTGTTCCATATTCAGTTGAGATCAAGATTCCAAGTATTTCCAGATCTAAATTGAGATATTATACAATTTATGGGGAAATTTCAGAAAGAGTAGCCCTGACTGTTTTCATTAATGGTAAAGATTTTTTTTCAGACCAACTCCAACACAGAGAAGAATTAAAAGAAAAAAACTCCATGAAGGCATTGAAAGACTATCAAGCATAATAGTAACAACCGAAGGGACCAATAATGCTGGTCCTGATCCTCTCTCCTGATCCTCTCTCCTCCACACCTGTCATCCCATCCTGTGGGCATCCTTTGGGTCTTCATTCAAAACATCAAGAGCCCTCCCACTTCTGAGTAACCTCCTCTGTTGTCACTCTGGTCAGAACCCGCTCCCCTTACCTTGAACACTGAAATAGCTCCTTAACTCGTCCCTCTTTCCAGTCTTGTCACCCACACTCCATGCCAAGCTGTTTTCAGAAGAGCAGCCAGAGTGATCCTTTAAAAGCAAAGACAATCATGCTAGTTATCTGCTTGACATCTCTAGTGACGTTTTGTTTCTCTCAGATGAAAGTGGAAGCTGATATAATCATCCTACACGATATCGCTTACTGTCATCTCTTTCTGTAGTAATAGCTGTATCTTACTATTCAACTTCTATTCCAGTCCCCCGACATCATTCATTTTACAAATCTTCCTTAATTTCCCCATAAAAATCCCCCTAGTCACATTCCTCAAGGCTTTTGCATCGTCTGTGTCCTTTTCGTGGAATCCTTTCCCCCCAGGCTGCCGTGGGCTCACACCCTCCCCACTTCCAGTCTGTGGGGAAATGTCACCCTCAGTGAGGTCACCTCCGCTCCTCATGTCTCTTCCCTTAACATTCTCAATACTCCTTGTTCCGCTCTGTTTTTATACTAAACTTCTCACTTTTAACATATTATCTAATACTATGTACTGTGCTTACTGTCTGTGTTATGATTATTGTTTATTGTGTTTTCACCTCATTAGAGTGTAAGTTCCATGAGGGTTGGGAGTTTCTGTTTTATCCACTCGTGTATCCCGTTCTCGAGAGAGTCAGGCGAGAGGGATTATTGGGTGATACAAACTCTTAAGTGATTGACAGAGGAAATAATGATGGCAAAGGACACTGAAAACAATGACCAGAGAACATCAAGAACACAAAGACTGTGCTGTAGGACAATTCATTAAAGACTGAGACGTTTATTTTATCAACAGGAAGATATTGAGAAATATTAATGAGAACTATGTCTGTGGAGTTTGGGGAACTAAATTTAAATGAAAATGTATTTAGTAGATTGTTTTAAAATTTTAATTTAAGGGAACATTTATCGTCTTTAAATGCTGATGAAAAATATAAGGAGAGAGGGAGGAAGAAAAGGGAAGCAGTAAAAAAAACAAAATAGAGAGCTAATTAATAAGAATGAAAGATGAGATCTCTGAGATCCTTGTTAAGATTAGGAACAAGAGTGGAAATCAAACTGAGAAACACCTCTTTCATTCTAACAAAAAATGAGAGAAGAATGCATGGATGCAGATACTAGAATGTAATGGGGGGGAATTTGAGAAAATTTGTATGAGATTGTTTCTATTTTCTCTGTATTGGATGATGCATGGTAATATTTTTTATTACGAGAGGAAAATTAGTAGAAGAGGATGTTTCAGAAGAACAGAAAAAGTTTAAATAGACAATGTGAGAAAAATAGTTACAAAGTATGGAACATATACTCTGTGCCATTCTTGGACTAAGAGTGTACATACGATAGCTCCTGTAAAACCTGATGAGTAGTTCTTACTATTCCATTTCCATATGAAATTTAGGATATGTAATTTACCCAGCCATCTGAAAGTAGCATTTGAAAACGAAGAGGATAGTGATATCTCCTGCCATGAGCAGTGTGGTGGAGTGAGCAGTTGTCATTAGCGTGGACTGTGTCGAAGGCAGTGTCCTTGGGCAATACTAAGATTGTAGAGGCAGTTTATTTGGGAGATAAAGAAGGTAGGAACTCTCACATGCTGTAAAATGACCAAGAAGGGAGAAAAATGGGAGTTCGGATCAACAGAGAAACTCCAAAGCAGTTAGGGAAATAAATGTAGATGACTAGAGAGGATCTGAAATTTAGAAGATCACATGAATAGTGAAGTATTTCAACTATGGAAAATTATTAGAATAAATTGTCCATAAAAATTAATTATTTGTGTCCTGACCTCTATGGCACTGTGGATCATTGCCTCCGGCAGACACCCCCTGGATCCACGACCCAGGTTCCAAAACTCTGCAGCCCGAGACTCACTGAGCAGAGTCCCTGGTTGTTGAGGGGTAGAAGGTACAGCATTTTTCCTCTTACTTACCTCCGATATGTGCCACCTGATTTCAGGGATTGAGGAGGCTTTAGAACAATAAATATGTATATTTATATGTCTATTTATCTGTGCGTGTGTGTGCCTGTTTCTCCTGTCTGAAAGAGAGGGGAGAGGGAAAGAGTTATTTAAAATTTTTAAAAAATGAGAAAAAAAAGAAATGAGATTCTGAGATAAACCAAGTTCTGTAGCTGAGCTCCAAAATTAATTTCAGTGTTCTAGTAATTAAAACAAGAAGAAAAATAATTTGTATTATGCTTTTCCTTGGTGGATAAGCAGATACTTACATTCTAGATTTCACTGAGAAGGCAAGATAGACAAGATAGGTACAGGATAGCAATGTAGTCAGACAACCATTATTGGGTGGTAATTCCCTTGGAATTGCTCACATAGGTGCTTATTCAATGACTATTAGGCAATCCAGGAAAATGTGATCAATTATGGCTTTTAAATGATGTAAAAATATTCTTCAGGGTTCTCTCTCTTCACACACACACACACACACACACACACACACACACACACACACACGCACCTCTATAAATTTTCATTCAGATTTGTTTTTTATTTTTTAATATCTAATTTCAAAACAAGAAAACTTAGATACCAAAAGGAATGGACTCATTACACAGTGTAATAATGTCTTTACAGTCTGTCTTTCTGTAGTATTAATTGTTTCAAATAAGACTGGCTTTTGCAAATAGTATATTGCAATAAACTCATGGTCATATTGGCTAATGAGTTTCTGAAGAGCTTATTATATTCAATTGCTCATTAAAGAAAGATTCATATGTGTCATACGTGTTCATTACAAGATGACATTGTGAAATAACATCTGGGATAGATTATTTAATTTACAGATAGCCTATTTCAATTTTTTTCGTAGCTTACCAGCATATTTTGGGCAAATTGAACATTCTGTATATGGTACAATTAAAAAAGTAAAAGCATCCTATTTAGTTGTGTGCTATGACCAAAATAAAAGTTCCACAAATTGCTCGTGTTCCTTCCTCATTCTCTTACTTCTACATTTGATCCCAGAAAACAGTACTGGTTACAGGGCAGGTACTCATGCCTTCAAGTTGGGTAAGCAATATGGTATGCAGAGGGGAAAAATATGCACTGTGACTCAGCTTCACTGATCTACGCCAAATCTCCTCTTGTGAATACAATGTAATATTAGAGTTAATATCTGAGAATTGTCTGAACAACCAGAAGTGAGACCAAGGAGCAGACCTTTTAAAATATTGTTCTCAAATTTTTGTCTACCTAGTGATCCATAAGCTGGATTGTCTGTTTTCTGGTTCCTTATTTCTAGGTTGCTCACCTCAGATGCTGAACCACGTTTCTCAGTAGTTTGCTTCTTTCTGTTGGGGGCGGGTAATGACTCTGGGGATTTGGGGGGATTTCAGCCTGCTCCTCAGGCCATGGCAAGCTTCTCTGTGCCTCCTCTCCTTCTTTCTCCCTATGCTGAAAATTCCCTGGTTAGGGTCTCTGAGTCTGTGTTTGGGAGTGGCCAGCATCACAGAGCATTAAAGGCCTGGCTGTGTCAGGTTTGCACTCACAACCCTTGTACTTTGTCCTGTGTTCAAAACCATTCCTCTGAGTTAGAGTCATAGTTTTTTTAATGGAGTTGTTTGATTTTTTTTCTTACTGATTTGCTTTGTCACTCATATATGAAACTTAGTTTTGCAGAATACAAAATTCTAGGGTAGCCATTATTCTGTTTAAGATGACTAAAGATGGGGCCCCAATCCCTTCAGGCTTGTAAGGTCTCAGCTGAAAAGTCTGCAGTTAGCCTGATGGGTTTTCCCTTGTAAGTTACCCCACGGTTTCACCTTGTGGCTTGCAGGAGTTCCTCCTTCATGTTAATCTGGCTAGTCTGATGACTATGAGTCATGGTGACTGACTCTTTGCAATGCATTTGCCAGGTGTTTGTTGAGCTTCTTATGCTTGGATATCTAAATTTCTAGCAAGACCAGGGAAGTCTTCCTCAATTATTCCCTCAAATAGGTTTTCCCACCCTGTGTGTTTTCTTCTTCACCCTCAGGGATGCCTGTAATTCTTATGTTTGGCCTCTTTACATGACCCCATATTTCTTGTAGGTTTTGTTTCTTTCTCTTCATTCTCTGTTCTTTATCTTTGGCTGACTTGTTTAATTCAAAGGTGTCTTCAAGCTTTGAGATTCTTTCTTCTGCCTGGTCTAGTCTATTCTTAAGACTTTCCACTGTGTTTTGTATTTTCTTGAATGAATTTTTCTTTTTTTTTTTTTTTATTTCAGCTCATCATGGGGGTACATAAGTTTAGGTTATATACATTTTCCATGTCCCACCCATCCCCCCGAGTCAGAGTCCCAAGCGCGTCCGTTCTCATTCTCCAGACAGTGCACCTGGCACTCATCATGTAGTCATACCTCCATCTCCTCCCCCCCCCCACCTCCCCGGGTCTGCACCTTCAAGCATGACCATTCCCCAGAGGGTGTGCAACGCACTCATCATGTAGGCATACACTCACCCCCTCCCCCCACCCCCCATCCCAGTCTGATATCCAATTGGTATCCTTCCCTGATGTACATTTAGGTGATGATCAGGGAAACCAGTTTTCTGGTGAGTACATGTGATGCTTGTTTTTCCATTCTTTGGATACTTCACTTAGTATAATGGGTTCCAGCTCTCTCCAGGAGAACCAAAGAGATGTCGTATCATCGTTATTTCTTATAGCTGAGTAGTACTCCATGGTATACATATACCACAGTTTACTAATCCATTTGTGGATCGATGGGCACTTGGGTTGTTTCCACATCCTTGCGATTGTAAATTGTGCTGCTATAAACATTCGGGTACAGGTGTCTTTGTTAAAGAATGACTTTTGTTCTTCTGGGTATATGCCCAATAATGGGATTGCTGGATCAAATGGTAGGTCTACTTGAATCTGTTGAAGGTATCTCCATATTGGAAACAATTAGAATTCTAGAAGAAAATGTAGGAAAGACTCTTACAGACATTGGTCTAGGCAAAGAATTTATGAAGAAAACCCCTAAGGCAATCGCAGCAACAACAAAAATAAACGACTGGGACCTGATTAAATTAAAAAGCTTCTGCACAGCCAAAGAAACAGTCATGAAAATAAACAGACAGCCTACAGAATGAATGAATTTTTCATTTCCAGAAGTCCTATTTGAATTTTTTTACATAATTCGATTTCTTTAGTGAATTTTTTGTTCATTTCCTGAATTTTTGTGTGTGTGGTTTCTTTGTGTTGGTTTTATATTTTTTCTTTTATGTCATTGAGCTTACTTATAATCCATATTTGGAATTCTTCGTCTCTCATTTCAGTATTCTGATTTGGTTGGGTTCTATTGCTAGAGAGCTGGTGTTCCCTTCTGGGGGTGACCTTTCACACTGATTCTTCAGGCTTCTGGAGTTCTTTCGCTGACTCCTTCTCATTTGGAGAAGGTGTTCCTTCTTATTTTTGGATTTTCTTTTGTTTATATGGGGCCTTTCCCCTTGCCTCACTTGTACAGGTGTCCGTAGCATGTGTTGAATAAGAACCTCTGGCTTTTCTTGTGAGTACTTTGATGGCGTTCTGGGTTCTGGATGGATGCCTTGGTTGTTAATATCCTTGATATGGTGGTTTTCTCTTGTGTGGGGAGGGGTGCCCCGCAAGCGTGCTGCAGCTAGGACCCACACTGCACTGTCCCCTCGATCTGCCCATGCGGGCTCCCTCACTTCCCAAGGCTAATTCACAAATATCCCCTCCTTGCCCCCAAGCAACATGATTGAGACCTGGTATATGGGATCTGGCTTGCAGGCCCGTCCCCAGGTCCCCAAAGAGCAATCCCTGACCATGCCAGAGAGAAGCGTGCTGATCACGAGTTGCCCAAGGGGTGCCCAAGGAGGTTCGATGTCCCTCCACCTCCACCTTGGGGCACGTCCCACCCTGATGGAGTCACCAGGCAAGCAGCACCAGGGAGGGCCAGTGGGCAGGGAGCTCAGTCTGAGCACCCCACATTCCACTGCAGGACCCCAAAGGAAAGGTCTGAGCCCCACTCCCTGTGGAAGCCTTGGGGTGATGGATCAAATGTCTCTCTCAGTAACCGCAGGCGAGGGAGGGGAAGGGAAGGAGAACAGTTGGAATGGAGGAAAGCCAGCACTCTGGTCATGTCTGTCTCACTCCAGGAGGCCACTCATGCAGAATGTCCAGGCACTGGGGTCACATAGATCACCCAGGACCCACTCGATGCCTGTGGCTCTTGTAGTTTGGGCCAGATTCAGAGATGTCTGTGTGGGAGTGATCAAGATGAAACCTGAGGAGCTGAAGCCCCCAGGGAGGACAGAAGCGCACGGTGTGTGGAGGAACAGTAGGGCACCTGCCATGCTGGCTCGGGGCTGTGGAGATGGGAGGTGCCCGGGGGCGGGAGCCTGCTGTGCAAGGCACAGGAAGTGCAGCTCTCTGGCGGGGCAGCCCCGGCCTTGTGTGGGCGGGAAGGCCGAGACCTGAGGTGGGAGAACAGGCCACTCCACCCTCCCTCTCACTGGTCTCCAGGCCTCTGGGGGTTGATCTCTGCCCGTCACCAGATCCTTCCTACTCTGCTCTACAGCTTCTTCCCACGGGGTCTCCTGAAGTTTCTGGCACCCCTCCCTCAGATCTAGTCCTGATCTTTGCCTATTTGTTGTTTTCTCTCTTTTATCCAACACTGCTCCTCCTTGCCTGAGACGCCCAGGCAGCCGGTGTCTCTGGTCAGCCATCTTGCTCCCAAACGCAGTACGCTAATATTTATTTAAATAAATAATAATTTAAAAACTCTTGATCAGCAATTCTAGTTCTATGACCATTTAGTTCTATTCCCTAAACGGGGAATGCAATTACACAAAGATACAAGTACAAGCAGTTTTTTGACGCCCAGTGAAAAACTAGAAATTAAAGCAAGCGCCTCCTCGAGGCAAATGGTGCCATAAATTGTGGAGTATCTACACAATGGGATATTATGAAGAATATAAAATGAGTGAATTAGCACCATAATGATTTTCTTGGGGGAATTTTTATTGTGTACTAACAATTGAGAAAAGCAGGGTTCACGACTATAAATATATATAATTTCATTTTTTATAAAACATGACGAAGACAGTAAACAAACACTTATCCAAACTGGAGGCTGCACACCAGGTTGTTGACGTTGGTCACCCGCAGAAGTGAAGGTGACACAGTGGAGGGATGAGAAAAGAAAGGCAGAAGGTTAGTAAAGAAAACAAAGGTGTCTGTGATTATATAAAACAGCACGTGTAATATGATCCCATTTAAATAAAACGATACGGTAAAAGGCATTTGTTCAGCTATACTTCTTCCAAGTGTAACCCCCCCTTGCTGTGTTGTGCTTCCTTGAGGTGAAGACCCTCCGCGCTCACCTTTCCTGCTGCATTCTGAGTTTCTGTCACTGACCTCAGCTAAGCACACCTTCCCAAGACTATAAAGCACAAGCTAATAAAATATATTTACAATTCATGGTGTGACAGACAACTTTTCTAAAGCAAAGTATAATTTGTAGACATGCACCGACACCTTCAGCATTAATAGCTTCATTTCTCTTTCCCATAGCAGTTACATCTTTGTATTCACAGCGTCGTAAACATCATTTCAGGACGTCTTTGTCTTTTACTATCAAGGCTTTTAAATAGGGTTGAGAGAGTAAAATTCTGCAATGGAATAAAATCCAACTGTCTCTTTTACAAGTTGCTTTTTTTTTAAATAAGTATTTGGTTGGTGGTGTTTCTGCCTTCAATTATAAAGATACTTTTTAAAATTTCATGGCTGTTTTAACAAGGACACCCCATTACACTTTTTATTGAAGAAACACTAGTACGCCTGTGTCCTTTACAAGATGATTTGGCTTTATTCCAAAACAGGTAGAATTTTTCCAGAGATGTAAAGGTGGATGTGAATCTTTGAACCTCAGTTTTTCCATCTGGATAACCGGAACAATCACAGTGTCGTATTTGAAATCCAAGAGTATCACTGAGGCATAGGTATGTGTCCTACAAAATGTTTCAGAGATTTTCGTTCAACTGATCAAATGGGATAGAATTCATCAGTTTGATAAATTTATCATATCACAGAGTTTGGGCCATCCAGAGAAGATTTTAATCCTGGAGTGAGCAGTATCTTATTTGCCATGCCAAACACACACATATATTAATATAAAGCCAAAATATTAGTGTGTTTATTTAGAATGAAAAACTGTCTTTAAACCTAGAATACTGGAGTTTATATTTATGCTAATCCTTTTCTATCTCTGTACCCACAGAGGAAGTTACAATAAGTGATTAATTTAATTAAAACAATTATGGGACTGTAGCAGTTGAAATTTATGTGACAAACTCTTTCCTTGCATGCAGATAAATTTGCAAATATCATTTCCGCAGAAGAATATAATATTATAGAAGTCAGATAATGAGAATGATTTTTGACAGGTTTGTAATAAGAGGAATTTAGACAAATTGGATGTGTATTGGGTTTAGCATTCCATGACTAAATAGCTCCTGTTTTATTCTTCTCAATGTCATCCTGTGAATGATGCCAACTCTAGCTAAACTCTCTGTAGTGGGTGGGATTGTGTCCCCAGTGTTCAAGTCCTAAAACCCTTGTACCTGTGAAAATGACCTTATTTGGAAATAGGATTTTCAAATATGTAATCAAATTAAAATAAGGTCATACTGCATTGGAGTTGGTCTTAATCCAGGTACTGATGTCCTGACAAGAAGGCCGTGTGAAGACACTGAGATACACACAGGAAGAAGCCTCGGGACAATGGAGGCAGAGATGGGAATGGTACGTCCCCAAGCCAAGGAACACCAAGGTTGCCAGGGACCACCAGAAGCTGGGAGGGGCAAGGAAGCATTCTCCCCTAGAGCCTTGGAAAGGAATGTGGCCCTGCCAACACCTTAATTTTAGTCTTCTACTCTCTGGAATAGTGAAAGAATAAATTTCTGTTGCTTTAAACCACTTAGCTTATGGTAATTTGTTTTGACAACCCTAGAAAACTAATATACTCTCCTTGGCTTTCATGATGAAAACTGAACTTGCACTCTAATGTGTTTCTGGTGTTGTTCATTTACAATAGTAAATTAATAAATGTATTCTAATCATAGGCTAACGTAAGAGAAATTTTCATAATTTAGACCCAATATAATTTCTCTAAACAGCTGTACTGAGCCATATACTTTGAAGATTAATATTGTAGAAATGTTCTTCCTAAATATGATATCCTAGACCACACTTCCCAATTAAGGTTATTAGATATTTGCAAAATTTTCTTAGAATTCTCCATTCAAACATTGAATTTCAACTGCCTAATAAAAATTGCATTTTTAAAAAAATTCTTTTGTGTTGTTTTAAGTTGGTGTATTTACAGATCTAATAAAGTACAACATTTAATAATGAATATTACAATGAAGTATTTTTCTAGATGCTTGGGACAGACAGATAATCAAAACAAGTAAGGTTCAAATTCACATGAAGTCTCCACTTTAACAGGAAGAAATGGACAGTAAACAAGAAAATTCAGGTAACAACACCTCACATAAGTAAATGAAAAGGAATGACACCAATGATGGAACCTAACTGGAGCTGAGAACCTTCATGAGTCAAGAGTACATTGAGCTGGAGAAATGATGATTCTTAAAATCCTAAGCCAAGACCAACTTTACAAGTTAAAATAATAATAAGAAGAAAGCCAGGGCATCTGCGCCAGAGTATCTAGTGTAAGAAGAATGACAGCTTCTCAAGGAAGCTGGAGAGGTGGCTTGGGACAAATCATGGAGGGCATGATTTGGGTTAGGTAATAAGTTTACATTTTCTTCAAATTTAGTAGGATGATGTTGAAAAGTTCTAAGAGATGTGGGGCTTGACCTGACTCATTTTTAAAATATGACTTTAGGAGTTTGGGAAAAGCACGGTACAGGCACATGAGTAGCAAGAGACAGATGAGTTAGGATGCGTTTGCTGTCCAAATGGCTTGGGATAAGGTGGTGCTTGTGGATGCAAACCTTAGATTACTGTTATTTCATTATTATTCTTATCATTATTATTTTGGAGTTTGCATCTTTAAGTTTTGGTGGTGGAATTGTATTGGGCTGAGAAGTTTGAGGGAAGAAACAGAACTGAGAAAGATTTCAGTTTTTGTAGTTTAAGCAACAGGATCTATGATAGTATCATTTGCTGATATGTGGAAGTGTTTCTAGGAACTGCAATTTTAAAAGATGTGTGATAATAAAATTTCCTTAGAGTACAGTCATTTACGGCAAGAAAAGCCCCTCAGGTGAAATAAGAGATCAATTTGGGAAACATAAATTGGTATTTTCAGAGCTAACCATACCCAAAAAAATATTAATGCTTATTTGTGTTTTGGACCATCAGTGAAATACCCTTTCATGTATATTAAAATATAATTAAAAAGGAGCAATATGATATAATACAATAAAGCTATAAAAAAGCAACAGCAGTGAAAAATAAAATGTCTCACTAGAGACCAAGTGCGAGTTCTTGACTAAACTAAGAGACTAAAAGCTGCTAGCAGGTGCCCTAGGGCGATGCAGGAGATGAAACAAAACTTCTTCACTGAGAAAAATCTTTCTAAGACAAGGGTTATAAGCCGAACACCTGGTCAGAGCTTAAAGGTCATTTATTTGACAAACTCAGCAAATATTTACGGAGGTCAGTGGGACACGGGTAGAGAACCCTTAGGCTTAAGCCTCAGGACAGGGGCTTGCATGTTTTACACCGAGAGGCAAAGGCAGGCTTCCATCAGCAAGGACAGCTCTGCATCTTCACTGGCCTGCCCCTGCATATCTCCAGTGGTTATTGAGCTCTTTTTCCCATTTCTGCCTGCAGCCAGAAGCTTGTTGCTATATACCTATAAAAAGGCCTGATGCCCACGTTTGAAAGGGAATCATTGGTTGGCTGGTGCAGCATCATGAGTTACACTCTTTCAGTCATGACTTGACAGCAATAAAGCTTGGCCTTTTTATCATCAAGCACTAGATACTTTTGTTCTCTTTATGTTCTCTAACTAGTCTTTTGGGGTCTTTTGCTTACAGTGAGAGTGATAGACGGATGATAGTATTGAGAGTGAAGAGAGGCTTTGCTGGAATAGCGTCTTCCTTGTTGGTATTGTTCCTGAAAGCTCTAAGGCTGACTCACAATTACAGGAAACACACTCACGGCTTTCATGAACATTCATTGCATCTCTCCTGCTTGTCTGAAATTGGGTAAACCAACATGCATGAGATATTCTGATAAGCTTATTGATTAGTAGGAGACAGTAAAATAAATAAATAAACAAACAAATATGTGGGAGACAGATGGGTATCTAAAGTCCTTCAGGATAGTCATAATGCTATGTATACATAGAAAAAAATGCCAACCCTATAAATTGAGGGCAGAATGACCACTAAGAATTAACCTGATGAACAAAGGAGGAAGTACATACTGGGTAGAAGAAAGAAAAAAGGATAAAAATCATCAAAGTATGAGAGAACATGAAACTGTCAGGGGAAAGCGAACAAAAATCCTGACTTAATGAAAAATTTAAGCATTACTGCATCTCAATACCTAAGGGGACACATTTTTGATTTTTTAAAAAATGCTTCAACATATATATGTTCTTTATCCGCTTATATGTAATTGTTTAATATCAAACCAACTAAGCTAAATTTCAAAATTTTAGATTTAGATACAAAATTGTATGGTTTGTATTTCCTACTTTAGTAGGAAGAATGCATCTAAAATATAATTTTTAAGATGACACAATAATTGAAAACAAATAATGAACATATGATTGAATGTATTAGCATTGGTTCATCATTTTGGAAAAAAATCTATTTTTTTCAAACCCCAAGTAAAGTGAATTCTGTATGTTTTAACAATTTAACTATGTAAAAAATTGAATGGGATAAGTACACAATAGGAGAAAACATGATGAAAAAATTATATAACCTTGGAGCAAAGGTTATATATTATTACTTTTTATCAATTTCCTACAGTCAAAGACCACTAGAAACATACCTGTAGACCAACAAGTTAGGTCTATTACATTTTTTAATGTGGGAGAATACATACCTTGGAGTCCATGGGGTGTCCCAGTAACAGGGTATTGGAAAGGACTTACAAGATTCAGGCTTATTAGGTGATTTTGGGGGGGCGTTTAAGAAAATGGATCTCGCTCTAGATTGGATGCTGTCAGGAAGCAGGCATAATCCCATGATTGTGTATCTTAATAAATCTTATCTAGAAGGAAGGAAAACTAAACCTTAATAGTATAAATTGAAATCAACCTGAATTTAACCAAAAAATAATTGATTAATTAATTGGTATCTCACAATGGAACACTATAAATCATCAAAAATATGGAAATTATATATTTCTATAAGTATATATAAACATGGAAATATTTAACATTTGTTGATAAATTTTTTAAGAAGCTTTCAGTATAATCCATTTTTTAGAAAATATGGCTAAATATAAGTATAATTGAATCTCTAATATAAATTTATTTTATTTTTAATTGATAAATAAAAATTTTACATGTTAATGAGGGACAATGGGCTATTTCAATACAAGTATACACTGTGGAATGATCTAGTCAAGTTAATTAACGTATCCATCACATTAAACACTTACAGTTCTATTCACAATTACACCTAGCTTGTTTTCTTAATACTCCATCTCCATTTCTGGTGTTTGAGTTATTGGAATGGGGACTGGTGAGAGTCTAAGATGGTCTGGAAGTGTGAGGCTAAAACTGACTCTAACACAATCCTCTTCGAAGAGTTACTCTTAAAAAATCAACACCATTACTAATGTCTGATCTCCTTACCAGGAGTTCTGTGGTGTTCTCCAGATAATTTATTTGTGTTGAATTACTTGTACTTGGGGAAAGAAAGCTTTTAATATTCATTGTTGGTCAAATGTCAAATGCCACAGTAGCTAAACATCTATTCACTAAATGATGTTGGAAAGAAAATGTCATTTATACAGTGAAATTAAATGAGTGCCAAATTAATAATGTCACATATTATAATGATACTTGAGTCCTGCGATGTATTTATTTTCCATTTCACTACCATCTACCAGAAGTTAATTATTTTAACTTAGAGTTTACAGAATGTATAATAATATTGCCTGAATTCTTCTAGTAAACTCTTCATAAATTTCTCACAGGCAGTTCTAGTAGTGGGTAGAAATAACAAGCATTTCAATAATTTTGGTAATTGTACTTTATAAGAAACCACTCAACATTGCATGAAACTTCATTATGGATGTATAAGTCTAATGTCATTTGATGAATATATATATGTTACTTAAATTTCTTAATCATTTAAGAAATAAAAATTGGATATTATTTTTGAGAAATAGATTTTTAGGTGTGTCTAACAAATAATTTAATTATAATATTTGGTATAAAATTCATATCTTAAATGATAGGAATATTAAATGAAGGTAACTTTTGTTGCATTAAGTGTAGTTCAAAAACCTTCAGTTGTTACCATAGGCTAAGGTGAGTTCACATCATTGTTAGGACTTCATATCTTACCTGACTTGGAGATAATGGAAGAGTCAAACTGCAGATTCTCACTCCTGGATAGGTTAATTCAATCTGAAGAGCATCTTCTTGGGACTGGAAGCAAAGAAAACGGTTGTTCATAGAGGCAAGGCAAGTCAGTGTCCTGATTTTGACTTTAAGTCTATGAAAGTTAATGCTTTTATTGTGTTTTTCAAATCATCCAGTATGCCCTGATTTCATGCTAAAAACAAAACAAACAAAAAACAATGACAGTAATTTTGTTTCCTTTCTAAATTTCTCACAGGCAGAGAATACACTGGTTAGAGGACATGCTTATATAACCTGCTTAACAATTCTATACCTGTAAAGTATTATAATAAATTGATGTGCTGATTTTTTTTTAGTAACATTCTTGGTAAGTTTGGTCACTGCATCTATGTCCACAAGATCACCCTTGCCCTTGGCTGGACTGACTATCAAATATCTGATTGCACAAAGCAAACATTCAGTCTCTGGAGGTGGTAATCTGACTCTGGCAGAACTGTTGGGAAGGCCTGTTCCCTCCATCAGAGACTCCCAACTTACAGGGAGTGGGGTGGGCAGAACTTGCTCTGAGATGTTGAAACCTCAGCACTTAGAAGCAAAGGGGGCAGCTTGAACTTTGGTGTGTGAGCCGCCTCTTGTGTTTCCTCCAGAGCATGTACATATTACATGTTATCTTTTTCTAGTTAAGAAAAGATGTGAGAAAGTTGTTTGGCAAGAACTTTTCAAAGTCATGTACTTACCTTCAAACAGTAATAGTTCAGTAATGTGGCAATAGTTCATTCTTTTTAATGTAATTTTTTTATTCCAAAAGTGTAAAATGTAATGACAATACCAGTTACCAACACTAATGTAACTTCACCCAGTTTAAGAAATAAAACATTACAGATACAGCTGAAGCTCTTTTTCTATCCTTCTTGGATCTCAATCCCCTCCTAAATATATCTTTATAACAAAATGCTATCCTGAATTTGTTGTTTTTCATTCCTGTGTGTGTTTTTTAAACAGTCATTACACATTTTTGCATTTATTAAAATTGAAGAGTTTTGTATGTTTTAAAACTGTGTATAAGTGTCGTTAAATCATTCAGAAGCTAGCTTTTATTTTACTCAACACTATGGTTTTAATATTTATTGATGTTGACAATTATAGCTCTAGTTAATTTACTTCACTTGCAAAACCGTGCATGGAATGAATTTAAAATTTATTGATTTTCTGACCTATGGGCATTTTACTGATTATCAATATTTTGTTATTTTTAAACTGAGTTGCAACAAATACTTTTGTATGTATGTACATATTTTTGTATATATGTATTTTGTATATATTTACATATATACATGGGAAATTTGGTCTTAGGGCAGATTCATCTCCAAACTTATTAGATGTAACCAAATGACTCTTTAAAGTGACTATAGCATTATTTCCCTGTTAATGTTTGAATGTCCCCATATCCTTATATCCTGTCAGTAGCACTTAAAGTCAGATCTTTTAAATGTTTGCTAATCAAGTGAGTGGAAAATGTAGTCTTGTTTTAATTTGTTTTTCCTGATTACTAGTGGGGTAAAACATATATTCTATAGATATTGGACATTAAGGTGTCTTCTGGAATTGCCTATTTATTTTTTCTTTGTTTGTGAGGAAGGGGAGAGAGATCTTCTTTTACAGATTTGTAGGCATTGTAAAAAATGTTCTGGACACGAATTCTTTGTCAGTTAAATGCAATCTGTACATGTCTTCTTGCAATCTGAGGCTAATTTTTTCGCTATGTTTATAGTCCATTTTTTGCCACACAGAAGTTATGTTTTTTACATCTTCATTCCTGTATTTTGGTAAAGAAATTCTTCTGTACCCTGATATTTCTGTAAAATACTGAACATTTTGCTTTCCCCATTATAGTCTATGAATCACTAGAATAACTTTGACTCTCTTTTCTTTCATTGTTTTATTTTTCTATCTTAACCCCTAATCTACCTCCTTAATCACACCCAGTAGTCAACATCTTTCTTTATGGACATCCGAGTTCTTTTAATTCCGTTCTCCACGTTCTCCTTGTTCTGAAATCCACCTTGCCAAGTTAGAGCAAAAATAAAGCCCTTCCTTTCCCCGTCTCCCTGCAGCTAGAGTGTACTTGTGTTCTCCAGGTCTCACCATCACACGCACACAGCTGGGGCTAAGACTGAGAAGTGAGTCTCCGAAGGAAACACGATCAGCCTGACGTGTGTGCCCTGCTGGTGCAGAGACAGGGGCATCCCATGTCCGTGTCCGTGTCAGTGACTGCAGCTTCCTGAATGGAGCAGTATGGTGGCTTGTTTCTGTGGTCAGAGGTGGCAAACTCCTTCAACCTGCCAGACAATGGCTGCAGCGGCTCCTTCTCCAGGCAGATTCTGTAGTTAGGAAGAGCTTCCCGGACACTTAGTCCCGAGCCTTTCTCTCAGGATACCAGTAATTCTGGGAGCTACTTATATCCATAAATGAAGTTCTTTCTATTCAAAGAAATACAAATTACCTTTTGTGTAACTAAGAACACTGACCGATAAATAGCTTGCTAGTAAGACTTTATATCTGTTTGGAGGAATACCATAGACCTTGTTCTTTGGAATAGTCTTGATTTTTCCTGGCCCCTTGCTCTTTCATATATATTTTAGAATCTGCTTGCCAGGTTCCAGCAAAAACTCTATTTGAATATGTATTTGCTTTTCATTGAACTAATGATATAAAGAGGAAAAAATGGGCTTCTTTTTAATATTGAGTTTTCACGTTCAAGAATTAGTTGAAACTCGATTTATTTAGGCCTTGGATAATATCTTTCAATAATATCTTATATTTTCTTTCTCATAGATTTTATGAGTGCTTTGCTAGATTCATTTTTATCTGATCTTGATCATATCAAGGATAATGTTATTAAAATGCCTTCTTTGCTAAGAGATTTTATTTTTATCATAAGTAATTATTCAATTTTATTCCATACATGTTAGAGATCTACTGTCCTATCATGTAGTTTTTCTTCTTTAATCTCTTATTTTGGCGAATTATATTAATATATTTTCTATTATTAACCAAACATTACATTCCTAGTATAAACTAAATGAGTTAATGATATAACATTATTTTTATAAATTGTTGGATTTTATTGCTAATTATTTCTTTAGAATTTTCTGTATGTATTTAAGTCAATCAGTGAAATTGATTCCTAATTTATTTAGTTTTTTCCTGCTAATGTCATTTTCTAATTTTAGCATCAGGGTTATATTTGTCTCATATAAGAGCAGGAAGAATTCCATTCTATTCCTTGCTCCAGTTTTGGAAAGATTGAGTTTATCTATTTCTCTGATATCATCTAGGTTTCTTTCTCTTTCTCACTCTCTCTCTCTCTTTCTGGCTGTATTTTTCAACCATTAATTCAGTTGTCATTATGGAACTATTCAATTTCTATTTGATTAAATTCTGGCATATATTTGATATAATTTGGTATATTTTTTCCAGAAAACTACCATGATTAGCTAACTTTTTAAAAACATCTGCCAAAAGATATTTGTAACATCCTCTAAATACTTTTATAATATCTGCTACAACTATACTTATCTTTCACATTTCTTTGTTTTCTTACTATTTTTCCTTGAAAAGTCTTGTCTGAGGTTTGTGTATTTGTATAATTTTTTCCCCAACAACCAAAGAAATAGCATTCTTTATGCTCTTCATTTTAGCTTCGTTTGTAATTTCTGTAAATTACAAAATTGTAAGGTAGTAATCAGTATATTACCTTACGATTTAGGTAGTATGCTTATTAACAGTATGTAATAGGCTTGTGTGTTTGCTCTGTTTCTTTACAGGTGAGCAAACACGCTAGAGGAAAGGCTGAGAGATGGTAAAGGGTACAGCACTCGGCGTGGTGGGTACGGGTTTCTAGGAGGAAACAGCATTTAGATTAGACACGAAGAATCAAAGGAGAGAAGAGTGTTCTAGGCAGGGGAAAGAGCCCGTGCAGGAAGGAAAACACTGGTGCATTTTAGAACTAAGCAAAGCTCAGCTCTGTGGCCGCAGATCTGCTTCCGAGGGTCTGGCCCTTGCTGCATCCCAGCTGGGTGACCTTGGCCACGTCCCTCTCCCTCTCTGGGCCTCAGTTTCCTTTCTGTAAAATAGGAGCAACAATGTCCACCTCACCTTAGTAAAAAACTGATCAAGATCTGCAGTGGTCTCTATTCATATTTATGTTAATTTCCAGGTTTTGATTATTAGAATGTGGTTACGGGAGATGTTAACATGGGGAATCTGGATGAGGAGTAAATGAGCACCTTCTGGACTGTTTTTACAACTTTTCTGTAAACCCAGAAATAGCTCAAAATCTAAACCTTGAAAAATACGACAAATCTCATCACTTCTCAGCCTTTTGGCTGAGACCAAGTGTAAAAAATATAACAAATCTGCCCAAATGCAAATGCCCCAGAGAAAGGGAAGAGTTGCCCAGTAATTCATGTATTTCTTATTCCCATTTCACAGAGAAGATTTAAAGCTAAGAATGTATCTCTCAATTTCTAATTTTTTAAGGTTTTTTAAAAAATGAGTACTGAATTTTGTCAAAAGTTTTCTTAGGAATATGAAGATAATTGAAATTAATATATATTTCCTTAGGTTTATTAACATGATGTGTGGTATTAATAGATTGATTTCTGAACAGTAAACCAACTTCCAGTTCCTATAATGAATCTCTGTTTGTCATGGACTATTATTTTCATAATGTGGTGGTGGATTCTGCTTGCTAGTATTTAAGAAAAAATTTTGCATGAACATTCATGAGTGTATTGGTCTATAATTTCTTTTGTATAATTGTTATTTGTTTGTACTATTTTTGTTTGTATCAGTGTTAAATATCATAAAAGGAATTGGTCATTATCTCAGCTTTTTTTTCTTTCATATATTTTTCAGTTTTTTCCAAAAGTAATAGGTGGTATATGGATATATATCAGCCTTTTTCCCTATGAATTATGTGTGGATGTAGTTTGGCTAGATACAGTGGTTGACTGATAAAAAGAAAATGTAGAAACATATAGTTTAGGCAAAGCCATGTACTCTTCTTGACTTAAACCTGAGTAACATATTACTTGGAAGATGTCTAGAAGGACTGACCAAATAGCAAAATTTAATCTGTTTAGCGTCAAATGATAGCTGAAATGCTCATTTTTAGTTCATCGAAGTATTCATCTTAGTTGATAAGCCTGTTTAAATCCACTTGGTTAGCTGTAACAGAAAACCAATCTTCAAATACATCAAGCATGATCTTTAAATAAGATAAAATACAAAGAACTATAAATAGATTGGAAAGTAATATTAATGCTGAGTACAGCACTATGTGTAAAAAATGTTAAGTGTCAGTTCAACCTTTATAAGTGCTTTGCTACAGTGCCTCTGATATATACCTATAATAATGATAATGTGGCAGAGCTTCCAATTAAATTATGTTGGTTTTATTAGAAAATGAATTGATTCTGAATTCATTAATTTATAAACATTGAAATAGAATGAGGTCTCCAATAAATTGCCCAGCCAATAATAATAGCTGATAGACATTTTGCATTTAAACAACCTAAGTGATGCTTTTTAAATGGTGAGAGAAGTGGACTCAGTGGAGCAATTACTTAGATACTAACCTTTTTTAAATAACAAAGTGGTATGAGAAAATAGGCAATAATTCAATGTTCAAATATATTTTAAAAGTTTTTTTAACTACTTTTAAAATTGCAGCTATCCTGCAGCATAATGTCAAATTTTACACAGTTGCTAAAGATAAATGATTTTTCCTGATCAAATTATATGAGGATGAATAATTTTATACTATATAATTGGCGAGCTGGATAATTCAATAAGTCCATTTGCTATGGTTGACTTCTTTTCACAAGTAGAATTTCTACAATGAGGAAGACAGTTTTGTCAAAACAGCTGTCAAAGAGCAGCAGCATTAAAAAACTAATCAGTAAATTAATTAAACATTCTCTGTATGTACAACATGCTACATACAGGAAAATGTAAGCAGTTTTACAACGTTTGTAATGTTTCCATCAAAGGATTGGAGGAAACAATACAAATATGACCCTTTATTGCAAATAGAAGCTGCTTTGTAATGAAAACATCTTATTAAAAGTTCTCTTTTCATTTTCGGCAAATAAAAGGTTCTTATCAATTTTTACCCAAAGTATCCAAATGCTAAAGTCATGTTTTCAATAACAGTACCTGCAAATTAAACTATTAAGAATATTTTCTACAAGCTACCCATTCTCTATAACCTCTTTTACTTTTATTTCCCTTTTAAAAAGCATACTATGAGGCCGGGTGCGGTGGCTCACGCCTGTAATCCTAGCACTCTGGGAGGCCGAGGAGGGTGGATCGCTTGAGGTCAGGAGTTCAAGACCAGCCTGAGCAAGAGTGAGACCCCGTCTCTACTAAAAATAGAAAGAAATTATCTGGCCAACTAAAAATATATATAGAAAAAATTAGCCGGGCATGGTGGCTCATGCCTGTAGTCCCAGCTACTCAGGAGGCTGAGGCAGGAGGATCGCTTGAGCCCAGGAGTTTGAGGTTGCTGTGAGCTATGATGATGCCCCAGCACTCTAGCCAGGGCCACAGAGTGAGACTCTGCCTCAAAAAAAAAAAAAAAAAAAAGCATACTATGGTAAGTTTACCCGAAAGTATACAAAAGAAATGCATTTATTATATAAACTATTTTATATACTTGCAAAATAAATTGATATGTACATATACATAATATTTATGCTTATTAGATAATTGTGTATATTGATTTATACATGTAAATAATCTACACATATTGCATATCTGTCCTCTTTCTTACATAAAATCAAGCTGGGGTGGGTATTCTACATTTTACTGCCTTAATTTTTAATGGATACTCCTCAGGGTTATCCCTCATAGTTCAGTGATCAGCATGTTCTGTAAATATAGATAGGCTATTCTTATTAATTTTTAGGATTTATTTTTTTTTTTTGCTTAATGTATTGAATGATGTTACATTCTAAGTTTGGAGTTAGAGGAGCAATGAGTATCTCTTTGTATTTTGGCTAAATAAATTTTATTCACTGGAAATTTTTGGTGTGTGTGGGGGGGGTCTACTCCATGCCAGGCATGTGTAAAAATTCTAGTCCATGAAGATAACTTGAAATACCCTAACTCAAATTTCCCTGATTGATCTGTCATTGGGCTATTTCTCCAGTCCCAGCATTTCCAATACACAGCGGTGAGACAGGCATGGGATCACAGTTACAGACATTCTGGTTGGGGAGAAGGGAAAGTAGAGTCATTGGTCCACAACAATTTGTAAATCTAGGAGGGCAAATCTGGATTTTTCGTAATTAGGTTTCAAGACCTAAAAAACATAATCTCCCACAATCTTGGGTCTGCCCTCCGGGCTCTTGGTTTCACCCCCTGAGCCAGCCTTCTCTTTTCAGGAGAGGCAGCGCATATTTGCAGCTGAGCAGTTTATCAGCCTGCTTCCTGCCAGTAAATCTCGGGGGTTCCAATAGCCTGCTTTGATTTTGTACTCTCTCTGTCACTTTTAGTCCAAAATGGCAGTGCCTTTGCAGATTTGACTCCATTATACATAAATTGCACCCCAAAATCTCTCTGAGGTCATGTCTTATCTATTCCTGTCTCCTGCTAAGATTGTTGAGAAAGGATGTCCTTAAGCATTCTAGGGCAGCGGTTCCCAACTTTTTTGGCAGTGGGGGCCGTTGTCATAGAAGACAATTTTTCCATGGACTGGGGGCGGGGGTGGTTTCAGGATGATTCGAACACATTACATTTATTGTGCACTTTATTTTTACTATTATTACATTGTAATATATAATGAAATAATTACACATCTCACCATGGGTTGGGGATCTCTGTCCTAGGGGAGCTCTGGTTTCATTGAGAAGTTCTTAAATACCTTTGAATATCAACTCAGAGTCTAGTAGTTTTTTGCACATGATTTCTTTTAAATAAATATTTGGAAAATAAATGAAGAAGTATAGCAGTATTGTAAAGTATATGTGGTTATGTGCTTTTAATGTTCTTAGAATTTTAGATAATAGTTCCATTTTTAATTTATAAAAATTGC
Organism: Lemur catta; assembly: GCF_020740605.2. NCBI lineage: Eukaryota > Metazoa > Chordata > Mammalia > Primates > Lemuridae > Lemur > Lemur catta. Next base: position 50,699,389 of record NC_059143.1, read on the forward strand.
ATAATCAATTAAAACATTACTTTTTTGTTAAAATGTGTAATGAAAATTACATATTAAATGTATCCTTACTCATTTTTGCATTCTTAGAACCCAATACCATGCATAATATACAGCAGAAGCTGAGAAGGTCTAGGGAAATAAGCCAGGTGGAAGAATAGATCAGGAATGCGATAAAGCATCCTTTGTAAGGCCTCACCTTGGCCTGGGTGGCAGGATTCAACTAGAGCTCCGCGACGTGCTGGCTGTTGCGTAGGGTGAGACTATGAACTGGGATGTGCCTCCATCGTTTTTCTTTGTAGAATGAGGAAAATGTAGAATGAGTTTCTATCTCCTGATTTCTCTGGGGGAATCAAATGAATTAATATATAAAAACTGTTTAAGATTATTCTCAATACAAAACAAGTACTACATGAGTGTAAACAATCACTGCAAGCACTGACAATTCCAAATAAAGAGGGAAACACTACCTACCTAACTTTAGACTGCTACAAATAAAACAAAAAGATTTTTTTCATGGAGGTAAATTCCTCATTGCTGATGTTCCTTGTCCTAACTCTATTCTACTAATCAGCAGCAAGAAAAAGCCTTAATTCATTTTTGAAAATACAGTGAATCAACTTTTTTTCTTTTTACTTTTAATTTTAGACAGAGGTATTTGTAAGAATCATAGAATCTCTTGGAGCAACAGTCTTCAAACAGAGTTTTTAGGGGAATTTATTTTCAGATCCTTGACTTCCATGTGCTCTGTTCCCTAAAAGCAGTCTGCCAAGGATATGCCTGAGGCCCCCCAGTTCTCCTTTTCACCCTCTTTCTTAACTAATCCTACTTATCCTATTGTATGTAAACTCCTGTTGTATATAAAAATAAGTGCAGCTCTTTCACCTTCTGAATCCTACATTGTCCTGGAAGGTGAAAGCCTCCAGGCACCAACAAAAGACAATATGAGAGTGCTTTCCTCAGGCTCAAGTCTCCTTTTTAAATTCTCTCTCTCTCTTTCTGTCTCCCAAATTTATCTATTATCTTTCTTCTACCCACCTGTGCACATATCTAGGAATTAGATACTAAGATAGGTGGTAGGATGAATAATGGCCCTCAAAGATGTTCAGGTTTTAATCCCTGAGCTTGTGAATGTGTTACGTTATATGACAAGGGGAATTAAGGTTATAGATAGAAATACGGTTGCTAATCAGGTGACTGTAAAATAAGAAGATTATCCTGGATTATCGGGGCCCAATCTTATCACAAGGGTTCTTTAAAAAGGGACACAAAAGGGAAGGTCTGAGTCAGGGAGAGACTTGAAGATGCTGTGCTGCTGGTTTTGGAGATGGGAGAAAGGCTGTCGGTCAAAGAATGTGGAAGCCTCTAGAAGGTGGAACAGTAAGGAAATGGATGTTTTTCTAGAGTCATCAGCAGGAGTGCAGCCCTGCTGACATCTTGGTTTCAGACCAGTGAGATCTATTTTGGACTTCTGATTTCAAGGACTGTGTCATAATAATATTGTGCTATTTAAGCCTTTCAATCTGTAGTAATTTGTCATAGCAATAATAAGAAACTAATATATTATTGGATATGAAAAAATAAAGACACTTTTTAAGTTTTTATTGCCTTAATTTTCTATTAAAACAAATAAAATGTTTGGTGCTAAGAACATATTTTTTCACTTACTAATAAAAGTCAAATCAAACCCAAACCAAACAACTCCATTCACATATACATAAGATGCTCAGTGCTGTATTCTATCAGGTGGGTGGTCTTTATCACACTTTATCCACCAATTCTGGTTGGTAAATTGTTACATTTTAGGAGAGTTATTTGGTAATGTCCATTATCTTCAAATTAGCAATTTTACTTTTCTGGATTTATTCTTCCACAAGTATAGTACAAAGGATATTTAAATAACATTATTTAATCTAAAAAATAAAAATATCCAAGAGTGGAATAAATATGTCATCATTATTTTTAGCTCTAGAAGCATGCTCAAGCCATATTTATATGCAGGGTGAAATCAAGTTTCATAAATTATGTATTTTATGTTCCAATTTTGCAAGGAAATAAACCCAACTGATTGTTTGGTTCTCCATGTGTATGGATGTATATGTGGCTATTGGTGTCCTTGTCTTGTTTTGGGTGTCTTCTCTTTGCTTCTTTCTTTGGACTCTGTGCACGTCTGCATATGTGTACGCATACAGGAAGAAGGTAAGGGAAAAAGAAATTTTCTCTTTATATGATGAAGTTTTCTATAATGCTTTTATTATCTTTGAAGTGCAAAAAAAATGTGCAATGATAATGTGATTGTCTTTGGAGCCTTGTGCACCATAGAACTGTCCGGGAAGGGGCTGCAAGAACAGAAGGGAACAGAGCATGGTGTCCCTGGCAACAATATCATTGTAAAGGGTGGCAGAGTAGAAAGTGTCTCCGAGGAAATCTGCAACAGAAGTACTGGTGTCATGAGGAAAGACCCTTGACACAGGATTGTCTGGAGATCTAGGGAACCTTCAGGAGAAACAAACTGGAGAGAAGTGCCAAAATATTTAGAGGACAACAATACCATAATGTCTGAAAGTGCACTGGGGCTTGCTTAATGAGGAAGAGTGGTGACAGGGATTACAAAGGAAAAACATCTACGTGGCCATGTGAACTCCTCAGAAACAGTAAATGAACAGCATCTCCCGAGCTTATCCCCAAATGCTGCCCCCTCCCAAACCCTCCTCATTCAGTAAAAGTAACCACTCCTGGACTTCTAATCTCATCCTGTATTTTGCCTGCTTTTGAGCTTTATATAAACGCAATCATGCACTCAATTTTTCTTTCTGTTTTTCTTCTTTTGCTCATGGTGAGGTTTGTGAGTTTTAACCATGATTTTGTGTAAATATTTTTATAAATATAATGCTGTAATTGTGAAATGCATATAAAACATTAATCTTTTTATATTATATGAGTATATTGAAACATAATATTTTTATAGCAAGATTAATTGCAAATATTTAGGAGGCAGAGGGACATGCAAAGAGTACTGAAACCCAAACGGGACACGCGGGTTCCTTTTTTGACTTTGCAGCTTCATAGGGACCTAATTATAGATAATCATAATATTGAGTCTCAGTTTGTATTACTTTCAGTTTGATTTTTTGTATCCTAATTCAGCTAGCAAGATTAGATTAAGTATAAAAGCTCATTGAGCTATAAACATTCTATGATTCGTTATTCTGTGGTTCTCAAACCTAAATTAATCTTGCTCAGTTTGCATTTTCATCAGTTATCCTATATGACATGAATTAGAAAGCAAAAACAAATTTAGAGGCTTACCTTGTGATGGATTATAATAACAAGTGGTTAAATCAAAAGTTTTTGCCTGTCACTTCAAAGGAAAGAACAAATATTCTCATAAATGCAAAAGCACCAACGAGAGAAGAGATGCTCTTGGCACATAAGCAGCTTGCTTTGTTTGGTCTTAGGTTTACTTTGATTTATTTCTGTCTTCTTTTTCTTTCTGATGTTCCTTTATTCTTTATTCAAGGAGCATTTAGTGCTCACTTCCCAGATGTCAAGCCTCCTATCAAGGGGTGAGGATACTAATGATACAAGACATCCTGGAGATCATGGTGGGGTGAAGGAGACAGATGAATAAGCAAAGAACTCTCAAGCAATGTGATGAGACTCTAAATTAATGACTGAGTTCTAGTTTACCCAGCTTTTAATCTGCTTACTTTTCAAAATTAAAAAAATGGTAAACCATTGAAATCTTTTGTTAAGAGAAGTTCAGCACACTAAAATAGATTAAACACATACGTACCATGTGCCAAAGACTCTGTCCTAGACATTGGTAATATTTAGTTGTGATAGATAATTAGTGGTCAGCAAATATTCACTCCCATTCCCACCCCTCCACCTCCACTGAAGGGAGCAGTTTGTCTTCTCCATTGGTGGTTAGCTTGGCCATGTGACTTTCTTTGTCCAATAAAACATAGGCAGAAAGGAAATTGTACCATTTCCAAGATTTTAGAGTCATCTATGTATATTTTCACCCATGCATTTGGAAGCTTCTCTGCCATGAGGCACATGCCTGTAGGTAGCCATTGCCCCTCTACCAGGGCTTCAGAATGTGCTAGATGGCACAGAGCTTCTCAGCTAACTGCACACCCACAGCCTGAAAGAGACACTCCCAGCCTCCTGCAGATGAGCAAGAGAACAAACGCCCCTGCAACTTTGCATTGGATCATTCGTAGGGAAAGCTAACACAAAGATGGGCATCACAGCTGTCCTCAAGGTGCTAACATTCTGACATGTAATTTGTATATAATGTGGTGAGTCTTGTGGGAGAGCTTTGCTCTGGAGACAGACAGAAACTGATAAGTGAGGTGAGTCTAAAGGTCTAAAAGTTGCCAGTCAGGAAAGGACAGCTTGGAGTGAATTGAATTGAGCAGAGATATAAAAATATTTCCGAAGAGGGACCAGAATATGCAAAGAAGCATGAAAAAATAATATATTTTCAGGGAATCTGTGATCCTTCTTTTTATGTATCAACTTGACTGGGCTAAGGGTTACCCAAATAGCTGGTAAAACATTATTTCTGGGTGTGTCTGTGACAGTGTTTTAGGAATAGATTAGCATTTGCATTAGTAGACTGAGTAAAGAAGATCTGCCATCACCAATGCCAGTGATCATCCTTCAATCTGCTGAGGGCCTGGACAGAACAAAAATGTACATGAAGGGTGAATATGCTCTCTCTTCTCGAGCTGGTACACCCATCTTCTGCCCTCAGACATCAGAGCAGGTTCCTGGTCTGTAGGACTCTGGGAATTATACTGGTGGCCCCCCAGTTTCTCAGACCTTCAGATTCAGACTGAACTACACCACCGTCTTTCATCATTCTTCAGCCTGCAGGTCATGGGATGTCCCTCAGCTTCCACAATCATGTGAGCCATTTCCCATGTTGATACACCTCCTCTCACCATCTCTTCACCTATCTGTATATCTTGTTGGTTCTGTTTGGAGAACCCTGACTTATACAGAGCCTCAGGCAGTTCAGCAATGAGAGTGTGAGGTGAGCACTAGCAAGAGGTGAGGCTGGGGAGCGAGGCAGTGCACAAAGAGGTGAGGGAGTGTCTGTGCTACTCACCACCAAGACCCAATAATCCGCAGCGTCTGTTCCTCCCACACACTCCTTTTCATAGAGCTTTAAAGAAAATAACACAGAAACTTTTCAAAAGAAGATAGACTAATGGCCAACAAACATATGAAAAAATGCTCAACATCTCTAATCATCAGGGAAGTGCAAATCAGAACCACAATGAGATACCACTTAACTCCAGTGAGAATGGCCTTTATCGAAAAGCCCCAAAACAATAAATGTTGGTGTGGATGTGGAGAGATAGGAACTCTCATACACTGCTGGTGGGACTGCAAACTAGTGCAACCTCTGTGGAAAGTAGTATGGAGATACCTCAAAGAGCTACAAGTAGAACTACCATTTGATCCAGCAATCCCATTACTGGGCACCTACCCAAAGGAAAAAAAGATATTCTATAAAAAAGACATCTGCACTCGAATGTTTATAGCAACACAATTCACAATTGCAAAGAGGTGGGAACAACCCAATGTGGCCTGTGTAAAACCATGGAGTTCTACTCAGCCACAAAAAACACTGGTGATCTAGCACGTCTTGTATTATCCTGGATAGAGCTGGAATCCATTCTACTAAGTGAAGTATCACAAGAATGGAAAAACAAGCACCACATGTATCACCATCAAATTGGTATTAACTGATCAACACTTACATGCACATATAATAATAACATTCATTGGGTGTCAGCAGGTGGGAAGGGGCAGAAGGGGATGGGTATATACACACCTAATGGGTGAGGTGCGCACCGTCTGGGGGATGGACATGCTTGAAGCTCTGACTCAAGTGGGGCAAAGGCAATATACATAACCTAAACATTTGTACCCCTGTAATATGCTGAAATTAAAAAAAAAAGAAAAAAGAAAAAAAGAAAATAACATACATAGTGCCATTTCACCATTAATGCTAACTTACGGCTTTACTTATGAAAATCATGAGGATGTTCAATGACATTTATAGGAACTCAATTTTCAAGACATTGAATGCAATTGTGGTTGTGGAAAGGTTTACTTGTATCATTCTTAAAAACATATGAAAATGTATTGTTTAAAAAGTGCATTGGTACATAATTCATTTGATTTGAAGAAGCTTTTGATATAGTCAAGCCAATGGTTAGTTTAGTTAAATATACAATTTGACTCTTGACTCCATTTATCTTGATTGATTAATAGATAAATAAAAATGATCACACAAAATGCTCCTATAAGCACAATTTCAGTCATAAAAATTCGATATCATTCCACCGTCCTCTGCATAGGAGTGCTGCTGTTTTAGTCACTAAAATTACATCACTTGCTCTAAAACCAATAACTTGAACCCCCCCAAATATTATGTTCATGTGTTGGGAAGCACATGACACACAGGGGGTCCAACGTTTTCATCAAATGAAATAAAAATGTATCTCTTTTCCTAACTGTTACTTTTGCTGCCATATAGCCTCTTACCTGAACCTGTTTATGTAGCTTGTATAGATATATTTTGAGTCACAAAGTATAATATGGGTTAACTTAAAAATACTGTATGATTTGTAGCCAATATATACCCCTTCTGATAAGCTATTCTTTATAAAAACTCCATACATTTTAGACACTCTAAGTTGTTTTAGAAATGTTGCAATGACAATGAATAAAGTATGCATAGGAGAAGGAGTTTTTTCAGCAATGACTTTATTACTTATTGTGCTTATGAATAAAATGGAAAAGCTATTTCACTATTTATGGTTGTGACATTTTTGTCCCACTGTACTGCTTGATATATATTTTTAATTATTAGATTGCTGAAATGACTCAGCAATTCTATGCAATTAAGCATAATAGGAAGTTGTTCAAAGCAGTAGTTGTAATTCAGCAAATAGAGGCCTGAAGGCCTTTCCCTCTGTAGGAACTTTCTAGAAGCTATAGGACAATAGAAAGCAAATGACTATAATTTTAAAGAAACTTTTTATTTTGAACTAATTTTAAACTTACAAAAAAGTTGTGAAAGCAGTATGGAAAGTTTCCTCATCTTCCTCACCTCACCACCCTAACATTGCTATTTTCCATAGCTATAGTATAATTACCAAGAAAAGGACCTTAACATTGGTACATTTTCATTAACTAAAGTATAAATCCCATTCTAATTTCATCAGTGTTTCCCAGTAATGCCCTTTTTATGGCCAAGGATTCTAACCCAGAGACCATATTGCATAAAATTAGTGTTTCTGCCTTAGACTTCTCCTACCTGTAACCATTCCCAGTTTACCCTTGGCTTTCATGACATTGACACTTTTTAAAAAAAGTTTTGTTTTTGTCGGTTTTGTGTTGCTATAATAGAATACCTGCTGTTGGGCAATTTATAAGAAAAGAAGTTTATTTAGACTACGGTTCTGAAAGCTAGGAAGCGCAAGGGCATGGCCCTGGCTTCTGGAGAGGGCTTTCCTGCTGCAACCTAACCCGGCAGAGGTCAAGAAGGAAACAGACAAGTGTAAGGAGGGAAACTTGAGGGGTGCCCAGGTTTAAAACAACCTACTCTTGCAGGAATAAATCCATTCCTGCAGGAACTAATCCACTCTTCCAAGAATGAGAACTCGCCACTATGAGAACAGCACCAAAGCCATTCATGAGGGATCTTCCCCCACGCCCCAAACATCTTCCACTACGCCCCACCTCCCACCACTGTCACACTCAGGATCACATCTCAACGTGAGTTTTGGTGGGGACACACTCAAACCATAGCAATTTTTAATTTACAAATAATAATAATTGTATGTATTTATGGGGTACAATGTGATGCTTTGACATGCATACATTATATAATGATATAGTTGGGGAAATTAGAATATTCATCACCTCAACCATTTATCATTTCTTTGTAGTGAGAACATTCCAAATCCTCTCTTCTAGCTATTTTAAAATATGCAGTACGTTATTGTTAACTACAATCACCCTACTGTGCAACAGAGCACCAGAACTTACTGCTTTAATATAAGTGTAAAATTGGACCATTGGCCAACCTCTCCTCATCCTGGGCTTCCTTTACCCTCCACAGGCTTTGGTAACCACTGTTGCACTCCCTGCTTCTATGAGATCAACGTTCTTGGATTCCACACATGAGTGAGATCATGGTGTATTTGTCCTTCTGTGCTTGTCTTTCATGACCTTAACACTCTTAAAGATTAGTCATTTTGCAGGCACTCTCTCCATTTGGGTCTGTCTAGTGTCTTCTCACAATCAGAACAAGTTGTACAATTTTGACATTAATACCACAGCAATTATCTCCTCAGTGTATCACATCAAGGGATTAGTGATGTGCATATGTCTTATTACTGGTGACTTGGCTAAGTGTGTATCTACCAGATTTCTCAAACCTAAAGTTTCTATTTTTCCCTTTTTAAGTTGTTAAGTATCTTGGGGGAGATACTTTGAAACTATGAAAATTCTGTTCTCTGTAAACTTTAACCCATTAATTTTTAGCAAATATTGGTGCACATTGTCTGGAACATTCATTACTGGGTGTTTGCCTGATGATGTTCTCTATTCCTTATGTTCTATTAATTGGAATCCTACTCTGAGAAGGTGCTGCCTCTTCTCCCTTGTAGGTTGGTTTGCTAATTTATTTATTCATTCATTGGATTGGTTTATATTAGTGGGAAGTCACGAATATTTATCTCATTTTCTAAGTTAAAATACAATAGTATAGGTATTTATTACACTTCTCGAATTGTTCTACCTTTGGCCATTAGGAACTGTCAGGTTGGCTTCTTTGTTTTTTTTTTTAACAAGCCCTCCATCCTTTGTGTTTTTTGTGTTTCCTTATTTCTGGCACCACGAGATGATGCTCCAGGTTCATCTTGTATTTCCCCTGCCCTAGTCCTGGAATCAACCACTCCTCCAAGAGGCCCTGGTTCCTTTTACTGTGAATAGTGTTTAGAGGTCAAGATCTGGGTGGTAGGTGTGCTCACTGCTACTTGAATATTATAGTTTCTGGCCTTCTCAGTAGACAGAGCTAGGAAATATACGTATACATGCTAACTCACAATACACAGATCTGCATGTGCATATCTATGTGTGTGTCTAGACACATTTAAAAATCAGGAGTAGTTTATACATAATTTTAACTCTGTGTGTGAGTCCTTAAATATATGTGTATTTGTTTATATATTTAAAGGTCAAACTCAACATTTTTTCTCATGAATAAAAAAACCTCATTTCATTAAATATTTTTCTGAATGTGTCATGTGATATTGTTCCCATTCCTTTCCTTGTCTTATGACTTGTGGCCAAAATAAATTTCAGCTCTCACATCTGCCTGCTGAAATTCTACCTGCTCTTCTGGATTCAACTGCACTATTTCATTTATAAAAACATGTTATTTCTCTCTTCTTCGCATCCATTGCACTTTCCTCATATTTTTCATGTGGTTTATTTTGATCACATTTTAAACTACTTTATATGCTATTTGCTTAAAAATAGACTTGAGTTTTAGTTTTGATTTCACAGGTCATCTTTTGTTTTATTCTGCTCAGCATCCTTTCAAATACAGACTATCCCCCAAACCCCACAGACACATGCTTCTCGGGGCCTGCCAATCATAATGGCCATCACGCACTTTTCCCCACTCCATTGCAAAGGCGAACGTGTGACCTGGTCCTACTTGAACACAGGAGTGTGTTCCTTTGGCTAAGTGAACAGCCCCAGTGATGAGCCTGCGGCTCAGATAGAGTCAATCAGAACTCTTCATTGGAGCTAACAGAAGGGCACAGAGAGTGAGAATCAAGCTTGATGTCACCTGTGGAAATATCAGAGTGGATGTGGTCATTATCACTCCACCCCACAGAAAGATGTGAAGTAGTAAGAAGGAAAATGCTGATTATATTATTTGAGAAATCAATGAAGACACAAATATCTCTGGACTTCCCAGACATGTAAGCTGATAAATTTAAACTTTTGCTTATGTTTATTTGAAGTAGTTGTCTATTATGTGAAAGACGGATACAGAAATTGGTACCAGGATATGGTCTATCGCAAGTAATAGGCAGCAAAATATTGACTTCCCTGAGGTAAGGTAAAGCTCCGTCATTCCCAGCAGGGATGCTGTCAGTCCTTGTTATGGGCAGTAAAGCAATGAATTAAGCCATCCCCAGCTGTATGTTAGAGCTCAGATTATGAGTGGACTGGAGGATGGAGTTTTATCAGGAGAAGTAGAAAAATAGCAAGGTATTGTAGTGTGTTAACTAAATCTTAAGACATTCCTTACAGTGCAAGGAAGAAAACAGCTTTCAGTTAAGCTTGACTCTATAAGAGAACTAAGTGCACAGCATAATTTTCTTATGAGAGTATAAGTCTCCCTGGTAATAGCATCTATGATAGGTGCTGTGATGAATCGTTCAGCAATTATATCTTTTTTTATTTATTTACACTCTTGCTTCTGTTCCATATATTTCCATATTGCTTTACATTTTTGACTTTTAAATTCAATTTCATCTTTCTGTTTGATTTTTAAAATGAAATTTACCTTTTATTGCAATATTCCATTTGTATGTACTTCCTACAAAGTTCTATTAAAAATACAAGAGATACTTAATTTCTTGTTCTAGGATTATTGTTTTATTATTAAGGGCTGAAGCCATATGTTTTGCTCATAATCCTTTCTTTACATTTCCTCCTGAGAATTACTGGAAACATGCTTTCCTATGAATCATTGCTCTAGGTTCAATTCTGTATCTTCCACAATATTTATAAATGTATAATGTCATACAAATTTTATATATTATATATATATATATATATATTTCTTTTTTAAAACCATCATACTGCAGAGAATTAGGCAACTTGAATTGCCAGTTTGGTGTTTGTGTCTATTCTGTAGATTACCGTATTCTACAGTATAATTTACTAGAAATAGATGGCATTTATCAGAGCTAAATAAGTCAAAGAAATATATAATAGTGCCATGTTCTGATAATCACCATGAATATTGAAATGATTATTAAAATGCTTAATCAAGAATGGAGCTAATTTTCAGAACTTTTCTATTTTTTTGAAGATGTTCCACAAATTGTTCTTATCCGATAATCCAAAGATAACCCCCATGTTTATGTTCTCTCCATTTCTAAACATGGCAAAGCACAGAGAATGAATTTGAAAAGTTAAAGGCACAAAGTATTCAAAAATATTACATTAAATGTTAAATTTTTTAGGTTAACTCCACACCTCCATAATTATGGTGAAATAATACCTTAGTTAATAATTTATATATTTTCTCATGCCTCTGTAGTTATATTTTGCATAACTTAATTTCAGTACCACAACCAATTATCCAAAGGCATGATAATCAAAATCCTGGATATGTAAGTTCCTAAAGTTAGGAAAGTGAATTAGAGTGTAACTGAAAATTCTGATCAGATCAGTACTGACATAGATCTGATATTTAAAGTGTAAAGTGTGAGTCAAACCTCTATATGTCAGTTCCCCACATTGTATTTTTTTCCAATAGACTCAGACAAATATTTCTATAGAATTTCAAATAGTATACAATGTAGTCTAAACATAATTTCTCACTGGTGTTTCTAAACAGGAATTTTTGTAATACTCTTTGTTTTGCAACTACGGTAACTGGTATTTATTAATATAAGAGAGAATATATACTGAAAATGTTCCTATATGCATAGTACACAGAATGATGTGGCTCAGAGTTTAAGATATTTAAATTTTTGATATTAGTATGTATATCAATGTATAGTAAAATTCTTTCAATTATCAGTATCTGCATATATCTGCACATATATATATGTATGTGTCTGTTTATATATATATATATATATATATATATATACATACATATATAAACTAACTTTATAGGGTACTCACAAAAGAGATTTTGTTATCAAAGAAATTTAGGGAATTCAGGATTTAAAAATACATTCAAGATGAGGATAGAACATTCAGATTTGCCCCATTTATTTTACCATGGACACTTTTCTAATGCAGTCATCGAACAACCTGGCAAGGATATTGTATTAGTCAGGGTTCTCTGAACAAACAGAACCCATAGGATATACACATACAGATATAGATAACTATGAGGAGATTTATTATGAGAATTGGCTCACATGATTGTGAAGGCCCAGAAGTGCCATAGACCTGCTGTCTGCAAGCTGGAGAACCAGGATACCAGCGGTATAATTCATTCCATGTCTGAAAACCTGAAAATGAGAAGAGGCAAAGTCCTATGGCAGGAGAAGATGGATGGCTCAGCTCAAGGAGACAAAGAGAGAATCTGCCTTCCTTTCTTTGCTCTTCAGGCCCCCAATGAATCGGATGGTGCTTGCCCACTTTGGTGGGGATGGACTTCTTTAATCAGTCAGTTGATCTAGTGCTAATTTTTTTTAAAGCACCCTCATGGACACATCCAGAAATAATGTTTTACCAGCTATCTGGGCATCACTTAACCCAGCCAAGTTGACACATAAAATTAACTACCACAAGCAATGTTCTGAACAACAAAACATATTGCATTATATGAATATTCACATTTTAAAGACAAGGTCTTTAATTCTAGAGCTAGTATTAAAATGATTTCATTATATTTAATAAATAAATGATTTCATTTTAAATTTTAAATTAATTTTAAAATGTAAACTATGTTAATGTGCTATAGTTATTAGTAAATATTTATGAAGCAAATACTAGAGAAGCACTGAGTAACATTTGATAGACAAGTATAAAAGTATCAGCCATTCTTTTTAAAGAAACTATATTCAAGAAATATACTGCTTTATTTCATATGTATATGTCTGCATTTGAAAAAAAAGTATCTAAATATATTCATAACTGTATCCATAGGTAAAAATACTTTGAAGAAAGAATAATTACTACTCAGTTGCAAAAAACAATGGTAATCTAGCACCTCTTGTATTATCCTGGATGGACCTGGAGCCCATTCTACTAAGTGAAGTATCACAAGAATAGAAAAACAAGCACCACATGTACTCACCATCAACTTGGTACTAATTGCTCAACACTTACCCTTGTGCACATATGGTAGTAACATTCATCGAGTGGGAGAGGGAGGAGGGGATGGGTATATTCACACCTCATAGATATGGTGTGCACCGTCTGGGAGATGGACATGCTTGAAGCTCTGACTTGGGCAGGGCAAAGGTGATATATGTAACCTAAACATTTGTACCCCCATAATATTCTGAAATAAAAAAAAAGAATAATTACTTTTGGACACTTTGGAAAACATTTGTGCAAAGAATAGGATTTTGCTAGATTTAAAAGGAGGACATGTTTTCTTTAGATAATATTTTCTTTCGGTTAAGACAGCAATTCATTTTACTGCAAAATAATTTTAAATTAAATAAAACTTACTCATTTTTACCACGTAGACATAACCACTTTTAATATTTCAATGTAACTTGTCAATATAGCTTGATTTAAAATAAAACTGCATGATATGCAATTTCTGTTATTTTTTCTTATTTAATTTTACAATTTAATTATAGGATGCCATTATCATAAGTGTTGCCAATATTCTTAATGCTGTAATAATGTGATTTCACAATTAATGAACATTTATGGGTATATCATGTTTTATATGTTTCTTTTTAACAGAGTTGTTGTAAAGACTATCTTTTCTCAATTAAGTTGTACAGATATTTAGTGTGTGTATTAATTTCCTAGGGCAGCTGTAACCAAGTACCACAAACTGGATGGCTTAAATACCAGAAATTTATTCTTTCAAAGCTCTGGAGCTAGAAATCTGATTCTTTAGAATTTGCCTGATTAGTTGTTATTTTTTTTAAAAAAGGTGCTACAGACATGTTTCATTTCTAAACTTCAGATACACAGAGAGGAGAAAAAATCTAATTATTGCATAACTTTAATATGCATGTATTTTATTAAAGTAATAACACATTTTAATTACATGAATCCTTGCTCCTCTGCAAAGTGTATATAGTCAATGTTTTCCTAAACATTAAGAGGTAAATGCCCACATTAATAATGTTCTTACTTTTAATAGTTTGGCCTTCTGTAAGTACAATCAAAAAGGTTTGTCATTGATATGAACATTCTATAAACACCTATAAGAGTTAGAGAAAAATATTTATTCATTACGAAATATATAATTTACTGTATTCTTCATAAATAATCACAATACTCAATAACAAATTCAAAGGAAAGAAATCAGTTGTCTTCCTTCACTCATTTCCAGTCACCAGTCAACTTCGTTTCTCTTCTGACCAGCGAATCGCCCAGTATTTGCTGAGCCTGTTCTTATAGTATCACTGAGGTTTCAATGTCTTAAATTGCTAAAATCACTTCCAAAGTGACCGAAGTCAATAACGTTACTCTGCTCCTGATATATCTCCGTATTTTAGCTGTGAGTCCTACAGTGATTTTAATCAGCTTTCTGAGTCAAAATAGTTTTTTCTTTTTTCTTTTAACCTTCATTTGGGGGCAACAACTTTCTACTTCATAATTTTATGTTAGTAATGTGTTCTTTATGTATTTATTTGTCATCTTATATACTCTGGAAATCTGGTTTTAGATACAATTAAAACTGATCTTTGTTTACTGCCATTTGAACCATGAAATTTGGTATCAATTTGTGACCTCTTTCAACATTTCATATCTCTCAACTACAAATAGTTTTTCTCCATCCTACATGGATTTATGTGTATGTCCTTTTTCTTTGGTGAATATACTTTGTTTTCTTCCTCTAAATGCAGCCCCTAAAATTCCATAAGACTGCCCAAAATCCTTTCTAAAAAGGCATCTATAAAAATCCAACATCCCTAATAAAAAACATTCTGCATATTCCTACTTTTACAGATTGTTTTCATAGAAGTCATATTACCAATTATATTGTAGTTTATTCGGCCATTATTATTGTTTTGCTTTCCATAAACTGTACACCAGAAATGTCGGATCCAGAAAAATATTGATTTTGAAAGATGTGCCATTGAATTGTGGTTAGACAGTGTATCTAGTCTAATGCCAAAGCATCCATTATTTGAAGACAATACTTAAAACATATTTTACTGAGGGCTAGGAGAATTTTTTCTGCTTTATAGAAAGAGATTATTATCAATATTCTTTTATCCTTTAAGTAATATAATGGAGTGAATATGAATAAGTGCTAAAGTGCAAAGCAAAAAGATGCTGCCTAAAAGAACATCTGATAATCACTCATTCTGTGATATTTTTTATCTTTCCTTCATTACACAATGTATATGTGTGTGTGTGTGAGTTTGTGTAAATATTTGTGGATTCATATTAAATAAATCTGGCAGATTCTAATTTCCTGGCCAAATTTTGAATATCTTTATAGAACATACAAATATAAGTATGTATATTTACACATTTTGATAAATTTAATATATTTTTGCTAAACAGATTCTTGAAAAGTCATAAAAGAAGACAGAAGTTTATTTTCCTCACATAAAACATTCTGTTCAGTCCTGGCTGGTTGGACAGTTTAGTCCGTTAACTTATTCAGGTCCTTCCACTTGCTGTGTCCTCACAGGATCTCGTCACCTCTGTTCGAAGCTGAGTTGATCTGAAACCCGAGACCCTGGAATTCTGTGTTGGAAACCCCGAGGCCACATTTTGACAAAGGGGATTCCATTAAGGGAGTCTAAGTCGATGAAACTCCAGCCCCATTCCACATTAATCTGAATGTGACAAAAACTTTATATTATTTTTTTCCAAAAGCTTTTCTTTTAAAAGTAATAACCTGCTTTTAATAAAAGTTTCCAAGCGAATAAGTTAATCAGGTTACTACGCAGGCCTTGCGATGTGAGTGTTTTGATTGGGCTGGAGAGGAACAAGAGAGGTTTTGTGACTGGATCTAAAATCCTGGCCTAAGAGTTCTGTGTGTCTGCCACGTGTGCTGTGGGAAGACTGGGAAAGATGTTGGATTCGAGGACTTGCCTGCCAGACCCATTAGCAGGGTTTTGCTAAAGAGCCACGTTCCTCCATGCTTTTGCCATGCAGACGCGGGATGGAGCAGCATGAGCAGCATAAACAAGGACTTGGTGCTGTGGTGACCCAGTCACCAACAGTGCTGCGTGGAGACAACTACTGAGGAGTTGAATGTGAAGGTTCACAGAATACCTTTTAAATGTGTTCCATATCATAGTACAAATAGTACTATGTTCAAATTTGAACAAATAGTTCAAATTCTTTGAACATTGTAAATCTAGAATATCAACTTCTGAATAAGATAGCAAAAACAAATTTGGACACTTTGAAACATTTGCATATTTCCAAGAATCTGATTTTTTTCCCTCTAAGATTCTTCCAATTCACTATTTATAATACCTTGGTGTATACTAGTTTGGTTCCTAATTTTTCCCTGCTGAAAATTTAAGGAGAGCAGGGAAAGAGAAAGAAATACAACATGCTTGCTTCCACCTAAAGTCAAAACTATGTATTATTTAATTTCTAAATCATTTAATATTTAGATTCCATACTTTCTCTTAAATTACTGGCTACTCTCAAGAAAATGGGCTGTTGTATATAATGTGCAAGTTCAAATTAAAGCAGGTAATAACCATCAAATTGGTATTAACTGATCAACACTTAAGTGCACAGATAGTAATAACATTCATCAGATGTCAGGCAGGTGGGAGTGGGGAGGAGGGGATGGGTATATTCACACCTAATGGGTGCAGCGCACACCGTCTGGAGTATGGACACGCTTGGAGCTCTGACTTGGGTTAGGCAAAGACAATATATATAACCTAAACATTTGTACCCCTGTAATATGCTGAAATAAAAAAAAAAAAGCACTAAAGCAGGTAATATATTTCTCTTCCACACCCTTTCCTTTAAGTATCTGATATGTAAGATTTAAGATGGGCTGGTCAACAGATAGAAACCTTCTCAAATGTAAATCGAAATGTTAACCTATTGATACAGCTTTTGGAGAACTTGTCTTTGGCATGAAACAATAATAAATTGTGCCCCTCAGTCACTGACATTACCGAAACCTCTATGTCTTTTCCCTACAAGCAGAGAGAGTGTCTCATATAAGCAGCTAGCTCCTAAAAAGGAAGAAAGCAAGAGGAATTGATGTGAGTGTGTTCACTATTTTCACTCAATCCCATCAACCTCACCAACCAAACAGGACATGTTTCATATCCTATGAAGGAGTGAGAGGACAGAGAGGGCCTGGGAGTGTTACTCTAGCAGAAGTTTTCTTCACATGGAAAGAAACATCAGAATTATGGAGTACAAATTCTTCTTCTGTGGTTTATGGTTTAAAATATTCAAACATCAAACATTTAATGTGACTGCCAATGATTCATCAGGAAACATTAGTTTCATTAATAAAAACAAAGTCTCTTTTTCCCCTCTGAGTCCATTTTATTGAATCTTTGTTTTGGAAAAAATTGAGGGCATGTAATATTTTTATATTTTACAGTTATATATAGATTTTCTTTTTTGCAGAATGAGTGACATTTTTCAGTGGAAATGTATTTTGGAAACATGAAAAAGCCAAATTTATTTGCTTCTTTATAAAAGCTTCAGGATTTAAAATTATATCAATTATTATTTTTGAGAGTTCTTTTTAAAAAATAATTTATTTTTAATGAATTATTTTTAAGTAAAATGATGTTTTAATCATAAAATAAAATGTGCTTATGACAAAAAAAGAAACAATACAAAAAGCTCAAAAAGCTTAAAGAAGCTAAGCAAATGAGTAAGAAATCTAACTATTCAGGGATAAAAGCTAACATTTGGCTCATATTTTTTCAAATAACTGAGGGAAGTTCTTATAGTATCGTCTTTTTTTTTTTCTTTCTAAGCACCTAGTAAAGAATTCATGATTACAGTACTAAAAAGCTAATGATACCTGAGTTAACCTTTTACAGATTCCTGATGGAAAACTGTTGAATATAAGTAACAAACTAAAATCATGTAAAGTGTCACCAGGCCTAGGAAACCAAAGAAGTGTCCTGGGTTAGTGTTACATGTTAATAGTTCATAGAATGTGTCTGAAGCAAATTACAAGGCACTAGATATATACTTACTAATTTAATTATTTACTTGGCATTGAAGTAAATGTATATACATCAGAATGCACAAAGGTCAGGGCTGTTTATTGAAGGGTGAAGCTATAAAAGCTATATAAAAAGTTAAGTTGTGATCCTTGAGTAGATAAATTTATTTTCTGGAATGGTAATGGTAACTAAAGATATTCATACATTCTGATATTATAATGGTTAAAGTATTTTTCTATGGTACATCATGCCTATGGCTTTAAATAAGTGTGGTTAACATTTAATTATTTATGATTCTTCATAGAATGTTAAAATGTTGGATATATTATTTCTATATGCATCTTTGAAAAAGTTTATATATACAATTTTACCAGTAAAAAATAAATGCAGCCCTATTAAGTTAAGCCCACGGTAATCTAAAAACATCTGCCATTAATGGGGCCTTGATTACTGTTTTTAATCAAAGATTCCCATCCGGTATCATCAAGAGACATAAACAAAGATACTGAATATAATCCTACTGCTCTGTTCTTTATGGTGTGCATTAAAAACCAGTGAGACAGCAACTAATATAAAATAATTTGAAACATTTCTCTGAATTGTCCTAGAAATATCACAACACTCATTCTCATTGGTTTCTTCTTTAATTTGCAAATTATTCATAAATTCTGTGTGGGGGTGGTGCGCAGGCTTATTTTGCAAGCGAGCCCTTAATGATCAGTCCTCATTCTGCTTACTCTTCCTTTCTCCTTGGTGCTTAATGATTACAGCCTGTTTCATCACACTGTAGCCTGGCATTTTCCTGCCTGATGTTGCCACTTTTGAAAAGTCTAACTCCTCGCATTTATTGTACTTCTCTTTAAAAATAATTTAAGCATTATGGTTAGAAATCTATTAAATATTTATACAGACTATTAATTATTAATTTATATTAAGCAGATCCGACTTAACATTTCCTCTCTCCTCTTGTCTGAAATGTTGGTTTTCTTCCCAGACAGTTCGTTCCACTCTATACTTTCCCAGCTGGGCATGCCATGGTGAGTCTCACTAAAGTGGTTACTATACCTCATTAGCTCTTTGTAAAACCTGTCTTGAGAACTTCAGAACTGGATCCGTAACTTCCCAACATGCATTCCCCCTCATTTCTCACAGGGGCCTTAAACTCGGTACACCCACAAAGTGTTATCTCTCTCTCTTCAAACTTGCTCCTCCTATATTATTCTTGGTCTTAACTTCTGTCTCTGATACCACATGTGTTCTATGATGGCATCTTTATACATGAATGACCATTTAGTTCTTACTAAAAGACAGAGACATAGACGCTAGTTATGGCTGTGATTGGAGAATTTCTGGAGATTGTGCTTCTGTGTTAATTATCTGGGTGCCAGGCCAGGGGTAGTGCTTGCTACAGGACTAAAGGGCTCATTCTAATGTTTCCTTGGTCTCATTCTCCACCAGGAGCAAATCTATAAGAAGAGGGAAAATCACACTGATGTGGAGCTTCTTCATTCTGCCCTTCAAAAAGCAATAACTCATGCTCATCTCAGTAGAAGATAGTTTTTAAGAAAAATAAAGCCTCTTGAAAAATGCTCAACATTTTATATAATTTTTTTGTGTACCAGACTTCTGAATTTTTGCCATCTAGCATCCTATGGAGAGAGAGATTGTAATAAGCAACTAGTTTCAATGAATGTCCAAATGGTTAGGTAGGCTTTGCTACATGGAAAGAACAGAAAAAGGCCTTAGAAGACTTCATGGGCTACAGGGCTTGAAGAGAGTATTCGTAAAATAATACTGCCTTATCCATTTCTCTCTTCCCTCTCAATAATCCTCACTCACTCTATAGCTTGTGTTGACTGCAAGGAGCAGAGTCTAGCATCATTATTTGCTGACTGTCAATACCTGTAGACCCACACAGTAGTCATCAGTGAAAGTGAAAAGAGCATTGGGACATTGACAGATTACGTGGTGAGTGGAAAAGGTAGGCATGGCAGCTGTTTATAGACTGGACTCTGGAAAAATAAATGCAAGTATGGGCTGGATGGTCACCTCGTGATACCTCCAGTCTGATGAAGGCCCCTCATTAGTATCCACTGATTAGGGACATGAGAGACAAAGTTGTACTTGCCTCAGGAAAACCTTTGAAAGAGGCATCAGCTGAAGACCTAAAATCTACATCTAATGTGCCATATGAAAAAACCACCACTGTATATTTGCAGTGCAGTGGAATTAAACTGTCTGGTGTTAATGAGAGAAACGGTGACAGAGAAGGAGAATACAAGCTGAATACTGATGCGTGATACTTAACGGTGGCCATACGTGAAAGGAAAGAGAAGAGGTAGGATGAGAGAAGGCGAGAAGGCAGACCAGACTCCTCTCACAATTCTACAAATGCCTTAGAGGAGAGGGCTGTTTAGCACTTCATTCCTTAGCCCTTACCTGGTTCTCATAATTGCTGGTCTCCAAAACACAAAGACAACAAATTTTGGTAAATCATATATTCTATGTTCTTGAGAGATTATCTCTTAAAAGTTATTTGCAGGGGTGACTTTTACAGACAAATTATCAGGTCCCATCCTGCGGATGAAATTTTATTAGGTAAAATGGAATTTTCCAAAAAGCATGGAAGGTAAGGAAACAAAGGTGTATAAACCAATGGTTTTAAATTACCCCCTACTTAATAACAGAGTGTTCACCTTTTTTTATGGACAGGTTCAACTCATATTTTGGCCCTGCTCTAAGTGTGGCTGCAACTAGCTTTGTTTCCTAATCATGATAACTACAAAGTCTGAGAGTAGCCATCAGTGTCTCCCTTGTAGGGCTCTTTTTTAACAGTGAGTTACTAACCCACCAGTTCAGGAATGCATTGCAGGGAAACAGGTAGGTGATAATAAGGCCTGTTCATTTCTTGATTATGATCATTGTGCCATCTCTTTTTAGAGAGGAACAATATCCAATACTGGGAAATGAAAGGTCCTAAAATCGAAGTGGATCAAAATCTACACTCTTAGGAGATATTGATGAGACCAATGAGTTTATTTTTTGAGTTTATTTAGAGAACCTTTACTAAGGGGGGTATCCCTCTCTTTGTAGAGATCAGTCCTACTATGAAAAATCAATTTGCATACAACATATTTCTTGTTTGGATGTACTATTTATATTGTTCTCTGTGTAGTGGAAGAGTGAGATCCTTTGCTATCTTGTCTTTCTTTGACTGCCTCCCTGGTCACACAACTGTGCTTGAATCCCTCTGCTAATAACCTTGGGTACACACCGCCTCACCTGTGCCCTGTTCCCCTCTCCCAACCCTGCCTTGGGAACATTCTATTGTATCTAGTTGAGAGTTCTTTATTTATTTCTATCTTATAGACCCTTCTTCCATTGACTGCCAAGTAACTTAGACATAAAACTGTTACACACCTATGTTAGGTGTACTGATTATTATGGTTAGAATTACAGCTACAGTCCTAACTCTATATTCTGACTTTGTGTTTTTTACTTAATCATGCTTCTGATTTATATTATAATATTATCCATCACAGCTTACATACTTTTGTATTCGGCCTGAAATCTTCTCTGGTACAATAGTAAGAAGAAATCAAAATAAATGAAAGTATCCTTTTTTCCCCTAGAGAGATTCATTATTTTTCCTGCCTTTGAATTAAACTAATTGTTTGACTAAATTGACCAGTTCTGTGAATGATGAAAAGGGCTGGTTCATTATTCTCAAACAAAAGTCCAGGTACTAAAACTAAAGGCATAATCATAAGATATCATCAAATTCTATGTTCTGCACTTGTCCTTGAATGTTACCAATATTAGCATTATGGTATTTTATTGAATTTTAGATGTTGGGCTATTTACGGGTATGGAATGACTAACAGCTTGTAACATGCCAATATAAATCCTGCTTTTAAGTAAGATTGGGAGCTGGAATAATTTCTGAAATTTAGGGAGGGAGATACTCTATGAGTTCCGTTATTTTCTAATGAGAATATTTTTCTATTAATCTGTTCTTCTAAAAATCTGCAAAATACGGTGTCTTTGGGAAAAAGCCAATAATCAACTGAAATAAATTTAATTTCTTTAGTTCTTTTGATAAAAATAAGTTGGTTCTTTCAAGTCAATCATGTGCATTGATTACAAAAGATAATAGCACACTCTATTTTTTGCTTTGAACATTTTGTTGTCAGTTGTTGTTATATGTTGAATCTGAATAGTCTGAGAATAATTAGTTCTGTCAAAAGAGATTTCTTCTTATAGTTTTCCTTCCCACACCTGATGTATTAGAGGAGACAGGGGTTAAAGAAGAAAACCAGGTTGAGTCTGTCTCACATATTTTTGTTTTAGTTCTTCTCAGAGGCAGTAATTCATGCCCGCCTCTAGGTAACCAACCCCCAAAGAATGTATGTTATGCCTGGGATAACAGCAGGACAAAATCACTCACTTTACTTCTTTTTTGTATTAACTTATTTTGGGATTTTCCTACACACTCCACACATATGGATAATATATTTCATTGGACATATGTAATTTACTGAGCTTTATTATTACTATGAAACCCAATTATTATAGAAAAAGAAAGATTGCTTCCATAAATACTCTCATGCTAATCTTATTTCAGACTAGCATTGCAGGTAGTATGCCAGGTATAATGCGTGCTTGGTAGGTGTAAGGTAGGAGGAAATTTTTCTGATACAAGAGAGATGCTTACACAGCCAAGGAAATTCAGGAAGCATGCTGTGGCATTTTTGTGTTTGCTGTTTCTCTTGATTTGCCTTATTAATGATAGAGAAGTAAATAGATAATGAAAAGTTTAGAGTAATAAGAATAGCTGCATATTTATTAAATAAGAAGAGTGTGTATGATGATTTAAAAATACATTTTAGATATTGGGTTTCTGAATCCAATAGTTTGAAGATGTGTGCAACTAAGAAGGGTTGACGTGTATAATTAGAATTATAAGAAGATTGAAATGCATTTTATATTTAGAAGTATATTAATCACAATTTTAAAATACGCTCTGCAAGTTCTCTATTTGACTATGTTGTCACCAGTATGTGTGTCTGTATAGAATGTCGTACCTTGATGGAAATGTTCAAGTAACTTTATCCTTTTTACTCTTAATTGTGTATATTTTATGTATAACTGCTTTTCAATGATAATATTAATTGCAATAATCCAAGAGTAAAAATTCTATAGGATATAGGATGTATACATATGTTTGAAAGGAACCAAAGGAACATATAATCATGCACGTATTTACTCCTGCTTCTTACAAAGCAAAACCTCAGTTTTGGCAGTATCCATTGCACTCTGGTTGCTCCTTGGAAATTTCCTATGACTTCTGTTTTTTAAAGATAAAATGTCCTAATTATGTCAATAAATTTGTTCCATTTTATATTATTTACTATATTCCTCTCCATTGTCCCAAAGCAGAAAGTTTGTGCTCTGAGTAAATTTTAATAGTGGATGTGTATGTGTTTGTATGACTTCTGAAAATTTTCTATAAAAACAGGCAAATATTTCTTCCAGTATTAACTTAAGCAAAGCTGGGAGTGAGTAATACACACCAGTTTAAAGATAGAATTCAGAATGGAGTTTTATCTGTTCCCAATAAAGCACAGGGAGGGGAGCAGAAAAGAGAGGATGAGATTCCTGAGAGTAGGAAACCATCTATCTGTAAAGACAACTGCTTACCTATTTGTGCAAAATACAGCACTGAGATTTAAACTTGCCCAATTTATAGAATAATCCTAAATAATGAGAGGTGTTTCCTAGACTTTCATTGTTAAATTACTAACCGTGGCTTTGAGATAATATTTTAATTCAAAAGCTAGTATTAGAGGATTTTGTCTTGAACAAAAAAGATACATTTTTGTTGGAAGGGATAAAGAGACTACATAATTTCCACAAAAGAGACTATGGGCATAAGTGCCCCAAACTGGGGCTTTGCTTTAAAAGATGGAGAAAGAAGTGGTTGTGAGGAGACTACTAGAAGCAAAGGAGACCAAAACTCTGCATCCAATTTGTTCTCTGAGAGCTGGTGAACTCATTAATTTTTGGGATAATGGAAAATTATCCACTATAATGGACAAGTAGAGTTTGAATTCTTAAGAAGCCTTCATCTTGGCAGTCACTGCCCCAGAAGCTATGCCTGAGGGAACCTAAGACAGACCACATTTAAATGGACCACACTGGGCTAGATGATGGGCATCTTGTATAGAGATCACGACGTGCTGAAGACTAGAAGTTTCTCTACCTGTTTCTGATCCACATAGTTCCCTTTCCCCAGATTTGGAGTGGATTTTGTGCTCACATGTGATTGAGATTGCATTTTCACCCTAGTGGGACCTTACAGTCACAAATAATTCAATTTAGAAAAGTGAAATAATGTATGTTTATCTCTTTAGTGTTTGGCAGAGTAAAATAAATATAAATTATAAGTTCTAGTAGGATTTGATCAGAGAACTATTACTCTACAAATGATATACAATAAGCAGTTTGCAATTGTGGGCTGGTTAAGAAGCCTATGCAAATTGGTTGACCTTGCATCTGAAGTAGGGCCTGCAGTTGCTATAGGTAAGCCAGGTTGGCAGTCGGGGCATGCAGTGGGGCTGAAAAAAATACAAATTAGAACCTATAGGATGAATTAAAACCTATAAGAACCAACTGGAACCTACATTTGTTTCCTACCATCTCCAACCTACGTGAAGCGAACAATCTGCAGGAAAAGCCGGCACCTTTCCCCACAGGGTTGGACACAATGGCTCAGGACTCAGAGAAGTCAAGAAAGAAAGATCTCATTGGGCCCGGAAGAGCTGCAGCCCTGCATAGAGCCCACACAAAGTGAGTTGGCAGGTTTTGTATGAGCTGGTCGAGGGTCTAATCCCTTCCACTGGACTTTAGTACATAAAAATGACTACTCTTTAATTTTTGCCCTAAAAGTGACACTTATATTTCTCTTATATCCAACCCCAATCTGGAACTGCACAAGGAATGGAGTCTGGGTAAATGTCATTTCAGCTTTGCAAAATAGTCACAGGATAAAGCTATCACAGTCTACCTTTGTCAACTTGGCATCCTGCACACCTCCTTCACCTTTATTTCATTTCCAAATAAACACAACAGCAAAATCATGCTACCACCAAACTCACTGTCATACAACTGAAAAACATGCTATTGTCTTCCCACAGGAGATGAAATGATCTCTTTATCCATCCTGGGTGATTATCATTCCCCTACTAGCTGATCACGTACCCCCTTTGAGATGCTCTGTCTTAAATTTTGAGATATAAATTTAAATATTGTTACTACATTTAGGGTTTGCAGATAGGGAATAAGAAAGAGCAAGAAAATAATTGGTCAATATATACACAAACATATTTAAAGAATAGAATTACTCAGAACTATTACAGTGCTTATTTCCATGTCTTGTTATATGATGTTAATGGTATCTGTGACTCTACTTTTCCACAACCATTCCATTTCCCTTTTCCCTTAGCAAGCACCTCAACCATTTGTAGTCCCCTGTCTGGTGGCGTGGCCTAAACCTTCACGGTTGAGGATTTCTTGGTCACTCACAGTTGTGCATGGATTGGGAAGATACAGCTTACCACTGACTTTTTTTTTTTTTTTTTTGACACAGAGTCTCGCTTTGTTGCCCAGGCTAGAGTGAGTGCCATGGCGTCAGCCTAGCTCACAGCAACCTCAAACTCCTGGGTTTAAGCGATCCTACTGCCTCAGCCTCCCGAGTAGCTGGGACTACAGGCATGCGCCACCATGCCCGGCTAATTTTTTCTATATATTTTTAGTTGGCCAGATAATTTCTTTGTATTTTTAGTAGAGACAGGGTCTCGCTCTTGCTCAGGCTGGTCTCAAACTCCTGACCTTGAGCGATTCACCCACCTCAGCCTCCCAGAGTGCTAGGATTACAGGTGTGAGCCACCATGCCCAGCCCCATTGACTTTTATAATATTGCACACCTCTCAATACTGAGTTGCCCAAAGAGATTGCTTGCCTTCTAGATACACTTCTCATTGTGCAATTTGTGAAAATTTTTACTGGATTACTGGAAGTAATAGAGATAAGGACCACTCTTTGTTTCTGTCCCTTAATGTCTAGATCCATGGGTCTTGGCAATGTGAAAAACAACATTGCACATTTCACATCCTAGAGGACAGTATTACAGGCTTACAAAATATTGCCACTAGCTGATATGGTAAGCAACTCTTCAGAAGTCCATTTTTCTAGGATATCATGTCAACTACTTCAAGGCAATTGATTGGAGACATAAGACCAATTAATTTCATGCATTAGGTGCCATTGTTTTATTCCATTTGCTGTAAAATTAGTTCCTGGTCATAAGCAATGTTGTATGGAATATCAACACAGAGACATTCTGTAATTTTATAGGTGGTGGTTTTAGAAGAACCATAGTGGACAGAGAAGGAAAATCCACATCCAGAGAAAGTGTCCATGCTAGTGAAAGCACAGATTTGCCTCTTGCATTATGGAAATGGTCCAGTGTAACTAACCCATCACTAAGGGCTACCTGACCCCCAAGGGAAATGTTGCCTTATCAGGACTCAGTGGCCTCTTCTTGGCAAGTTAGGCCCTCAACAATGGCTGTAACTAGATTGGCTGCATGAGTGGAAGTTCACATCACTAAATCCATACCTGTCCATACATCATAATGGGCACTTTTATAATGATACCATTGGGCAAAGGTGGGGTGGCTAGAAAAAAAAATGAAAACCTCCATCAAAAGAATAAATCAACTGGTCCCTTTGATTGTTATTTTGCTCCTCTGTTAAGACTTCTCTTTGTTGAGAATTTGCATAGGGCATGAATATATTCATATGCTCTTTCAATTCAGAGAGTTATTTTACCATTCCTCTTCCCTGGGCTTTCTTGTCAACAATTTTCTAATAGTGATTCTTTATTTCCCCTTCCATCCATTACCAAACTATTAGCCACTGCACAATAGTCCATGTAGATTGTTCCTCTACTCATGCATTCTTGCAGACAAAGGGAATGACCAGGTGCATTGCTGAAGGTTGTGCTCAGTAGGAAGTGTATTATTTACCTCTATTTCAAGTATTACCTGTGGTGGGGCTGTAGCACTTTAGCTCTCCTCTTGCAGGTACTATCATGTAGCATCTTCTGCAACACAGACTCAGTTTTTCTTCACCTGAAAAACATTTATATAGTCTTGACTTACAGATTGTAACAGGCATAGAGGTCATGGGCATTTGAACCATTTACTCATACAACTTACTGTATCTTTAGGACATGCTAGAGCTGGATCTAGCATATTTCATTTCCACTTGAGAGGATGTCTGGGGTCTTTCTTAATGGAGCTGCAACACATCTGTCCCAAGACTCAGAGAATACATGTGATAAGATAGAGTGGGAGATGGAGAAGCTATGGCTCCTGCCAACAAGGTGAGCTAGCAGATCAGTGACAATGATACGAGATACCACAATGCCTGGTACCCCATGCAGACCACAGCATGAAAAAATTATTTTGTATGTTTATTATGTTTTATTTCTTTGGCATATCACACATAAGTTCCTTCTACTTATGTGTTTGTTTCTAAACAAACAAATAGTTTGTTTCTAAATATCTTTTACCCATTTTTGCTATAACACCATTTTCACTTTCCAAGGAGAGGCCAATATTATAAGCAACATAGACTCCAGCTTCTACTCTCAGTTGTACACATAGATTGCAGGACCCAGCGTTCTACAGAATGTTATGACAGCAAAACACCACACAGTGTCTCGTATAGCTGAAGGCAAGGAGGTGGGATCAGATTTCCGGAAATAAAATCTCAAGTCTTGAAAACAATAAATTTTCTCCAAAGCAATAAATATTGTGGTACATTTCAGCCATGCTGAATACCAAAATGTGCTATTTTCCAGTGACTTAAATTATGTGAGTTTGCCTGTCAGAATGTTGTCAACAATAAATAGATCCTCACTGCCCCTTAATAAATATTCAACATGGCAAGATGGTAAGCCAAAGTCCGGTTTGCCATACCCAAAGAATTTCAGCACTGGAAGAAATGGTAGGAATCTTCAACTTCAAACCTCTCATTTTACAGTTGGAAACTGAGACTCACCAAAGTAAAATGATTTTCTCAACAATACCTAGGGAAAGAACCAGACCTAGAGATGAGATGCTGTGTCTCTTAGGCCAACTTCAGAGTCATTTTTACATTTCATAAAACGAGTTGTGCTCTATATACATCAATTCTATTGGCACAATTAGAAATAAAGTAAAACCCAGTCTGGGGGGGAGAATAGAAATTACTATAATTGTTCTTCTGTCCTGTTTTTGAGGCAAAAACACAGCGCTTTCTACATCCGTGGTAGTTAGGCAGGTTCATTGGATTAATTCTGGCTGGTGGACAGTGAAAGGAAGTGGCATGTATCACATTCAGAGGGAGCAGTAAGGGCCATCTCTAGCTTCCCTGTTATGGTGGACGCATCCTGCTGAGGTGGAGAAACTTGATGACTAACTTCATCCACATTCCAGAGCTTTCACCTGGGAAAGGCAATGACCTACAGGGGACAGTGTGTGAGTGAAAATCAAGGTCTGTTTTGTTATACCACTGAGATTGGAGGGTGTGGCTGTCTACTATGGCCCTATACTCTATCTTACCCTCACTAATATATTTCCAAGTATATTTATTTTAAAAACTAAGTGATATGTACAGACTTGGAAGAACAACTAATGAAGAGTTGCCAGTTATTCTAATTTGCTCAATGATCAGTTTACTTTCAATGCATTAAGCGTTCTGGGCCTTGTGAGTATATGCCCATTTACAACATACGTTGGAAATAGCATATTTACATATTGAATATTTATTTAGAATATGCTGGGGATTTTATACAAAAGTGAATATGAAATGATAATTTAGGTTTTATAAATGCTGAATACTGTAATTTTAATTCTAGGTATCAAACTTACCTCTCCTGTAAGTGGGGTTAAATTTTATACCTTCTCCTTCTGGACGTCACTAAGCCCAAGCACCCAGTCTACCTTTCCAGACTTCAGCATAACATACCTCTGACTGCTCTCTTTGGAATCTTAAATTTGGGTATGGGCCTGCTGCTAGTCTCACAGGGAAATTCTCTGATAAAATAATGAACACTTACACTATTAGGGAACAATCTGGTTGGTTTAGAATCATTAAAGCCTATCAATCTGCAATTATTACCTTAATAAGAGATTAGGAGAAATTTAATAAACGTAAAATGTGTGCTTTACAAAGTATAAATCTAAAAACCTGTTTCTTACATTCTAATGCTTTAATTGTTGAAGATATATTTTAGTCTGAACTGTGTATTCTGAAGCAGAGTGAGGTGAAACATCTGGCTCATAAAATGTCTCAAAGCTCAAACCACATTAGATATTTGGAAATCATTCTCTTCATTCCTTTATTATAAAACATGGAGAA
The DNA here is from genome assembly GCF_020740605.2 of Lemur catta. NCBI lineage: Eukaryota > Metazoa > Chordata > Mammalia > Primates > Lemuridae > Lemur > Lemur catta. The sequence goes on from NC_059143.1 coordinate 50,728,973, forward strand.
ACCCAGAAAAACATCGCTGTCTACTGTGAAGATGGCAAGTGTCATTGATGTAAAGTTCCTGGATTTCTTTTGTGAACTTGTATAACTGCCACTGCTAATATGTGGTCTGTAAAGTGCTTGGCCATTTTATAAATTTTAAATTTGATAGTGAGGCCTGTAATAATCTCCCACAAATGTTGGCACGTTCAGAAGCGGTCAGCCCATGCGTGTTCCTTTTGCCTTTCTGCTCCGCCAGCTTAGCCTATGGTGGCTGGTCTCCAGACGGTCACTCTGTGAGGCTCCAGCTCCAGATCCTCAACTGTGTTCCAGGCAGGAAGAAAGGCAAGAGCAAAAATGCAGCCAGCAGAGCCTGCCCACTTTGAAAGGGCTCTCCCAGAAGCCTACCAAGGTTTGTGATATGCACAAACTGACTCCTTTCACCGATTGTTTCAATTATAGAGAGGTTTGGACTATTAACAAGTTAGCTATATTCACCTGCCAGAATAATTCAATATTAGTACAGGAAATAACCTTAGCGTTCACTCCAGCCGTCTTTACATATTTAAAATACACTTAAATTTAGCAATCATATGTTTTTGTTTACCTAGAAGACTGTATGTTTGTTGCCTTTGAAGTAGCTTAATTATTCATATCTAAAGACTCTTGGTTCTCCTGGCATTACGTGCTTACCCTACTGAAAGAGGGCCTGCCAATATTTACAGAATCGCAGTGTGCAGAATTGCAAAGGTTCTTCCCCCTATATTGTACTGACACTCTGAGTGCTTCCTGAAATGATTGTGCATGAAAATCACATTGAGAATTTGTTTAAAATTTCAATTGCTTGGGGCATTTTCGTGAGACTCTGGTTCAGTGTTTGGATGGCGCCCATGAAATGGCATTTTCAACAAGATCCCCTGATGCAGGTGGTACTGAGATCACAAACTGGAAAACACTAAAATAAATGAAATGAGGCTTAAATTTTACAGCTCATGGAAGAGCTCATGAAAATTCTTAACAAGTAGAAACAGAAAAAAATTACTGCATGAAGCTAAAGACAAGTGTTTTCCTGATTAAAAAATCAAAAGCACAACATTTAAGTATGAATTATCCTGCTAATTCTCACTATGATAGCGCACATGCCTAATATGCATCATTAAAACATACATTTTATAAACTGCATGCCAATTGCATAGATAATTTATGCAATCTAATTGCACTGGAACTGGAGTTTTCACTGCAAAATACCAGCTGTGGCTGCTGTCCAAGGGAGAACTCCGTGCTCCAAGTACTCAATGCTTGCTGCTGTATTTCAGGTAGCATTTAATTGGCTGCTCAAAAATATATTGCAATGGACATCAATCAGCTATTAAATAATTGCCTTAAATGATAATTTACTCTTAATTTTCATTTTTATACAAAATAGAAGGAAATAAAGAATGCTGAAAAATAGAGAAAGCATGATTCACCTGAAAGTAATAAAGACATGGTGCCTCAAATTAGGCTAGTTGCTTTGAATATACTTCCTTTAATTTTCAAACTAACCCTATGAAAGGTACCATCCCTTTATATAGACTAGAACCTTGAGACTCACTCATGGAGGTAAAATGATAAGTATGGGTCCTCATTAAAAGGGAGAATTGAAAACCAAGACTATCTATGGCAAAACGTGTAATTATGCTGTCTCTGTCTCACTCTGTCTCTGTCTCTTGTTTCTCTCTGTCTCTCTATCTCTAACCTATTTCTCCATCCATCCACCCATCTCATTGCCTGTTGTTTTCTCTTTATCTACATCCCTCTCCTTGCCTACAATTCACTTATTTAGAATTTAATTGAAAACAGGGTTGCTGGCAGGTGTCCTGACTTTTACCATGCTAAAAGTTTTATTCTACAAAGACTTTTAAGGTAAGAATGTTACTTTGAAGAACCGTCAAAAGCATTCCCGTTATAAATGATGAAGAAGTTTATGCTCAGAGAAATTAAGCAACTTCTGTTTTTTGTTTTTTTTTTTTTTGAGACAGAGTCTCACTCTGTTGCCCTGGCTAGAGTGCCGTGCCGTCAGCCCAGCTCACAGCAACCTCAAACTCCTGGGCTCCAGAGATCCTCCTGCCTCAGCCTCCTGGGTAGCTGGGACTACAGGTATGAGCCAACATGCCCAGCTAATTTTTTATATATATGTTTTAGTTCTCCATATAATTTCTGTCTGTTTTTAGTAGAGACGGAGTCTCGCTCTTGCTCAGGCTGGTCTCGAACTCCTGAGCTCAAACAATCCACCCACCTCGGCCTCCCAGAGTGCTAGGATTATAGGCGTGAGCCTCCTCGCCGGCCTAAGCAACTTCTTTACACTGGCATGTTAAGTTATTGGCAGAGACTGAATATAATTAAGTCTTTTGACTCAGAATACATTTTTTCCCCTGTAACTTTAAGTTAAAGACTATTAGTTAAATATTGAAGGAGCTCAAGTATAATACTCCTAGGTAACTAAAAAAAGGAGAAAAATCTATTCTCAAAGTCAATTTGTACCATAAGTTAAATGGGAAAACTGTGATTTTACAAATTACAGGTACTTATAAATTGCAGAATTAATACATTGCTTTCTAGAGATTGATGCTGCTATGTAGTATACCAGGCTGCATTTCTGAATAAATTGGCCCAGTTATAAAGTTTGCCTCTGACCATAGTTCCTCCAGGGTTAAATTTGGGTGAACCAATTCAAATTATATCTGTTCTTAAGATCTGTAACAATAGATTAACTATTTTCATAGTATATTACGGACCATTCCTAAAATTGTCAAATGTCAATAACAAATGGCACAGAATAGAAATAATATTTGTTATAATATCTACTAGTACCACTCAACATGAAAGATGCTTTACATATGATATTAATCCCAATCCTTGCAAATATTCTCTAATAGATATTTTAATAATTATAAAAATATATGGTTACTTATTTGGTATTAGTGTTGTCATTTTACCAATTTTAATTTTTTCCTTTGTATTTTTGGAAGTCTTTTTATTTTTTTTATTTCAAAATATTAAAGGGGTACAAATGTTTTTGTTACATGTATAGCTTTTGTGATGCTTGAGTCAGGGCTATAAGTGTGCCCATCACCCAAATAGTATTCGTAATACCGGTTAGGTAGGTTTTGCCCTTCCTCTCCTCCCTCCTGCTTGATTTCAATGACTTTTACTTCCCTCTGTGCACATGTGTGCTCATCAGTTACTTCCAAATTTTTAATAATGTGAGTACATGTGGTGTTTGTTTTTCCATTCTTGAGATACTTCACTTAGGATAATGATCTGCAAAAGGCATTAATTCATCCTTTTAATGACTGAGTAGTACTCCATGGTATACATATACCACATTTTGTTAATCCACTCATGAATTGATTGGCACCTGGGTTAATTTCACATCTTTACAATCGTGATTTGTGCTGCAATAAACACTTGAGTGCAGATGTCTTTTTGATAAAATGACTTCTTTTCCTTTGAGTAGATATCCAGTAGTGGGATTGCTGGATTGAATAGTAAGTCTACTTTTAGTTCTTTGAGAAACCTCCATACTGTTTTCCAGAGAGGTTGTACTGTATTACTGTACCCAATTGCACATCAAAAATAGAATCCACCATGACCAGGTGGGCTTCATCCCAGGGATGCAAGGATGGTTGAACATATGTAAATCAATAAATGTGATTCACCACATAAATAGAAGCAAAAACAAAGACCATATGATCATCTCAATAGATGCAGAAAAGCATTTGACAAAATCCAGCACCCTTTCATGATAAAAACCTTCAACAGACTCTGCATAGAAGGAACATATCTTACAATTATAAAAGCCATATATGACAAACCCACAGCCAATATCATACTTAATGGGGAAAAGTTGAAAGTATTCCCCCTAAGAACTGGAACAGGACAGGGTGGAAACTGTAACCACTTCTATTCAACATAGTGCTAGAAGTCTTGGCAAGAGCAATGAGGCAAGAGAAGGAAATAAAGGGTACCCAAATTAGGAAAGACAAGGTCAAACTATCACTTTTTGCTAACAATATGATCTTGTATCTAGAGAGCCCAAGACTCCACCACGAGACCTCTGGAATTGATAAATAAATTCAGCGATGTCTCAGGTTACAAAATCAATGTGCACAAATCAGTAGAATTTTTTTACATCAATAACAGCAAAACAGTAAAGCTTAGAATCAAATCAAATACTCAATGCCATTCACAATAGCTACAAAGAAAATAAAATACCTAGGAATAATAAAGAAGGTGAAAGTTCTCTACAAGGAGAACTGTGAAACAATGAGGAAAGAAATCACAGATGACACAAACTAATGGAAAAAATCATATAATGCATAGGTCAGTAGAACCAACATTGTTAAAATGTCCATACTACTCAAAGTGATTTACATATTCAATGTAATCCCCATCAAAATACTAATGTCATATTTCACAGATCTAGAAAAAATAATTCTATGCTTCATTTGGAACCAGAAAAGAGCCCAAATAGCCAAAGCAATCTTAAGCAGAAAGAACAAATCTGGAGGCATCACATTACCAGACTTTAAACCATACTACAAGGCTATAGTAACGAAAACAGCGTGGGTATTGGCACAAAATAGAGACATAGACCAATGGGAAAAAAACAAAACAAAAACAGAGAACCTAGATGTAAAACTATCCATATACAGCCAACTGATCTTTGACAAAACAACTGGAGAAAAAAGCACCATTTGATATATGGTGCTGGGAAAACTGGATAGCCACATGCAGAAGAATGAAACAGGATCCATATCTCTCACCACTCTTAAAAACTAATTTAAGATGGATAAAAGACTTAAATGTAAGGCATTAAACCATTAAAAATGCTAGAAGAAAATGTGCAACTCTTCCAGATATTGGCCTAGGTAAAGAATTTTTGTTGTTGTTGTTGAGACAGAGTCTCACTCTGTTTCCTGGGCTAGAGTGTCATGGTGTCAGCCTAGCTTACAGCAACCTCAAACTCCTGGGCTCAAATGATCCTCCTGCCTCAGCCTCCTGAATAGCTGGGACTACAGGCATGCGCTACCATGCCCGGCTAATTTTTTCTATATATATTTTTAGTTGTCCATATAATTTATTTCTATTTTTTTAGTAGAGACGGGGTCTTGCTCTTGCTCAGGCTGGTCTCGAACTCCTGAACTCAAACGATCTGCTTGCCTCGGCCTCCCAGAGTGCTAGGATTACAGGCGTTAGCCACCGCACCCGGCCTAGGCAAAGAATTTATGAAGAACACCCCAAAGGCAATTACAGCAACAACAAAAATAAATAAAATAAATGGGACTCAATTAAATTAAAAAGCTTCTGCATTGCTGAGGAAATAATCAACAGAGCAAATAGACAACTTACAGGATGGGAGAAAATATTCACAAACTATACATCCAGTAAAGGGGTAATATTCAGAATCTACAAAGAACCCAAACATATCAGCAAGAAAAAAACAAACAACCCCATTAAAAATTGGGCAAAAGACATGAACAGAAGTTTTTCAAAAGAAGGTAGACAAATGGCCAACAAACACACGAGAAAATGCTCAGCATCACTAATCATCAGGGAAATACAAATTAAAACCACAATGAGATATCACCTTACCCCAGTTAGAATGGCTTTTATTAAAAAGTCCATAAACATTTACCAATTTTTAAGCTAAGATTTAGAAGTGTTATGTATCTTCTATAAGATCACACAGAGAGGATTACATGAAATACATTACCGGAATAAGCAAAATGCATTGCATTTTAGTATGAATATAATAGAGTAGGCAGGAACCATACTTATCACACAAAACAGTATGCCAAAAAAAGTAAATGTGATGGTTCAGGTTGCAGTTAATAATTGACTTAGACTAGTTGCATAGTTATTAAAATGGTTACATTAATAATTTTTAAATGATGGTTATTTGGTAGTTTCTTCCAGGAAATACTTTTTCTCTTCTGTTAAAATATTCAAATATATTCAAAATTCAAATATGTACTAAACCTCTAAAATATCTCACTGTGTTTAGCAATATAAAAACAGCTATAGATTTTTAAAATGAATCATAAAGATCAGGCCTTTAATTCAAGAAGTTTAAAAAATCATTTGAATCATTCTTCTTAATTTTTTTCACTCTTTTAAAACTTTCACAAAAATGGTTTTATCTTACTATATTTTAAACACCATCTCTTAGGAAAAGCATAACTTATTCAGTGATCTAAGGCAAAGCAGCATATAGATGAAGTCCGCAAGCAGATTGCCTGGGTTCAGATTCCAGCTCTGCCACTCACTGTTTGCCGTTGGGCAAGTCACTAACCTCAGCACTCTCAGCTTCTGCAGCCATAAAATAGGGATAATAGGAGAACTTACGTCTCAGGTTTGTCCTCATCAGATGAGTTAAATCCTGAAAAGCACTTAACATATTGCACAAGAAATTTCTCAACAGGTATGATGTATAAAACAAGCAGTTTTATACATCAAAAATAATTGCAGTAGCAATTATTTTTCAACAGAAACTTTATAATCACAAGTTTGGGGGACTTTTCTTTCTGTGTGGAATGGGATGAGATTTGAGTAAGAATAGTAAGAAAAACATCCCTTTTATTCTTGTGATAATGTGCAATTTTTTCCTAATTATAATGAATGTTTATCATCAGATACCCACTTGACAGACAAACCATGGTGTAATTAAAAAAAGTAGCTAAGTGACGTAGGGAAGTTAAATTGCCCCTCTGCCTGGAAACAAATACAACATTGGACACTAGAGAGGACCCTAGACACCACCTTCCTACCTTGGGGTTGGTCTACACCGACATTCAAAAGATAGTTTACTATTTTAGACTTGGAGAATCCATCATCTTCCCTGATAACTCACTCTAACATTTAATCCTTCTGACTGTGGGAGTGAAAAATTCAATTTAGAAACAGAAATTTAATTTGACTTTATGAAAGAGAATTTCACACTTCTGCCTGAAACTGTCAGCAATTGTGAGATAAATGCTTTATAAATGCGAGGTGTTAATTTATAATTTCAACAAGTAGCATTAAAGTAGGATGGTATTATCAATATTTAATGTAGGTTTTTTTTTTCATTTGCTTCACTCATTGCTCATTCGTTCAGACAATATTTATTAAATACCTACTATGTGTCAAGAACTATATGGTGCCCTTTTCGTACTTTGTCTTATTCAGCAGAGGCTATAATTTTGTCACTTCTTTTTATTAACCTCTCCTAGTGGTTAACTCCATAAATAGTAATAATAGATTTATAGCACTATTTATTAAATTACTAACTTAAGATATCATAAAATGATTTGCTATCATAAAATATAAAACTTAAATTCAATACTAAGGAAAACAGTCCTCACTGGCCAGATGACAATGCATTGGGTGTTATTTGATATTTGACTTCATATTTTAAATTGGGTATGACATATTATCCAATTCTTAACCAATTAAAATGATTTGCTCTGTGCATTCCTGCCCTATAGAAATAAACAATATGCTGTGGAATTGAAAGCTGTATTCAAGTATATGAATAATTTTGTTTCCTATCTCAACTCATTTGTAATTTCACAAGAGCATATGTGCACTAGCCACATTACTTCTGCCTTTTTGTTGTTGTTGCATTTTAGTCTGCTTGTTTTTCACAAAGCTTTTCTGACTGATATCAACTTTTCCTGCTATTTTTTTTGTTAGAAAAGTGAAGAAAGATTGCAAATCAATTGTCTGATTTTTCCAATACAAAAATAAATGATCCATCTCACAATAAAATTATATCATTGTTTTCTGCCTTATTTTTCGTTTTAAAGTTATAGATGGATACTGTAATTTTGCCATTTTTGATTAATTTTCTTGAACAATTCAGCATATATTTGTTAGTCCCTTACCACTCACACAATGTGCTTCAGGTTAGTGGCTGCAAAACGCTGGTTTCTAAATTAGTACTAGCCTGGGTTTGTAAGACTGTGGGGTATTTTAATAAAAATACAGATTTCTAACCAAATTGCAATTGATAAAAATAAAGATGGGTTTTTAGTGGAAAGCAGACAAACACTTCCCTGCATCAGCCCTGTGCACAACTTGCCTTAATTCACCAGAGACCACAACTTATTGTGGTTATTTCAGTTTTTTCACCTCTCCTAGTAATTTACTCCATAATTATTATAATATTTGTATCATTATTTGTTCAGTTGCTAACTTAAAATGTCACCCATTGCTATGCCATCATGAAATATTTGTGATATATTATTTGATATGAGAATGACTTTACTTCTTGTTAACTGTATTTCATATTTATTTTGGAAATCCACCTCTAACCAATTTTTTCACATGGTCAAAATGGTATTTCCTCCAACTCAAGCTCCAGAAAATGACTACAAATGTATTTTCACGGCATGCTTAGAGATTCCAGTCTGAAAATGAAGCCAACTCTGGAAAGTACAATGGAGATATAGAAAAGAAATTGTTGTGATATAATTTGGGACAAACAATCATGTCTCTACCTGAAGCTCTACTTTAGACTTTTTGTTTATAAGCCATTCAGTTATATTTATTTTTCAGTTTGAATTGGCTTACAATAATTAGCAACTAGTTGTGAATTGATTAAATTGAATATCTCAATATTGAAGATAATTATTTCCAACATAGTGTGTAAATACAGTGATAGCAGATAAAAATAGTTTTCTTTCTTGAGGAAGCTTTATTAAATACATTTGAAAAATAAACATATTGGAATATCCAGGAAAATTCTTTTAAGGGGAGAGATTAAAACCTATAATATATTAAAATAATTTAAAAGCTAAAATAATTAATCTGACTGGTGTCCTTAGAAGAGAGAGACAGACAGACACAGAAAGATTTCCTAGAGAAGTCATCAAAAACATCATCCAAAGAAATCCAAATGATTAAATTGGACTTAACCAAAATTTAAAATGTCTGCTTTTCAAAAGACATTGTTAAGAAATTGATAAGGCAAGCAAAAAGACTGGGAGAATATATTCACAAATTATATGCCCTGTGCAAGACTTGCACGTAGAATGTATGAAGATCTATCAAAACTCAATAAGAAAACAAAGAACCCAATGCACATATGGGCACAAGATTTCAATAGAAACTTTAGCAAAGAATATATACAGATGACAAACAGATACAAAGATCATTAGTCATCAGGGAAATGCGAATCGAAGCCATAATGAGATACAACCACACACCTATTAAAATGGCTAAAATTAAAAAAATCATACCAGATATTGGTGAGGATTTGGAGGGACTGAAATTCTCATAGACTGCTGGTGGGAATGTAACATGGTGCAACTCCTTTGGAGAACAGTGTTATAATAAACTAAATGTTTGCCTTCTATACGATCCAGCCATTCCATTCCTAAGTATTCATCCAAGAGTAATCAAAAGATATTTCAATATGAAGTATTGTGCACGGATATTCATAGCAGCTTTATATGTAACAGACAAAAGCTGGAAACAACCCAATGTCCAACAATGATTGAGCTAATAAGCAAAATCTTTTACATCCATGGCGGAATACCACTCAGCCACAAGGTAGATGAACTATTGATACATGCCACAATATAGACGAATATCAAAATACTTAAGCCAACTGAAAAAAGTTATATAAAACTCAGTATAAACTTTATTTTACTTTTATAAAATTCTAGAAAATGCAAACTAATCCATGGTGGCAAAAAGCAGATCAATGGCAACCTAGGAGTGTGTGTGGTTGGTGTGATGAGAGTAGGATAGGAGGGATTATAGGGAGTTTAGGAGAAAACTTTTGGAGGGATTTAAGTCTTCATTATCATTGTGCTGATGGTTTTTGTTTGAGCACATTTGTAAAAATGCACTTTAAATATGTACAGTTTGTCATATGTCAATGACATATTAGTAAAGCAGTTAAATGAATCATTAAGACATGGATTTAAAATTTTCCTACTTCTACCTTAATGTGAAAAATAATCTGGTAATATCTCTCTGAAATAATAGAGACATATTTAGCAAATCATATTTAAGTTATTAAAGAGTTTTAAATTTTTATTGTAAAACATGAATTAATAATTATTTTCCCAGTCAATCCTTAACAACTGATACGATCTTTTAATCTGGCATCTCACACGTCAAAGTATTTGGCATTCTGTACTTATAGCAAGTACTATTTAATGAAATATGGTTATATGGGCTTTCACACCATAAATGGGGTTTGAACAAGTGGTGAATGATCTAAACTATAAGAATTTTATTTCTGTCCTTGGTGTCACTCTAATGCATTGGGTCTTGTTGAAACTTTAAAAAGAAAGAATGAACTTTTATTAAGGTACTTGACCATCAACAATGAACTCAATACTGCCAGCAAACGTTGATGTCATCTTTTCCGAGTGTCATTCTTTGGGCTTTTATTCCTTATACAGAGCTAACGCTGAAAAGAGTAGGCTGCACATTGACATTGATGTGACTGGTACACTCCAGACTCAATCTTTCCTTTTATGGTCCTATTCCATTGCCTAAAACCAATAGAAAATATAAATCCTGCCCACAGCTGCTGTTAATTTATTAGTCCTCTTGTCTCCCTAAAAGGTAACATTTATTCCTTCTTATCCTGATACATTTGTTCTTTGTAATTCATGTTAGTTTTTCTGCTTCCACACCAAGATACCTCCTATTCGTGAACTTGAATTTTACTCTTCACTTATTTAAACACTTAGAGCAAGTTGTCATCATAAAAATGTCATTTTGCCTTTTTTTCTGAGTTATTTTTGCTTGCCTGTTGAAATTTATGCATCTTTCATTTTTCTAAGCCCATAGTTTCATTGTTGGTCCACCCCATTCAAAACCACTACCAGACAGTGCCTCTTTATTTTTGCAATATGATATGCAAAACATAAACACATGACAGATGTTGTAAATTTGCCTAATTTGATTTGGGGAAAGAAATTGGGTCATTTATCTTAGTGAATTCAAAATATGGTTCCAGTTAAATTTGCTTTTTTTTTTCTGTAAACATTAAAAATTGAGACAAGCCCCCGATGTTCTAGCTTTTTAAAAATTTTCCCATGACTCTACTACTACATGATTACGGAGATTTTCTGTGGTCAACATGACTGTTCATATTATCAGTGTAGATTTCTGTTGATTATAAAGGCTTTGTTGATATCTAACAATCACAGGGACTATTGGCAGTGAATTATAAGACCAATTAAGTGCACTGATTTTCTTTTACAGGATTGGCATTGTTCCAACACATTCTTGAAGAACTAATTGCTTAAATACATCTTAGTTCATAATTATTTATTTAGTCATTCATTTTTTTAGTTCAATATTTATCAATTTGAGGAGGAGGATTTTGGAGCTGTGACATGAAACAAGCAACTATGTAAAAATATTTCAAAAGACCATCAGTACCTAGAGAATACAAGTTTGGAATCGAATCCCTCACCAAATCCTGTTACAGGATTCAGACATTTTTATAAGTTTTATAGATAGTAGCCAAGATGAGTAATGAATGTCATAAATGATTGGAAGATAAGAGGTCTCAGTGTGAAGGCTTCATAATCTGCCATCATTTTGCTGGATGCAGGATGACCTCAGGAAGATATGAGAGCCTTGGGTGAGACTGCTCCCCAACCAATCCCCAGATGAAGTCAGAGGTCACAGAGGTCAGATCCAGTGCTCCTGGCTAGTGTGGAAATGAGGTTCTAAGTCCCGATCAGGTATTCTGGGTAGAGTATAAACTATAGTTGTCACACCAGTGTGGCCTCTCTCACCTTCGATGCCTACTTGGAATATTTTATCTTAATTGCACATGCATTTGGAGAATTTATTACTGTGTTCAGTGTAATTTTTGAACTGTTAATTTGTTAAGGGGTGGTGGAAATATCTTAGCATCTTGTATATTACCTCTACTGGAATATTTAAGAGACACTTATCTCAAAATAAATGTGGAAGAAAAAACATGAATCAAAAGCCACTAGCTCAAGCCTTTATTAAAACATTGCAATATGAGACACTGTTGAAAATGACTGTTTTGTGTAGACCAAGTGGATGAAAAATTTTATAAGATAGGGCTGAGAAAAGCCATTCAAAGGTTAGTGTTATTCCAAGAATTTTCCACTGTTCAAATTCTTGGAAATTGAAGTTGTGTTACTCATGGGGTAAGATGAAGGAACAGCAAGGCATGGTCCTAGTTAAGCAGCTGTTGGTTGTTCCATTTGAATTTAGCAACAGGGGTGGAAAGGAGTGGTTGATGCTGAGGTCTTGTAAGGATAAGCGCAATGCTTTATGTTCTTCAGTTCTTCTTTTTGGTCAACATTGGCTTAAGGGATAACACGCTTTGAAAAATTGTCAGGGTCCAAATTGTCACCTCTACCTGAGATTTCCATTTGTGCCATCCATACTGTTTGGAAATTGTTGAGTCTCGAGTGCATTCAGCACATCCTTGTGTGGATTTGAATTTTTGTAACCATTGTAATTATCTGTCTGTGGTGGGGTGGTGGGGCTGTATTTAAGGCTGTGAGAAGGACACAATGCAGGATTATGAAGCCTAGGAACTCGAGAAGTAGAAACATAAATAGGTCCTGAAAGACTGTCTATAGGTTCCACCTATTTTTACCTGGTTTTCATCATAAAAACACATTCTATCCTCCTTCTGGGTCCCCTAATCCTGACCCAGAAAGTGGCAGAAGAGCCAGGTTGCCAAGCTTTCTTTCTTTTGTGTCCCATTCTGTATCTTGTTAGTGAAGTATTTTCAAAACAGCAAAGAGTAGCACTTAGAAATTAAAGCATTAGAATTAAAGGGGAGCATTTTTTAAAGTTTTTAATTGTTGTTACTTAACAATCTGGAATTTGAACTCAAAAGAAAGGAATAAGAGAGCTAGGACTAGAATAAGAAGAAGGGTTTGGTGGTCACTCATAGGCATTCAGGAGTCAAGTCAGAAGACTTGGATAGTTTTCCACATATTGCTTCATCAAGGTTCTTTGTGATTTGTCTGCTTCTAATGAATCCTTGGGGATTCTGTGTCATACCTCTTATTAGTATGGAGATGCTGAAAATGGATGTATAATGACTTTTAACTGAGATGTGAGCCCAAAGTTCAATTCTTTGAAGTTTTAATCCACTATTCATGATTAAGGGTGCCCGACAAAGTCATCTGCAATGATCCAAGAGCATCTGAAGTTGGTGTCATTTTTAATAAACTGGTTATCTGGGCAGAAGATCAGGCAGGATTTTGTGATTTGTCCTTAGGAAAAGCTGACTGCAACTGTTGAGTATAGACTTGGGTATACAGCATAAAATCTCTATGACAATTGTTCAGCTAATTTTGCAAACTTTAATTTTGGGGTAACATTTATTCTTTCAATTTCCATTGATGACCTAAGATGATAAAGAGAGTTGAGTTTCTGCATGATGAGCAGAATTTGGAAACTTTTTGATTATAGTCTCTATAAAGCAGGTACCTCTGTAACTGGATAATTAAGATGGTATGTCCCAAGCTGGAAATACATAGTTTTTAGAAAAACAAAATTAAGTTGGTGTTAAGGCAGTTGTATTTCAACAGGGTAGAGCTTCCATCCAGAAAAAAATAGTGAGAAATCCATTTGAATATGACCACTGTTTAAAATTCATCTTCACATGTTCAAAGCCTATTCTGAGCCCTTTATCCCTCCCTATGTTCCATCTTTACAGTTTTGCTAGGGTTATTAGCTTGGCGGGAAAAACACATGCCAGAAACATCCTCAACAATTTTGAGTAAAATTGCCAATGTTTTAAGCTTGCAGCCAATTTTTCTTTTCAAAGTTTCAAGCATGAAAAATTTAACCCTGGTATTGAATAAATTATACTTTTGCATTGGCTTTAATTTTATGTAATAAAATATGGAAGGTCTGCAGTATTCTCTAAGCCTTTATTATTTACTCATACTAATTTGTTCAAAGATTCATGTATTTTTTCAGGACTATTACATGATCCTATATGATTTTCTAATATTATTTATAAGCCTATGAATTTATAAACTAAATTTTAAAGACTCTTAAAATCATGTTTATAAGTTCTTTCCCTTTTACTTAACCCAGAGGTTTTATCTTACAAGTAGCAAGCCAGACTATAACTAGATTACATTTTTCAGTCGCAGTTTGTTGTTGTTCTTATTGTTGTTGGTTTTTTTACGTAGATCATATGTTTTTAAGCAAAAGAAATATAGTTTAATAATTTTTCAGCTCTTTTTTAAAAACAACTTTGAGCTAGATATTCCTGGGTACACACATAATGACAGAAAACAAAACTTTGGTCAATAAGTCTCCAAAATTCCCCAAGAGAGGGAGAAAGAGTGAGGGAGGAGAAAAACAACAAGTAACTGGAGAAGCAGTGGGAGCTTGCTTCAGACACATATTAAATCACCAATGGCAAAATGTAATTATCTTCCCTCTGCCAGGATTAGAGAAAGATCAGATACAGAAAACCCATTTTCACACACACATACACTCACAAACATACATTCGTACACACTTCTACACAAACATGAGATTTATTGCAATTGATTGAAATAAGATGACCTCACTTTTACATAATCTCTTTATTTTAGACAGGAAAGAAAATCTGCTCATGAGAGCTTCTCCCTTTTATGTCTCTGAATGAACAATTTTCTTTAAGTAAAAAATTATTCAAAGTAATCATTGGAATTATAAATTTTCTTTGGTGAGATTCATCCTATATTTGATATTTGTGTTGTTAACACCAACACAAGTAGCAGTAGTCAGAGGCCACTGGCTTCACTGTCTACAGTCATTCCAGTGGTGAGAAACAACATACTCTACCCCGTCACAATCCATCTTTACCTCACACGTAAAACCCCTGTCAGTGACAACCATAATGATCATAAGAAAGGTGTGAGAGGCATTCTAGCCACAAAGGGAAAGATTTACAAACAGAACTGGAGCTTACCTGGCAGTCTAGCCACACAGACCCCAGTGGGGAGAAACAGCAATGTCACTTCTTTGCCTTGTCCTCCCTGATGTATCCCAGTCTGAACAGGTCCTGATCCAGTTCCCTCTGGAAGAATAAAAATAATCAAAAGCCATTAATTCAAATTAAATAAACTCATCGCAACATGAGAACAGCTCAAGGTGACAGGTGGGTGGGTGCGGCTTACAGATTTTAACGTGTAGATTGGGAACCATCAGTAAAAAATTTAGTTTTGCTCTGAGAGAGTTGGTTTCTGTTCAAATCCTTGCAAGGTAAGGAAAACTGGAATTGTTAGTCATGGCACAGTATGCAGGGCAGCAAGACTCGGGCATCATTTAACAGCTATTGTTATCAATTTGGATTTAGCAAAAGTGAGGGGAGATACAGTTGAGAAGATCTTGCAAGGGCTGGTGAAGTGTAGTGTGTGTGTGCACGGGCATTTATTAATCCATCTATAAGTATCTTTCGCAGAAACATATCACCAAATGAACTCAGTTAATGGGGATCCAGTACTTCAACAGTATATGAAAATAAACTTAGCATGACCTTTGTCTCTGCTGTTTGTCTTGTCTCCTAAATCAAATACATGAGCACATTTTGTCAGCTTTACTTCCAAAACTTATCTACGATTTGATCTGTATAGTCGGCATGTTCACTTTACCTTTTAATTCAACACTCCATCATTTCTTATTTGTACAATTTTGGAAGCTTCCTAACTGTCCAGCCTCAGAATTCATTTCCATAGAGTAGCCAGAGAAGTCTTGTTAAAATGTAAGTTACATCATGTCATTTCTGTATTCAAAATCCCCTAGTGGTTTATCATCTCATAAAGAATTAATGAATTGAAAATCCTTATCTTTGCCTCTAAGATAATATACGATTTGGCTCCTGGATACTTCTCTAACTTCAACAGTTACTAACTTTTCCCTCTGATCATGTGCTCCAGCATATTGTCATCCTTTGAATATTGCAAAGACATTCTTGCTTTTTGCTTGTTATTTGAATCAATATTTGAATATCTAGATGAAACAATAATAGATAAATTCCTGAAATCTGATAATAATAGCAAATAATTACCCAGGGTAATAATAATAATGGGAAACATCAGTTACTTCAATATAAATTCTAATTAACACTAAATAAACATAGAAAAAAAGTAGGTATTATTAATCACCATTTTACAATGTAGAAAACTGATGTTCCTAGGATTTAAGACATGTACAACATCATCTAATTAATAATTGGGCAGTCAGGATTCCACAATATCTGATTGTTTCCTACATGATGTTGCATGATAGCTAAGTAGCAGCCTATGATACATCTGAGCAGATTGCAAAAGCTATTTGTAACTATCAGAAACTTCAAAGCATTTAAGAAAAGTTCTCAGTTAATCAACTCTATGACTTACTCATGTGATTTAAGCACCTGCTTTGTCAGATTTTCTATGCATTAAGTCAATGTCCCCATAAAGTTTCACTGAAACTAGAGAGGTATATTTAATTATATTTATATATCTATAACATTAAGTTGTGCAAATGAGAATATTGTATTTTCTGACTTATATTCATTAGCACTTCATGAATGTGGACACTATACTATTTGAGCTCAATTTCCACTAATACTTCTTTTGTAGCCTTATCTTTTTTTGATTGTTAGCCATTTTTCACAGCAAGGATGAATGCTGTGGCAATGGACGAGAAGAAAAAATACACCCTCACATAATCTTCTCCTCCAGCTGCTGCAGGTGACTTTCTGAGACCTTGACCTTTCTTTCCTTGGGTCTTGCCATTTTGGAGGAGCAGAACGTCGCACAGGCACACACAGCATCCTTGAATTTCTCTTACATTTCCCGTTTCCTAGGCTTACTTCATGGTGAAGGCATATTGTGCAATTCCCAGAAGATAGGCTTCCTCCTGTCAAACATTCTGGAAGACACAGAAAAGAAAAGGAAGTAAATCACTCAAGGTAACGACACTATTTAACTGATTTACTTACTCACTTGGAGTGTTTTGCGGCTGCTCCCAGCCTGGCATGTGGTACTGAATGGGGTATCCTAGGTCCCTCAATACTCCTCTAACACAGGTAACCAGCCTGGCTGCCTCAGTCCAAAGGAGATGCAGGAGGTATGCGAGACACTTTGGAGAACAAACCAACTTAATATGTTAAGTTTTCATTTTGCAGCAGTTACCTGCCTTCCACTGGTAAATGCATATTCTGTATTATGCTGGTATAAACTTTATTATTCAAAAAAGAAAGGACAAATATGTGTGTATGTACGTATTTAACCAAGGGAATTGCTTGTATTAAAACTTTGCATTAAGCTAAATGTATAGTGCTTTTCTACTATTTACATTGTTTTCAAAATAAGTGGAAATTTATTTCCACAAAGCTGTCCTTATTTCTTTAGGTTATAGTTATAAGAAGTTTTCCATAAAGCTTTTTTTTTTTTTTTTTAACAAGATAGGCATTCCTCTATAAAATAAATCGAATCCCAAATAATGAAGGGAAAATACCTTATGGAATATTTTCTAGCAGTAACAAAATTGTCTATGACTGTGGTTTATAAACCAAAACTTGGCCTGGAAGAAAAGTTTTCATACTTATGAAGAAAAGATTCTTAGCAAAATTATGATCATCAAAAATTACTGCAGGACAGATAGCAAATACTAACTGAAACTTGAGGGAGTCCAGAGGATCTGATTAGAAAAGCCAAATGTAAAGGAAAATACATATTCTCTTGTCTGGAAAAGCTTCATATGCCAAGAGTGAACTGTTTGAACGAGTTATTTTGCCAGCTAAATCCCTGACAATCTTCTTAGCTCTTCATAATTGCTGTTATTGATTTAATGGAAAAGAAAGAATCTTCAGAATTTTCTCTCATTTTTCTGTTTGTTTCACTGAGCTTTATTTTTGTTCTGCCAGCTATCACTGTGACTATGACCATTACTGTTCTATTGGTAATGCAATTATATTAATACTGCATCTCATCAGAACTTTATAGTCTTTACCAATCTGTTTAGTAAAAAAAGATACTGCTTTTTTAAAAAAAATTTAACGAGGTTTATTTATGTGCAACAATGCATGGCTCAGAGAGCTATGCCCAAGAAGCCTTGAGCAAGTGCTCTCGCTGTGGTTGGGTTACAATTCGGTTTTATACACTATAAGGAGATGGAAATTACATGTAGAGTCATAAATCAATCCATGGAAGGCATACATTGGTTTGGCCCCAAAAGGCAGGACATCTTGAAGCAGGGCATTACAGGTTATAGGTGAGTTTAAAGATTCTTTGATTTGTAATTGGTTAAAGAAATGAAGCTGTGTCTCAAGGCTTGGAATGATTTTATTTTTTCATTTTTTTAAATTTCAGAATATTATGGGGGTACAAATGGTTTGGTTACATAGATTGCTTTTATGCTGCATGAGTCAAAGTTGTAAGTACGCCCATCACGCAGTGTACACTGTACATGTTAGGTATGATTTCACTCATCTCTGCCTCCACACTGCATGATTACTGTTGAATTTTACTTTCATCCATGCACATGAGTGCTGATTGGTTAGTTCCAATTTAATAGTGAGTACATGTGGTGTTTGTTTTACTGTTTTTGCGATACTTCACTTAGAAAGATGGTCTCCAGTTCCATCCAGATTGTTGCAAAAGGTATTAATTATTAACTTGCATGTTCCTGATTATTAGTGTAGTTGAAAAATTTTCATACGTTATTGACTATTTGGAATTTCTCATCTGTCATTTACTTGCTCATATCCTTTGTACATTTTTCTACTGAGATGTCCTTATCTTATTTAATTTTCTGTAGTTAGATACTAATTCACATTATATTCACAAGATATACGTGTATATCTTTTCCCTGGGTGGTACTTGTCTAAATATTGTTTTTTTTTTTTTTTTTTTTTTTTTTTTTGAGACAGAGTGTCACTTTGTTGCCCGGGCTAGAGTGAGTGCCGTGGCATCAGCCTAGCTCACAGCAACCTCAGACTCCTGGGCTTAAGCGATCCTACTGCCTCAGCCTCCCTAGTAGCTGGGACTACAGGCATGAGCCACCATGCCCGGCTAATTTTTTTGTATATATTTTTAGTTGGCCAGATAATTTCTTTCTATTTTTAGTAGAGACGGGGTCTCACTCTTGCTCAGGCTGGTCTCGAACTCCTGACCTCGAGCGATCCACCCGCCTCGGCCTCCCAGAGCTAGGATTACAGGCGTGAGCCACCGCGCCCGGCCTAAATATTGTTTATGTTGTGTTTCTGTGTTGTTTATTTCTTTTAATGTTTTTATGTTAGTACATAAATCTTGTTTTGTACTTTGTATTTGGTTTTCAAAGTTAACACTCAATAAAGAGGTTGCCCCTTATTGCCTGCTTGTGCATGGGATAGTATGCATCCACATACTAAGCTATGGTTATCTTATCTTTCATGCCCAGTTATTTTTCCTCTTCAAATGATTAGCTTTATTTTTTTCCATTTCTTTATATCCTCATTTCACATTTCTAGGATAGTGTCACAATTTAATTTATTCAACTCTTAAATTTAATTATTTATTTAGCTATCATGTTTTTAGTCTCCAAGAACTCTTCCTTCTTAATTTATTATGGCAATTATATTTTTAATATCCAAGAGCTCCTTTTTTGCACAGCCTCTCGTCTCATGATATAATATATAATAAAGTCCCCTCTGAGTTACTCTTTAGAGATTTTTGTTTGTTTTTGTTTCTTATGAAACTTTTTTCTTTAAATCATTAGTGTTTTCTTTGAATTTTTAATCCTTTTTTTTTTTTTTTTTTTTTTGTGAAGAAGTAGGGTTTTTCTTTTATGTTACAGGCTGTCCTCAAATGCCCAGAGAGCCTTCCTTGCCCATTCATATTTAAGAATAAGGGAATGAAAGCTTACTTGTGAGTTAAGTGGGCCAGTCAAGCTTGTTGACTCAGGGCTTAAGGGGTGAAAATATGGAGAAATATCTATATATTTGGGTTAATTTATTTAAAAAAGATTTTAATATTTTTCCCTAAGTATTATTTCTTGAGAGAAAAATTCTCCAATTTTTGCCCAGGGTGATAGATGCCCAGCTGCTTAGTCTTTTGTGAACTATTTTGTGTACTATTTCTTGGACAAGTTTTTGATTACTCCCCCACCAACACATAAACACAGAACCAAATGTTTTTTGGTTCTTCAGCCTCTCAGAGCTGCCCTCCTGTGAATACTCTGGGATATACTTTCTGTAACTGGTTTTATAAATTATTCTCCTCCATTTGTTTTTCAAATACCAGAGATATGTTAAACTGTCTTATACCCTGATGTTCTCCAACTTCTCTGTATCATTATGAGTTTATGATAAACATAACTAATAATTTCATAGAGTTCCATGGTATCTTGGAAGCAATAAGAGATACATATGGTCAGTTTGGCATCTTAAACTGGAAGTGTTATTTTTTAACATATGTCATTTGAGGATTAATTAAATCTGTAGCTATTTAATATTCCTAATAAATAGAACTATATGTAGTTAACTTCAATACCATGGGATGAATTTTGCTATAGAAATGTATTATATTTCCCAAGTTTATCCACAAAATATAATTAGCTTGATGGCTTTTATACTATGGTTTAATGCTAAAATAATTTCTATAAATTTCAGATTAAATGTCCTTGAAAAAGTTTAAATATCTCTATATTAGAAATTTCAATCTCCAATTCTCAACATTTTAGAGACTGATAGATTATTGTAACATCTCAAACAACACAAATAGAATTTATTTTTTCATTATATTTGTATATAAATTATTAGACTTATACATGTAGTACATTCATATAGTTAGTTTCAAAATACAGAAAATTTATATAGGCTTTTTAGGACATAATTAAAATTTGGGAAATTAATTATCACATTTGATTAATTTAGAATAAGTCAAGTCACTGTAGGGGCACCTCCTCAACTCAACCTTTATCATCTTTTATGAGTTGTCAGTAATGAAGCATTCCACAATCATCAGGATTGGTTTTAACTTTGTAGATTAAAAAAAAACTATTAATAGTTTTAAAATATGCAAAATTGAAAACGCTTTAAGAATAATAGCTAAACCCATTTATCTCTGTCTTCTGCATTAACATCACTTATTAGAAGGAAATACAAAACATATATGTATATATAAATTCTTTAGAAATTCTCTTTACTAGAATGTTGGTGTTGATAAAGCTTCTAGAATTCCTGTTCTCTATAATAGCTATATCTTTTAGGAAGAAGTTTTCTAGGCTTAACAATGGTGACATCTTTAACTATTATGTTTACACAAACTTTGATGAAGTGGATATTGTCATATCATTTTTAAATACTTCTTTTCATCTTCTTCCTATATGGTGCTTTTCTAAATATAAATTTCTAGGCAACATCTGCTAGGGTTGTTCATTCATATGTATCTCTCTATCTATCTAATCTAGGTGTCACATTGTATATAAAATATATCTTTACTATTTTAGATAATCATCACATTTGATTCACATTTATGTACTCTGCCACACTGATGTGCCTTGCATAGTATACCTGCCCAATAAGAACAATTAGAAAAATTATACAGGATTCAAGTCAGTTCAATGCCTGATATAAAGATTTTCTTTTCCATATGTCTCTTTGTTTGTCTTTCTTTATACCTTAGATTTTCTGAACTAATTTCCTTCTGTGTTCCCATGGGGTTATTTTCTACAAAATTTTTGAAACCCTAAGGATGTTTATTTTTCATGTATTGATTATCAAATGATTCCCATCTACCTCAACACATTATTTGAGTAATTTTTAATTCATGTAAAGAGATGATGCTACTTCTCATGACATAGGAGATACATAATTATATAAAATAAATACTAAAAATGAATTCATTTAATATAATATACATTGATTTAGGGGATCTGTCACTTTTATTGCCTTTCATTTCTCTGTAACCCTTTTTGTAACAAATTGAGTTATGGTCAGGCATTAACTACACATCAGCACATAGATCAAAAACAAAAAAAATCTATATTCCCCCAAACTTATGATATATCAGTGCAAAGGTTTTCAGAAATAGTTGAGTTGTATTTAAGCTTTATTGGATGCTTATTAGTTTTAAAGAGTATAAAGTGATTTTTTTATACTCAGAAGCCTTGATTGAGTTTCTCTTAATACTCCAACCTCTACATACAGTATCACTTGTTATGGGTAATCGTGTGTGTGTCTGTGTGTATATGTATGTGTGTTTGTGTGTGTATGTGTGTGTGTGTGTTTGCTTACATTCTTCCCTAGGTTTAAAGCTTGCTCACTGAAGGGAAATCATAGTTTCCCTTCCTTATCATAGTTCTACCCACATTCAAGAAGAGGAAATTATATACCAGGGGTAGAGAATCTTGGGGCTCATCTCAGAATTTTGCTACCACAGGCTGGGTGGGGTAAATTTATTCTTAAAAAAGAGTTGGATATATACCCACCAAAATACAAATAGTTTAGTGAAATTCAAGAGTGACACCAAAATAATTGACCAAAAATTAAAATATAACTTAAAATCTTAAGTATATAGTCTTTAGAAAATATAGTAGAAATTAGATGACTAGCTTTCAATTTAATATTTAAAACATAAGTTGTTAAAAAAAATGAGATTAATAAATTCATATCTCAATGAGTTAATCATTAGAGGGATAAATTTGCTAGAGGTACAAATTTTTATAATTCATGTCTTGATAAATTGTTCATCTGCACATATATCATTCTTGTCAATATCCAAATGGCAATAAGAAAACTGGAGACTGTAGATACTAGCCTCCATCACATTTACGTATTTAAGAAAACAAAATATTATATTTTATGCTAAAATACTACCTGATTATAATGGCTCTTCAACTTAGATGGTTGGAAATTTGTTCCATTTATATTCTTCAAAATGTTTCTTTCCAAAAACTATTCTTTTTTTAGTTGGGTCTTCTTTCAAATGTAAATAAATAATTATTTTTTTGTGTCTGAATTTTTATATTATTAACTGTAGTTCCTTAATAAATATTGATAAGCATTTCAATAGGTATAAAGACTTTGATGTGAGAAGCATTTACTTGCTCCCTTGGTAAGAAATTTTTCTCACATAGTATAACAGTGCACATTACTTTAAATAATTTACTAAGTGGTGGTTTTTTGAATGTGCATAGAAAGGATAGTACAACATGAGCTTGGTTAAGCTATTACAGTCTTCTCTCATAAAAACTCCACTTAGAAATGCTGCTGTCCACCTATATCCTGTGTCCTATATCCTGAGGAATGTTTGACAAAACCGAATGAGGCATTGCTTAATGTCACTGAGTGATATGTGTGCCTGGGAGGATGTCTGACCATAAAGCTACTAGGAACCTACACTAAGAAAGTGGACTTGGAAGATTTGGAGAACATGCGAAAATGTTTGTGAGGACAAATAAAAGTAAAATTAAACAGATGGAGGCTCAATGAATGTATCCACATACTTCCAAAAGTATAACTTTGTTTAGGAAGAAAATAGATTTAGTCAACTTAAAATTTCACAAAGTTTCACTCATTTCATCTGATCATCAGTGGCAACATTTCTCCTGCTCATTTATTTTGCTACTTTTCAGATGGACATGACTTTTATCGCTACCATTCTGTTTCATCTTATGTAATTTTTTTTATGGTGGCCCATCTGGTTTGTTTTGTAAATTTCTGTCATTATTATTTTTGCAAAGAAACAGATTAAATGATAGAAAAAAGATGACAGTATTATAATAGTGAAAGAACAATGATAAGAGTGCAAAACTCCTTAAAGACATTAAATGTATTTTATTTACAAACATTTATCTTTACTTTTTCCTACAGTATCTGAATTTTAAGAGAAAAGATTAATTTACGTAAACATCATTGAACCTTTATTATTATTATTTTTTTTTGGTTAAGCAGAATAGCAACAATAACAATAAAAACATATATTTTTGTTTTTTTAATTCCTTTAACTTTGAGGTAGGGTCATGTATTATAATGGAAAGGAAATAGGTTTGGTAGTTAATCTTGGTATGACCTCCCAAGGTTTGCTGGGTTTTGACTCTGGAAATGTCATTTATTTAATCTCAACATTGCTATTATTTTCACTGGGAAAGTATAGATGTATATTCATATTGGAGAGTTGTGTGATGATTAAATTAGATAATATTAGTAAATATAAAATAGCTATCCTGGTGCCTGGCTTACAGGTAGGCACTTCATAAATGATTGCCATCCCTTAAATTGCTCTACAGGTAATTTTATGATATCATAGTTGCTAGTTGACTAATGCAACCCTAGAGTCTCCTACTTAATATATATTCTAAGTACAAATCTTTATTCTCAATTTATAGATGAGTTTGTGCAGGAGAGAGTTGTATTCTTCTATATTTTTTATTAACTAACTTCTATAAGGTATTAATGACTAACCTTGTGAAAGTGTTAAATTAAAGTACCTCTGAAAATGTCTAATTTGTTCCTAAGAAGCAGTGTATTTGCACAAAGACTCTGCTTGAACAAATGACTTTATTAAATTGCTCTGTTTCTGAAAAGAATGGTATTAGAGCAATACAAAGAATATTAATTATAACATTTTCATTTCAGCCCACATGAGGAAAAAAATAAAATGGAACTGGGAAACAGATGTAGATGATGTTCAGCCTGTTTGGATTTTTACCTTCCAGGCATTTGAGAAAAACTTAACACATAAGAATGAACAATGTTTAAAATTATAATATCCCCCATTCAAAAGATCCCAGTGAGAACAGTAGACTGTTGAAAACTATCTGCTTTTCTGTGACATTATTTATGATGAAATCAAGGTAAACACAGGGCATGCATTAGATAAGTAGTAAAGGCTAGTATCATTATTATGTATCATTCTGCACAGTTACTTCTGTCTGAGATAAACTTTAGATGTGCTCAGAAGAGGTAAGCATGGAGGATAAATGCTTTCTATTCCTCTATACCATGCTCTTCTCTAAAAACACAAATTAGAATTTCACAGGAAATGTGTTTTTGTTGTTCACCATTATTTCTTCTGCACCTAGCTCAATACTTTGCACAGGATCGTCATATGCTATACAGTGAAATACTAAGGGCATATGTTTCTTTCTATCCAGGTATCTTTAGAGCAGTCCATCCATTTTAGAATAATATATTTTAAAGCTTTATTGGAAGTCAAAGTATTTTTAAGTGGAATATAATAAATGTTGGAATTATACATGGATGCATATGTTTATTTAAAGTAATAGAATATATATGTGTATGAATGTCTATTTGTATGTGTGTACATATATAAATAAAACGTTTTGTCTTTTTTGGCATTCTTTGAAATCTTCTCTAAAGTGAATATTAACTGCATGTATTAGAAAATAAATGCTATCATCATCACCATAATCATCAAGAATTTTGGTGGGAAAGATATGTTGAAAAGGGAGCAGGTCTTCCGTAAAGTCTTGCATTTGTAACAGTTACTGACTGACATGTACGTCTTACTTGGGTTAATGTGTATTCGGTATAATATAACCTAATAATGAATGATGTGTTGAAGACACTTTCATTCATTGGCATTTCCCTTCCCAAATGCCATTTTATTGATTTTTTGATTTGTAATTCAGTGTGGTACCTAAAGTACCAAACAAGAGAAATTGTAAAATAGGCAATACTTTTGTTTTGCATATGTATTTACTTACTCACATAAATATTTTAAATTAGTATACTATGGTGTGAGGCATAGGTGGAGAAAGATATGAATATAATAATTTGAATCTTAAGTTTACATAGCTATTAATGAAAATGTTTTCATGAATTTTTTTTTCCCTAACATATGTGCTTTCCATCTGGACATCTAGACATACAGATTTTATCTATCATTGTGGTATAATATCAGTTATTTGTATTTATTATAAAATGCTTTCTCCATTTAATGTAGTATTCAATATATTTTAAAACATTATATATTCCACCCCAACATTTACTTCCTTAGTCATGGATCCTGAGCGCTGAATACATTATTTTCACTAATTTGCAAATCCCTGCTTGTCAACCTCAGTGATTTTTCCTCATTTGTTTGGTGTCTTTATTGTTTTGTTTTTCACTAGGATTTGTCTTCCTTTAGAAAGGTGGAGATGATGGAGGGGGGTAAGGTACGGAAGAAGAGGCATAAGTCGGGGTTGGGGAGGCACTGCTACCTGTGTCTGGAGGCAGGAGCCAGGGGATCTAAAGGGACACATGACTCAGTTACATGATTGATACAGACCCCTGGTATTTAAGCCAGATGATAGATAGAAGAGATATAATCATATGCTTGTGTTTTTGTCTTTTTTTAAAAAAAAATTCTTTATTTACTTTGAGGTGAAACAAGGGTAAACCATTCCCTGAAGAGTCACTGGATAAGTTCCATTGTGGCTGTCAGGCAGAAATGACATTTTGAACAATTCTGGAATTTGACTTGTGAGTGCACTTTGTAATAATTCTGACTTGCACTTCTGGCTATAGAAATTTTTAGGTTTAACGTAAATATTCAAAACCCATTTCTGCCTCCTTCAGCTGTCAGCTTCAACTCGTCTATCTTTAAACATTTAATAACTTAAATTTGTATAGCACTTAATGTTTTCAAGTCAATTTTGGAAATAAAATTTCATTTTGTTCTCAAACAACCCTTCAAATGTCAAAATTAATATCACAATTTTAGAGACAAAGGAATTGAAGCCCAAAGAGTTTAACCACTTTTTCCCAGGTTACTTGGACAGCAATGGGAAGAAATAAGGTTATAACTCAACTTTTCTGAAGCCTGCATTAGTGAAATGCAGGCTATTTTGGTTTTGTTTTGCCTTTCATTTTATTAGACAAGCATCTGCAGGAGAAATGTATGAGCTATCTAACTCCTTTCCCCTTGAAAATGCTGGGTCTTCCCATATTTATCCGTCCCACTACAATTACACCTCTAAGTTCCTTGAGTGAGAAGAGTTTCTTTCTCTATTCTTCCACACAGAAGTGTTCAACTTAAAATAGCAACTTACATTGTAAAAGGACTCTGGCCATAAAAAGAACTTGGTAACAATCCCATTCACATATGTTACTACCTCTGATCTCCTCTAGTGAAATTTAGGTAGTCCCAACTCACTGAAATCAAGACCCATTTTATTTGATACTTCCCATTTTACACTAATGCATTTGAGTTTACTCATTTACCATTTACTCATTCAAATGTGTTTGTTGAGCTGTTACTTTTTGCTAAGTATAAACTACCATTTTCAACCCAGCTAATATATAGTGAAGTAGCACCCTGGATTTCAGGAAGATTTGCCACCCAAGGACAATATTTTTTTCCGAGATAAGAAAGACTGAAGACTTCTTCTAAGACTGAAGAAAAGAATGTTTGAAAGCTAAAAGATAAGGAAAAAAAATTCATTATGTAACCCTTAACAATACTTGGAGTTGGAAGACTCACCTTGCAGGAAATGGTTGCATTCTCCTTCCAATTTGTGAAATATTCCTGTATCATTCCTGTGGTTAAGGCTTTGGGGTGATGAATGTATCTGACTTTATATGCCTGGGTAGTTAGGCTGTTTTTGTTAAATGATTCATTAAACTCTGTAAATCCAGAAAGAGGAGCAAGTTAGAGGAAGTACAGTATTTCATCATGCTTGTTAAGCTCTTTCTTCACATAATGAGCTGAGTTTCAAAACTTTTGACTGCACTGCCATGAGCAATGAAATACTTTCCTGAGATAAGCGTGGTACAGCTTCCTATTTCTGGAATACAGTCACTGTGGACAGAGAAAACTGGTGAGGACTGAGCTGCCACATGTTCTCCTTCGTCTCCAGTGAATTCATGTTCAGCATCAGAAATTAATACTTATCCTCTTTTGACTACTGTTTTTTTAAACTCACAAAGTTGTTTGTAATCCATTATGACAAACATTCAGCTCTTTAAAATATATAATTTTGCAAGAAACCTCAATGAAGTATGATTTCTACTTATTGAAAAGGAAAGGGCATTCACAGTTCTTAAACATGCATATGTGTCTGTGTGTTTCTGCTTTACATTAATCCATATCCCTGTGACATATGGGATTGACTTTAGCATAAACGTTACAGTTTGTAAATTATATTTTGGTATAGATTTAGATAACACTGAGGGTAAAATGTGTCAACTGAAAAATCATAAGATTACAAAATATAACTGAGTTTGACTGGCTCTTGGTAAGCTGGAATTTCATAGATGGCTTTGCCACTAATTTAATCTATTATTTTTAGCAATATTAAGCAATAATTATGTCTCATCTTGTCTAGTGGGAAAAGACCCACTAACATACAATAGGGTCATTTCCACAGGTAATTTATTTCTTTTAATCAATACACTGTAATCTTTACATCTTCAATAAAATTACATCTTCAAATATGTTTTTCCTGTTTGTTATAATGTTCCCACTTTATTCTCTAAAGCTGCAGTCCCCAGCCCCTGGGCTGCAGACTGGTACCGGTCTGGTCCATAGCCTGTTAGGAACCGGGCTGCACAGCAGGAGGCGAGCAGTGAGTGGAGCTTCACCTGTGTTTACAGCTGCTCCCCGTTGCTTGCATCGCTGCATAAGCTCCGCCTCCTGTCAGATTAGCTGCTGCAGCATCAGATTCTCATAGGAGTGTGAGCCCAACCTATAAACTGCACATATGAGGGATCTAGGTTGCACACTCTTTATGGGAATCTAATGCCTAATGATCTGAGGTGGAGCTGACGCTATGATGCTAGTGCTGGTGAGCGGCTGCAAATGCATATTATCATTAGCACAGAGGTCTGACTGCACAATAAACCCTCTCCCCAAAGACCATGGAAAAATTGTCCTCCATGAAACTGGTCCCTGGTGCCAAAAGGTTGGGGACAACTGCTCTAAAGAGATGTATATTATCTTATACCATGGCCTGTGAAATTAAAATATGTCAGAGAACAGAAAATATTTTCTTACATTGAAAGACTTTGTGTTAGTTGGTGTAGTAAATATTCTTATAATTTCAAGTTGCCTCAGCATCTGTTTTGCATACAAGTTTAGCTTTCTCAGGCTAGATGCAAAACTTCATCACCCTTGATAGTTGTCAGTTCTACCCCACACCCAACAACTTGGAGGCATCTCTCCCACCTAGCAGATTTGCCCATGAACTTAAAGTAATGCACACGCCATTCCCCTGCATATACTGCTAGTTGCCAAGGGAGTGCTCTCTTTCTCTCTGCCTGCCTTCACTGTTGCACAGAGGACTGCCCTCCTCACTCATGACACCTCCCTGCCCAGGATTTGTAAGTAATAAATCTTTGAGCTTATTTTCCATTGTGATAATAGATTGAATTTTCACTTTTATCTGAAGAACCAGGGGCTGTCTCAGGTCAGGCTTTCCACAGGATACCAGGGAGAAAACAAGGTTGAGCTCCCAGCACCACAGCAATGGTTAGGCAGAGGCAGAAAGTGGACATGGGTCAGCAAGAGCTACAAGGGCATCTGCCAGCATAAAGAAGTTTCTCTTGTAAGGAACTCACCTGGTCGTGGGTTGGGCAACTAGGCAATAGCGTATCCACTACTGGGTACTAGAAGTGTCCCGCGAAAGGCACACTGTGGACATTAATGTCCAGCGCCCCTTCATTTGCCCGCTAGGGGAGGGTTGCTAGCCTTCCTGGTACTGGAACCCCAACTGAACGTGGGGCCCTCAAAATAGTTGCATGGTTGGGAACTCCATCTTCTTACAATATGAAAATTTGAGCTTTGTGTATCTGGTCTTAAGTATAACTAAAATATGTTTTTATATATAATCATTTAATTTTTATGCTTCACCTTCTGATTGAGGTATTCTTTACTGATGCAGGAACTCTGGCTAAGGGTAGCAAAATTGCTAATATTGTCACAATATAGGATTTTTTCTTATATTATAATTTTTGTTATATAGCGATGCTTTATGCCTTCTATCTTTTTGCTTCCCATTTATAAAATATCTGAAGAAATGAGAGATGTAATCATTAGTCAATTTTCATTATATCCTCCTTTGTAAGCAACCCAGAAATATTTCTGGTTTATTTTATATTAATAACTTCTTGAAGCTTATTAAGTCACCAAGTATTGTCCTTGTGGATCTCTCTCTCTCTCTCTCTCTGTCTGTCTCTCTTTCTCTCTCCCCCTCCATCCTTTACCCTTTCTATGGAAATTTTTGTGTTCTACCTTTACAATGTCTGGGGAAGGAGTTGGGAGTTCTCTCCACCTTTTGGTTAGTGGTTAGATAAAGATGTCAGCATAATTTTACTTGTTATTTTTAAAGCCTTTTTCAATGCATGTTGGCACTCCAGTTGGTTGTCTGATTGCTGGCAGGCAGCTGGTCTGATGTCCAAAGCATTGATTGGGGGTCAGGACACCTGACTATCATTATGTGTAATATTACGTACCTCTGTCTAGGATCAAATTGCTGCTATTCTCCGGGCATCATTTACCTCATCTATAAAGAAAAGGGTTTGGAAATAATTGGTTATATCCCTTCAACTCCAAAATTACATAGTTTTTTTTTTTTTTTTCCTGAAGAATATTACCCATTTGGTATGACTATTGCTTCCTATCAGGAAGCTCTATGAGGGGAAAAAAAGTTCTTGAAAAAGAAAAGTCCATGTAATAAAAACATTTGTGCCCCCTTAATATTTTTAAATTAAAAAAAGCAATTGCACAAAAAACAAAAAGAAAGAAAGAAAAAAGAAAAGCATGTGTTACTTTCCGGATGCCCACGGTACTAGAGATGACTTGCCACACATTACCCATGTTCAGGCAATTCTCTTACATTGCAAGCTCTGAGACTGAATTACACTCAGAAAGAGTAACATGTGGAATGATTTCACATAAACATTTAAAAACCTAAAATTTTAGCTCATGACAAATAAGGAAGGTAAATATTAACAAAGCCAATTTCTACTCTTTACCATTATAAAATCAATTACCACATAAACCATGGAAATTTCAATTAAACTGGTATATAGATAAATCATATCCATCTACAAATGGTTTCAAAACATGGACTTCTGGAAACAGAAAACAATCTGGTTATTTTAATCTCTCTCTAATGTTTTATTGCTTTTTCATGCTCATTTTTTCTTTATGTCTAGTTTTTATCTCAGCAATGAAATTAGGATAAAATTCATTATATTTGCTTATTTAAATAGTGGAAATAAGTTTAATGTGTATTACTATTAGGGAAAAATGATCTCTGTATTATTTCTTACAAATACATGTGAATCTACAATTATCTTAAAATTTCAAAAATATCACTAAAACGATAAAAGAGAACACATGTGCCCAGAGGAAAGTAAAACTCAGCAGAAATCAAGGAATGGGGAGTAGGGGGCAGGGGCAGGGGAGGGGCAAAAACCTACCTAACAGGTACAATAAACACTACCTGGGTGAGGGGCACACTTATAGCTGCTGTGACCCAAGCATTACAAAAGCAATCCATGTAACCAAAAATATTTCTACCACCTTAATATTTTGAAATAAAAAAGAAATAATTTTCCCTCTTTTTCTCAGTTGCTAAGGAATTTATACACATGCAATTGTATTTTCTTCTGCTGTGAATTCTTGATAAAATAGTTCTCTCCTTTCCCTTCATTGATGAGTTGCCTTTACAGTATGCTACTGCTAGAGGATTATTTTACTACACGTGTGCTTTTATTGTAAGCTAATTGAAGACCCTTTTGAAATTAGCACAGTTATACATTTTTAAAAAATTAACAAAAAAAATAAAGAGGCCTATCTTACCACTTGACACGGGAATTTTCTTTTTAGCACCATTAACAGCCTCAGCGACACGGAACTCCTGACGTTGCTCAGATTTTCTGAATAGTTCTAATTACTGCAAAGTTATGAAATGTTTATTGATGGTTGGAACAAATGAATAAACAATGGCTTGTTGTTCTTTTAAAATTTTTTTTCAGAGATATTGCCTAACTTACCACCTCTGTTAGTTTTGTACACAAAAATAAAATTGTCATTACTTGAAGAAACAAAAAAAAAAACCTTTTTTTAGGGAAAGAACATAGTTTGTGAACTGGTGCCCTTCTGATTTTCTTGACCGCCTTGGACCTGGGCCTCCACAAGTGGCATGATTCTTTGAAACTCCTCTGCTTTGGGATAAATTATTTGACCCCACAGCACAAAAACAATAGAGTAAATTCAGCAGAGATGAGGCTGTGTCTCTTTTGTTTAGCATGACTGGATATGCCACAGGTGCTCGTTAAATATGTAAATGAATGCAAATGAGTATCTGCATGTACATGAAGCATCATCTCTTCTCTCTCAACAGTTCTGTGCTGTAACCTGATTTCTAAAGCTTTCCAGATCCAGGATTTCCTTAGTAAATTTGTGGCCTACAAGTTTTAATGTTGTGCACTTAGGTCAGGAGGAAATTAGAGTCCATATGTAATAAAAACTTCTGTCCATCTGTATCTGATTGCAAGTAAACACTGATAACAAGTACTGATAAGCCATGCTTTGTGATTGAAACCACACACCAGGTCATTCAAATTCATCATCATTGCTGAAGCTTATTTAATAAACCAGAACTAAGTAAAATTTACATAAATAGAGAATAATTCCCCCTAGGTTATATTTCCTGATTTTGCCATAGATCTTTTAGTATATCATGCACATGCATATATTATACTGAATCTTCTTTTTCAAATCTCTGTAGAAAGCATGTCTCTAACTTTCAAGGAAGTGTACCCCAATACTTCTTGATTCATATATGGGCAATCTGAACTGGTTCAGGAAGGTTTTCTTGAAAGTAAACATAAGAATAAAGGTTTCCAGGGCAGAGGTCTTTTCATAACATGCTGAATCCTGCCTACCACCTGCAAATACTAACATCCCCCCCATAAACACACATGCACGTACACACACAGCCTTATAAACATGCATATACATACATATACCTATCACACCTTCACATGTGACCCATGTGTTAACTACCTTCTTCCTTGTCCAGGTTTATTCCTTTGATAAAATGAGAGAGTCTATTTTAACCTGCTGCTAGCCATCTGTTTCGTACTTCTACTGATTCTTAAATTGCTATTGCTTAGATGTTGGCCATTATTGAATTAATCATGGAAGTGTTAATGTGATTATTAGAAAATCTTACTCCAGATGTTTCCAAGTTTCCTGGGTATGATACACAGATTGATCTCAGTATACTTGATGTAGAAAATTTCCTTATTTACCTGATCGTGACCAGATTTTGGAATTTTAGACTTCGCTGGTTAAAAAAATTAAAGCCTAGGAACATTATGCAATTTCCCAAGGTTTTACATAAGCTTAGTAGAAATGCTTATTTCACATATAAGTCAGAAGTTAGTATTTTATTCACTCCACTATTATAAATATTCAATTTGGTAAATCTTATTTGTAAAGTTAATTTTGAACTTAGTTTTCATTATTTTTTTCTTTCCATGGAGTTGTGATGTTATCAGATATTTTATATTTTTGCAGAGATTTAAGTGTTATAGTAGAAGAAAATTATATTCATTGGGACAGAAAATTAAAGAGAGAACTGGACCAAAAGCAGTCCATCATGAAAAAAGTAATGCTATAAAACAAGTTATTTCATAGTTGGCTTAAATTTAGTTTCAGATAGCCATAAAATCTAGTCTGAAATACTCCTGATATCTTTGATATACTTTCCCATAATGTGATGAGTATTATTTTATAGAAGAATATTATTATTCTTTATAGATGAATATGAATTGTATCAGAGTACATAAATGTTGAATTATGTTTACTGACATGACTGATGGCAATATGTATCAATAAAGTCCTCGGAAATATTTGCCAATCCCCTTTTTTTTTTTGAGTA
Source organism: Lemur catta (assembly GCF_020740605.2). Lineage (NCBI taxonomy): Eukaryota > Metazoa > Chordata > Mammalia > Primates > Lemuridae > Lemur > Lemur catta. The sequence goes on from NC_059143.1 coordinate 50,762,816, forward strand.
GGAAAATGGGTTCTGTCTTTTAGAAAATGAATTACTGAAGACTTTCATGTACAACTCTTAACACTTTAAGATTCATAATTTAGAATATTTATAAATAGATTAGGACATTGACAAAATTACATGAACATAACACTGATGACAAAAAGGAAGATAAAAGAAATAAAACCTTGTATTTATAATTAAAATTTTAATGTTTCTATCTACCATGCCATTCCTATCAAAAGTGGCTGCCAGTTATATCAGAGAAAAAATGAATTTTATGTCTGAAAGACTGTTTATAAACATTTGGAGCAAAGCATTCTGTGAAGATATCAGGAACAAATGTCAGAATAGGTGACTGAAGGTATTGTGTGACTATGTACACCATTCACAGATGCTGATCATTTATTATACTTTTTATCTAGGATATTTTTTTAGAAGTAGAGACTGAATGTTTTATTTATTCAGTGTGAAGCATTTTTGGATTGGCATCACAAAATTTATCATTTGTCATTTAACCAGATCAAGATTAAAACACATTCGAGCCTTTTTTCAAAACCACTCTTTCTTAACTCTTACAATATCTTAAATGTCCAAAAGGAATTGGACACTGTAAGATAAGACAGGAGAGCTCACTGAGAAAGAACTTTATTTGCACTATATCTTTGCTCTTTTTAAAGTATGATGATAATATTTTAAAGAAAAGTTCTGGGGCAGCAACCTTTTGTGCCTGTCTTTCTATTTTCCCTCTCCAAAATAGAGAAAAAAATGGAGGTTTTCAGGTAGGGACATAGAGTTGTGTGTGTAAATCCTTAGGTTTTATTCATTGTGATACTATTGCTTCATGGTTTCATGAAAACTGTAAAATTTGTGTCCAAAAATGCACATGCAAATGTTGCATGAGTTTCCACTGTAGAGGCTGACTTCGGTTTTCTGTTACTCAATTCTTCATGACCCTTGACTGTACACACTCAGCAACAGTCTGGCTGGCTCTCCATCTATATGGCCTATTGGCCATCACCATGTATGGCCCTGACCATTTCAGCCTGGCTGCTGCTCCAAATGTGCCACCACACACATGGTCATTACGCTCACCTTGCTGTCTGGCCTCTGCCCTTCTGGGATCTATTAATCCTACTGTTAATAGAGAAAGCAATTTTTTTACCATCAGCCCCAACCTTTAGAAAATGACAATCTATTGAGTTAGTAACAATGTCAATCACCTCTCACAAACATATGTCTTAGACAAGCTCACAAGGTCCACAGGAACCCAGCCGTTTAAGATTCTACTCAGGTATCTCCATTTCTACTGTCAGTACAGCCGTCTTCTCTATCAGACACTGACTCTGGAGTGGGATGTATGAGCCTGAAAATGTTGCCTTCTCTCAAATGTGAACACTCATACCACTGAGTTCTGTGCCTACTTTTTGCTTTATCAGTTCTCCAGCTACGGGTGGAGAGGGTCTCTCTAAATGTCGTCATGGAGGGAGTCCATTAAACTTGCTCCAGGATAACAGTAAACTGTCCTGAAGGTTTACTGTCTACCCCTTATAATACACCAATGACACTCAGCAACAAAACTGCCACCTAGTTTCACACCTTATAGTTACTCTGTTACTCAGACCTCTCAAATGCCAAAGATATTGCACAAGTCGACCCATCTCCCTTCTTCCCATATTATGCCCTGATGCTCCACAGTGTAGATCTTCTGCAGGATGCAGCCAGGTGGGATGTAATGTGCCAGTGTTCAACTAAACTACAGAATCTATCTGGAATGCCTCGACCACACCTCAAAGCTAATGGAGAAGGGAGCTTCCCCTTGGCTTCTGAGTTGGCTGAAATAGCTCTTCCTCAACATGGAGCTGCCTGGGGTGGGTGCAGCATCTGCCTCACGTGCCATGGCCTTTCCCACTTAATTCTGCAGATTTTGTTGAATAAATGCCTCTCCATTTGTTGTAAGCCCTATGGACAATCTCCTGGAAGGATTTACTAAAGTTGACCAGTTTTATCTCCAGGATTGGTTTCCTCGACCTCCTCGTGTGATCACTCTGCATGTCCCTGCCTACCCAGGTCAGCGCCGATGCTTGTCACCAGCTTGTGTGTCCATCATCCCCTGCCAAGCTCCTGTGTGTTTTACTACTGCTTGCACTTGCAACATTGAGCCAGGGGATAACTTCCAGCCACCAGAGCCCCCTCACTCATATGGAGAGTCACAAGTGCCTAGGACTTTATGTCACCTCCCTGCCCCTGAGGAAGCCTGTAGCCGAAGATTACTTATTTGGAGTACAAACACCCTGCTCATTTGTCTCAACCCAGAGCCAGCTCCAGGGCATAATTTACAGTCCTGAGCTCTCCACAGTATCACGCACATTTGGCTTCTGCTTCCCTGTCTGGTTTCCTATTCCCTCATTGGTACCTCCTGGGAGCACGTCCTTAATAAATCACTTGCACTTGAATTCTTGGCTCAAAATCTACTGCTGTGGGAACGTGAATTAAGACAAATATTTTTATGACATGCCTATGACTTTCCAAGAGCAGCATCTGACAAAAGCAGCAAATCCATAAAAGAAACAGGCTGTGGCAACAAAGGGACAGACCCCCAGTATTAGAGTCTTAATGAAGCATTTTGCTTCAAGAGGTAATAAACACTAAGGGAGCAGAAATTCATTAAGTGGTTCAACTAAGTTTGTGTCAGGTTTTGGGCTGCGGAAAGTTCGTTTTGTTATAGAACAAGGAAAGGACAATTTGCATTGTGCAGGATTTAAAAAGGCAATGGGAATGGGGGAGCCCTACACACAACTGTCTTGAGATCATTCTGCTTTATGTATTCCTGGTCAACCAGCACAACAGTGGAATGCAGGCAATAGGTGTATTATCATGAGACTTCTCCTTTCCGAGAAGTTTAGGAGAGTTAGTTATCACTTAGTGACAGAGGCATGTCAATTCCAGGAACATGATAACAGAGTGAGTCTCTGTATATTTAACTAACAATCAAAAAGGGAGAAAAGTTCCCTTTAACTTCTATAAATGCTTATTTATTTTTATAGTTAATGTATCAACTTAGGAGAATATCGTTCATTAATGTGTTATCCATATGGGTGTGTGTGTGCACCATTCTAACGGAGGACACTGCAAAAATGTATACCATATATTTTATAACACAAAAATCTGTTATGAAAAGTGGCTTGAAAGGAATTCTAAAGTATTTTCAAGGTGTAAATGGGGGAGAGGGTTGGATGGGACAATAGCCTGTGGACCTGATACAATATAAACTATATAACATATATAACACACATATTTCAGCCACAGGGGTAGGTGGGGGAGGCTGGTGGAAATACAGCATATAAGAAATAATCAAAGATTATGGAACTTTTGTGTTCTGGTGATTTTTTAAAAGTAACAAACTTGTCAGAAGTTATCCTTTTGTCATCAAAAGCCTAGGGAATATATACAACACCTTCTACTGTAACACAAAGTAGAAATAATAAGCTTGTCTGGAATATTCATCACCAGTTGCAACGAGACTATTTTTCAGATTGGACAGTAGAGAAGAAATGTGGCATTGTCTTATTTTAACAATGTTCACAAGTTGGATGTGAACTCTGAGTCTATTGTTGATGGAGAACTAATTTAAGAGTCTAAACTTTGAGTAATTATATAGGAAGTAATACACAAATCTGTAGTGTTTAAACATCATATCAGATTCAAGTAACAATGGTTCATTCTTGCCTGACTTTTTCCAGGTATTGAGTTTCTCAGGCCTTGAGAAGATAACTTATAAGACACTCCAGGATTGTATTAATTTAATTAACGTAATTCATCATTAACTCCCTATTTAGTATGAGAAGCTGCTGACATATTTCTCCTGTTATTACCAAGTTCCTGATTTTGTGTGGGTTTGACCTAGTTTACAATTGCTTAGTATTGGGGAATCATGCCATTTTTGCTTCATGTTGCTCTTCTAACTTTCCTGATGCTGATGCTACAATCTCCTGGGGATTTCTCATGGATCCCTGGATCACAATTCTAGGCATTGGTTGTCTCAGCAACTCACTGGCTGCCTTGTTTGCTCAGAAACCTGTGTGTGGTTCACCCATCAGTCAATCACGAGGGCAAGAAAACACCTTTCTTATCCCTTGCAACCACACACTTTTCCATCGTGTTTTCTTGACATGTTTTCCTTTTCTCCCGATGTCTCATACCCTATTTCATTAACTCAAAGAGTATTTTTGCAGCCTCCTGTGGAAACATTTTCTCTTCATCCATCCCTAGGATTGTCTTCTTTTGCAGCAGAATACACCATTAGCTCTTCCTTCTTTAAGGGTGTAGAAGAAGGAGACAACTCGGCATTAATTAACATGCATGAGAGTTAGCTGGAGCATCACTGGAGGATGAGTAGATGACACGGAGTGTAACCATGGCAAGAAAGAAGGCTCTATGCAATCCAGATAAAGGCCTCTGAGGTGACTCTCACTTGGTATTATATTAATTTCCCAATAAGCAGTTTTTCGTTAACCCACCACATCACTATGACTGTAAATAGTAGTTATAGTGGTAGCTTATGCTTAGCATATATATGTATATATATGCTTATGTGTATACGTATTTATGATTCCAGTAACTATTTTTGGAAACTATATACATGTCAATCAGAAATATATTATTAGTAATTCTCCACTATTTTTATATCTTTGTAATATACTGAGTAAGTAATTTCATCATGTCTTGATAAAAGTACATACATAAGTGAATGGGCCCAAAAAGCAATTGGGTAGTAAAGTTGCCATCTGGCTTCTGCACAGGAAATTAAGTTGGCAGACTTTGACAATGGTTTCTCTATTGCCACATATAAAACTTTTTCATCAAGTCTCATTATCCTTGAACACGTGATGCCATTGACCTTTTAAAAAAATTCTCCAAAAATTTGTGGATTTTGTAAAATCACTCCATCCTGGTTCTCCTGTTGCTGGCCATTTCTGGTTGTTTCCCATCTCTATTCTATTCTATTCTTCTTCTTCTTCTTCCTTTTTTTTTTAGGCAGTGTCTTGCTCTTTCCCAGGCTGGAGTTCAGTTATGTGATCATAGCTCACTGCAACCTCCATATCTTGGACTCCAGTGATCCTCCTGCCTCAGCCTCCCGAGTAGCTGGGACTACAGGCATGTGCCACCATGCCTGGATAATTTTTCTATTTTTTTGTAGAGACAGTGCCTTATTCATGCTCAGGCTGGTCTTGAACTTGGTCTCAAGAAGCCATCTCACCTCAGCCTTCCAAAGTGCTAGGATTCCAGGTGTGGCCACCATGCATGGCCCTATTTTATTATTCTGATGATACTTTAAATATTTATGTTCCCCACACTTATCCATTAGCTGTTTTTTTTTTTCAGGTATTCTTTCAACTGGCTTTGCAAAAAGAGAATTTATTGGCTCAAGTAACAGAGTACACTGGGGTGGCTGAGCTTCACTGCGGTACTAAAATATGTCACCAAGATCTGGTTATGCTCTCTCCAGGATTGACTCTGCTCTCCTCCTCTGCATGTAGGTTTCATTTTTACCCAAAATATACTAGCAAGAAAGCAGGGGCAGAGCCAAACTGCAAGCTTCCAAATGCAGACGTGGAAGAAAACTCATGGCTCTGTATCTGTGAGGCCCCAGCGGAAGTCTTCAGCAACATTTTCTCTCTCACGGTTCAAATTCCTATCCAGAGGACCCTAAGAAGGCATGGAGGGGGCTAACTAGCAAAGGTCAGTGTTTGGCAATGGACATTTGAGGTAGGACAGTTCTTTGTGCAGAAATGTCTGGGCACCGAATGGTGTTTACCATCCCTCAATACAGGGAAATGAATTCCTGTGGCCTCCCTGTCAGGATGGAGAACGACTGGGATACCCCCATCAGGGCCCATATCAGAATGGGACGGAATCCATCTGGCCTAATGTCATGTGCTCAGAGTGCAGAATAGATTTTTGATAGAAAACTTATGTATGCTATTTAATGAGAAAAATGTGAATAGTGGTTGCAATGTACAGATGCTTGTTAAAGGCTTTTTGAATTTCTATGACCTCTTAGAAGTATTATCAGGGTTAAGATTTTAACTCTCAATGCTAAGCTGAGAGCAGAATTCGTCTACTGAGATCCATGCCAACATGTACAATATAACCTCATCTGGTACTGCAATCCCTGTGGGCTTTACTCCCGAATTTATCATTTTTCCTCATCTCAAATTTGTTCTTCCACTTTCTCTCACTTTCCATTGACTGTTCCATGGCTCCAGCACATTCTGTACAATTCATATCAATTTAACACCATGTCATATTGATTATGTCTCTTAAATAGTGTTATAACTCATCCTTTCCATTCACTTACTGTTTTAATACTTTGAGTTATCAGAAAAGAGTACATATACTATTGTAAAAATTATTTCTCTAACTCATTCTGGAATTTATTCATCCAATACATAACTACTAGAGTATTCTTTCAAAAATCAAATATGATTATTTCAGTACCTTGATTAATACTATTCAGTGATTCCTGATCCTTTACAGGAGGGATTGACAAACAACAGCCTGTGGATTAAATTTACCCCACTGTCTGCTTTTGTAAATAAAGTTGTATTGGAACATGATCACCTACATTCATTTACACACCGTCTATGACAGCTTTCATGCTACCAGAGCAAAGTAGTTGTCTTTATCTGAGGAAGAGTGTTGTAATTGCCCTATAGAATAAAATCTCACTCCATTAGCATGTGATATAATACCCTCAACATTTTGTTTCTATTACCACAGTATCAGCTATACATATCTTGAAAATCATCTCACCTTACTGTATAATACCAGATTCTGTGAGTTCATTGAATGAAGCATGTCATTGCATTAGCTCTTTACATAGTCTTCTCCATTTGCTCTGAAGCACATTTCCAGTCTTGTCCAACTGCACTTACACTGTATTTCTAAAAATTCATCTCAGACATAGCTTCTTTCAGGAAGTCTCCTGTGATCCTGGGTAGATAAAATTAATAATTTCATTTCTGTTTCAATTCTCTATATTAAACTTTATTCCATTACTGCAATTGTATTTTTTCTTTATAAATCCATTTTTTGCAAGACTGTGTGAAAATTTAAGATAGATAATATGCATTCTTAGTATCATTATCCCAACCCTCCAAAACATTCTCTTTTACATGATAGGTTTATGATAAACATCAGTGAATGAATAACAGAATCATCTTCCACAATGGTGGCTTAACATAGCCTAATTTTATTTGTATACATCTTATTGTAGATTGTGCTACCTGTGGAGTTCCATTTGGTACATAATATTAATAAAAACAAGCACAGCTCAAATGTTAGTAAAGTTAGGATCCACTTAGCATGAAGAATTTTGGTGTGAGATAAGTAAGGTGTCGTTGATGTTGAGGAGTTGCTCTCATAGGCTGATACTCATTCTCTCAGGAAGCTGACACTATTCTAGATATGTTCAGTTGAAATGAAATTAATTTCTATAGAAGTTTTCTTAGCAATGCAAATCCCATTTATTTCAATTAAATAAAATAATAGCTAATGGTCATTGTTCATTATTATAATGGTGGTAATACCAACCTCAAGCCTATTAAAAATAATTTTGAAAGTTATATAATTTCTATGATTACTGAATTGTAAAATGTTCATTCCACAGTTTTTGAGTAACTCTTTGGCAGCACCTGCCTCTGCCTCCCTGAAATCTCACCACTACATCCAGGAGTGTGTAAGGTTCACTTGTTTTACTGAGCCTTTCTTGACAAAGGCAAGAAAGGTTCTGCAACTTAAGCTCCACCCTCTTGGTTAGATCATAATCAATTTACTCATAGACATACAGTAAATTTTGTATTCATGAAGAGTCTTTTTTTTTTTTTTTTTAGATTCAACCTGGGAGGAATGAAATCCTGAGTGCTTATGTGGCCCTAACTCACAATTCTCCTCTTCCTCTGCCACTCCCACTCCCTTGGCCCAATCAATACACATGCCTTTCTGACTTGTTCCCTATCCTGTGTTTATTACTCTTTTTTGTAGTTTGGCTTAAAGACTAGAGACTTGTCCCAGTTCCCATCCTGTTTACTTCGAGCCTTGTTTTATGTTTCATCACCCTTTGGACAGGAGCATTTCTGTTTCCAGGCCTCATCTGTCATACTCATATGTATAGACGTCAGTAGAACATGTCCCACAGGTGTTGGACTTCACCATGAAAATTCTCCCAAAGCTATGCTTTGTTCTGTTATTGGACCTTCATTTATCAAACTGTTACTAAAATCATTATTAAACTTGTTAGTTCAGTTGACACCATATATATCTGAGTAGCTTACCCCTCTAATTTCAATAGTATAGCCTGATCCTTTCCCCAAATGGAGTTTGCAGCATTTCAAGCTGGGTCGTGGTGACTTTGGATTCACAACCAAGTCTTTTGGAGTATCTCATGATACCTTGAAACCTAAGCTGGAGATTTGTCAGAAAATATGTGAAGGTACCTGCAAGGAAATGAGGGAATGAAAAAGATGGATAATATCCAGTTTTTGCTCAGGAGATATTTTAATCTTATTAGAAAAGGCAGTAAGGAAATGATTATATGTATTACATAATGCATATAATTGAGTGATAAATAGAGCTATATGTCAAATACAGCATGAGTTTGTACAAAAAAGTAATTACTTCTTACTAACGGGATCTAGAGAAATTTATTTTGGGCATGTGACTCACAATTCAGAGAATGAAAAATAATTATATATATATTACATAATGAGAATTAATGGAAAGATATTCTGTTATGAAAAAATATCTGTAAAATGTGTACATATATGAAAATAGTGTCACACATAATATCACAAATTTGTCACATAAGACACATATATGGAAATAGATCAATTCAGGATGGATTAAATGTGGAAAAATAGGTCTAGAGAAATGGTGATTCATGCTAAGGCAGTATATAATAATAGATGCTTTAGGCTGAAGGAGGATATATTTTTCCTAGAGTCAATTTTTCTTTCACAGCAGCAAAGTATGTCAATAACATTTTTAACTTTTGTGGTTCATGAATGTGGCATAAATTTCAGAGTTTATGTATTAGAAGATTCCTATTTGGTGATCCTAGAAAAAATAATCTTAAAAAATGTCTGAAAAAAAGTAGCCTGAGGCTATAAATAACTGGAAAAAAGTTATTTTCTTTTCAATTAAAAAAAGTACATATATGTATATGTATATGTGTGTATATATATGTATATCTCTTTTTTCAAAATCAGTCTTAAATTCTGCTGAACACTGAAACTGAATTCCATTTCTAGACAATATGGCAAGTTTTCTTTGTTACTTTCCCAACATTCTCCAAGTTCCACAGAATATATTATGTCAGTGCCTTCAAGAACCAAACTAATACTATTCTGAAAAGACACATATTGAATAGGCATATTTCTACTACAAAATCCACTGCTGGCAAGTCTGCATACAAGTAAAATGCCACCTTGTGCATTTACAAGTGGAACTTTAAATATTTCTTTAGTTCTACAGAAAGCAAAAAGTAAAAAATAAAATTTAAAAAAAGAAGAGAAAATGCCTGTAATGTGCATTATGAGACTGTGGAGTGGGGTAGAGCAAGTGTTCCACATGTGTTAGTGTTGGCTGCAGTGGAAAATGCAATGATTTCTAGCATCCTTTTCTCTGGTTATGCTTGCTTGACTCTTCAAGACTCCGTTTCTTCTAAGAATCACTCTGTAATTTGAAGACATAAAAAATATTCTACCTGAATTGAAGAGCCAGTCCTCTCTTTACCCCCCTCTTCATTTACACTTTAACTTTAAAGTAAAGAGATATTTTCCTCAAGTTTAATGTATAGAACTACTCACTTTGAATTATATTAATGTATAAAAACCTAAAGTTAGTAAAATCCTGCACATGAGCAGACTTTAATTTTCTCTAGGCATTTTCTTTTCTTAGGAAACAAGTATTTTCATTTTAAATGAGATCTATAATTAATTCTAACATTATATAGGGGGTGTTGTAGCTCCAAATAGCCATGTGGCTCTTAGTCTGCTGTGTGGTCCCTTGGATACCACCTATAGGAAAATAATTTTGCTATGGCACAGGTACTCACTAATTCCATGAATATTTTAGATTTTAAATAATTGTGTGTGGTTTTTTTAATATTAGTAGATTTATATGTGCTGGAATACATCAAGGCTTTATTTCCCACCAGTTGTGCCATGCTTTATAGAAGCCAATGAAAATGTTTGAGGATTGGCGTTGTTCAGTTAATTACTGATAGAATAGACTCTACCAAGCAGAACATTGTTCTCTTTTCTTGGAACATTTTTAAGAATTCCTTTGTGGCAATTGTTCATGCATGCATGATCTATAAAAATCGACAAAGATTTACAATATTGATGTATGGGATAAGAATATTGCATCTTCAGAGTAAGTGTGAGAGTCTTAGACCAAATCTTTTGAGAATGGAATGCAAATTAGTTTCTCTAGGAACATTTCCATGACTAATTATTGAGTGTCATCATTCATTTTTAATGATTCAGAAAATTTATTAAGCATCTACCTTGTATCTGACATTGTTCTGGACTCTAGGTTAACAGTAAAAAAATATATAAAACCTATTCCCTATGCAGCTTATGGAATTCCAACACTCAGAGCCTGCTTGGAATTTTAGGGTGAAATGCATTTTTCCCTTGTAGTTATCACTCAAAGTTTCCAAACATTTAAAATGAGGTATCAAAATAAAATAGTATGCATCTGACTAGGCATTGCTGCTGGTATTACTAAAACAGATACCACATAATGAGGAGACATGTTATTAATGATGGTGGCAACTAGCAATATAAAATTGAATAAATTTATTTTATTAAAATATGACTTCAAAATTAAAAGCTGTTTGAGAAATTATTTCAGTCAGAAATATATTTTATAAGTGTTCAACTGCAAATTAGAAATTTGTTTTTTAAAACATTCTTATTCAGTATAAACAGGGACATATGAATAACCAAGAAAATTCAAATGAGCATTATTGAAATCCAAAAATATATGTAATATAGTAAGAATAAGGGGTACATTTAAATAGTTGATGCTATCTGAAAAGAACTGAGGAAAAAAGTTCTGTTTCCATTTGGGTAATAACATTGATGCAAGGTAGGCAATTTAATTCATATAATGACGAATAAGCATGTTGCATTACAAAAATATATTTGTGCATTCCTTGGAAGCTGAAGAAAGCAGTGCTGTGAATATTGGTCCCTACTGGAATAAGCAGTTTCTATTCTGGATCTCTCATGAAATGTCTATCCTCTGGAAAAAAAACTAAAGATTTGTGGGAATTATCATGTAAAATACTCTACATAAGGCATTAAAGTTAGAAAGAAAAATAGGACAAATAATTAAGTTAGTCTAATTTTTGCCTTACTTTTGCATGTGTTGCTAAATCACTTAATTTCTTTGCATCCCAATAGGTTAGAGGGTTTGATAAAACTAAATGAAAAACCAGGTAAGGGGGTTTTCAAGTGTGGGTTTGAGACACAGCTACGTTAAAGAGCACATCAGAGTAACCTCAGCAAGAAGTTGGGATTGGAGCAAAGAACTGGAGAGAGTGACAGATGAAGGTTAATGGTATTTTAAAGAATACTAAACCAGAAATAAGGAGTCAGGGTCAAAATTTCAAGGTAGGTTAGAATGTAGAAAGGAAACACGTGAGTAAATTGGATGTAATGTATGTAGAGTTTAATGATTGATTATCATATCGTATGGAGCAAACTCTAAAAACCAAATACTGTGGCAGGACTGGTCATCATGGCTGTGCATTATGATCTAACATGTGTCTGTCATAATCTTCTATCAAAAATATTTTGTCCAAAAGTATCACAAAACTTGAAATTCCACCACTTAATATTTACTATTTTAGTTTCTGATAGGTTTAGTTTTTCAAATGCCCTTTAACAAAATGTAAATAAACCAGGGAGAACAAGCTCCTGTTGCGGTGAGATCCAAAATGGAACACAGGTAAGTGTCATAGACATTTTTAAAAAACCCTAATTTGATTCTCAGGCTGACTAGTTAACTGTTTCCTCATTAGAGCTACCTTGGGTAACAGTTGACAATACGTGTTGGCTGAGCGTAGCAGCTCATACCTGTAATCCCAGCACTTTGGGAGGCTGAGGCTGGAAGATTTGCTTGAAGCCAGAAGGTTAAAACTAGCCTAGGGCTATAGATTTTTTTTAAAAACAATTAGCCGGGCACAGTGACATGTGCTATAGTCCCAGCTACTTGGGAAGCTGTGATGGGAGGATCTCTTGAGCCCAGGAATTCGAGGTTACAATGAGCTACGATCATGATCATGCCACTGCACTCCAGCCTGGGTGACAGAATGAGACCCTGTCTCTAAAAACAACAACAACAACAAAAATCCCAGTATGTTTTGTGTCCATGTGGCCCCCAAAATAGTAACTATTCTGCAGCTCGTGCACTCACCTTTGTCTTTGTTGATGGTGCTCGTGACCCATGCTTCTTCATTTGACCTGCACGCCCCTCTCCATGTCTTTGGGGTTCACATTTCCTCTTTGTGGGCTCACTGCAAGTAGCAATACTCATGGGAAATTAGCAACAGTAAAGGGCCACCCGATCTCCAGCCCCTTTCCTGTACCAGCCTCCTCTTTTCAGCCATTGCTGAGCCGTGTGACCAGTGGTCTGTCATTCCTGGAAACGAAAAAATTGGTGAGGCTAGTGTCCTGCTGGTGAGGTGCCACACAGAACAATGCACTCTGATTATGATTATGCCAACACAGAATGTGTTATTTTCATTTTAGCATTTCTGTTGAACAGCTTTACATCTCTGGATAGCTAGAAGTCTGCCAATCAAAATATTAGATAATTAATTGGCTATCCCTAGAACTTGTTCAAAGGTATATCCAGGTTTTGTAAAGGCTGAAGTTTATATAATCTGGGTATTAATCTTTAAAAAATGCATAAAACATTACTGAAACAAAATTAGGTACAAGTCTCTGGAAGGGGTCCCATGCAATTGGAAGGCCCTGAAGCTTAATCTTCATTAGTTTCACAGTACGTCTACCTCTGAATATAATATAATTTCTCTTCACTTATTAGCAAGCAAGGAAGGGATGGGGAAATCAGCAATTGTCTGAATTGCTGCAGGAATTGAAGCAGGAAAGAAAGTTTAGCCTTGGCTGGCTCACTGATTGCTTCTGCAGACTCTGAGGCTGAGGGTGTTACCACTAAAATATCATTTAAAGAGCAGAAGAGGTCTAGGGAGCAACAAATCCCAACTCTTTACTTTTTAATTTGACACTCCCTACTGTCTCTGCATTGTAGTGTCTTTTATTGTTAAAGGTCCACTCTTCCTGGCATAAAATACAGGCGAGATCAGCCTTCAGTGGTTCAAAAATGAAAAACTATGTCTGCATGCATTCTTATACTAAATATTTTAAACAGGCCCTTATATACTACTACATCATTTATCCAACTATTAATTATTTAAGTATCTGTTATTTGGCTTGTGTTTCTCAAAGAAGATATGTTGAAATCCTAATCCCCAGAACCTCAGAATGTGAATGTATTTGGAAATAGGTTGTTGCAGATACAGTTAGATGATTAAGATGAGGTCATACTTGACTAAGTGGGCCCTTCATCCAATATGACTGGTGACTTTATAAGAAGAGAAGAAGAAACACAGAGACACAGACACATAAGGGGATAATGCCATGTGGCAACAGAGATTGGAATGCTGCAGCTACACACCAAAGAATACCCAGGAGGGCTGGCAAACCACCAAGAGGTAGGAAGAGGCAAGGAAGGATCCTTCCCTACAGATTTTAGAGAGAGCACAGCCCTGCCAACACTATGATGTCAGACCTCAAGTCTCCAGAACTGTAAGAGAATAAATATCTGTTGTTTAAATTCACCCAGTTTATAGTATTTTGTTAGCCCTAGGAAACTAATGTGACATCTAATCCGAGTTGTGCCAAGTGCTGGGCATATAGCAAAGAATATGATGCTATGTTCCCTGTGCTCATGTAGTTGATCTACTGAGAAATATTGACTCTGAACAGTATGAATCTTATCTCCATCTATCAAATGTAATAAGAGAGGAAATCAATTCTTTAGATTTTAGTTTCTTTCTCTCTAACATGTGAATAAAATATCTAACATGCAGATCTTACTCTGATTATTAATAAAATAATGTATTATTAAAACCAGATGCTTTTGATTGCAAAGGAAAGCAACCCAGCCAATATTCATCAAGAGTGAAAACAAAATGGAAAGAAACAAACCAGAAAATCTGATGGACAGCTTGAGCAGCTCCATGAAGGGCAACTGGCTCAGGAAAATCATTTGTGCCCAGTGGGTAAAGAATAAAGTAAGAACATCCAACACACCAGTACAACTATATGGCTAGAGCAATGGAATGGTATTTTTCAAGTCAGGCAAGGAATGTTGGCCAGAAAAAAACAATATTCATCAAAAGACATAAAACTTTGGGCTCTTCCCTTGCATTTGAGTCATGGCTCTCCCACTTACTACTAGATCTCAGGCAAGTTAGTCTTGTTAACCTCAGAGCATTATTTTTCAAGCTGAAATAACGATAATTATCTTGAAGAGTTTTTGTAAAGATTAATTCAGAAAATATCTGTAAAAATCATTTCTTCATCAGAGCAGGTAAACCAATTGGTAATGTTTATTATGGCAAGCAGAAAATTCCTGAACACTCCCCCCAATATATCCACGTACCAATTGCATCACCTGCGAATATTTACTGTTACTTGGCAAAGGATAATTAAAGTAGCAGATGGGATTAAGGTTGCAATCAGTTGAACTTAAAATAAATCATAGGAAGATTATCCTGGGTTATCCAGATGGGACCCATATAATCCCGAAGATTCTTAAATGCGAAAGAGGGACATAGAAGGATCAGCATCACAGAGACTGAATGTGAGGAAGACTTGACTCTGGCTGGCTCTAAAGATGGTGAAAGGCAGACACAGATCAAGAAATGAAGGAAGCTGGAAAAGATAGGAAAATAGATTCTCTCCCAGAGCTTCCAGAAGGAAACACATCCTGGCTGAGATATTAATTAAGCTTAGTGAGACCAACTTTGAACTTCTGACTTCAAGAACTGTAAGATAATAAATGTGTCCTTTGCTCAGCCTCTGCGTTTGTGGTCATTTGTTGGAGCATCAATTGGAAATTAATATAGTTATTATTATAATCTCCTTGAGAAATATAGGACACTTACAAGGACTAGCAAAGTAATGAGGATACAATCATCAGGAGGAAATGCATGATCCTTCATGAAACTTAAATAATATCTAAGGAAAATATGGGTGAATCATAGGTGATTGCAATAGACTGTGACTAAGTGCTTGACAAAGATGAAATGTTTTCTTAATCAGAATGTTAAACTTAGATTTAAGGAGAAAGTCCTGGAAGGATGTAGGTGTTGGGAAGTGTATTTCATGCATCTGGAATCGCTCGATTGTTCTTACCTTGGGGCAAAAATTAGTAGGGGAAATGGGGAAAAAAACAGAGAAACTGAAAGAAATTCAGGTAGAATAGAATTTAAATTCAAGGCATAAGGAAATTCTAAGAGATTAAGTGAGGTAGCACAGTGCTATACTACAAGTAACTGTGCTGCATGTGTCGCTGAGCCTACTTCCCTGTCCTTGCCCATCCTGTCCTATTTATTTAGTACACTCTGCTAGTTTCACCATGCTTGCAGCTGCAGAACAGTGTAGAAAAGCAACAAAAACTGAATTCATTATTACAGGCAAATTTCTTGGTTATTATATCCAATAACTAATCATTTGTTTTACCTTGGGTAAATGAGGTAACTTCTGAAAGCCATTTTTTAACTGAATGGAGAGATTTTTTTTTAAAAAGTCCTTTCCTAATGGTTTGTTTTGAATATGAAATAAAATAATACAGTGCCTGGCACATAGTGATGCATATATGTTAGTATAATACAAATAGTAATCATGTTACTGCAAATTATTATCATGACTATTGTTGGTGTCAACTCAGGATGGATTTTGAAAGCCATGTTCAGAAGGTCGAGCTTTATTTTCAGTGCTTTAGGGAACCAAGGAGGATTTTCCATGGAAGGAAAATGATGATACAGTTGGCATTCTCACAGAATCACTTTGCAAATGACATTGAAGAAGCATGCACACTGACCTGTTCTCCCTCCCTCTATCAGTGAATAAATAAAAGGTATGAGACTCACAGATGAAGAACACAGCAAAGAATATCTGAAGAGAAATGTCAACAAAAGTTTGGGAACTAGTAAGACCAATGGATGAGTAGGAACCAATTTAGCAAGGCAAAGAAAATTGAAGCTCATATGTCTGTAATAGTGGAAACAAATAAGAAACAGGCCTATATGTAACAGCACCTTTGAAAAGCTCAGAACATGAAGGAATCGTGTTTCTGTACAGCCAGGTGTTCAGGGAGGAGCTGAAATGAAGAGAAATTCTGGCTTTTAGCCACTATTGCTCTTCCCATTTCCACTGTAGCAAAAGCTGAAAGCCTGAGGGAGTCTGGAAAAGTGGAAACAAGACACAGCTGGGCTGGGAGTGAAACACTGTGTTGTAAAAGGAAGGTTCGAATTACTTCTGCATATGGAAACTGAGAGGCTCTTCCCCTGCTGGACCTCTAGAATTCTGGCAGCCAAGCTAATTCTGTTCTGGCACATGATTGGAGTGTTCCTTGTTGGGGAATATATCCAATTAAAAAAAAAAAACAACTACAATTGATGGTATTTATTTGCCCTTCATAGTATCTGTGAATCCTCACCCTATTACCGTATTGTGGAGCAAGCCCATGAAGGCCTTAAAAAAATTACAACCTATCATTCTCCCTTTTTTTTCTCATCAGTTTCTCACTCTTTACGATACTGTTTATATAGCTATATGACCCCTGCATTGTTTTGTTTACTACTGTGTTTCCAATGCCTATTGCCTGACCTTATATACATGTATATGTATGTATACATATGTACATATGTATATTAATATGTATATATGTACATACATATTTGTTAAGTAAATGTTGAACAACTTTTTTTTTTACCTTCCCATGCATTATTTCCTTTAAAGCCAAGGAAAGAGATTAAATCAAACAGATAGATAAATGGAGCTCATAAAAGCAGAGACGATGCAGTGAGCAGAAGAGAACTTTAAAAGGAAAACCAACTAATGAGGGAAAAAATGCTGCATGCATAGTTCAAGAACAGATGCTATAAAAACAACCAAAAATCCCTCTAAGGACTCACTCTTCAAAATAAAACAAACAAACAAAAAAACAATGAAAACTACTGAATGACAGTGTTGAAAATACAGCTTGGACATTGGAACTGATCATCAAGTGATGGAAAATAGTAAATAAAATGACTGAATGAACTCTAGAAGCCCAGTATGTGACTAATAGAAATTCCAGGAAAAAAAGACCCAAATGTAATAAGATTAAAGGAGAAATTAAAGAAAGGATGTAAGAAAGGAAGTAAGTATGGCAGGGAGGGAGGGAGGATCTAGAACTAAATGATCTATCTATTAAACAATACTCTTGGATTGCTCAACAAAATGAATGAAAATACTGTACTTCAAGTGGACAACTTGACAATTATTCAGTTCTTGGCTAAGAAAAAGGTAGATATAGAGCATCCTACAGGGGTATGACTTGGTGTTAAAGAAGAGTCTTTTGTCCATTTTTCTATCTGCCTGCTTATCTTTTTGGTATGCTGTTTTGTTTTAATAATGGAAGAGAATTGAGCATGTCCTAATGTCAAATGAACCAATCAAGGGAGGGAGAACTTGAATGTACTCAGACAGGGCATGTACCACAAATGATTACATTAGCATTAGCAAAATGTCTGTCTTTTGTGTTATTTAACCATCTATATTTATTATTACAATTATATAGGGGGTTTTATGACTTTGTGACATAAAAAGAGAATAGAATTTTCAAGATCCTAAATTAATATGTTTATTTATGCTGTTTTGTTTTTCCTTGTTTATTTACAAGAAACAATCCAGAAGACAAAGTTTTATTTGCCAATTTTAAATTGCAAATAAAATATAAGTGAATATGAATAAATGGAAATTCCTATAGCTTTGATTTCATTTTGCTTGTAGAAATTATACATACAATGTAAATGTTCTACATGATTAAATATTATCTAGTAACTAATATCAGTACGGACTATTATAAACTTAATAAAACAAATATGAAACATAATTAAATTATTAATATGTCTATCTTGCATAACAGTAAAAATAAATGTTTAACTTGAACATGAAAATGAAGATCTAATTTTTTTCTCATAGTGACTCAGACTTGATGTTTTATTTTGTTTAACTAATTGAATAGGACTAAAAGTGGAAAGAGTTTCCGTTCTTGACAGTAAATCAATGAGCATCTTTCTTGAGTTATGCAAATAGATTAACACTCTAGACTGGAAATCCTAGTTAGATATTTAATCAAGAAGTAATTCATTGTGAAAGATGCATTGATAATTTTAATACATTGACTTTTAGTTTAAACGAACTGTAATGCTTAATTAAAAACATAACACCCATACTGCCATATATATATTTACTTCATTGCTCCACTAGTTAGCTAATAAAATGACAATTTAGGAAGGGAATAATGCATTCTAACTCAAGATTGACATGAAAATTAGTCAATCACATACTCATATTATTTAACTTTTATTTAATTCACAGGTTTGCCTTTCACTTTCTAAAGCCTTCTCACATCTTCACTGTAAGGCTGGTGGTGGGCACCCCTCCCCTCCCTAATGGAAAAAGAAGAAGCCCACGAGACCTGCCGAGAACAATGCCTGCAAGGCCCAGTTAAGTTAAAGGATGACCACACCTGGATGGTTACCCTGATAAGAGTCTCGGTTCCTGGAGTCTACACATACCACCAGCCCCTCCTATTTCTCAATACCTGCTCTAAAACTGCAACAAAGAAATTCCTCACTCTTCACACTGAAATCTGCCTGCCAAAGAGGCCCCCGTCCCCCAGCCCTAAAAACATATATAAACCCACTCAGACTTCTGGGCGAGGAGACTTCTCGGGTCTCTCTCTCTCTCCCGGGACCCAAGAACCTTGCCTGGGCCCCCCTCTGTTGGGACCTGTTACCCTCACCCAAGAGCGCTCCAATAAAGCCTCTTTACTTATCCCTTTCAACTCTGCTCAACTTTCTTTCTCTGGTGCCGGCCAATCCAAAACACCTTATATTCACCTCTATTATTCACTTGTATTTGGTACTATTTAAACTCCCTTCAAATTACGTCTACTTTCATGTTAATGAGTTAGCAAGAACTTAACCCTGTATTATTACTGGAGATGGGAGAGATAAATTCAAGAGTAAATCATCACCTGCAATATCATTATTAGTAGTATTTCATTACATAAAATGTGCAATTTTCATTTACTGCAACTTTCCTATTTTGATATGGAAACAGGTTTAAGCGTAGTTTTCAAAATATGGCTTTCACAACAATTCTTTCTGTATGTCATGGGCTACGTAATGAATTTTTCTCCTCTTTACAACATTGTGTTTGTGTGAGAGAGAGAGAGATAGATCAGCCATCAAGATAGGGATGACAAATTGATTGATGACAGAGTATAATAGTACCTGCCCTTTTGTGAGTACATGGCCACTAACTTTACTAATATCAGCCAAATTTGGTAGCATCGGAAAAATCAGCAAATAGGATTTGAAACAAAAGCAATGAAAAAAGTGATAGATAAGAATGTGCCATATTTACTCTAGCACCTTTGGGACAATAACTGAGTTGGTGTGTTTACCCATGGTCAATCACCATGACGTAGAGCAAGGAGTGGAATCCCTGCACCAGGTGCTAACTCAAATTCAGGTCCTGGAAGATATGACACTGAAGAACAATAAAACTTGTGAAATCTACCATTTAGCAAGTGATATTTGGACAGCAGATATAATGTGTAATAGGTGAGAATTGGTTGTCAATCTTTAGAACCTTGGGGCAAGTTTCAGAAAAATAGAATAAAAAAGGATATTCACTATCAGTTTAGTTTTTCTCAGGTTACATTTGAGCCCTCTTTGCCAAAAAGTTTAAATAAAAATTAGTCTATTTTGCATGAATTGAATCACTTCTAAAACTAAATATTTATTTAGCTGTTTAGCATGCAAGAAATTATTTTGCATTTTTAGATAAATGATATCAACCAATCTTCACAAATAACATACAAATCATATTTATTATATATGCTAAAGATGTATAAAAATTTATAAAATAGGAGTTTTACTGTGTTGTTTTGTTAATTACTTTAATTATTTTCTTTAATAATTTTCCTGAAAAATTAAAAAATTGGGTTAAACTAGAATCATTCTAAAAATCAATTTTAATTGAGTAATTCTAATTAAGGAAACAGTTTTCACAACACTAATATTGAAATTATTTAGCGAATCAACTACTGATTTTATAGCTCCTTTCAAAAATAACTTTATTTTGTATGCCAGAAAATGAGCCTGCAAGTGGACAGAAGCTTTAAAGTCACAGGTATTTTCTTAACATTCCTCCTTGTTCTTAAGGAGTGTTTGTGGTGCCTTTGCAATCTGTATGTTTGCATCAAACAATTAAAAATACGATATTATTTTGTAAACTGTTGCTTATGCTACATGATATTATAAAATACCACACAGTTCATGACACTTTTCTAGAAACTGAGTCCTTTGTTTATGAGTCCTTTATCATCGCTGTATTACAACAGAAGACTAAGTGTTTGGGGTTTGGTAAGTCCCAAAGTTTTCAAATTCTTAAGGAGACATCCCAAAGGGGAGTCTTTAGGTGGGGCTGATTGAATGTTGCCCATGACAGTAACTAGGAGAAGGGAAAGGGAAGGACTTCTCAGGGATGATCATATGTCAAAGGAAGAGAGTCCAGGAGGAGCGTCCCCAACAAAGATGACTTTCAGAGATCTGATCAGACATCAGATGTCCCTGAGTTCTGACTCAGATCGGACTCCAAAGATTTCCCTCAGATTCAGGGATACCTGAGTCCAAGAGAAGATTGAGAGAGGTGGTTGTGAAGTGTCCTCCCTGCTCACCTCCTGAAAGAATGATAGACTCGACACTGGCCATCTCCAGAGCCCGAGAGACTCACTGAGTTCCAAATGGTGTTGAGGGCACCGAGAAGGATGTCCTGGGAGCCACAAAGCAGAGGACGAATCAGTCCCAGACATAGGTAGAAATGTGAACTTTTTCTTCTGTATTAGCTAATTATTCATAACATGATTGCATATATTTTAATTCCTCTAATTGCATTATAGACTTCCTAAGGTCAAGAATCATATCCTATAGTTTCTGTATCAATGTATTTGTAGGCACTCACCCTCCTCTTGATATTTTATTTTGTGATCTAGTTCATGGAACAACAATCAGTGAAAATTACTGGAATGTTAAACATTTTCCAAGATAATTAATGGTCATTTTCTGTATTGCAGATCATACTATCAAAAATACATTCTGCTGACTTTCACTGACATTAGGAAAATGAGAGTTGTTTTCTCTACAAAGAAAGATGCTTTTCTCCCTCTCAACTTTTCAGGCTTCTCAACTGTGATGGCACAGACAATTTCCAATGAAAGATTAAAGTGGACTTTGAAAAACAACTGTGGCATGCTGGCCGAGGCAGTAACTCAGGTCATCTCTATTAAACTTCATATTTTATTGCCCTGAAAATAATCTGGAGCCAAAGAAACAATTTCTCCTGTCTGTGTATTTGAATAGCTGGAGACACAGGTACAAGCCAACAACTTAATTATGGATTTTAAAAATTGGCATTAATCTTTTCTTTCCTGTATATATTCTCTTGTAATGCCACAAGTCACAGTAAATTGCTCATTAAACTTCAAGCAATGCTATGTAATGCTTGCTACCATTTATAGGCAATGCTCTCCAAAGAACAATTAGGGGGAGTATTATGACACAGAACAATGGAGACAATTATTTCTGAAGTTTATTAATGCTAATTAGCATATGGCATCTAAGACAGCTGCTGATACTTCATAGCTAAATACTGAGGGACTAATTAGTGCTTGATGTTAATTAGCTTCTTCTGCATGTGTATTGTCCTTAGATGCATATGCACTGTCACCATTGGGCTATTAAAAATCTGGCCCTGCACTCTGTGAGAACATGATGTGGCATTTAGGAGTTCTTCTGGAGTATATGGCGTTCTTTTCCAATATATACATATATATGAGAAAACATATATATTATATATGTAATGTATTTATATATATTACAAAATATATATTTATATATAAATCTATCCATACTTATTAGATTCCATAGAAGCTTTAATAATCCACTTGTTATTTAAAACCTACTAATAAATCATAAATTTTTAAGTGCTCAAGTGAAAAGAACCCTTTAATTTATCTTACAATTTTTCATGTTCTCTCATACAGACATGACTTCAAATGCTAAAGAAGTATAAAAGTATAAAAATATTTTGGTTTTAATTTATTTGATAATCAAACTTACTTTGCTTTTGCCTGTCAATTTACACTTAACTTTTTATACATTATTAAACAAATAGGTCAAACGTGCACACTTCACCTATTAACCAATTCAGTACCTTTTTTGGTTCCTGTCTCTTTTCTTCCTTTAACTACAGCAAAATACATTTTCTTTTTTCAAAAATATAAGCTAAGAATTTATCATAAAAGCTCATCTTTTGAAGACATCAAATAAAGTTTAGGCCAGTGATCTGGGCAGAGTTTTCATATCAATCTTAAAAAAAACTGTTCAATGGCACTTGCTTTTCTCCTGGTTTGGACGGTGGGTGACTAACATCAATTATCTCATCAGATTACTGTGACAGTTGGTACAATTTGTACACATGCTGGATAACTTCTTTCAACAGAAATTTCTCTGTGATTAGTAGAAAAACTTAAAAAAATTCAGTTTATAGTATGAATCTCTGTGAAGAGTGACCACAAATATATGTCATGGTCTAAAATTCTAAAGATAATCTCTGGTTTTAATTATACACACAGCTTGTTTTTTATGATAGTTTATACATACATTTTGAATAGTTAGTAAGAATATTTAGAGTTAATAATAATTGTCAAAAACATTTTCCATTATATCATAGCTTATATATATTACCCATTATAGAAAAACAAAATTAATTATAAATCAAAATATTATTTAAATGGCTTCCAAAGTTGAGATCAAGTAAATCTCATTTAATTCTAGCGTACAGGGATTTTTTGGAGAGACAGGCCCAGTGTGTAGGTAGAGGAATGAATGCCACTTGATTTCTCTTCAGAATCTTGGGGCTTAGGAAAACAAGGAATATGCCCATAAAATAAGTGTGTCTTTATTCCTTCTCTTCCACCTCCTCATTCAACTTATTCTTCATCATCTTCTTCACATTTTTTTACATTCCTTCCAGAGAGTGAAGAAAAGTTTTCATCAAGTGAGAGTTCAGGTGGTGAAAAGTAAGAAATATGTGACTTAAAAAATCAATTGCTGTTTAAGAACTCTGAATATTGAAATACTAAAATGCATAAATATAACCAACATGGTATAGTGAAAACCATGCCAAACTTGACTCCTAGTCTGTTTGTGGCATTGGGATTCAAAGTCTCAGATTCCTTCCTTGTAAAATGAGGATTTTTTTTCTTGCTCACATAACAGAATATTTAAGTTATGTTCTCTGACTGCTTTGCTCTAAGTGGCTCTTTTTTCAAGGGGGCTCTGTGACCTTAGGGATTTATGTAATGGCACAATGTCTCAACTTTTTCATGTGTAAAATTGTAGGAATAATTTTGCTGGCCTGTCTTATACCAGAGTCTAGAAAACAAAGGCTGGGGTAACTATTAAGGGCAAATACTTTACTTCATATGTACAATATTAATAATTTACCTATAACTCAGGCAATACTTTTCCCAATATTGAGGGCTTTCTTTTCTTCCCCTTTCAACATTATAGTAAGTCAATGACCTCAAAGTTGAATTTTGGAAAAGACATTGTACTGAGGTTATTTTCAGACTCAGTACTGTTCAATTAATTTCATTAGACTTAAATTAGCTTTATCACTCTGTGTATCATTTGAGGTGGAGAAATAGTAAATGTTATCTTAAAAACATTCCACTGCACTATAGTTCATATGCAGATATAAACAAAGAAAATGACTACACCTGACCCAATTGGCTGATTTTTGAATAATTGTCAGCTGAGTCCTTTTGCTTTCCCGTACTTTCCATTTTTTTTTAAGTTCTGCAGTTTACTACTATTAGAACATATCCCCTTTGTCCAATCATATTATTAATAATACTTCTGCACAACTGCCCACTGCTTCATCAAACCTAGCATAAAAAGTACACAGGCTTACCTGTTTCTCCAGGTCTTCGTTTCTTTTTTTCCCCATACTTTCCATTTTTAATTCTCTGTCCCTTTGAGGTATAAATCACCTCCCAGACTCTATTCAGTTTTACAACCCAGGATGGCCTTTCTCAAGTACCTGGGAGCCAACCCTTTGAAATGTAAACATTAAGGAAAACAGAGCTCCTATCTCCCAGGTCTCTGTGGCAGGGTAGGAGCCTGACTCACTAATCACCAATTGCCACACACAGGTGGTCTAATCACGCTGGCCAACCTCCTCCATGCCCACCCCCTCCCTTCCAGGACTTTTCACTAGCTCATCCCTGTGCTTAAAAGCTCTCCTGCCTTTTGATTTGATGGAATTGAGTTCAATTTCTCTACTCTACTGTAGTCATCTTGGGTAAAGTCTTCCTTGCCTGTTTAACTTTGTCCATTGTAACTTTTTGTTGCCACCTGATACCCTTATAATGATCCTGAAATGTTGATGAATAGCATTATTGGAAACATAGAGAAAGTATTTTTTCTTTCAAAAGTTTTTACTAATATATCAAAAAATGTATAACTGAGGTCTATACATTAAATATCTTTAACTTTGTCAAAAATAAAATTAAAAGATAAAAGGTTTCCCATTCAATATGAGTGTAAGGAACTACTATGCTATGCCCAATATGACTTAGATAATAGTGGTTTTATAAGACTGCTGCGTCCAGTGAAATGAGTTTTGACATTCAATTACGAAAGATTTATGCCTTTAAGAGTGATTACAAATTTAAATCCAAAATTTTATTTTGATTTGTTCACCTGCCTTTACTTTGTTGGAAAAAAGATGGGTGATTTATTTTGCATTAGGTTAATATTTCTTGCGCCACTTAGTCACATTCAGTTACATAGCTCCTCCCTAAAATCTGTTCTAACCTTTGTACAGAGCTATTATCCTTCTGACAATTCCCAAAGGTTATAGCAATTAGAACATAGTATGTCTCTGCAACTAGAATTCAAAAGGTCTGTTTTAATCATTATACTTTACTATAGATCAATAGCCCCCATTAAAATGATGCTTTCTTTTCTTGCTACTGACCCTGCTTTGACTACCCTCACAGTGAGTTCCTAATCAGATATAGCTGAAAACTTATCTAATTATTTTCTTCTACCGAAACATCTAATTTAGCTGGGGGAAAAATAAAGAAGCTCACACATTTTTTTAAGAGAAGAATTTGGCCTCTGCCTGAATAAAAGTAGATTAATGATTTTAATGAAGCAGCATGCCAAGAATTGGTATGAGCAGAAGTGATGGCAAGAAAGAACTCTCAGGTTGTTAGGACTTGTACCCGTAGGCACAGAGGTAGTGACTGGTGCTTTTCAATGGCTAAAACAGGTGTCAACTCTACTACTCTATTGCCACTTAGGCTTTTATTTTGTGTCCTTCCTCCACACAGAAATATATCTTTATAGCTGTATAGTAAGGGCAGATAAAGTCTGCTCATGAATGTGGAGAGGAACTCTCACTGTTGTCCAGCAATGACAAGAACTTCCCATTCCTGCAAAATTGAAATTTTTGCTGTTCAAAAGACAATGTGATGAAAATGAAAAGAAACTGATAGACTGGGAGAGCAAATTTTCAAGATCTGTATCTAATTAAGGACTTGTGTTCTGAATATATGAAGAACACTCACGATGCAATAAGAAAACTAATAAAAGAAAAAACAATTTGAAAGGACACATCACCAAAGACAAGATATGAGTAGAAAGTAAGCACATGAAAACGTGCTCAACATCATTAATCATTTTGTCATTAAAGGTATGAAAATTAAAACTGAGATACCACTACACATCTATTAGAGTGGTTAACTTTAATAAAACCTGACATTATCAAGTGCTAGCTTTCAAAATTTCATACGTTGTTTTGGGGGATGAAAAATGGTATAGTCAGTTTAGAAAACAGTTTGGTAGTTTCTTTCTCAGATAAACCAATGGAAAAAAAAAAAAAAGCCATATGACTCAGCAATACCACACCTGGGTATTTACCCAAGAGAAATGCTAACATATGTCTACCACAACCTGTTTATAAATATTTGTAGTATGCTTACTTATAATAGCTAAAAACTAAAAAAAACACATACATAATTAGTGAATAGATAAACATATTGTGGTACATGTGTAAAATGTAATACTACTCAGTAATTAATGAAAATGAGCTACTGTTAAATGCAAAAACATAGCTGTATTTTTAAAAGCATTATACAAAGGGAAAGGAGTCAGGCAGGCTTGTCTATAATTCCTGTCACATGACGGTCTGTGAAGGCAAAACTCCACAGGCTGAAATCAGGTCAATTTTTGCCAAGAGTGAGAAAGGGGATGGGAGGCAGACAGAGACTGAGTACAAAGGACACAAGAATACTTTTTGGAGAAATAGAAATATTCTATATTTTGATTGTGGTGACAGTTATGTAAAAATATGTATATATTTACCAAAACACATAGACTGTACAAGAAACAATGAATATTTATACTGTATGAAAATTAAATGTCAATAAATGTGTCATGAAAAATAGAAATGGATACATTAGTAGATTTGATAGTTTTATGTTTTATTTAGTTTTTTTAAAATCAAGATCTTTTAAAAATGTCTTGAGCAAAACACTAACATAAAACAAGTATAATCAGGTTGTTCTGAATGAAGTGGGGCAGGAAATCTAGGTTGATGGGGAAATTATTGGCTCTGCATACAATATGTGCCAATTTATTTTGATTCAGTGAGAGTATGTTCTGTGTGATTTTGCTGAAGTGAAATTCACACTACTTTATCACTCCAGAAAGATCAGATGTAGGTTAATAGGTTTAATCAAGAACATTTTCCAATCATTCTGGTATAATTCAGAATCTAAAGTTGGCTTTAAATTTTGTCATAAGAGGCCAGAATGTTTTTATATTTCTGAACATTAGTTATTTATAATGCATTCTCTAGAATAATCTCAATGTTCAGTCCATCTTTTGTTGCCCTCCCTGAATTGCACTGTGTTCTTGAAAACACAGGTATACAATCACATATATTTGCAATCTCTCTTTCTTGCTTTCTCACACAGACACACATATACATAGCGTAAGAAGAGTATTTTAAACTTGGATATGAAACAAAATCTTATCTCAGATAGTTGAGATTAGGTACATATATTTTCATTAAATTATAAAATAATGTTTATTCACTCTAGTTTAAACTTTATCATTGGTTCATAGCATTAGATTAAGATATATCTAATGATAATGCTGTAATTTTCATTTTAAATACCAACAAATATTTTTGTTAATTTTGTTTTTTAAAATATCTTTACTTAATATAATTTAGTACACTTATATTTGTTTATTACATTTATCCTACTGATATTTGCTTTTAAAGTAGTTCTGATAAAGGTATGTGAAATATGTTTCATACCAATTAGGAAGTTTATAATAATAGTATCATATGCCACAAAGTGAGAGGAGAAATAGAATCAGCCAATGGTAAACAGAAAGGAAATGGAACTGGGAGAGTTTTTTTTTAAGAATGAAATAATTTCATGTATAATGCTTCAGAACTTTTCTAAGATTTTCTCCACCATTTGAATGTATTAACTAAATCTGCCAATGCCCTCATGTTTCCCTGGGAATAGAGCCTCCTTCTGGAACTTATTTATTTGTGTTGCCAAGAGGCTAGTGATGCTGCCATGTGCAGTCTTCAGCGGAATTGATCGACGTGGATTTTCACCCCAGCTGATGTGTTCCACAGCAGTGAAATACTGAGTTATGTTTTACCTGCCAGTCGTGCTTTCTATCTACTCATTAGGACTAGCTTGTTTATATTTTAATTATATTATTCTTTGTGGTTTTCAGATTTTTATAGGAACACAATTTTTCAAGTCCACATACCCACAGAAAAGAACACTAATTATAATTGCAGGCTTAATGGCTTGTCACAAAGGGGACATATCCATGTGACTAGCACCAGGGTCCAAAATCAAGACATCATCAGCACCCTGATGCTTTCCCCGTAGGTCCTGTTCCAGCTACTACCCCACAAAGGCAACCACCATTCACATTTGCAACGCCGTGGAACAGGGGGGCTGCCTTTTAAACTCGATAAAAATGAACTTATACGATATGTGCTCTCTTATGGCCATCCTCTTTCACTCTATTTTATTTCTGAATTTTATTTGTATGGTTACATGGCTGCATAGTATCCCATGGTACAAAGAATAATTATTTTTATGCATTCTATAGTTTATATATGTTTGAGCTTTTTTTCCAGTGATGTGTTCTCACAAATGCTGCTGCTGTATACATTCTAGTGAAATCCTCTGATAAGATATGTGTGCCTTTCCACTGGACACATGCATGAAGTTAAATTGCTGGGTAGTAGAATGTGCCTATCATCAGCTATGACAGACACTGCCCAGCAGGTTTGTAAAGTGCTCACACCTGCATGCAATTCAGTCCACGCCCAAAGATCTGAGAATCAGGACCTCTGATGTCCAAGGGCAGGAGAAGATGGATGTCCCACTTGAGAAAAGCGAAAGAAAATTCATCCTTCCTCTGCCTTTTGTTTTAGCTAGGCCCTCAACACATTGGATGATGTCTACCTACACTGGTGAGGGTGAATTGGTTCACTGATTCAAATGCTACTTTCTTTGGGAAACACCCTCACAAACACCCCAGGAATAATGTTTGCCAGCTCTCTGACATCCCTTATACCCATCAAGTGACACATAAAATTCGCCATCACACTCAGCATGGCAGTTCTTTCATCTCCATTCTCTTCTCAGTCTCTGAAAGTCAGAAGCTCTCTTTCCACCTTGCTGCTTGCCCCAGCCTTGCGAAGCCTCTAACATCCGCACAGTGAAGGCTCTCGCACCTGGCATATGGAGGAGGAGGGTTTCTCTCAGTCCTTCAGGAACAGCTGGTGGGTTGTGCAGACTCGGTCTTTGAATGGGGGCTTCTCCAGATTCTAATCTCTCATGTCAAACTATACATGCCTATTACAATTTATTAAAATTTAGGTTAGATGATTAGCCTTGCCCTTCTCTTTTGAAGTGTTTCTCTCACTCCCACCATTTCAGAAACAGAAAGCAGTTTTGGAGCTCTTCTTTCCTAGCGAAACTTTGATGCTTCTTGGAATTTAGTTTTTTTTTTTCTTTCTATCCTTAAATCTATGACAGGTAGAAAAAAAAGTGTGATTTTACAACTCATTCATCTTATTCTTGTTTTAGGTTGGGCATGATGACCTCTAGTGATTTCTATACCTTAACTGAAAGCAAAGGGCTGTTTTTTGTTGTTGTTAAAATCAAAATCTGAAAGGTGCAACGTTTTCAGCATCTAGCAATCTTTTATTATAATCTGTAATTTTAAATAGACATATACTGCAAAATTGTCAAGACATTTCCATTATATAACTCTATTCCCATTCTTAAATATCTCTGCATTGAATGAATAACACTTTTAGCACTCTTATTTCATAAGAGAGTCAATTACTTGTGGTAGAGTCCAGTTATTCTTTCTTCCGGTTTATACCGTGGTTCATCACCTAAGCCTGCCAGCACGTTTCTGAAATTGTGAAATAATGGGCTATGCAATGTGGAAACTCTGAGATAGCTGCAGGTGTTTGCTACAGTTTCATGAGGCTTCATTTGAAACTAAAATAGTCAGCATTCTCCTTAAATTTCTGTTTGTGTGTCCATGAACTACTAAAATTATAGAGTTAAAAAAAACAAAGTAGGAGCATTTAAATAGTTGAATCTAACCTGAGCTCTAGATAAATAAACACTTATTTTATTTCAATGAACAGCCAGTACACTGAAAATAATTAGACAGGGTCAATGTATTCTGCTTCCTTGGAAGAAGAGCTTTTCTTTTTCTGTTTTGTTTTTATGAAAAAACTTAAATGGAACTTCTTTGACAGCTTATCCACTGATATGTTTCCACATGATTGTTTAAAGAGTGGTTACTGCAATTAGTGTCTTTTTTGTATACTTTGCAATTTGTGGGTAAATCTGTTTGCCTCCAGAATCTGGTATTTGGGATTTTTAGCCAAACAAATGTCAACACATCTATATTTTAATGTTTTTTTTTGCCTTTTGAAAAGCCAACTTATTCAAATAATACCTTCATTAAAAGTATACTTTTCACAGTTATCTTCTCATTATTTGGCCTTGGTTGCCCTAGTTATAAGATTTTTTCCCCCATCCTTATAAAAGTTACAATTAATTATGGACTTTCTCAAATATCAGCATACAAGAATATAACTACAGGATATTTTCCAAAGAAGACTCTCAATTATGGACATCAAAATAAAATGAGTTATTTTTGCCTATGCAAAATTCATCTCGTGTTAGGTCTGCATGAATAAACTGCTTAAATACTATATTAGCCAAGGTACTTTATGTTCATTTCTGTTACAATAAAAACAAAAATCTCAGTGACATAGCAAAACAAAGCCTTATTTATTACTCACATCAAGTCTCTGCTCTAAATGGTACCTCGAGGAAAGTAATTACTTCTGTCTTGTGGATTCTTTAGCTAATAGCACCAAGGTTAGCCTGGGATAAACAAAACAGCCCTTGGAGCTATTGACCACCAGAGAAGAGCCACAACTTTCTCTGTCATATTCTATTGAATGCATCTAGCTATAGAATGATCTTACTTAAAAAGGAAGCTAGGAGTTGAAAAGGAGGGCACAGATATTGATGAGTTTTTATACTTCCTGACGACACAAATAGGTAGCTATAGCCTACACAGAGACTGAGAAGACTCAGGGTATGGACGTCATTCCATGACTTACCTGTATACTGTTATAAGAATCCATGTGCGGGTAGCTAACATTCGTTAAACTGCTATTTGTGAAAAGCTTAATTTCACTTTCTGATTTGATCATCACAAGAACTCTAAATTTGACATATATTTTAAAATTTTATAGATTGGGAAATTGAATGTGTGACATATAAAGTGGCCTCCAAGCCATACAACTAATAAATACTAGGCTGTATAGAAGAACTCATGTTATTTTATTCTAGTTCTTTTGAAGATTTCATGTTGCCTCTAAATATTGGTCAGAATATATTACTGTCAGATAATTCCATATTTTTCTTTTTTTGTTATAGTTGTTAAATAATTTTAGTAAGGGGTTTATAGAAGAATTCTAGTAACCAAATTTAAAATAAAACATACATCTGGACTTTTAGCACACTCATATATAACAGAGATCCACTGCCATGATGCATTCTCTTTTAAAATTACCTGTGGTTGAGAAAAAAGTTTTACAATGCTGAAAATACTTTACAATTGATATGAACTTGTATTCAAATTGGACATTCTCATGTGTTTATAGAATAATAAACAGGGCACAATAGCTATATATTCAAATATTTATTAATAATATAAATTTGCTGCTAATATTAGACACAGGTGAGAAAGAGAAATGATTTTTCTTTTCTTGACATATGTAATACTGTGCATAAATTTATTAGCAACATGTTTATTGTTGATTATTTTTATTTGTTTTAAAATTAGACTTAGATTAACAATTCAGTTACTAAAAGTGAAAGATGGAAAATTTTTATATTTCATTGATAATCATTGCATTTAAATTGTAAATATAGATAACAGAAGGGAGAAAATTTACCACCTTCTTCTTTGTTTCATGAAATAAAGAGAATTATTTATTGTTCTACATGTCAGTTTGCTTCAATAGACATGTCATTGAGAGAGTTATATTACATTTGCCTTTTCTACATTAGGCATTCATCAGCACTGATATAGATTATTTCCTGACTTATAGAAGTGTTTGAATATAACAGGGCTTTCTCCCTGTTTTCCATCACCACAAGCAGCTCAGGACTGACAGTCATTTCTCAAGCTCAAGCTACTTAGGTTGTTGGTGACCTTAAGGAGACTAACTCCAGTGGAATGGAGAGGAAGAACCGTACCTGAACAGAGATCAAGAGAGAATAGGAGGAAAATAAATGCAGACAAGGAGCCCAGGTAACTTTCAAGTAGTATTTCTGTATTTAAACTGAAGCAGAAAAAAATGTAGTGGTAGCTGGAAAGGAATATGGGTTCCAAAAAGGGTGTGGTTTGTTTTTGTTTGTTTTGTATTTTGTTTTTTGAGAATGGAAGGGGCGATTAATGCTTGAGGGGAGAGTGAGGCCAATTCTTAGAACACCACCCTTGCTGATGTAAGACTAGATGGAGTGTGGTGCACAGCAGGAGAGTTGTCTTACATAGGAGCTGGCACCATGTTTCCAAATTAAAACACTGGAAGGCAAAGGGGCAGTAGGATGAATACGTGTGGTGGTGGACATGTAGCCAGGTCTGTTCTGATTGCTTTTATTTTCTGTATGAAATAGAAGCTGAGAATGCCAAGAACATAGAGATGTTGAAATCTAGAGTGGAGGGAAAATATGAAAAGCTTGTGTATAAATGGAGAATGAATGGGATAGAGAAATAGAGTAGAACTGCTGCATAGCACTGAGAGTCTAATGTAAAAGGTTAGAGCTCACAGATTTACAGTGAATTTGTACTTGGCGTTGTATTTTTCTCTAGGCACATTCAGCTGCGCAGTTTCAGTAACAAAGTTAGAGAAAAGTTATCCTAGGCAAGTAGGATGGCAACACTGGCAAGAAAGCAGGATTCAATTGCGGGACCATGTGATTTTACTGGATTAGAAGGAAAGTGGGGTCATACGACTAGAGAAGAATTGTGAAAAGATGTTATGATGAATAGACTGTAGGTCTTATTTGGACTGAAAGTTGTTGAAGTGAACCTGGGAGATCACCTGGCAAAGTTGTAAATAGTGGTCCTAGGGTAAGACACATTAAATGGTAATTATGGAAGGGGTGTTACTTTTAGAAGTGACCGAGGTCTAGAGCATACCAGTGGGGGTAGTGGTGAAATAGAGTGGATAACATCAGTATCATACCACAGCAACCATCTAAGAAAGGTGGTATTGGAGGATTGACTGTGGGATGTTGATATTTTCTTTCTCTTAAGGAGAAAGAAATGGAAGCAGAATATAGAATCTTCAAGGAGAGTGATGAAGGGTTAGATAGAGATCTTCAACAAGGAATAGCAGGTGACACAATATTATAGCATAATAAAAGCCGGAAGGCTTGAAGTAAGAGGAAAAGTATGTGGTCTGGAAAGAGCAAATTAGAGACAGCAAATGTGGAAGAAAAAAAAGTGGATCTCAGATGGTTAATGGATACAAAAATATAGTTAGATAGATAGAATGACAATATTTGATATTGCAGCAAAGTCACCAATAGGTTATGGTATACATTAAAATAACTAAAAGAGTGGAATTGGAATGTTCCTAACACAAAGAAATGACAAATGCTTAACGTGATGGATACTCCAATTACTCTTATTTGATTAATACACATTGGATCCCTATATCAAAACATCACATGCACCCATAAATATATACAACTATTATGTACCCATAATAATTAAAAATAAAAATTACAAAAAAGTAGATCTCATGAGGATAGAGAGCAGATTGGTGGCTACAAGAGGCCAAGATAGACAGGAAAGGGGGGTATGATGAGAGTTTGATTAATGGGTACAAAAATACGATTTGATAGGAGAAATAAGACCTGGTGATTAAGAGATTAGTAAAGTGACTATAGCTAGCATTAATTCAATGCACATTTCAAAATAACTAGAGGAGAATAATTCGAATGTTCCTAGCATAAAGAAAAGATAAAGTTTTAAGGTGATGGATATCCCCAGTACTTGATTTGAGTATATGATGTATCAAATTTTCATGTGTACCCTCAAAATATGTACATCTATTATATATCAATGAAAAATTAAATTTTTTTAACCCCCCCCCCCAAAACAAAGTAGAAGGAGGAGCAGACATACTATACCTCCAAGACAGTGACTCCAGGTCAGAAAATATGTGCTTCTTAAGAGAAGTGCTGGGGGCAACAGTTCCTTATAGGAGAGCCAAGGGTCAGAGCAAGAAGGGAGCTTAAAGGGAAATTTCAGGTGTGGAGGATTTTTCTGATGAAGAATTTTCAGTTCCAGAGGGCATGGTGGGAGGTTTCGGAAACTGGGCCAGATAGAATAAGATCATATACCACGAGAGAAATGATTGGTAGTCCAGAGATTCTGGTGGTGAAGGAAAAAAGGGAGAGATTTCCAAATGAGATGGATTCCAGATTGAGGCTGGGGTGTAGAGGGAGATGGTGAGAGGTGGCAATAGAATTTTTTAAAAAAGTGAAACCATCAGTCTTTTTGTCTTTCATACTCTATAGACTCTGATTACAGAAGATACAAATACAGAACTGTTGGTGGTTTGCCTCATTCCTCATCACCTTTTTTTTTCATATAACAATTGAAAAGATGTGGAAACAACCCAAGTGCCCATCAATACATGAGTGGATTAATAAAACGTGGTATATGTATAACACAGAGTTCTACTCAGCCACAAAAAACAATGGTGATCTAGCACCTCTTGTATTATGCTGGATAGAGCTGGAGCCCATGAAGTATCACAAGCACCACATGTACTAACCATCAAATTGGTATTAACTGATCAACGCTTAAGTGCACATATAGTACTAACATGCATCTGGTGTTGGGCAGATGGGAGTGGGGAGGAGGGGATGGGTATATTCACACCTAATGGGTGCGGTGCACACCGTCTGGGGGATGGACATGCTTGAAGCTCTGACTCAGGTGGGGCAAAGGCAATATACGTAACCTAAACATCTGTACTCCTGTAATATGCTGAAATAAAAAAAATTAAAAAAGAATGTGAAAGTCTTAATTCATAGAAATTTAGGGTTAATTTGAGGAGACATATTACAAGAGTTAAATGGCAGTTTCAATTGCCTAGTGTTTTCTAAGATTTAAAGATTCCTTGAATGACAGGACTTGACACACTGATAGATAAAAGGCAGAACTCTTCTTCAGCCCATACACCTCCGTAGGAGAGGAGGCTGCCAGGCAGGGCCACGTGGGGGTTTCCCTAGGGAAACCACTGAGCTGGAGCTTAGGGGCACTTTTGTATGGCAAGTGGGGTGAGTGGGTTGAACTAGTTTTCCCAGGCTCCCTGTGGATTGGCTAATTTAAATAATTTTTGCTGTCCATAGTTGTCTGGTACCTGTTTTGGGAGTGATGAGGGCTGATGCAGAAAAGTGGACTCAAAGGGTTAGAGCCCAATAAATGAGGTGGTTGGGGGTGTGGACTTAGTCAGCTGCTGAAGAAGGGAACTGACCAGTTTTTATCCAGAGGTTCAAAACTGGGTCAAGACAGCAGTTAAGAAAACATATTATACCCAGTAAAGGCAACTGCCAATCAAGCAATTTAAGACACTTTTATCTTTAACTTAAATAATTGGCATAGCTAAAACTGAGTTTGGTACTAAAATTAGACAGCATTATATGTCTATTGGTACTACATAAGCAAACAGTTCCATTTAGGTAAGAAATTGTGAAACAACTGTGATGTTGCCAGTTTTTCGGAACTCAATTTGCCCCCTCGTAAGTGACACGGCATGCTGCTGGTCATAGATCAAAATGTCCTGCTCCCTTCCAAGGTTTCAGATTAACCACTAACATGTTCCAATAGTAAATGTAAATATTTTTAAAAAGATTACTTCTCTCCAAATTCTCACACATCAAATTTCTGAAGCAGAAACCCAACATGAGGGATCACTCAGGGCATATTTCAATGCCAGTCAAATGTTATCAGCAACCACGAAGAGTCTTTCTACTAAGTGAGTATCAAAAACTGACATGTTCCTATATGTAATAGTTGTGAATTATAATTCATCAAAAATCAACCTAAAATGTTCAAATAATGTTTCATTTTAAATACAGTGTCTAACAGGTGTTCTTCAAAGTGACACTTGAGTACCGCTTTTTACAAGGCTCTGTAGATTGTGGCATCTGGCAATATATTATTCCTAATTTCAATTTCTCAGTGGCATACTTGGAAAGTACCTGAGCGACTGTCTTCAGATGAACATGGCCCTTGTGTCAAAATAAAAGTTCAGGCTGTAGAAAATTCAAAATTGTGAAGCTCTTTATACAAAAATGTAATCTGCCTTCTTTTTTGCAATATGAATAAAGGAAGCAATCTTGGTGTAATTCATCTGTGTTTGACATCCCCTTGCATTGCAGTAAAGTGTTCTTTAATTGACTGGTAAATCATTCTATGATCAGTTTAGAAAATTGTTTTTCTTGCTTTTTCTGTGCTGACTGTGGGGAGCATTGGGCTGTTTTACAGAAACTGTTGTTTCAGTCTTTTTTTTTGAATGAACTGTAGTAACCCCTATATCAGATAAACAAGTCCAAAAGGAGACACATTAAGTCCAAGTGTGAGAATTCAGAGGCTCCTGGAATTAAGTAAATATAACAACATTCCTACAACAGTATTGTGGAATTTGAGCCTTCTTTTAGCAACTGAAAGTTCAAGCTTCATGAAAGCCTGCTTCCTTCCAGAGAAATTGGAAAATAGAATATTTGCAAATAACTAGGTCTAGGTTTACAGTATTTCCTCAGACTGTACCAGAGGCTACACTGTACCAACACAACAGTGAATCCAGTTAATTGTATAAAAATAAGTTACAGTGCACTGATAAAACAATTTATGAAGACAATATATTTTAAGCTTTTCAAAATGTTATTGCATCACTTGGAAGTTATAGCTACAGCTAATATGATTCTGAACATCTAGATCCAGGTAGAATTCACAAAGTTTATCTTTGACTAACTTCTCTGTCCCTTTTCATCCACTTTTCCCTTTGTTGATACTTTTGCCAATTACTTACTTGCGCCTTTCCAGAATGACTTTGCTTTTCAACCCATATAAATTAATTCTTCTAATTATGTCATCCATTAGAGCAGTCTTTTTGAAGATTGTGGAAATTCCCAAGCCTTCTGAGCCCAAAGGAGTTTATCTCAGGGTACGCTCTTTGGGGATTTAAATTTGGGCATAGAAGCCCTCAAATCATATTATTTAAGCAACTTCTATTTGGCCTACCTGAAAGGGCAATTCACATGTTCTGTTTGTACTGTTCATCTTTTTTCTTTCCTCCGTGTTAGCTCTGTCACCATGCAAACAGCTGTTTCCAAATTGTTGAAAATTCATTTATTCAAAGCTGTATTTAATACACTAGCACTATTATTTTGCCAAAGAAATCAGATCCAGTATACCTTATTGCTTAATATTTCTAGCCTTTCACATCTTTTATATGCTTTTTACACAAAGTTATTCTCTATATTAATTTTATGCTCAACATTTGAAGAACTGCTGTGTTGTTTTACTATTGGCATGAATGAAGCATTATAAAATTTTATTGTTTTGTTATTGCATAACTGTTATAATACCAATAAACATATTGAAAGAAAACTATTGGTGTTTACCATGTAACAGATTCCTAGCATAATGTTATTTGAAACCTTCATTTAATGGATGACTAAACATTGTTTCACAGATACAGTTGAGTTGAAGGAGAACCAGCTTAATTTTACTTATGATAACAAAAACGCTCCAATAAAATAGAGATGTTCAATTTATCATTTGTACTCATATTTGTCATTAAAATGGAAATAATAGGTTCATGCATAAAAACAGAAGAGGAGAAAGCATACCAGGGCAATAGAAACTTAATTACATTAAAATACATATTATTTTGATATTTTAAACAGATCATGTTATGTTTATCTTTTCTCTGCGGGCCACAATTCACTAAAATGAGAAAGATAATATTCATATGGTTCAGAGGCAAGGATTAATTAGGCAATATTTTGAATTGCTTTGAGATTACTGATCTCAGATCACTTTGATTGTTGCACTTTTGTGGTAGTAATAAATACAGTTCAATGATTCATATTCCAGATTAAAAAAATCTTTACATTTCATAGGATTGAGTATTGAGAGAAGCACAGACATGTAATCACATTGATCTCAATAATACTAATGACAAAGAGAAAAGTCAAACCTGAAGTGATATGGCCAGTGATTCTTCACTAAAGTGGACCTAATGCATGTCCATTTACCTTTTACAAAATATGTCTTTGGCTACTCTCAATTTTAATACTCCATAAAAAAAGATATGTTTTGAAATTTGGAAACACCAATTAATTACGATATGGTGGGGCATTTTGAGAGGTAGTTATAACACTGCATATATTTATATATTGAGATTATATATACATATATATATATATAGAGAGAGAGAGAGAGAGAGAGAGAGAATACAGAGAGGTGCTATATTTTTGCATGTTTTTCCTCCCAATTTTATTTAATCAGGCACTTTTCTGGAAGGTGGAAATTTTCCTGGAGGTATGACTAATGATCGACTATTTCAAATTTCACTTTCTGAGGAATGTATACAATCTCCAAATGGGATCTTCATTCTTTATGAGTACTGTGGTACATGTACTTTACCCCGGTTTGAGGTACAGAAACTTTGCAAGGAAAAATAATCTGAAAATCAAAACTTGACTCAGGAGAACTCACAGGAGCAGTCTAAAGAAACAGGAGTTCTTTGCATTTATAGCTAATTCAGTTTTTGAAAACCTCTAACTACTAGTAATTATGGATGTTTAAAAGGCCAGTGATTAACGTCCCTTTCCCTTCTCTTCCCATTCGAGCTCTGAGTTAATTGGGATAATGATTTGAGTCAGATAAGAGTCCAACTCAAAATATCACTTCTGATAAAGCTGAGGTTGGAGGATGTGGTTTGAAGTTGATGAGGTCCCACAGGTACGCTGGATTAAACTCATTCACCTAGTCACTGGAGAATTACTGCAGGGCCTTGCCTGGCCTGCTATCTCCCTCACCAAGTATCTGAGGCTCCATTCAAAGGGTGAATTCACCACAAGGCACCCGGAGTGGTTTAGCCCATCCCACTCCATTCCTTCTACTAAATTCACCCACCAGAGAAGTGACAGGTCTTCCTTAAGGGAGGGGTGGGTGAAAAATGGAGAATAGAACCGTGGCTCAATTTCTTCTATTTAGCATCATAAGGCAAGGGGAATAGAGGTTCTCCCCTCAAAATAAGTTCTTCAGCTATAGTTCTAGAGCATCTTGCCATAGTTCCTAGAGGTGGACAATTATTAAGCTATTTTCCCAACTTTAAAGCTACACTTCTAAATTTGGCTTTGTGATGCCAGATTCCTGCACTGCCATTTGGGGTAGGCTCTCTCCATGGGATTTGACTATATCCTGAAGAGTACAGGACATTGCTTCTAGCTGTTCACTCTTCCTGAGTTTTCCTTCCTGTCAGTCACCAAGAGATTCTTCTCCTCCAATGTGGCATCAGAAGTTCATGCTGGAAGCACTGGAATCCCTTGTGTGATTTCTTCAACACTTCCACGATTCAGCCCTGACGAGACACCAGCACCAGTTGGCTGGACACTGATGCTATCTCCTCAGTTCTGGGTCCCAGACCCACAGGGCTCCCCTCCTAATTCAGATAGACCAGCATGGGCTGAGAAGCACCCTCTCAGAGGTACGGGTGTTAGCTCTGTGGTGTTTCTCATTGGAGCCTCTAAGTTTTAACAATTTTAACGTTTCTCTAGGAGGGATGTCTGCTTTTCACTTTGTTCCTATCATGATATCTTAATGTTCTCATTCTGCCTTCTCAGTCAGCTAGTAAACAATTTTGTGTACATTATTGATAATTCTTCAAGTTAAATTTTTTCTTTGAACATAATTGAAGTGGTTTCTGTCTCCTGGGTAGTCCCTGGCTGTTATTAATACATTTGTCCATATGATAGTCTTTCCAATATTGAGGACAGCTATTATGGTCTAACAGAGTGTCTTTTTCTTCAGGATTTATGTCTTGGTTTGGCATCATGATAATTTTAGGTAAATGCATTTCCATTTATTTATATCCTTCTTTACATGGGACATCAAAGAGAGCTGACATAGGCCAGTTTGGAGCAACCATTGTAAAGAAATATGGAAATGCCACGTCCATTACTTTCAGTATACACTGCCACAGGTTGGGTTCTCTGGACGCAGATACTTAAACACAGTTTAATTTGGTGTGCAAGATACATGTGAGGAGGACCTTTGGGATGAATACCTGTGCAAGGGTAAGGAAGTGAGCAGAAATGGCAGTGGGAAGAGATGAGATGTGATGTAAATCCTACAACACTTCAGCCAACCACACAAGGAGCTCTGGAGATACAATGATCCATGAAAATTGTCCCAAAATGGGATGAAATGGCCTTTAGATGTGGGACCTTCTATGCAGAACTTGGTTTCATGTAAGCTGACTCTTTGCAGCTGAGACAATCCTGGAAGTAACTAATAGCTGAAGGTTATTTGGGGCCAACTGAGGAAGGGGAGAAGAACAGACCAGGAGGTAAAATATTTTTAGTGGGAAGCTGACATATTTAAATTTGTACTTTTGAAATTTCACTCCTGTGATGGCTTAAAGTGTCATCTAACTTGAACATGGGGAGATAATGAATGCAGGGAAACTAAATGTGGTCATTGAAATTACACAAATAAGAGCCCCTGGGGGATTAAATTAAGGTGGGATGAAGAGGAAGAGACTGTTTAGAATTTGGTGATGAATGGAATAAAACTGGAATACAGAGCTGATTGCATGTATAGGATATGCAATAAATTGATTTCACCAGAAGAGAAATTGAAGAGGGGCAGATATGGTGGGACGCTATTAAGTAGGCACTTTTGAATATTTGAAATGCCTGAAATAAATTCCAGCATAAATATTCTCAGACATTTGGATGTTGAGGTCTGGAAATCAAATACACTTTAAGGCTGCATAGATGCAGGAGTTATCAACATGTGGATAAAGGTTGGAGCCATAGGACTGTATAATAACACTACAAAACATGCAAAAATGTTAAAGATGGATTGTGACATATCATTTTATTGACTCACTTGATCATACCATCAGCAAAAACTTCTAGTATTTTTTTCTGAAAACAAGACAATTATTCCACTTGCTATACACATTTTTTTTCTTTTTTAGGGAGTGGGGTAGGGTGGGGATAGGAATAGGGTAGGAGTAAAGACCAAACATTAATTCTTGTTAATTTTCTCCTCATTACATTCAACATATCTGTACATCCTGTCAAAATATTATTGAATTTGGGATTTTGTCATCTAGAATTTTTGCAATCTCTCCAGGCTTGTCAAATCTAAATTTGATGTGCACATTATTCACCTCTCATTGAAATCTCTGGTAAATGTTAAAAAGAAAGACGCTGATGTCAGAAACCTCCAGGTTGACATTCATTTATTATTGTCATTATTTATGATAAAATGTTTAAATTGGAGGTAATATTGTTACTAATCAAATAATTTTCCATCATCCAATATGTACATATCCATTTATCTTGTAATCCATTATAGATTGTCATAGTTATAATCTATTATGACTTATTGAGACATAGCTACATAATATAAACCACAGCCTTTATCTAAAATCACTTGTTTTTTGTGAAAATATGTTTGTTTGTTTGTTTGTTTTTTTGAGACAGAGACTTACTCTGTTGCCTGGGCTAAAGTGCCGTGGTATCAGCCTAGCTCACAGCAACCTCAAACTCCTGGGCTCAAGCAATCCTTCTGCCTCAGCCTCCCGAGTAGCTGGGACTACAGGTATGCAACACCATGCCCGGCTAGCCCTTTCGTGTAGCCCTAGGTGTTTTGGGAGTTATCTTACCAGCCAAGTCCTTAACCCTAGGCCTGTAAGTAACTTTTGTTTCCTTAGCCTTAGTGTCTGTCTCGATTGATAAAAGGACATCTATTTTGGTCTCTCAGATAACAGTGGCAATTCATTCAGCTGTTTCCCAGTCTTAAACTTAACGCCATTTGTAACTCATCTCTTCCTTCTGCAGCCCTTATACAATGTATCAGCCATTTTGCTTTCAGTGAAATAATGTTAACTGGACAGTTTAACATCACTCCTTAAAGTCAGCTCGTAGCCATGTCACCAGCATTTAGTGTTGGGATTAATGCAGTGTTCACCCGCCTAGTCTTTCTGTTTCTGCTCTTACTTCACTATGTATTCCCCAAAGAGCAGCCTGAGTGATCCTTTCCAGATAGAGGTCAGGCAATGTCATGTATCTTCCCCAAAGTCTTCATAGGCTTTTGATTTCATTCAGAAGGGTCAAGAATCTAGCCCTGTGCTGTGCAACACAGCAGTCGTTAGCCAGTGGTGACTACTAAGCTCTCGAAATGTGTCCAGTTCAAATTGAGATGTGTTGACAACTTTTATAAAAACGAAAAAGAAAAAGTATCGTAATAATTTTGAAGTTGATTACACGTTGAAACAACTTTACTTTTGCTACCTATGTTTAATAAAATGTATTGTCAAAGTTAACTTCATTTGTTTGTATGGACTTATTTAAGGTGGCTACTAGACATTTTTAAATCATGCATGTGGCTCACGGTACATTTCTATTGGGCATCGCTGCTGTGCGCAGTGGTCCCATTCACACGTATGCAGCCTCTTCTGTGTCCCATTGCCCCTTGCTTACCCTGTTCTGGCCAATTGACCTCCTCGCCGCTCCTCAAACATTCCAGTCCTGCTCTTCAGGATCTTTGAACTCCTCAGGGTCTGGTACTTAGTTTG
Organism: Lemur catta; assembly: GCF_020740605.2. Lineage (NCBI taxonomy): Eukaryota > Metazoa > Chordata > Mammalia > Primates > Lemuridae > Lemur > Lemur catta. The sequence goes on from NC_059143.1 coordinate 50,805,805, forward strand.
CTTCCATATATTTATGGTGCATTCCATAGGCTTCTTTGCATTTTTGTTCAAATATCACTTCCTCAGTGAAGTCTTCCAAGTCTACCTTATTTAAAACTTCAGTTTCTGTTACTAATAGTTGTCTTTCCTCTGTGAAAATAATTTACGGGTGCTGTTTATCTGAACCAATCTGTAAAAAAGAGAAAGAATAATAGTATGAAAAAGTTAGCTTAAGTCAAAAACAAATCTTTCCAAAAGGAGGGATATCCTCATCTTAATTATTTAAGAATTACAAATTATTCCTAAGAATTAAAACTTAAGAATTCATTAAGAATGTGTGTGTGTGTGTGTGTGTATGTGTTTGTATGTTTATATTAGGGTTTCTCAAATTCAGGGGTATTGATATTTTGGGTTGGATACTCCTTGGTTGTGAGAGGTCATTGTGTGTGTTGTAGGATGTTTAGCAGTATCCCTGGTCTCTACCCACTAATCACAAGTAACACCCTCCCAGTGTGACAACCGAAAATATATGCAGACATTGCCAAATGTGTCTTAGGGGACAAATTCTCTGGTTGAGATACATTTACATTTAGAACTGAGTTGCAGATATTGTTGGCCCTTAATCCCTAAATATCGCAAGATATAACTCTTAAGAACAAGGACAGCCGGGCACGGTGGCTCACGCCTGTAATCCTAGCACTCTGGGAGGCCGAGGCAGGTGGATCGCTCGAGGTCAGGAGTTCGAGACCAGCCTGAGCAAGAGCGAGACCCCATCTCTACTAAAAATAGAAAGAAATTATCTGGACAACTAGAAAAAAAAAATTAGCTGGGCATGGTGGCGCATGCCTGTAGTCCCAGATACTCGGGAGGCTGAGGCAGGAGGATCACGTGAGCCCAGGAGTTTGAGGTTGCTGTGAATAGGCTGACACCACAGCACTCACTCTAGCCTGGGCAACAAAGCGAGACTTTGTCTCAAAAAAAAAAAAAAGAGAAAAAGAACAAGGACAGTCCCCTAAATAAAAATACAGTGATCAAATTTCAAATTCAGGACATTCAGCCTTGGTATAATACTATAGTAGAATATAGAGTCATTTTCAAATTTTGTCCAATATCTCAATCATTTCCTTTATTTATTTGTTTTTCCTGAAAAAGGAACCAACCAGAATTATGCTTTGTCTTTGTTGTCATGTCCCTTAAATTACTTGTCATTTCAACAGTTTCTGCTATCTGTTTCAGGGTATGAATTTTAGAAGCTATACCACTAAAGTTAAATGGTTTCCAATGCAGAGCAAAATAATAATCTGTGATTGGTACAAAAACACTTTCTGATAATAGAAATAATGTTTTCGACATGTTAGTTCTTAGAAGAACTTTTGTATGCCAGCAGAATAACAGTAATTTGAATGATTTTAATGATATCAGTGATGATGAAAATTTTATTTTCAGTATTAATCATTGAAGAACACTTAAAATGAATTAAATAATTGATTTTAATGTAAATATTAATATAAGTATTCAAAGCACATGTATGATTATTTACATACTAATAGATAAAAAGAAGATCCAAAGTGTTAAGTGTGCAAATGATGTTTTGTTAAACCTAATACCCAACACTGCCCTCTCTTATTCTCTGAGTTACTATTTAATGCATCTTGCAAACTACAGACACATTTTAGAATTGTGGGTTTAAAATAATTTTATAATTGGATTTAGAAATCATAAACTAAATACTTATCATGTGATATTGACTACTGAAGATAAAATCTTGAATTGATAGTAGGCCTGCCTTCAAGCAGTTTGGGTCCAGGGAAATTAAAGCTTCATAAATCTAAAATATGTTTTTTCTTGTAAAATTTTTAATCGTTATAAAATGGTAGTATTTTTCTCATAGACATTTTTTATTATTGTAGAAAGCAGGGTTGCACAAGATAGTCTTGAAATTTTTATGGTTAAGTGTAGAATCCTTTCAAAATGAATTTAAAAATTTCTAAAGCTTACACAAGCTGAATAAAGTTCTACATGACATATTTTTTTGTCCCCAAAATGTAATATCTCTAAGAAACATCCAAGTTCTCATTAGACAATTACTTCTATAGGGATTTGGGGTAAAAATTCATAATCTATGATTAATTGTGATGAATAACCCAGTAGAATTTCAGCATCTTTTTGAGCATTAAAGTATTTTAGCATTTTTTAAAATTGTGAAATAGATTCTGAAATTTCAGTGTACTCAGTTTTACAAGCTGTCATACATTTTGCTCAAATATTGCTTGCAAGTAATATCAGTTAGATGTCTAATAAAACATATATGAACAATCTACCACATTGAAATGCTTCCAAAGGTTATTGTATAATTACAGACTTTTAAGCATGAATTGTCATTAGGTCAAAATGAAAGTAAAAGAAAACACAGCTAAGGACCCTTTCTAGGACTCCTTTGCTTTGCCTCAAATGAAGTCCTCTAAATACACATTTAAAGCAATCATCCAAAAACCACTGATTATATTGATACTGAAAAGATCAATTAAAACCTTTTATGAATACATCCCAATTTATGAAAAAAGAAGAGACTTCCAAAAAATTTTGATATACAAATAATCAAGCAATATGTTTTCAGATTTCTTATTCAGAGAATATAGGTTAAAAGAGCTACACAGTCTTCTCAATTGAGTTCTTAAAATTACTTTATTATTGAAACAATTATTATCATCAATATTATCTTCATTAAATTGAACTCTTCTTTACAAAAACTACTCCAATGTGTGATAAGAAATATATATTGAACTGTAAACTGTTTTAAAGGCAAGCGAGATTCTTGAACTGTATGGAACTGGTTTTGAACCACTAAAGTAAGAGAAAGTTGATTTTATGTTAAACCTCCAAAGGTTTTGTAGGAGGTGCATAAATATTTGTACAAATTTGAACAATGGCAGTTTTTTAAAAGTAAAAATGACATTACCCATTAAATATAATATGAAAATTAAATATTGTGACTATGTGAAAGTAAATGTGTTTAATTTTTCTTAATGTGTAAATATGTGCTTTTTATGACATTGTGCTTCTTAGAAAAATTCTTCATTTTAAATGTTTTCACTCATGAGGTATAGAATATGCACTTATATCACAATTGTAATATAAAGTATATTATTTTATTATTATAAAAGAAATGTACCTGTGTTGTGGAAAGTTTAAGTACACTAACAATGTTAATGAAGAACATAAAATTCCTCATAATCTCACAACCCAGCAATAATCAGACAATCTCTATTAATATTCCAATCATCTAGGAGAGACCGATTACATAGTGAACATATTTTATACTTATATGATTTGGACACATTGTATATACAGATTTGTGTAAAATTTACACTGCTTTCTCTACCAAAATGAATTAAATTTTTTTATATAAAAGTACAATCTTTCCTCTAAGGGTATATTTTCTTACATTTCTCTTTACAGGGAGAAAGAACGGTATGGAAAACCTCTGGCAAAAATTTAGGAAGAGCTCTTTCTTTTTGTCAAATGGAAATTATTTCAAATCTGCAAGAATAAATTTGTTATGTGTGCAATAAAACAACTAAAAGAAAAATCAACAACTTTTTAAATAGTACAAAGTCAATCACTTGATAGTTTATGAATTACACTGCAGTCATACGAAAAAAAATATATACTTCCATAAAAAATCCGAAAGTAACAGGAAAAATGGCTATCTCAGATTTAAAAAACATATATTGTAAGAAAAATGGTGTAAGACATAGTTTAGTTCTTAAAAATGATAGAGACGTTCTTGATTATTTCTTATTTGAAGATGGTGGTGGTGACAGTAATTATCTTAAAAATAACAATAATGATGATAAGAAGAGGATGATGATAAAGAAGAAGAAACTCCTAATATGTTGATTGAAAGTTTTAGGGAAGATTATTTTTCTAGGCACACAATTTTGAAAAGTAAATCTAGGTTTTGCCATTTTATCTTGGTCACTAATTTTAATAATTTCTGAATCAGTGCACAACTTGCCAGGTGTTCAAAATAAGTTGCTGATGGAGTCTACAAGGAAATCTAAACATGCCACGTTATCATATTGCTAATGGGTACCACTGAATAATGCAACACCAATAATAATAAGGAATAAAAATCTGTCCTATATTTCTGCCTTATAATTCAAGGTGGTAATTTATTTCTGAGAAACCAGATAAGTGCCATTTATTATTCTCTGAAAGATTTTTAAGAAAATCTTTTGCTTTTGCTTTATTCATCATGTCAGAAAAAGAGAGAGAAGGAGTGGGGTATCCGGGGAATTAAGCTAGAGGCTTAAGATTTATCAAGTGGTTGATGCTCTGTGTCACTCAGTTTCAGGAGATGTCCCTGGACTTAAAATGGAGATTGTTTAATGTCAATTTCCTGTTATAGATTGAGAAGCTGGAGGTGAAAAAAAATTAGCTTGGACAAAAGATGACAGAGTGCTTAGATGTCATCACAATTATTTTTTTCTTTTTTCTGTGGTTTCCTTTTTTGTTTGCCAATCGTCATCTTTAGAAGTGAGGAGGAAGAGGAAGAGGCATCATGATAAAACCTTGCAAACCTATCATTTTAAAGGGATCTTCCAGAAAGCAAAAGGTATTTTCAAGGTAGTAGTTAGAGCTCTTTGAATGATTTGTCAGTTAAACTTTACTGTTACAAATATAATTTTTTCTATGTAAAACTTGTTAATATATGTGTATATATATTTTAAACTGTAGGTAGAGTTTACAGGGAGCATTTTGATAGATATTGTAATAAAGAAATATCATAGTAATCACAACCTGACTCATGGTACTAGTGGCTTAGTAAAATTAATATATATCCACAGAATTTCATCAATCTGTATTCCTTATAGAGAGCCAATATAGTTCTAGAGAGTATAAAGAACATTTTGGCTGAAAATACCATTATACAGAATTTGGATTTAAATCCAAATATTGAACTTTATTTTTGAGAAATAAAAATACAGAATTTTTCTCCTAGAGTTTAGATGTTGCATTAGTTTGGTAGGTCTGCTGCAAAAAAGTAAAACAAACTGGAAGCCTTAAGCAATGGAAATTTGTTATCTCTTCATTTTGGAGGCTCGGCTATAAGATCAAGGTGATGTCAGGGTTGGTTCCTTCTGAGACTGCGAGGGGGCATGTGTTGCAGACCTCTTTCCTAGCTCCTGGTGGTTGCTGGCAACCTTTGTCATACCTTAACTCTTATCTTAGATGTATGACACTGTGCTTCATGTTCACAGTGTTTCCCCTCTATATGTGTCTGTGTGCCCAAATTTTGCCTTTCTATAAGGACGCAATCATATTGAAATAGGGGCCCCCATAACGAGTTCAGCTTAACTTGATCATCTGCAAAGACCTTGTTTTCAAGCAATGTCATACTCACAGATGCTGGGGACCTGGACTCCAACATGTTAATATTTTGGAGGCACACAATTCAACTCATAACAGATGTTAAGGTAGCAAGTGTTCTCACTACATTTCTGGTCAAGTTATTGTGAGTTTATATTATAATTTGAAAATTCCTCTGTGCCATAATCATTTAGTAATAATGTTTATTATGACACTAAAAATACAATGACAGAGCCATAGCCAGAAACAGGATAGCTATTTCTCTGGAGCACAAGAGGAAACGTGCATGAAACGGTGAGAGGAGACACAGGGATCTGACACACCATCATTGACAACAGGTGAATAAAATAAACCTCAAGGCATGATTTCTATATTACATTAAATAGAGCTGCAGAAATAATGTTTCGGATAGTGGTGTTATGATATTACCCTAAATCAAACAGATTTAGTGTAATGTGAAATAAAGAGATTAAAATTATTATATTTAAATTAATATAATACATTATATTTATTACATTTTATATAAGCTAAAATTATATATAAAATTAAATGTATAACATTCAAATTACATACATGAGGTCAGAAAGACAGGGGTCTAATATGAATATTATGGCAATTTAAAGGAAACTAAGATGGGGACCAGCACTATCTTAATAGTGGATAAAAACTGTCTGAAATTAGAGAAAGGCATAGTTGCTCAGATTGAAAATGTACAATGAGTAGAAGTAAGCACTTTTAAAAACTTAGATTTAATATTGTCCTGAAATCATGCTTTCCCTCTCTCTTTCCACACACACACACACACACACACACACACACGAGTCAATTCTTATTATTCATAGTAGTTATATTCTACAAAGTCTGAATTCTGCCTTAGTATTCACTTTCTCTTTGCACAGAGCATCAAGGCAAGCCAAAGGTGGGTTATTAGTGCCTTCTCGTGCCTTTCTTGGGCATTTTCACAGCCTCCACCTATGCTTGGCCTCTTCAACTCCCAAGAATATGTCACGGCTTTTAAAAGTCTTACTATGGAAATCTCATTCCCCAAATTTCCTTTTAGGTCTCTGTCTTTCACTCATTTTTTGGCCAACTCCTTGTTTTTTCCCTAACTGTGGTGAAGGTCTCAGGCAGCGATAACAATGTGATAGTTACAACATTGAGATTGCAATGGCAAACAATATCTATTGATTATTTTCAACACATGCACCAGGAAAAAGCTATTTGCAGTGAGGGAGTTCTGAGTTGAGTCAAATAACGATAAAGGCTGTCCACTGTCACAATCCTGTTAAATTGTCCTGGAGTGTTTAGCAAGGACTATTAGTAATGAAAATGAAAGAAATGTCATCCTTTTTGAAAAATAGTACGTACAATGAAGCTGTATTTGCAGAAGATATGATTTGATATATAGAAAATCCTAGGAAATACACACACACACACACACACACACACACACACACACACTATTGGAGGAAAAAAAAGGGTGGGAGGAAGGTCTCAGTAATGTTGTCCAGAATAGGCCATTCTGTGGACATAGAAATTAGGTAAATTTCTGAGGGCTGAGGGGAGAGCAGGATGGCGAGTGAGTGCTAAGGTATGGGGTTTCTTTCTGGGCTCATGAAAATGCTTTGGAATTAAATAGTGGTTGTATAACTTTGTGAATATACTAAAAACAACTAAATGTTTAAAATAGTGATCTTTATGGTATATGAATTACATCTGAAATACTTTTTGAAAAGATAATTATATAGATCCTTTAATTCTGATCATGGTGCAATAATTGATGAGAATCACTCTTCCACCATTAACCACCAGAAGCATGAATAAAATTTGTGATGGGAACTTGTGAAGAATTGGGCAACATGTTGTAAAGAATTCTCAGGCCGGGCGCGGTGGCTCACGCCTGTAATCCTAGCCCTCTGGGAGGCTGAGGCGGGTGGATCGCTCGAGGTCACGAGTTCGAGACCAGCCTGAGTGAGACCCCGTCTCTACTAAAAAAATAGAAATAAATGATCTGGACAACTAAAAATATATATAGAAAAAATTAGCCGGGCATGGTGGCGCATGCCTGTAGTCCCAGCTACTGGGGAGGCTGAGGCAGTAAGATCGCTTAAGCCCAGGAGTTTGAGGTTGCTGTGAGCTAGGCTGACGCCACGGCACTCACTCTAGCCCGGGCAACAAAGTGACACTCTGTCTCAAAAAAAAAAAAAAAAAAAAAAAAAAAAGAATTCTCATTTATGAAAGAAATAAAATTTATGAGATGCATCTCACTTTTGCCTTGGCATCTTCTGAATTTGTGTGTGAAGACAGAGCTCAAGCAGACTTAGTGATCTTGTATAGTTTAGGGGGCAACTACTGATTTCAGCAGTGTCACATAATCTGGAATTTGAGCAGCAGGGGTCTTTTGTTGGGGGAGTTATTCAGAGATATTCAGAGTGTGCATGGTGGTGGTGGCGGGGGGGGGGGGGGTAGGTCCACCCCTTTCGTGGTTTTGTGGCCCTGGTCTGGGCTCTGCATAGGAAGGGTAAGTCCCTCTGAGGCCTGGCAGAGAGTAACTCTTGTGAGGCACAGAAGTGAGTGGAGATTGCAGTTTGCTCTGTGTGAGGAAATGCTGAAATTCCATGCTAGCGTAAGTGGATAGTGGATAGAAATTGCTGACCAACTCATACATTTAGTGGAGATTTTCTTCTTTTTTTTTTTTAATTTCAGCATATTACGGGGGTACAAATGTTTAGGTTACACATATTGCCTTTGCCTGACCTGAGTCAGAACTTCAAGTGTGCCCATTCCCCAGACAGTGCGCACTGCACCCATTAGGTGTGAATATATCCATCCCCCTCCACCTGCCCAACACCCGATGAATATTACTACTATATGTGCACTTAACTGTTGGTCAGTTAGGTCAGCTTTAGGGTTAAGAAGCCTGCCATGATGTTTTGGCCACATCCTATGAATGAGGACAAAATTGAAATAGCCACATATTAATCAGGAGTAAAACCAAGCCTGACAGCAGCAAAAGGGAGCGCCTATGACATAACTATTTGCCAAATAGCTATTAAATTAGGACAACATAGTCCAGACCCCTGCAAAATATCATCCACACCATCCAGGAGGCAATCACATTTATTGACATCTAAAGTAGCAGAAAAATATTATCCATATTCAAGAAATAAAGCCATTGATGCAAATACGTCAGAGATTACCTAAATGTTGGAATGTGAAGACTTTAAAACAGCTCTAAAAATCTCTTTTAAAGACCTAAAGTTAAGGTGGACATATTGAGCGAATAGATAGAAGAATCTCATTAGCAACCTGGAAGCAATAATGGAACAATTGGGAAAATTCTGAAACTGGAAATTATAATGTCTGAAATTTAAAAATAATCACCAGACAAGTTTAAATAAGAATGGAACTTGCATGTAAAAGGGCCATTGAACATGAATACAGATGAATATAAATGATCAGATATGAAAATAGAAAAAATAAAAAGAGTTTCAGTGGCTTCTGGGAGAATATCAAGTTTTCTAAAATATGTGCAGAGTTCCAAACGAGAGAGAGAGAGAGAGAGAGAGAGAGAGAGAGAGAGAGAGAGAAAATGGGGTAGAAAAATATGTTTAATGTGATTTTTTGAAAAGGAAAATAATTTGGAAAGAAAATCAACTTAAAGTTCCAATAAACTCAGCAAATCCCAAGATGTTACAATGATAAAATTGATAAAAATAAAGTCTGACATCAGATACAATGGAGGCCAGAATTTTTTTTTTTTTGGAAAGAAAAATGAAATCAACCTGGAATAAGTCTACAACATATGGCATTATTTTTCAAAAATGAAGGTGAAAACATGACATTTTTATCTTCAAGAAAAGTTGAGAGATTTTTGTCATTGGAAGTCTTGCACTACCTAAAATATTAACACAAGTATTCAAGGATGAAAAGAAACAATGCCAGAGAGACACTCATATCTACAAGAAGGTATAAATAGCACCATACATGATAAATACGTGAGCAATGAAAAATGACCATGTCTCACATGGTATTTCAATGGAGAAACAATGTTTAAAGCAATAATAATTAAAATGTAATATGGGGTTTATAATATACATCTAAGAAAAAAGATTTCAACACCTAGAATTAATGCATTTCATATTTAAGAGAAATTATGTCACATTCTGACCAAGAAATTTGAAAGAACAGAAAAACTAAAAATTTTAAGAAGTTATATACCTTAACATATAATTATTTCAGCTAATTTTCTTCCTATGTTTAAAAATATCTAGTTTTCTTGGAATACAGACCATGTAATTATATATCCTTTTGTTTTTTTTCTGAATCAAAGACCTTATATTGTATGTAATGCCAGCTAGCTCTAGTACACCATCATTATTAGTCAAAGTATAAATAATAAGTACTGGTAATAGAAGCTCTTGCTGGATTGTCAAAGTCCTTGTCCTCAAGTAGAAAATACATGTTTGAATTTTGAGATAAGGCAATGCAAGGTATCAAATATATAAGTTTTTAAAAATGTAATGACTGAAAAGAAAGTATGTAGAGTTATGGTGAAAGCTTACATCTAAATGTTCCTTACATGATTGTAAGAATCTGAAATAACAGAAAGAAAAGAACCTACTTTTTGTTCACATAAAGGTGATATGTATATATGGACACACAAACACACACAAAACCAGATGCTTGAGGTAGCTGTGTCTCGTTATATGGTTTATATCTCTAAATAAGACAAATCACTGATGCTATCTCAACTTTTGAATTTTTATTCTAACACACTATAAACCACTTTTAAACTTGAATAGATGCAAAAGAACAATAAGATCCAAATTTCCAGAGTATGATATCATTGGCTGACATGGGAAGAAAAGGTAATAGAGACGGAAGTGGGTGGACACAGAGGTTCACTGTCATCTCTGCACCTAGCAGTGGATACAAACATATATTAAGTGCTGCCTTCTTTATATGTCTCCTAAGCATCAGGAATACGCATATGAACAAGCACAGTTTGTTCTCCTAATAATTTTTGAACTTTGGGAAATAAGAACACTTGATGGTCTAAATTGCTCTTTTAAGGTATTACGTGAGGACAGGAAGAAAAGAAAGCAGCTACTGTCCTCACCCACACTCCAGTTATACACACTCCATCCATAAAAAACCATTACCAGATATTAATGGAAATAAGCTGAGAAATACATAAATGAGTGAAACTTAAAAAACTAGGTGTTTTATATTTGTATCTTGCCTAATTATCCTAAAGCAACATGTGGAAGATAAAATACATGAGAATAGTTTTCTTTTTTTTAATTTTCCACCCTGGCCACAAATAATTCCACAATTTTAACTTGCTTAATAATAGGAAATAATTTTATAGAGTTTTGGTTTTTCTGAAATTTATGATATCATTAAAATAAAATTAATTTTTTTCTGGAGAAAAACATACACATATTATTGAAAATATGCTTACGTTTTCTTACTCTTTAACTGATTTTATTAGAACCACCTGATTTTGAGACTGTTGGCCTGGAACTTCTGTTTTCCTTTTACTACTATTCCCTGCCTCCAATATCCTGCTCTGTCATAAATTCTTTCTTTAATCTTCAAACAACCTTTTCAAAGAGGGTGTGTGAGAATTAAATATCTATAATCTTTTATATATTTTTATATTTTCATTAGATATAGAATTTGCTGCCTGTGATAATTGTTCTCAGAACTTTGAAGATACGTTTACACTATTTATAGCATCTATGCTGCTGCTGTGATGTTTAATATAATACCAACATCAAAATTTTCCTTTGTAGATATTTTGTTTGTACTTCCCTGAAAATGACCTTTTCTTAATCAGTGGTTCTGAAATTTCACAAGAAAATACCTTGTTCAAATTCACTTTACACTTTGAATTATGAAGATGCATGTTCCATATTAACTCTGGGACATTCTTCTATTATTTTAATGAATTCCTTCATTCTATTATTTCTCTTCCATTTCTCAGAAGTTCTTATTAGACAAATACTGGACATTCTAAATTGATCATCAGTATTATTTACCCTCTCTTATAATTTCCATCTCCTTGTTTTTCACTCCTGAATTCTGGGAGATTTCTTTGATTTTATCTTTAAGGTTTTCTTTTATGTTTTAGTTTAACTAAAAACTAAATTAACCATATTCTTAATCTTTACTGTTCTCAAATTACTTTTCATTATAGTCTGTTCCTGCTTTATGGTTATCTTGAAGAATTTCTTAATTTTTTCCCTTTGTTCTTTTGGAAGTTATTGATCTGACTCAACTGTTTGTGGTTCTTCCTTTCCCATTTACATTCCTAGATAAATAACAGATTGATTGAATATAGGAAATTGTCATTGGTTTCCTTGTCTAATTGTGGACTTATTTTCAAAACAATCTCTCCTTTGATCAGGAGGACTGAAAAAATATGGGGCAGGTTAATAGAAAGGCTTCAGGTGAGGGTTGCAAAAAGCAGATAGGTTTTGCTATATTAGGTGTTTAGTAAATACCACAAGAATGGAAGGGTGGAGGTGTAGCCACTTGCATTGTGGTTCCTGAGAGAGTCCTATCATTAAATATTCTAAAGTTTGCCTCACCCATGTTAGAGCTTCAAGTGTGTCCATCCTCCAGACAGTGCACACCACACCCATTAGGTGTGTATATACCCTTCCCCTCCTCCCCACTCCCATATGCCCAACACCTGATGAATGTTATTACTATATGTGCACTTAAGTGTTGATCAGTTGATACCAATTTGATGGTGAATACACGTGGTGCTTGTTTTTCCATTCTTGGGATACTTCACTTAGTAAAATGGGCTCCAGCTCTATCCAGGATAATACAAGAGGTGCTAGATCACCATTGTTTTCTGTGGCTGAGTAGTACTCCATGGTATACATATACCACATTTTATTAATCCACGCATATATTGATGGGCACTTGGGTTGTTTTCACATCTTTGCAACTGTGAATTGTGCTGTTATAAACATTCGAGTGCAGATGTCTTTTTTACAGAATGTCTTTTGTTCTTTTGGGCAGATGCCCAGTAATGGGATTCTGGATCAAATGGTAGTTCTACTTGTAGCTCTTTGAGGTATCTCCATATTACTTTGCACAGAGTTTGTACTAGTTTGCAGTCCCACGAGCAGTGTTTTTCCTTGTGTCAACTGGAGTCTCACTGAAGACCCACTAGGCAAAGTGAATTCCACTTCCATCACAGCTTTTTCCTGTTCCAGTGGTTTCCTACATGTGGTTTAGTTACTCATGGTTATGCTTATTATTGATAAGGCTTAAAGACATATGAAATTGTATAAATTATTGTAGATAAAGTAATAACTGTTTTTAAATATTTGCACAGTTAGTAAGAACACAATGGGGTGATCTAAGGTGTGTGATGTGGATTTCAGAGTTGGTAAAAATAGTGGAGCCCAAATAGTCCAAACCCATTTCATCCTATTCCAAGTCCTATGTCCTTCTAATTGTAACAAACTGAAAGATATCTTCCTTGAACTGAGACTGAAATACTAATGAGAAATATATTAAAGGGCACGTTTAATACTTATTAAGCATGGTTGCTAATTGAAGAATTAAGGTAACAATTATTACCTGTGAGGAACAATAGCTAAAGATTGTTCTGATGGTCTATTTGAGAGAGCTTAATCCAAACTAGTTCATAGTAAAAACAATGATGTAAATCTTTTGCCCCAAAACACACACACTTACTTACACATCCACCCTCACACACAACACACACACACACACACACACACACACACACACACACACACACAGCACACGTGTTGCAATGATAGAGATAGAATCAGTCTCAGTAGCACGTAGGACCAAGAACTTAAACATCATCAAAGCTATTTCCACCTGGCACATCTGTGTCTCTTCACATTCTGCTTGTTCCTTCCTTTTGCAATTTCCTCTGCAGACAGCAGGGAGTGTCCACAGAGAGCCTCCAGGCATATATCCACAAAACTTCTAAAAAGGAGAAAAGGAACTCTTCTACCATGGTTCAGGTCCCATATTGCAAGGAGTACTCTATGCTTTCTTGGGAATGTTCTTACAATCAGACCAGTTACTGCCCTGGGTAGAATAATGCCATGCAGATGGAGGTTCTGCTTTGAATCTCTTGGATAAATCAAAAGAGATGGGTAGAGTCACCAAAGTCATTGACAATATGAACAGGGCTGACATTTAATCCTAGATTTTTTTTCTCTTGGATGGTAGAGTCCAATCTCTAAAAAATTACTACTATATGTATAGCCACTGTGATCAACTGAATGTTTGTCCCCCACCCCCTGCCAAATTGATATGTTGAAGCCCTAACTTCCAACGTGATGGTTTTGAAGATCGAGATTTTCGTAAATAATTAGGGTTAGATGAATGAGGTCATGAGGGTGGACACTGACCCAGTAAGATTAGTGTCTTTATAAAAAGAGACACCAGAGAGCTTGCTCTCTTTTTCTCCACCGTGAGAGGACACAGCAATACAGTGGCCATTTGCCAGCCAGAAAGAGAGGCCTCACCAGAACCTGATCAGGCTGGGACCCTGATCTCAGACTTTCACTCTCCAGAACTGTGAGAAAATAGATTTCTGTTTCTTAGGCCACCCAGTCTATGATACTCTATTATGGAAGGCCAAACGGAGTATGATAGTCATAAAACATTTAGAGTTAATGGGAGCTTTACTAGCCATTTAAACAAATTTTCCCATTTAACAAATGAGGAGACTATAGCAACGATTATATAAATTTCCCAAATTCACTCTAATAGTTAATTACAGAACTGAAAATAGATACATTTCTTGTGTCACAGTTCAACTAGAAATATTTATGTCCCTTCAAGAAACTGATGGAAATTTTACCCTGTACAAAATAATATTGCTAATAATGAAAATAACAGCTAATGTTTTTTAGCTGTAAATGTGCACCAATGAGACAACATTTATGTAAATTATATCATTTAATTCTCATAATGACCCTATGAGGCAAATACAACTATTTTCCCCGTTTCATGGATGCCTGAGGCAGTACATTAAAAATATTTATAATATTAATGTTAAATGAAGGAGGCCTTGGTGTCAAAGAATACTCATTCAGGAATGGATGAGTGTTATGACTGTCATATTTTATCTTTATTTTCCCTGGCCTGATATATATGTTGGTTCCTAGAAAATGCCATGTGAATGAATGACTCAATGAAGTGAATTGTGAAAACATAATGCCCAGGAAATTGCAGTTTTGCTTTTGGACACACTATCTACTTTATTTTGGGATACATCATCAAACAATATCACTCCACTTATGATTGAAAATAAATCAGATCATTTTACTTTGTTCATGTCAAAATCTGCCTTAATGCAGATGGAAGCTTCTAGTGTGGCTGTGCGCACAGTGTTTCATTAAATCTGACTTTTCCAGAATGTCTTTAAATGTGAATGCTTGGGCTCAACTCGAATAGCTCTTTGAACTGATAATACCACTTTCTAATAACTCTTTTTCACAACCTACATGGAAAAGAGAGCCAGATGAATCCTTTACTATCTACTTCACAAGGGTTATGTGAGGAGTGGAAAAAAGAAAAAGCTCCCAAAACTCTAAACTCTGTTTTAATAAAAAATGATACATTTTTCTTTTTTAAAAAATTAGGGTAAAATATACATAACAAAATTTACCATTTTAAGTTTCTTTAAATATACAGTTCAATGGCATTAAATATGTTCATGTTGTGCAACCATCACCATCATCCATCTCCAGGACTTTTTCATCTTCCCAACTGAATTCACTACCCAAAATAGTAACTCTCCATTCCCCCAAGAAGGCAAATTTTAAAAGAAACCTAATTTGTGAACTCAGTAAAACTAAGGAAAATGAAATTACACTGTAATAAAGCAAATACCAATTCTAAACTCCAACCCATTTTTATATATTAGCCCAACTGAAGCAAGTATATTTCTTTTTATACTTTAATTCATAGCATGCTTAAAGATTTTGTCTATAATTTTATCTGTTACGGTTAATCTGAGCAAAAAGAGTTAGTATAAAAATTAAGAGCAATTTTAAGGATATAGAAGAGGAAAACAGCTTATTATATAAATAAATGTCTATAACACACTATGGTCTGAATGTTTGTGTCCAAATTGATGTGTTGAAATCCAGATCTCTATGGTAATGGTATTAAGTGGGAGCCTTTGGGTAGTAATTAGATTATGAAGGGAGAGCCTTTTATAAGCCAGAAAACAGCTCCACATCAGACAGCAAACCTGCATGTGCCTTGATCTTAGACTTCCCACCCTTCAGTGCTGTGAGTAATAAATATGGTTTATAAGCTAAACAGTATACGGTATATAGCACCTCGTATGAACTTATATATAATCGAAATGTAAGTAAATAAAAAGAATGAGTGAAGTATTGCAAGAATGGGAAAAAAAACACCACATGTACTCACTATTAAACTGGAATTAATCAATCAATAGTCATGTGCACCTATAGCAGTAAAACTCAGTGGAAATCAAGCAGGTGGGAGGAGGGAGGAGGGGACAGGTAAATTCACACCTATCAGGTACAATGCACTCTATCTCGATAATGGGCACACTTATAACTTTGTCTCAAGTGGTACAAAAGCAATTCACATAACCAAAATGTTTGCACCCCCTTAATACTCTGAAATTAAAAAAAATAAAAAGAAAAAATAAAAAGAATGGTGCATTATTTATATTGTGAAGAACACAATGGAGTGGAAGAAGTGCTACTCTCTATAATAGTAATGTACCTGTGGAAAATAAAACTTCCTTGGTGATAAAAAGAGCTCCATAAATATGAGACAGTCTTGATTCTAGTAGGTGAAAATCTTAACATTACAGAGCAAAAGAAGACCTGGAAATAAATTGTCTGATTCTGTTAAGTAAAATAATTTTATATCACTTGATACAGCACAGAAAGACACATTTTGTATAGTTTAAGAATTCTTGGAATGTCTCATATAACTGTTCAGTTAATTACTCCTGTTTTTTAGAAATGTGGTCAGATAACTCCATTAGCTGGCCAAGAAAATGCTGTGGATAAACCTGGAAATACAAAATTTAGATAGTTAACTAGCAATAAGGCATCATTTTGCATTGACTTTGCAAGTATTATATATATGGAGTTGAGGATCTTTTTTAAATTTGTGATGCCTATTTCCACTTTACTAAAATAAAATAAAAAGAGTTTACTTTGATTTATGCAATGTCATGACCTATTTGGATAAACATTATTGAAATTATTACCTTGAATTACAGAACATCTCCTACAGCCTAGGCACCTTTTTTTTTTTTTCTTGAGTTCCCCATGAAGCTCTTTTGCATTTCATTTCGGTAGTAAAAGCAGTTGAGCTGCATCATTTAGTAACTCTTATTTCACCCTCCATAAACTCCACTTTTAGCCTTCAAGGGTACAATAGCATTAGTAGTTGGCTTTTTTTGTGTGTGAGAAGATCTAAAACGTCTTAGGTTTGAGAACTAAGCAAGTTGCCTGTAAATGTATTTTCTAGTCCATTTGTTACATCTGCAGTAATAAATGCCCACATTTGGTAATTCTCAGTAATAAAATGTTTCCGTAAGCATATAAGACATTTAGACCAGTGAAAGGACTTTTTGCACATATTATATGACTGACATCACTGTATGTGGTCCAGTATTGATATGCCCCAGGTTTTAATAGATTTCATTTACAGTAGTCCTACCCTTAAAAAAAACTTGCAAAAGAAATAACTGTGTTTTGATTTATGAAGGTTCATGTGGCCATTTTTATTAGCTTTCTAGCCTTGTGGTCAGATGTATTTTATAACAGGAGCAAGCACTCACAATAACCTGCCATCTGGAACAGTGGGTTTAGTTTTATTTTTTCTTTGGATACCTAAACATGCCAGTTAATATCCAGCCTTGTCAGTGCTGCTGTATCAAATATGCCTTCCAGTAGCCTGGCCCCGAAAGACAACCCATGATAAAATTTGCAAGGAATATATTGTATAAAACTGGGCTAAATTTTAGTGTTTCTCCGAATTTATATTATAAAAGCAAACAATCTTCATCTGACCTCTGCTACTTTTTTTTTTTAAGTGTTGCCTGGGCTACGGAATAAACCCAGTTCGAATTTGTAGTATCATGAGAAGTATATTGACTTTGTCATTTAATTACTCTTTTTATGAACAATAATGTTCTCCTCTGTGTTTTCTTCAGCATACTGCTTCTTGATTATTTTTGGTTGTCCTGGGAAACCAGCAACCTTAAATTTTTATTCACTGAAACTATTTCAAAGTAAAGTGAATACCTAAATCTATATACATGCCTATATCTATACTATAGATGTATCAATATTTACAAACAATCTGAAGATAACTAGTCAATTTGAACTAATTATTTTGGGGAGGAAATTCTGGAAATTTAAATGTATATTTTAGGTACATAAAAAAAATAGATCACCTCTTTCCTTTAATATTTCTTGAAGGGAGGAATTAATGCATGGATTTGTTAATTTTAACTACAGAGAACTTTTTAGTTGTTTATTTAAACACAGAAAGAAATGTGGCTCTTTGTATAAACAAACAGGCGTTCCTTTCCACTTCTGCTAAGGAAAATTTAAGGACATGATTCAGATTAAAGGTTTTAATACCTTCAAAGCTCTAGAAAACCTCTACATCCAGAAGTCTATGAAACTACATGGTATGTAATCTATAAAAGTTTTCAGGGAGTAGTTTAGGAATATATCATTTGAATAAAGTAAAAATTCCAATATTAATTACTACTAATAATTGTAGACAAAAAATTTAAAAATATGAATTAAAAATAGGTTATTCTGAGCTATTTTCTATAACTTAAATGACAAGGATAATGACCACTGACAACAATAATGATAATAATATTTATTGAGTTCACATCACATATGATACATGTATTTTCTAATTTAACTAGTGTTTTGAGTCCCTGGTGTAAAATGACTAGATTGGAATCCATTTCACTCTGGTCCATCATTCTTTCCTCAACTGGAGCCCAGTCAGGAAAAGAGAAATTACCCTACATATTGTTAATCCAGGGAATTTACACGTATGAGTTAGTTACAAATGTGTTAGAAAACCTGCAGGAGCAAAGGAGAAAAGAGAGTTGCTATCAAAGATCATGAAGCTTTTATTGCCTGGAGGGAAACCTGGAGCCCATGCAGATCATTCATCTGCTGGAGGTTTGAGTTTCTGGCACAGCTGCTATTGGAAGAACATCTTTAATGAGCAGAAAACAGGGGGCCACTCTCCTGCTGAGGCCCAGACCCCTGGGATATCCCCCAATCACTGTCACAGAAATAGCCATCACAGGGGCAGAAAAACAAATGTTTCCTTTCCTTCCTCCTTTCATTGGTCTGACAAAACTCCTGGCAGCAGATTCTATTATAAGGCAGTTCAGGGCAACGTGGGGAGAGAGTTTTGTTGTTGGTATTGTGTCGTTTTGTTTGCTTGTTTATTCGATTTTGATTTTTAGTAGGTTTGCAACCCTGATGGAACAGAGAACGGTAAGTAGAGGGAGAATGTCAAGCTGGAAGATGACAGATACAACCCAGAACAAGTGTCAGCATGCCTAGTGCAGTGTCTGGCAAACGGCCAGTGTGTGAAAACATGTTTAACTAAATAAATTAAGGCACATTGAGGGAATAAATAAATACCAAGGAAGAACCTCTCTCTACCCCCAAACCCAAACTTACCCAAAAACAAAAACAGAAAACAAAGAATCCTATACTTATCCTTAAATAGGCAAAGAAAACCAAACTCCCAGTTAAGTTTTCCAATCAGTTAACAAAATGCAAAACAGAACCACATTTATCAGAGTGATTTTTGAAGCACAGCAATTCTGTCTACTAGTAAGTTTAGCCGTGTGCCGTGATACACGGTACTGGGAAAAGAGGATCTCCTGCCTTTGGGAGAGGGCAGTAAAGAACACCTGTTACCCTGGTACTTTGTCCCCTTTTGCATAGATATTCCTCTTGATTCATCTCATTCATTTCCATGACTTAAACTACCATCTTTATGCACTGATTCTTAACAGTGATCCCAATTAACTGCCTGCTCAATAAATCTTACAGAATTTCACAGTAATATCTTGCTTTAAAAAGATATAAAAATATATAAAAAATAAACAAGAATACAAAAGATAAAAACATCTGATCTCAATCCTTCATCTACTAGTTAAAGACAATTTAAGGTAGGCCAATATTCCACAACGTGTCATATGAACATTTTTAACAATGGGAACATGACTGAGAACTCTGGCCTTTATAAACCTCCATACCACCTGCTCTGGTGCATCATGCTTTAGAGTGCTATATTGCAAATCACGTTATCTTGTGATACTTTTACATATTTTTTCTCTATGTGCCCTTGTGGGCAGAGAAAATGCCCTATATTCCTTTGCATGTCAGGCACTGGGCCTGGCCCTAGTGGAGTCTTAAAGTTCATTTAGTCCAGTCACCCTTTGCGTTTGAGGACCTCTGAGAAAGAAGTATGGAGAATGGAGAAGGGCGTTTCTCATTGGCAGGGTCCTCGACTGTGAACACAAGGCTTCTTGACAGGAGCTTTCAAATTCAAAGAAAAGAAATCCAACACAGGCTTCATGCTTGAGTATTAAAGGTAGTGCTTTTAAATTACGATGACTGTGTATAGACATGCACTCCATTAAAAATCTGCTTTTGGAAAAATATTAACAAGTCTATTCAAGTACTCTGCATAATGATTCAATAATCAAAATATTGAGATTCAAGAGGATCCTGTGATAAAAATGATAAAAAATGCATAATCAAGTGTTCAAAATATCATTTCTTGAAGACAATGTTATTTTATACTTTCAAGTAATGAATATATTTACCTTTCATATTCAGCTATATGTATTCATTAATAAATAAGCTATGTGTATGTAAATCACAAATATATTCAGTTTCATAGCTCAATGAAAACTTGAAAACTAAAACAATATTCAAAAGGAAAAGCTAGTGCACACACACAAAAATAAATTATTGTCTTCAACTATAATTTTATAACTACTACCCATTCTTACATCAGCAGTTGGTATTTAAATGGCATTTAAATGGAGAAACAATGTGTAGAATTATGGAATTCAGAAATCAGTTTTTGCTTTGAGACATGAAAAAATTGCTATAAAACGCCAGTAATAATATGAACTCAATAGTAAATGTTTTTCATTTTAAATAAATATTGTATTGAAATGTAGCACACACAGAAAAACTTAAATGAATCATACCTATGCAGAACAATGATTTTTCACAAAACTGATATATCCATGTAACCAGCACCTGAATCAAAAACTAGAACTTTATCAGCATTCCCTGAAGATTCCTCGTGGCTGTTTTTCATTCGCTATCACCAGGATGTAAACACTACCCTGATTTGTAACATGATTGGTATGTTTTACAGTTTTTAATTTATATAAAGGGAATCACACAACATCTAGCTTTTTTTTGTACAAAGTTTGTAAAAATCATCAATGCTGTTACATGTAAGTGTAGTTTAATTCATTATCATTGCTGAATAGTATTCCATTTAAGAATATATCACGAATTAATCATTCCACTATTGATGAATATCAGGGTTATTTTCTTTTTCTTTCTTCTTTTTTTCTGTTAAAAATATTCTAAAATTATATTGTGGTAATGGTTGCACAGCTCTGTGAAAATACTAAAAAAACACTAACTTGTACATTATCATTGGGTAATCTTAATGGTATTTTAATGCTAAAATACTTAAGTAAAACTGAAAAAATAGTAGTTACAATGGTGCCCATACACATAGAATTGCAGGGTGTTCAGATGTGTAGGTCCACATTTAATAAACACTGTCAAATTGCTTTTAAAATGAATTTAGCAACTTAAATATGCTGTAGCAATGTATTAGTTCCAGTTGCTCCATATCTTCATTGATAAAATATATTTATTACCATTTTCATTGTAGACAATCTGATGTGTTTGATAAAATTTCATTTTCATTTTAATTAGCATTTCCAAGCAAGTAATTAAGATGGACCCATTTTAATACATTTACTGTCATGGATATCCTCTTCTTTGAAGTACCTCCTCAAGAGGAAATGACTTCAGTAATCTTCATTTGTGTGATGACTGACTTAGAATTTTTTACTGTCTTAAATACCTTTTTATAATATTAAGAATATTCCCTGAAATGACTACTTTGTTAACAGCAGTACCTTTATTGGATAATAATGGCTTTTTTTTCTTTCTTCTTATTAATGTGATGAATCATATCAAATGATATTAGAATGTTAAAACACCCTTCATTCCTGCAATACACTCCAGTTCCTCATGAGGTATTTTTGATTTTGTTTTTCCTCACTGGATTTGATTTACTATTATTTTGTTCAAGATTTTAACATCTAAATTTACGAGTAGGATGGATCTACATTTTGTTGTTGTTATTGTTGAACTAATGTCCTTGTCAGAATTTGATATTAAGTTTAAAATTGTGACAGAAAATAATTTATGAAATGTTTCCTTCTTTCTCTATCCTTTGCAAGAATTTGTAAAAATTTGTGTTAGTACTTTTTAAAATATTTAGTAGAATTCACTGATGAAGTTGTTTGGACTTGAACTTTTCATTATAAGAATGTTTTTGTTAACAGATTTAATTTAATTAACAGATACAAAATTATTTATAATTCTATTTAGTTCTTTGTCAATTTATGCTATGTTTTTCAAGGCATTTGTTTATCTCATCTGTACTTTCAAAGTTATTGGTTTGAAGTTCATCACAGAATTTACTTAATATCTGTAGATCTGCAGTGATGCTCTTTTTGGGGAATTTTATTTCTATTTTAGATTTGAATAGTACTGGTTGGGTTTACCAAGTTAATTTTTTTTTAAGAACTGTGCTAAACTTGCTTTTTATTCCTTATTGTATGCATTTTATTTTATTGATTTCTGCTATTTATTATTTTGTTATTGTTAGAAAGTTGTTCTCCTTTTCTTTTTTTGAGCTTCTTGAAATGAAATCTTATACCATTGCTTTGAAGACTTTTTAACTTTGTCTACACATCCCTCAAGGAATTTTTAAGGCTGTGATTTCCCCTCTAAGCAATTCTTTAGCTACATTTAATGAGTTTTTATATATCATATTTTTATTATTAGTCAGTTCAAAATATCTTCTAATTTCATTTGTGACTCTATATTTTTTAATTTTGTCCTATTGGTTACTTAGAAATAAGCTGCTTCATTTCCAAGCTGTTAGTAATTTTCTTTTCTTTTTTTAAATTGATCTCTTTTTTGACTGATGTTAAACAGCACACACTGCATGATTTCAGTCCTTTGTTATTTGTGGAGCATTGCTTTACAAACCAACATATGGCCAACTGTAGAAAATGTTATGTACATCTTCTCTGCTTTCAAAGTTATTCTGGTAATCATAGGGATTACATTTGGGTCTACATTGTCCAAATTATTACTTTTACATTATTGCTTATTATTGTTTTTTATCTATTTTATGTCTATATTTCTTGCTATCTTTTTAATAATCATTTTCATTTTTCTATTTTCTAACATTAATTTAATAGACATAAACACATTTACTATTCTTTAAGAGATTATAAAATATATTCTTGATTTCTTTAGCCTACTCTTTCAGAGATGGGGTATATTTTTATTATTTATATTCATATTACATTATTCTATGCTTCTGATACCTTAGCTTAGAACAGTTTTAAATTTTTAAAGGCTATCTCACAATTTATTATCTGAATCTTGTAGAGTTTATTCAGATTGACTGCTGCCACATTTAATTTCTTGCTTTAGAATTTTTGTTGTTCATTTTAAATAAAAATCTTGAAAGTAGTAATAAACTTAGTTGCAAATGATGGAAAACTACCTCAACTTACTGCCTTAATCTGAAAGGTCAGTAAAGGTGGGTGAGAGTCACAGGAACTGATCAGTTTTTAGGCAGCTAATCTCTGATGGCCTCTTCTCTGCTTATCTTTTTGAGTCCGGTTAATTTCTCAGCTTCCCTCTGCAGACTCACATACTTATGTTTGCTGGTATGCTGTGGCCAAAGTATATTGCAATGAAAATGACCAAAAATGGCCCAAAGTCTTTGTAACATTTCTGGTCCAATGCTCACCACCAACTGATTAAATTGATGTCTGTAACCTTTGGTTGAGTCTCTAGCTGGCCCCTGGCTCTTCAGTCCACTCTTGATGTAACCAGCTATGACAGGAGGCCACATCAACCTGGGACACGCATGATTATCAGGACTATGCACAAGGAGTGTGTGATTTTTCAAGATCAAATAAGAAATTGTGGGGAGAGAGACAATGAATTGCCCCCGTTAAACTTTATCTTATTTAATTTAAAATTATTTTCACACTATTTTAATGGTTTAGAATAGCTCACTTTTGGCTGTCATCTGATGTTTACATTTATACATTTCGACATAGTACCTGCAAGTTTGATATAGAAAATTACTGTTAGGTAATAATGTATTATTTAATAGAAAGTAATTTAATTCCATAGGCAACAAAAACTGTTCCATTTTCTACATACATGAGAAGACTGAAATTTGAGAAATGTAATGTAAATGAAAATGAATTCCCCTAATATTTTGAGTATCCTCCTTGACTGTTCTTTTTCTCTTAGGGCACTCGCTTTAATATCTTATGTCTTGTTATTAGTGCCATCCTGTTAAGGAACTAGAAAAATTTATTTGATTTAATATAAATTGTTATATATGTAATATATACTTATGAATATTAAGGGTTAAGGATATTATATTCATTAAAGACTTATTCATATTCTTCTTTAGAATAGTAAGTTTTATGTGAGAAATGACTGGATTTGGAGAAATCTGAAATTTCTCATTTTTGATATAAAGTAAAATACCTATTGGACAGTCTATAATCTATAATTTTATGGGCCAGATAGGTAACTTCTAAACTATAAATTCAGTCCATAAATCCAGACTCACTATTTTTGTTCTTAATTTTAATGAGACAAGCATTTCATAGAAGATAAATAATAAATAGCATTACTATGATAACCTTTGCTGGTAGAATCTATTGTGTTAAACTAAATTATCATAAGTGATTATTCTTTAAAATAGTCAATTTCATTTTCATTGTATCCAATTGTAATTTCTAAGCAGCTCTTATTTTGTTAGAGATTGGAAGAATTCATTAGGTGAATAAATTTTAATAAACATAATTAACACTTTTTCAAAAGTGTTTCTGATTAGGGTATGGATATTTGTGTAAGGATCTGAGCCAAGTTTTGCATTAAGTGTAAGTGCTGGTCCCACGCAAAAGGGTACAGTAGGCAGAGTTTATCTTCAGCATTTTACCCACATAGGTTCTTATGTCCTTTATATATTTTCTACCTCAAATATCCCAATTATTATTAACTTTTCTTCTCCCAGGCTCGCTCCTTCTGTAAATTAGCTTCAGCACCAGGCTAGGGTTAGATAGCATGAAATGTAATTCTAGTGTTACCTGGAGATAATTAGTTTACTATTGTAAATTAAGTTTCCACCACTATGTATCGTTTGAAAAAGAATTTCAGCTCTTTAATTCCTTTTCAAAAATGGTCATTATAAAATGGTATTGAAAACATAGTTTTGTAATGAGAATTGAATGAAATAATATATATTAATATTTTAATATTGTGCCTGGAACAGAGTAATTATTCAAGGAATGTTAACCACTGTATTGCTTTGGTGAGTAAACCACTCTACAAATAGTTTCAACCATGTAACTGCTCAAACACAAAATACATGTACTGTTCTCTCAAATAACAGCTCAGAGTGGACATCATAGTTTGAAAAGGGGGCTGTGCATCTTGCCGTTGGTCACAGATGTAGCAACCCAGCCTCTTTCCCTTCTCTTCTCCCCACCCCCACCACTGTCTGACTTCTCCACCTTCTCCTCCTCCTCTTCCTTCCTCTGATGATGGTGATGGTGATGGTGATGGTGTCTCTTTGGAGGTCTTATTATAATTTAATCTTTGGAGTCCCTCTTCTGTCCAGGATGCTATCCTCATTAGAGTACTACTAATATGATTCTATTGTCAAACTAAAGTAGGCTGCTTCATGATAGAAATATGTCATATTGTCAGTGTTCATCTTCTAAAGGAAGCTTAATTATTATGATATAAATGAGTATAACAGATCTTGGGATCTGGACCATCACCTGGGAAGTGGCAGCTGAAGCGACACTTAGAAGAGAGAGGGATGTTCCTCAGTCTTATCATTTTAGCCGCTTTCTACCTGCCTGGTCCTATATTTTTGGGTTCCACTTTTCTAAGATACATATGCAGCTGTTTAGTCATTCTTCATTTTTAAATGATTCTATTAAAAAAAAGAGATTTGAACCAAATTTTGATTTGTTAATAAAGCTGTCAAAATAATAGTATTTTACTCATTGGTTATTTATTAATTTAACAAGTATTATTTCATTAGAGAAACTCAAAACACTCAGAAAAGACCTACACAAGTTTTTAACTACCAAATCTGTAACCCACCTGCCTATTTACCCACATAGGCTGCCTTCTCTGTGGTACAGCAGGTGAGTGCTTTGTAATCCTACCTCAGGCCTCTTCCACACTGGAATCCAGCCACCTCCCGAGGTACAGATGTGCTCATGTGTTCCTGAATGCCTTTTGCACATGTGTGTTTGCAATATGGGGAGTGGTGTCAGCTCTTTAAAGCACGGAGCCCAGGCCAGGGATCCTCTTGCCCAAATTTCAGGGAGATACTGCCTGCATAATCAGATTGTTTTGTTTTCTCTTTACTGAATTTGTTCCATCAGCATAGAAACTTGCTGTAATTTATTTCGATTTAACCCACAGTAAAACCAACTCTATTTTTTTACACCTGACTTCTATCATATGTTTTCCCTTGCTTTTTCTCCTTCCTTAGTGGCTAATCCTTCTCAATCTCCTTAGCTAGGTGCTAAACTTATATTCTGGCCCATTCTTTCATTTTAATCATTGTGCAGTAGTAAGTAATCTTTTTATAACTTTCTGGAAAGGCCTATGTAGTGCTTGGTAACACAAAGAAGGGACACGCACGCACTCTGTGCACACTGCAATGATCACGGAGTACGTGGCCAGATCACGGGTACTGAAATGTGAATCACCGAAAGGGATTTTTAAGTTTATTGGTATCTGGATATTTTCCTCAGAGATTAAACTTGGTGTCAGTGGTGCTGCCCAGCTCCTACACTTTTTAAAGATCAGTAGCTGATTTTAATTTATAGCCAGGGTTAAGAACAAATGGATTAGATATCAGATTCATATTCATGGTCATTTTTATATATTAGTTATAGTAAGTTATGTTCTGAAAATTCTGTTCCTTAAAAAGAAACACAAACAAACAAACAAAAAAAACATTGAAGCAACACGAAAATACTTAACTATTTTACCAGTTGGCTGACCCTCAAAATTCCCATCAGTAGTTGGAAGGAAGCCACCCTGAAGGTTTCTCATTCAATCTATCATCAGGGACTACCTCTTATTTACAAATACTTGGAGAAATAATTTGATTGGCCTAATACAGGTCAAATATTCATCCCTCTTCCATTAGATATGGGTAGGATGTTGAGCGCATAAATTAAAACATGCCATTATGAGCAGCTATTTAAGAACACATTTCTATGTTTCTTCAGTGGACAATTCAAGCCATTCACATTTATTGAGAGAATTGATATTTGGGGTAAATTTCTGTTCATACTGTTGGGTAAATTCTTATTGGTTTGTTTTACCTCTCAAGGCATTGTGGAATCCAGGTTCTGGACTTTAACTCTTGAGTGATTTTCCTTTGATGGGTGTCTATTGTGCTGTTCAGTGTACATTGCGGGTCGGAGTACTTCCTGCAGGGCAGGTCTGGTCTTTGCAATTCCGTCAGCGATTGCTTATCTGGGAAGGTCTTTATTTCTCCCTCATAGATGAAGCTTAGTTTTGCTGGGTAAAGAATTCTAGGTTGGCCATTATTTTGTTTGAGAAAATTTAAGACAGAGCTTGAACCCATCCTTTGAAGTAAGATATCACAAGAATGGAAAAACAAGCACCACATGTACTCGCCATCAAATTGGTACTAACTGGTCAACACTAAGGTGCTCACATGGTAGTAATATTCACTGGGTGCCAGTCAGGTGGGAGTGGGGTGGTAGGGGGTGGGTAAACTCACAACAAATGGAGGCGGAGCGCACTGTATGGGGGAAGGGCACACTTACAGCCCTGGCTTGGGTGAGGCTAAGACATTATATGTAACCAAAATGTTTGTATCTTCATAATATCCTGAAGTAAAAATAAAATATAATAAAACAAGAACACATTTCTAATACAAAGACTTTATGGAAACACAAAATTTTAAAGGAATTGATTTCAGTTCATCTATTATTTTAATGTAAAGAACAAAAAGTATGTTTTGCTTTTTGTTGAACTTGTTTACATTAATTCAAACTTTACATATGGTTTCACAGAAAATCCCTGATAATGATCACTATTTTCAAATTAAAAAGTGAGAAACAGTCATATTTCCTTAGATTAAAGGCCTATTATCCTCATTAATACATTTACTTTGCTGCAACGTATTGTCACATAAAAGTCACATATGGTCCTAGAGTTAAATGAATTTAGACTTTTAGGTATGAAATCTACTAGCACAGGACATAGCATGTAAAGGACATTTCATAAATGTTATTTCTCTTTTATCAAAGTTATACAATGACCAATTTTTTAGAGCTACGTTAAGTCCTAAAGCTCCTGCTATTTCAAGACTTTCAAATATATTTTAGGATATTTTTTCACCGTCTTATGCATTATTTACACAAAATAAAATTGAGGAAGTAGTAAATCAAATTCTAAATAAAGTCTTATTTCAGAAGTATAGTGTATACAGAATAATATTGTGTCAGCAATGCTTTTATAGGCCATCTTTCTCAATGAGAAAATAGAAAATATGAAAATAAATTTCAAAGAGCAGCTCTGTTGTGGAAACCATGCCATTGGCTCCCTCACTAAATGACAGGTGGAATTTGGAACATAAACACACCTTTGTCTTCAGGAATGAGAGTTGGCAGTAGAAATGCATATCACAAGTCTGGCTTGCATAATACTTTTTGCTATGATATAGAATTTATTCAGGTAAAATAAGACCCATAAAAGTTTTTGTATCTCTAATGGTGAACTATCCTCACATTTCTCAGGTAGACAGTATCCGTTCCTTTGTCCAGATACAGAAAAATCTCACACTGGGGCAGCTTATCCAAATTTCCTTTCACACTATCAGACTGGAGTTAAAAGCACTAAAACTTGAATAGAATTAGATGACCAGATGCTTAAGTGAATTGTTCTTCCTTTTGTAATTTCATTTTAGTTCCCAACCAGTGTATGTAAATCAAACTTATTTGAAGAAATATTTTAGATTATAATGTCCCCACAGTGATCTATAAAGACTTAATTAAGCTTTTTAAGTTAGGAAACATAAATCTAACTGAAGAGCCACACTCATCCATTTATTCCCTATATACCATTTATTCTTTGTGGCAATATCTATATGAGAGTTAAAAGTATTTCAGGGTAAAATAAGACAGTGTATACTATATGGATGACAAAATTTCACAAATTATTTAGTTTTAAAATAATTAATTTCATTTCATTAAATATAATTTTTAAAATAAAACAGCTCTCAACAAAAATTAAGTTCCCTGAAAGTAGAGATCTTTGATTTGTCCAATACATCCTAAATACTTACAGAAGTGCCTGACATCGTATTAATTTTTACAAATATTTGTTTAATAGAGTAGCTAGATTTGAACCTCTAGTTTCTAAAGAAAGAAGACAGGCTTTTGAGGAACATCTTAAAAGAATCATACACGACTCTATGCATAAGCAAAGCTACACTGAGCCATGATTATTAAGGAAATAACAGAATGTGGAAAAAGATTGTGCATTGATGTTGGTCACATTCAAGTTCCCTCTAGCACCATTGTTAGGACTCCTGGAGACAGCATGTTTTATGTTGGCATTCTCCTAACCAATACTGGAAGACACGTCCTCAAAGAGAGAGAAAGCAAATTGCGAAAAATTGGAAGTTGGCACAAGACAGGAACCACAGAGACTATCAGATGTAATTAAGAGATAAAATCCAGTAGATGACAAGTGTAGAAGCTCATGACAGTATAAAAGCAAATAAACTGTTACTCTCATTCAAGTGAGATAACTTCCTGAGTTTCTACGGCAATTTCTGACAGTTACACCAATCTTCATTTAAATAAAGTATCTACTTATATAATAGCCTCAATCAACTTGAACAGCCCCAAACCTGGAAATAAATAAAAAGCTCCCTGATTAGGCTGAGAAAGAGATTTAATGCAAGATTCAAAAATTACTAAAAATCAATTGGTAAATTTTTGAACCTTAAGGGAAATGTTCTCACAGACCAGTGACTAATGTCAGTGATAAAATAAATCGAGTATACTCCAAGGAAAAGAAAGCAGGTAAGAAATAAGAAGAAATAATAATAAGGGCTAATGGAAGAGGTTGCTGTTGGAAAAACAACTAGACAGATAAGACAGAACAATGTACATGTTTATGAGAAGCTAATCATTGACATGGGGAAAACAACAACAGAAAAGGTCAAGAGAGAGAAGAAAGGAAAAACCATCAATTAGACCCAAATGGCGCCTTGGTGGCCCTCAGGGAAAGTGGCATAGAGAGGCAACACTTTTCCATTTGCCTATGAGTATCAATAGCAATATTCCCATCAATGTCAATTAGTGTTTCACTGAAGGTGAACAGGAATCTGTCTGTCTGAGGAGGACTGTGGGGAGGCTGTGGAGTTGGGTCGGGGAAAAGGCAAGCTGTGAGATTCCACAGCTCAGTAACCTAAGAGGGTTCCTTGCATTCCTGGGAGGCAGAGGCTGGAAGTGGGAGCCTTCTTGGAAGTATTGGGACAGATGGAGACACACCGCCTTCCTTCCCTGTTTCCCGCTGGCTGCAGATCAAACCCAAACTTCTTAGTCTGTCCTCTACAAACTAGAAAACAGTCTTTTCCACCCCTTATAGTTTGGTCCTGACCTGTGTTTCCCAAACTGTCTCCCACTCTTTTTCTAATTTTACCTTAAGCATTTGCTTCACAATCAACTGACCACTCCCACTCCCTTGTCAACATTATGTTAATATAAATCCTTTCCCAAATGAAATATTTTTCCTAATGGTCTCTATTTCCCTTGAAGACTAGGTCAAATGCCTTGAAAAATCTTCCTGCATGCTGGACATCCACTGGTCATTAGCAACTGTAACACTATTTGCCTCCTCTCCTTACAGATGGTTTTTGTGATTATTTAGGAGTGATCCTTTTTTCTTTATTATCTCCGTGAAAGCAAAAAGTATGCAATTTACTTCTTCTTGCTTCTCTAGAACTCACATATCCTAGTATTCCATTATCTGCCAGGTTTTCATCAATGCAAATTCACTATTTTCCTCTTTTTACTAGATTGGCATATTGGGAGGAAATATTCTGCTATTATGTAGTGGTACAGGTGGGCATTATCAATGGATGCTTTGACTGGGGGGTAGAATATGAGAAAGCAGAGAATAATGCCACAGCATCAGCAGATCTCCTCAAATATTAATCTAGTAAAAGGAGAAAAACTGTGAAATTACATTGATGAGAACTTGACAGATACCAATTTGACCAGCTTATTAATTTTAATTTAAAGAAATTTACCCTTGCAAATATTGTCTTATTTCAACTATATGTTAGTTATCAATTATTGAGTTGATGACACAGCTCATTATTTTAGTCAAATAATGTTTGTCTCTATGCTGCACACTGATGTCAAAAAGCTTAAAATCACAGGAGGTTAAGATTTATATTGCATGACATAGAAAACCTGTGTATCTTCAAGTGCTTGTATTTATTTGTCTGTTTACAGGAAGTACACAGTGTGAAAACTTAAAATTCATGATAAAAACAATGAAAAAACAGAAGTTTATATTCTTAATATGTTAGAATTTGGGTAGTAGAACATTTGTTTGTCATTTGAACAGATGACTCTGAATTCATTGATAACACGACCTATGATTGAGGATTCCTCACATTTTTGTGACTAAAGATAGAACAGAGATCCTGAGGAATACATACATGCCTTCAAGATTACGTGTGAGCCACATAAGAAAGATAGAAACTTTGATCTTACAAATATGATAAAGCAGTCTAGAAATGCAGTGGAGAGACATGAGTTCATGCTTCACATGATCATAAATTCTCCATGTATGTGGAAAACCACAAGGGAAAGCCAAAGATAAATAAAGCCAGATGTGTGATATTCCACTCTTCTTTTATGTGGTTTAACTGCATATAAAAGTTTTGTTGATGTACTAGTGCTTCTGAGTTTTGCTTTATAATATAAATTTTGCTTTATAATATAAATTTTGCTTTATTATCTACTTGGAAATATTCCTTATCTTTAAACATTTGTAATGATAATGAAATCAGATGACTATGTTCAAGGGAAGACACAAAAGAAGAAAAGCCATGGGAGATGTATAATACGATAATCTATTTAAGCATGGAGAGTAATTAGCCTATCTTCAGATTATATTACATAATCCCATTATTCGATATTTCTTAGCTTTCTGTATACTATTGTCTTTCTATATTAACAAGTTTGAAAGATGTTATGTAATCATACCCAAGAAGTTGCAAATGAAAGTGTCTATTTAATCAACAGAAGACTTAATAATGTATGTTGTGTCCCATACTTATTTAAAAAAAGTATAGAAAAATAAAAAGCAAATATCAATTTTCTTATTTTTTTATGGTGAGAGTTCATCATCCCAACAGATTACCCATATTTCTAAATTATTCCATTTTTTTGTTATAGGTATTCCTTAAATCTGAATGAAATACTGTTAATTTTAAATATATAATTAAAAAACAAAATTTTCCTTTATAATTAATTTGAATACTTTGCATATAAATGTACACATATAATAATTATATATCAATGTATAATTATATATTATTGACACATAATATATTTGTTTTTAATTATATAATATATATTATATACAATTACTATATAGTATATGAGATTTAATATATATTAGCATATTCATGCATGTGTGTGTATGTGTGCAACAGAATATTTAAAACATCCGAAACAGAAAAAGGACCTCAGAGATACCATATAGGTCTAATACTGGAAGTCCCACTTGGCCTCAGAAGGCAATAGAAAGATTTCCAGAGATTGAGAAACTGTCCCCATTTTGTCTCTGTCTTTATCTGCCAGGTCTCTGATTTTTGCTCTCCTCTTTATCTGTGCTCTCCAGTTTACTTGTGTGCTCTACCTCCCTTTCTCACACTTCCTGTCCTCTCTCTGTTCCTTGCAGAAAGAATGCCCAGCTAATCTGTCCTCATATTTCTCCAGTTGAAACAGCAAACAGAATCTGATGAGCTTCCTTTTAACTCTACTTCCAATTTTCCTGGAGAGGAAATGTGTCCAGTTCATTTGGAGTCAGTGTACCATCCTCTCACCGATAAGCTGAGATTAGAGGAGGGGAAAGAGGGGAAATTTTACACAGGACCAACGAATCTTTTGTATTCTCTCCTGGAAGAGCCTTGTGTATGCAGGTGTCAGAAAAGAAGGGATGGAATGGGCAGAACCTAAAGCACCTGTTGAGTTCTATTGCCCTTAAAATATTTTCCCCAGAAAATATAATCTGTTTTTCCCTCTTTTTTGAACTACTTTTACATTATGCCAACAGTAGACATCAGCAAAAATTATCCTTTTAAACTCATTACTGTATTAAAATTATCCAGGCATTCATTTTTCTATTAGTATATTTGTAGCATTTCTTTCAGGAAAAAAAATAATTTTACAAAATTCTAGACAAAAATTTTTCTCTTTCTCAGAATATTTTATTTTAAGACCATTTCTTTATGTCCACATTATACTGAGGACCTCTGTTGCAATTCTGGGAACTTTTTTATGCCTTCTAGAATGCATTTTTCTTGCCCTTCACCATTAATAGCAACAAGAAAAGCAATGATAAAGATTTTAAAAACTATACTTACTAAATTTTTACTCTATGCCAGGCAGTGGTCTACATGATTTGTATGCATTGATTCACTTGATTATTACAACATTATGAGTTGGATACAATTGCTACCTCATAATTAAAGAAAGTAAATGTCTTATGCAATCTTACTATGAACATACGCTTTCAATGCTTTCTCAAAGCTACTAAATTTATAGAATTCTGTACTGGAGACCATAAAAATGAATCCGACCATTTTCTTCAAACAAGGATAAACAAAAAGCAATGTCCAATTTCATACTTGAGTTGTTTGGTATTGAAGGTAATGTACTGAAAGTCCCATGGGACAAAAACTAGCATGTCTTTCTGTGTTCAAACATAACTACATGGCACAATATTTATGCTCATAAGAATTTTAAGACTGAGAAAACAGTGAACACAAACATTTTATTTCTGTTGACAACTGCTATTTTGTTGCTCTGCTGTCCAAGTCATCTTTCCATTTCACTATGGCCAGTGTTGGGGGTGAGGGGAGCAATCTGTCAGATTATTTTCTCAGGGTCAAAACTGGTTTATTCTGTCTCCTTAAAAGCTCTGTAGATAATGTCTAACTTCTCTACCAATATAAAAACCAATAGAATTTGGCATCATACAGAAAAATATATTAAAACTTCTTCAGATTCTATAAGTAGTCTGAAGGAAAAAAACAGGGAAAAACTAATCATTTTCTTCTCTCCTATTAAACACTTGGTTAAAACAAGTTCAAATTTTAAGAGACACTAAAATTAAACATTGAAAACAGAAAATCTTTCCTGAAATCCACACATTTCTTATTTAATAGTTCCAAATATTGGGAATATATGTACTAATAACTGGTTGCTACCTCTGAGCACAGAGATCAGAAGACAAAGAGGTGGATGGCCATTAGTTTTACACCTCTCCCTGCTACTGCAAGCTCCACTTGTTCCTACTAAATGTACTGCTAGGGGATTTAAAGAGCCAGTACCTTCACTACTCCCCCCTTTCACTTTTTTTCTTTTTTTCCCCATTGGGAACAAGAAATTAAAGTCTAGGACATTTGAAAGAAACTGCATATACATTGGAAATCAGAACATCACCACGTTTACCCAGAGAAAGTCTCAAGCTCAGAAGATACCTAAAAGGGCCTTAATTTTATAGCTCAGGTAGCTCTGCATATAGAGATAGTCTACAATAATCAAAAGAACAAAAACAAAAATCAGAAAATCCTGGGGAAGGTGGGTAATCTGATGTCCATAGTACTGTTAGCATAGGTAGAAAACTAAGACATGAGCAGAAGAAGTATAGAATGGGCAGTGTGGACAGAGGAGATGCTGAGGAAGAGAAGATGCTGTAACAATGACAAGATCAGGGTAACAACAAGTGTCATAAGAAACAGAAACAACACAGGGACATTACACAACACTGCAGTTTGCAGTTACAAAAATTAATGTACACAAATCAGTAGCATTCCTATACATCAAAACAATAAAGTGGAGAGTCAAGTCAAAGACTGAATACCATCACAATAGCTACAAAGGGAATAAAACACCTAGGAATATATTTAAACAAGGAGGTGAAATATCTCTGCAAAGACAACTACAAAACACTGAGGAAAGAAATCACAGATGACACAAACAAGTGGAAGAACACATCATGCTCATGATCGGTAGAATCAACATTGTTAAAATGTCCATGCAACCAAAAGTGATTTACAGATTCAATGCAATCCCCCTCAAAATACCAATGCCATTTCTCACACATCTAGAAAAAAGAATTATATGCTGCGTTTGGAACCAGAAAAGAGCCTGAATAGCCAATGCAATCTCAAGCAAAAAGAACAAATTTGGAGGCATCCAAAATAGAGACACAGACCAATGGAACACAAGAGAGACCCCAGATATAAAACCATCCACATACAGCCAACTGATCTTTGATGAAGCAGGCAGAAATACACACTTGGGGCAAAAATCTCTATTCGATAAATTGTCCTGGGAGAATTAGCCACATCAGAAGAATGAAACAGGATCCCTATCTCCCCACTCAAAAAATTAATTCAAGATGGATAAAGACTTAAATATAAGGCATTAAAATATAATAATGCTAGAAGAAAATGTTGGGAAAACTTTTCTAGATATCAGCTTAGGCTAAGAATTTATGAAGACCCCATTGGCAATTACAACAACAAAAATATATAACTGGGACTTGATTAAATAAAAAAGCATCTGCACAGCTATGGAAATAATCAACAGAGCAAACAGAAAACCTACAGAATGCAAGGAAATATTCACAAGCTAAACATCTAATAAAGGACTAATAACTAGAATCTACAAAGAACTCAAGCAAATCAGCAAGAAGAAAGGAAACGACCCCATTAAAAAGTCAGCAAAAGATATGAACAGAAGCTTTTTAAAATAAGATGGACAAAAGGCCAATAATCATATGAAAAAATGCTCCATGTCAGTAATCATCAAGTAAATGCAAATTAAAACCACAATGAGATATCACCTTACCCCAGTTAGAATGGCTTTTATCAAAAAGTCTCAAAACAATAGATGCTGGTGTGGATGCAGAAAGAAAGGGGCCCTTATAGACTGTTGTTGGGACTTCAAGTTAGTACAACCTCTATGGAAAACAGTATGGAGATTCCTCAAAGAACTAAAGTAGACCTACCATTTGATCCAGCAATCCCATTACCAGTCATCTACCTAAAGGAAAAAAAGTCATTTTATCAAAAAGACACCTGTACTTTAATGTTTATTGCAGCACAATTCACAATTGCAAAGATGTGGAATCAACCCAAGTGCCCATTATTCACGAATAGATTAACAAAATGTGGTATATGTGTACTACGAAATATGACTGAGCCATGAAGAATGATGAATTAAGGCCTTTTGCAACAAGTTGGATTGAACTGTGGGCCATTATCCTAAGTGAAATATCTAAAGAATGGAAAAACAAACACCACATGTACTTGCTATTAAACTGGAACTAACCGATCAGCACACATGGGCACAGAGGGAAACAAAACTCAGTGGAATCAAGCAGGAGGGAGGGCTGAGAAGGGGCTAAGTGAAAACCTACTTAATGGGTACTATTTGGGCGGGAGGCACACCTTTAGCTGATACTCAAGCACTATAAAAGTGATCCATGTAACCGAAAACATTTGTACCCATAATATTTTGAAATAATAAAATAAATAGAAATTAAAAAGGAAAAACAAACCCAGATATATTGAAAAAATAAAAAAGAATAGAAAAGAACAAAATGGCAAAGATATGGAGAAATTGGAACCCTTATACACTGTTGAGGAATACAAAATGACAAAGCCACTAGTGAAGGCAATATGGATGTTCTTCAAAAAATTAAAAGTAAAATTACCATATAATTCACCAATCCTAATTCTGAGAATTTATCCAAAAGAATTGAAAATAAGGTAGTGAAAAGTTACTAGCACTTCCATGTGCCTTACAGCATTATTCACAATATCAAAGGAGTTGAAGTTATCTAACTACCCATTGATAGATGAATAGATGAAGAATATGTGGTATATACATACAATGGAATATTATTCAGTCTTAAAAAGGCAAAGACTACATGATTCCACTTATATGATACATAAAATAGTCAAATTCTTAGAGACTGAATGTGGAATTGTGGTTGGGGGGGTTGGGGGTAAGGGGAAAAGAGAAGTTGTTCAGTGGATAAAGAGTTTCAGTTTTGCAAGATGAAAAAGTTTTAGAGGTCTGTTGCACAACAATGTTAACACTACTGTACACTTGAAAAGATTAAGATGTTAAATTTTATGTTATATGTTTTTGACCATGGCACACATAAAAAAATCAGTTGTGTAATCCTTCCATGTTTGTTTTTCTTTTTCAATACTGTTGACTACTACAGATTTTTACATTTGTCTATGCAATTTAAAATCACTTTATCAATTTTTCCTAAATACAAATCTTAATATTTTGATTAGAATATATTGAATTTATGGATTAATTTGGAGTTAAATCATATTTTCAAAATATTGAATCTTTCATCATATGTTTGTGGTACAACCCTTTATTAATTTAGATCATCCTTAATGTCTCTCAGCAATGTTTTATAGTTTTTCATATAAAGACCTTATGTGACCTATGTAAATGTTATTGTATAATTATTTATTTCTATGCTATTTATATTATAGAATTTTGTAGGCTTGCTTATTTGTGTACTAAAAGATTGAGGTATATTGTTGCTTTGTTTTTGTTTACTTGTTTTTCCCAATAAATTAGAGTTATTTTCTATATCAGGCAATAAGAATAAAGAGGTGCTTATTTATATTTCACCAGTTTTGAGTGCATCAGGTATCAGTACAGCATGCTAATATGATTGAGTTTACCTGAATTTAGCACAATACCAAACCCAACAAGGTTCACCTCTATCTAAAGGTGATCTCTTTGATTTCAATACCTTTTGAGCTTGGAGAGGATAAAACATTGCATTCAAATCTGGGTTCAATCACTGCAAAACTTCAGATTCTAGGACCCATGAGAATTTACTGAACTGAATCCTTTCTGAGTTTCAGTACTACCTTGACTGCACATTTCTGACCAACACTGTGTATGCATATATGTGTTTAGGGGAAGGGGAATACCCAGGGAGAATTGTCAGTTTGTGCAAATCATAGCTGTGTTTAGGGATCTTCCAGATTATAATCCATCCTCCCATCCACACTGTGGTAAATAGCTTGGTTGGATATCCTCAGCTTCTCAAAGTCTCCCAATCTTTTGCAAATATTCTCTCCAGCCTGCCTATGTGCAGGCCCAGCAGCTGATCCCAGTACGATCACATTCCTATATGAAGGGTTCCTGTCTCTGGAAATCAGTTCACCGACACTGCCTTTCATACTCTCCTCTTTGACATTCCTATAGATAACTGTGATGCTTCATTGTGTCCTTACTCTGCTTAGTGTTAATCTGAAGAAGGACACTATTCTTTTAAAGATAATTAGAAGGCTATCTTATATTTAATATCTTTTTTATATACTAAGATCTTATTTTTTATTCGAATAAGTAGAGAAACACATATGAAGTGAGTTCAGAATATAGTATATCCAAAAGTTTCATAATGTTAAATTTTTTAAGTTCCCAAAAACTATTGGTTATATAATAAATACTTTTGCTATAATATTTGTTGTATCCTACATACATTATTTTATATAATACTCATAAAAACTCTATAAACATTTTACCTTGGTTTTATAGATGGGGAAACTTAGGCACAAGGATTAAAAGAGGATTTTCAATATTGCACAGCTACAAATTGTCAATCCAGAATTCATGCTTACTCCGCTGACATCAGAACAGGTGCTGTTCCTGCATTGGTAGCTCACTGTTCCCCAAGTCATTGCTTCTCTACTAACAGGTTAGCCTGTTGGTTATATTAAAACACACAATTGATGCGAGTGTCAAAATTAGGTCTACACTGATCTTTTACAGGTAAGTATTGTTGATTTCTGTCTTTAAATTCCAAATTTATGAAATATAATTAATGTTAAAAAACAGATTCTAAATACATTGTCAATAACATTTCCCTTCAAATTTGATATTTTCTGAGTCATAATTTTCCAACAGTTAATTGTGATTTTTTTTTAGTTATTTGTAAAGAATTTAAAAATTCAGTGATAGTGTAACATATTTATCTAATGTGTTAAGTTTTTCACAGTGTTTTTCAAAACTTTCATTTATGGGAAAATATTAATATCTCCAAATTCGGACAAGATAAGACTGTGTTCACACTCTCAGTCAGAGAAATAAAGAAGCCTACTAAAAATATTTGCTTAGGTTGTAGTAGTGGGACTAACAGAACCCAGGAGAGTTCTCCAAATCAAAGACTTTTTCTTACCTAGCAAAGAGTCTTTAATAAAACAAAACCTGCATTGTTGACAAGTTCCAGTTAGCACACATTAGTGGACACTGTTCAAGGTAAACATCATCAATAGCATTGATTTATCATAATAAATTCACGTCAGCAAATGTTAAGAAAATAATGTGACTGAATCAACCAATGTTGCTGCAACCCACAGAGGCTCTGACATTACATTTGTCATTGAATTAAGGGCACATTTTGGAATGCAATCTTCTTTTCTCTACATATGCAGCATAGCTTTTCATGAATTTAATAGCATTGTGGAATTGGTTTGATTTTGGTTAGTGCATTCAGGGACTTATCTTCCACACAATAGAAAACCCATTTACTTTCTCCTCCGAAACATTTATTTAATGCCAGGTAATCATTGTACCTCTGTTGTGAGATCTCCCTAAAGTGTATGCTCCATTATTGATATATTTAGTCACAGGAGAAGAGTATGTTGAAAGGAGCATAAATCAAAAATACATACACACAAATATTTCAGAAGTTGGGATTTTTTGTTCTGTATTTTAAAAAACTTTAATCTACCAACATACTGTCATCAACTGTATCAAAGATAGAAGCAGACGTAGAAAATGTCTTAAGCATACAAATGGATGCAAATTTGTTGAATTTGCAAAATAATTTTTTTCATATTTTAACATAGAGAAATAACTCCCATTTTTTTTTTGGAATACATATAAATTGGCTGTCAAGATATATCATTGCATTCTCACCTCAAAAATATTTTAAAATTAAGGCTTTGAATTCCTGTTTTGTACTGTTTTTAAAAAATATTTTATGTGAATTTAATGGATAGTTGAGACAAGACAAGCTTTTAAAAGTTGAGAATTTAATAATTTGAAAATTTTTATCACAAACAGATATAGGTGATATTTCTTATTTAAATTCACCTGATTTTGGAATTCTATTTTCCTCCAAAAAGTCCAATTGTTTTTACCATTTACATCTTTTTGATAGCCAAATTAATATTTTTTCTAAAAATAATTTTTTGTTGTTTTTAAAAGATATTTTGCTGTATTTTCCCAGGCCTAACTTTGTAGATGAGTCAAACAGTCATATTGTAATACTTAATTGTAGTTTCTACTATAATTTAGTTTAATATTTTAATTTCAATTTAGTATTTAATGCAGTTTCTGTATAATATAATAGCACAATACTTTGATGCTGTTTATACAATTCATTTGAATGAGCTTTCAAACTAGTCAGTTTATGTACCAGTCATGGTTCTTTCTTAAAAATAGCATACACTCTGGCTAACTAAACAGAAAAGGGAATTTTGCAAAGATATCAGTTAGCTTGCAAAATCAATTAAAAACCAGAGAACTGAGCTTGGAATACCGAGGAAGCAAAAGAGGGAGAAGGTGGGGAGAGAAAGAGGAAAGAAGGAAGGAAACAAGAAGGAAGGAAGAAGGGAGCGAGGGAAGAAGAAGGAAAGAAAAAAGGCAGCCGGAATTGGTTGCAACACTTCTGTTGACAACAGCAGTGGGCTCTCAACTCTGCAGATGACACTGTGCATAATCACTAACTGTGCTAACTTCACCTCCCTTCTCAAAATTCAGAGTTCTGGGAAGAACATTCAATTTTTAACGATAATGTCATGTTTGAATGTCCTAGCTACTAGCACACCAAGATACACAAAATAAGGAATTATCCCAAATTAGGAAAGATATTCAGATGATAGGTAACATTTTGAAAAATAATCACTACAGTTTAGATTTTTAAAACATACTTTTAATGACTCGGAAAATACATCTGCACATGAAGATATTGTCCACCATTTTCCAAAAATACCAATATATGTTTCTCACAGTCCCTACATTTAATCTATACTTGGTAGTGTGGAAAATAGAGTTAATAAATTCAAGTTTTAACATTCAATACATACATATGGTGTATTTATACAGTGGTTTATTATATAGTGGCTTAGGGGCACAAGAGTTTGCTACAAATTATATAATTTGCAAGTATAAAGCTAGTGTTATTTAATAGTCACAATGTACATTAAGCTCCAAAGGAATAAGAGTGGAAAATTTAGTAAACATAAAGTGAATTCAGCCCAAACATTCACCGATCCACCATAACACATTTGCTACATTTCAAATGTTCATATACTTGAAGGTGGTTTTTCTGTACTCTGTTTGGCTGTAAAATAACTTTGTGTCAAAACTCCCTTATAATTATTTTAGCAAACTTCAATACTTGCTGTGTAAAGTTTTATTCATTTTTTTTCAACTGGATCTTAGCTATGCTTGTCAAAACTTTGTATTAACTGTTGAATCCTTCAGCAATGTGGGCATATCTGGGCCTTTTGTGAGTAAAAATACAGGAAATGAAAGACTTGAGTTATGGGTTGTGTAGGGTTAGATTAGCATACATTTAAAGATACATTCAAACAGTAGTATGCTGCTTATTCTAGAAAGAGCGAGAGTGGGTATGACCAGGTAAACCATGTAGTTGTCCGTTGAATCAAAACATAATAGGGTGAAATAAGGAAGGAATTTTTTTCTATTTCAGCTTATTACGGGGGTATAAAAGTTCAGGTTATATATATTGCCCATGTCCCGCCCATCCCCCTGAGTCAGAGCTTCAAGCGTGTCCATTCCCCAGACAGTGCACCTGGCACTCACCATGTAGTTATACCTCCATCCCCTCCCCCCAGCCCCCACCTCCCCGAGTCAGCACCTTCAAGCATGACCATTCCCCAGATGGTGTGCAACGCACTCATCATGTAGGCATACACCCATCCCCTCCCCCCACCCCCCACCTCAGTCTGACATCCAATTGGTATCATTCCCCAGTGTGCATTTAGGTGATGATCAGGGAAACCAATTTTCTGGTGAGTACATGTGATGCTTGTTTTTCCATTCCTGGGATACTTCACTTAATATAATGGGTTCCAATTCTCTCCAGGAGAACCAAAGAGATGTCGTATCACCGTTATTTCTTATAGCTGAGTAATACTCCATGGTATACACATACCACAATTTACTAATCCATTCGTGAATTGATGGGCATTTGGGTTGTTTCCACATCTTTGCAATTGTGAATTGTGCTGCTATAAACAAATAGAAATTTTTCAAAAGAAGATATAAGAATGGCTAACAAACATATGAAAAAATGCTCAACATCCCTAACCATCAGGGAATATCAGGCAATTATATTTTTAAAATATAATTCACACCATCTGTGGGATGGACACTCGTAGCTCTGACTTGGGTGGGGCAAAGGCAATACATGTACCCTAAACATTTGTACCCCCATAATATTATGAAATAAATATATATAAAATGATTGATTAGAATGACTATAAAAAAGAACCCATTATTAAAGAGATCTAAACATATAATGCATTAAGGGATTTAATAATTTCCTGAGGTTTGAGAGGATTGCAATTTTCTTATCTTTCTATTTTTTTTCTTCCAGTAATATAATATCAGTAAAGTATGATTCACCATACACTCAATGTCTGAAAGTATAAAGATGTCCTTTCACATTTAACACAACTCTGACAGCTGTCTGGCAATCATAAGAAATAATGATGTAGAAGACTTTCAAAAATGGCTTGAGCATCAGCTGATGTCATTTGTCATCTAGAGATTTTATTCCTGCTAAAACACTCATGAAAATTATAGGAATCAATTTATTTTTCTTAGAGTTATATATGGAGATAATTTCATAGTTAATAAAATAGTATAAAATTATTGAAAGTGTTTCAGAAAAAATATACTTGATTGAAAAAACCATCAGACAAAATTCACTTAAGAAAACTATCAGTTATGCAATATGGTCATCACTATGAAGTATCTTGGGTAATCTCTGAAAAAAATGTCTGTGTGTGTGTGTGTGTGTGTGTGTGTGTGTGTGTGAGAGAGAGAGAGAGAGAGATATGCAAACAGTACTAGGCACATTTGGTATTCTTTTGTGTGAAAACTTTGCTATGCTCTGACAGGCCTGTTTTCAGGCACCCGTGGTGTGCATGCTGTTCAAGACTCCCAGCTTCCAACAGGTAATTTTCCAAGTCAACAAATGAGAGCAGTTGCTCATTAATATTTCCAACTGTAATTTGGAAATAATCAAGGAAGCGAAAGACTGTATGCAGAAATAACCAAAAGGCTCACCCTCCATGTCTATTGTGGAGACTCTCTCTCAATTTCAGCAAAGAAAGTGAGTATAAAATAAACATGTTTATATGAATGTCTTAACAGACTTCAGCACCTTGTTGTTATAAACCAGCCCACATCCATTTCTATGCATCCTTCCAACTTCTGTACACAGCCTGAATACAGTGGACATTCATTTAATGCAAGCAGAGAAAAATATGTAAATGGATAAACACAAAAATTTAAGCTTACTTAGTGAAAATATATATCACTTGTTACTTTACATTTTAGTATATAATCTATCCCTTAAAGCTAGTTATTTTTCTAAATAATTGTTTACTTTGCTTGAGTAACAGATCCTGAAAATAAATGCTTTTTCTGAGATGTTCCTGCTTGTGCTTGTGCTAATCAATAGTTGTCTGTGCCCCAGTTCTTCTTCCTGTGATACCAATTACTCATATTACTCATACCCAGTTTACCACTTTTTTGTCATTTAAATGTACAGCTGACATGACTATGCAGATGAGACATTTTTACATGCAGCACACATGTGCTTTTTAAAGTGCACTGCACACAGCTTTCTAGTGGGAAATTAAGTCCTCTCATTTGCTTTCACATTTTTGAAATGTGCAGGAGAAAATGCATCCAAAATAAATTATTCTATAAAGTATAACTTTTTAAATTAAAAACTTGTAGGGAAATGATTCCCTAAATTGTTTAAATCTACTGTTTTCTATTAAGTGATAGCTAAAATTTAGTTCAGCGGTTTATGTACAAACA
This sequence comes from Lemur catta, assembly GCF_020740605.2. Lineage (NCBI taxonomy): Eukaryota > Metazoa > Chordata > Mammalia > Primates > Lemuridae > Lemur > Lemur catta. The sequence goes on from NC_059143.1 coordinate 50,850,053, forward strand.
AACAGTAAGGAGATTTTAACCCAAATTTGATAATACAGAAGAAAAAGTATAGGCTGTGTATTCATCAGCTCAGATTTCGATGGCAAAGTACTATAGAATGAGTGGCTTAAACAGCAGATGTTTATATCTCACAATTCTGGAGGCTGCAAAGTTCTGTTCCTGGTGAGGGCTCTCTTTCTAGCTTGCAGACAGCCTCCTTCTTGCTGTGTCCTCACGTGGCTGACAGCGAGAGACCTTTGGCCTCTCTTCCTCTGCTTTTAAAGATATTAATCCCATCATGGGCACTCACCTTCATAGCCTCATATAAACCTAATTAACTCTGAAAGGACCCACCACCAAATACTATCACACTGATGGTCAGGGCTTCAACACATGCATTTGGGAGGGAGATAAGCATTCAGTTTATAACAGGCTATTCCCATAGTTCTAAGTCAATCCATCACTTTACTTCTTCAGGTACTCTAAATAATATAATAGTTTTCACTATGTAACACTTCTCCTTTCACAGTGAGAATTGATGTCTTCTTTCCCACCTCTGCCAATATTCTTTGTTTATAACTTTATACCTTACAATTATTTCATATATTATATTTCATTAGCTCTCCATCACAATCCTAGAAGGTATAGCAGTCACTGTGGCTTGTGGACTTTAATATGACCCACGTGACTGCTGCCTCCCTGTGTTCAAGCTATGATTTTCTCCTCCTGAGTGTGGGTGGAACCTGTGACATGCCTCTAGTCACTAGAATAAGGCAAAGGTGATGAGATGTCACTCTATGATTAAATTACATTAGGTAAGCCTGTGTGTTGCTAACAGACTCATTCTCTCTTCCTGGCTGGCTTTGGAGAAACAAGCTGCTATGAATCTTACAGCCACATAGAAATAATTTCTGCCAACAACCTGAAGGAGCTTGCAAGTGACTCCTTCCCCATTTAAGCCTCTCACCAAATCACAGCCTTGGCTGCCACCTGGATGCAGCCTAGTGAGAGCCCATCAAGCCATGCCAGATTCCTGACTCATGGAAATTACTAGATAATAAATGTGCATTGATCTGAGATACTAAGATTGTGGTGATTTGTTATGCAGCAGTTTAAAAATAGCACACAGACAGTTCATTATACTCATTTTAAGTAGAAGAAACCATCACCAAATAGCCAGATATCAGACCCAAGAAAAGGATGAGTAAATTGATAGAAAAATAAATTAAAGCCTTTAACTCCAGACCAAAACATTTACTGTGTGTCACAACCATCTTTTTCACTTAAGCCTGATTGTCGCTAAGTGAAAAAGAAAGCTGCCATTGCTGGGCAGCATATTCTTCAACATACTGTGGTGGGCAGCCGTTGTCTTATACTTGCAGCAACATAGACATGTGCATTCTGAGAAGAAGCCATAGAAACACTAGTGCTACCTCCAGGACAAAGCACAGCAGAGGAAAACCCAACAACCCCAGGTAGCTCCTCAGTGTTGACATTCACTGTGAGGCAGTTATCACTCCTCCTCCCCTCCCTGGACTCCTCTCCTCCACTTCTATCCATAACCCTGCCCACTTCTCCAAAGAGAGCTTAGATGTTCAATAATAATATTGCATGAATACTGGACAGTATAAATACATTTAGAAAACATGTAACCCACACACATATTTACAAACTTAAGATCAGTATTTCGTAAGTGAGGAGGGGAGGCTACTCACTGGATGGTTTCCTGTCATAACTGAAATGACACTGATACTGCAGTTTTGAGATTAGATATCTCTCTCATTCAACATTTCTGACAGAAAAAAAGAGTCTTCCTGCCGAGAGTATAATCTAGCACTTCTTTTTCAACAAAATATCCTAAGGCTCCAAATGTATCCCTAATACTGATGTATATAGCAAGTTTTAATATGTGACATGTTTGAGAAGTCAAAAAAATTATGTATTTTTCCCACTTTCCTTAAATGCCCTTTCCCCTCCCAGTGCTGAAATGGTACTTAATTTCTCTGTTAAGTTTCTTTACTGTCTCTTTCTCAGTAAGGCTATAGAATCTAGGTATGGTGAGGGGAATTCTTCAGCTCCAAATTTTCTACATGTCAACCAAGCGTTCTACAAAGAAGAGCATTTTAAAAGCAACAACTCCAGTAATTCAAGATATTTTACAATCTATTGCAAAATTATGTCTTCAAATATTTATAAAGACCAGAATCATTGCTATAAAACAGATGGCAGAGATGATTTATGGCTATCTTTTCACTTCACTAATGAGGACTAAACAACAATCCCGGGCTGTAAATAGTTGCTGTCCATTGTCACACACACACACACACACACACACACACAAACACACACACACACACACACACACACACACACACACACACGTCAAGTAACTTGAGAATAAGGCTGGAAAAGAAAGAAAGGAAAGGGAAGAGAAAGGGTTGTTCTACTTGTTTCTTCCCTGCCAGGTCCATATACTCTTTGAAAATCCACTGTACTACATCAAAGATGACTGGTGCAGTAAGAAATTAATCTGCTTCTCTTTGGTTCATGTTGTGGAAAGCTATGGTTCATTCCAGCAAAAAACGTTACATCTTGCTGTTATTCCTGCTATCCTACTCATCTGCCCAGGAATCTGTGCTGCATAATAACTATATGCAAAAATCAGAACATATGGTGCAGAAAACTAATTACTGTATCAATATTTCACTTTGTTGTCAGTGATGGAATCTTTGTGGCAATTCTACAACTGTAGCTTAGTAGCAATGCCAGCATGTTAAATACTGTCAATAGTGATATGCTTAGTTTACAGAACTTCAATTTGTTGCCATGTCTTAGGGAGTTAGGCTTTTGCCGTATTTATGAAGTAGTATAACCTCTAGAGGTGTGCTAACTGACCTCTTAAACAGTCATCCTTCATCATGATCAAGCCTAATTATGAGCCATATGCTCCCATAGTTTGCACAACATGGATATACAATTTAATATAAAATCTGCTCAAAATCCAGGCCCTAAATGAAAACTATTATTTAACAATGTAAAGGTACACTCATATCTCAAACAAAATTGTTAAGCATGATTGGACAGACAGTTGGGGTATGATACAGATGGATATTGGATGATGATGATGGTGGTGGTAGCTGTTAACATTTACTGAGGACTCATTATATACTGGACAATGTTCTAACATTTTTTTGCAAAGATTATCTCACTGAATACTTAAAACAATCTACCTAACAGACATTATTACAAGCATTTATTTAACAGTTGAAGAGACTACCCAGCAAGCTAGCTAGGTAGAATTACAACAATCAACCAATTTTTCATGGAAGAATATATTCTTCACTAAGTTTCTGCTGGAACTTTCATGGCTGACTCCCATCTTGATTTTATCATGAGGACTGAAATGCCTGATAGACATGCCAAGTGCAGAAAAATGAAGAATAAATTGTCTAGCAAGGACATCACTGGATAGTAGCTGAAATGGAATTAAAGTACTGGTTTTCCAATTTCAAATCTGTTTTTCTTTATACTGTATATAAAACAAGGTATGTTTCACTTCCCTGAATAGGATAAGAAGAGAATGGAGAATGGAGTGATTAACAAAGAGCACACTGCAAACAAAGAAATAAAGCTGTGTGCCAGGCATGGTGCCCTAGCCCAAGTTCACCATGGAATTTTCTAGACATAATACTGTTTTCAACAGAAAACATAACCCCAGTTAAAGATGCCCCAGGCTTTTACTTGGTGCACTTTGATGGTGCATGAATAAAATGTGCTAACATGTTTCTGAGTGCACACAGGCCCTCTGCCACAATGACAGGTTTCAGCATTTATGTTTTTAAAACTTTCTCAGGCCTTTACTCAGTGTAGCTCCAGTAAGGGGCGCTTTCAAAAAGGTGGCCACATGCTTTGACTTTTATAGCGAGCGTGCTAACCTACATTGACAAAAGTTTCCTTTTGTGAATTATATGAGATACATAACTTAGAAATTATGCATTAAATAAGCAAGAGCTGGCTAAAATTGCTTCATACAGACAGTGCCTTTGCCTTCTTGCCCCTTAAACTTGAACTGTAAAGAACACTGCCCACATGCACATGCCATCATTTTGATTTTTTAGAATGAAAGGAAGGAAAGAAATAGAAAACTAAGATTCCGAGGGATGTCTAATCTGTGAATAAAAATGCCAGAAAATTATGACCTGCCAATGCTGACCTTCCCTTGTTGAAAAATATGTCCTCTGACACTGTTCAGCTTTCAGCTTACATAATTTACCTTTCATAGTCAGTCATATCCTTCCAAGTTTTGACAGTTTATTTTTTATAAAAAAATAATTCTAGATACTGTTTTACTGAAAAATACATATATACATAGATATGCATATATGTGTGCACACATATAATTTCTTTATATATGTGTGTGTGTGTGTGTGTGTGTGTGTGTGTGTGTATGTATACACATAGTTCCTGTTGTGGAGAGTTTAACAGCCATATAACAGGTAATAATTACAATACAAAGCAGTAGGTTGCTAAATTCTGCACTGAGTATGACTTGGAACTAAAGGAACAACTGATATTGCTAGTCATTATGGAGTAAAACTCTAAAACTATACACACATATGTGTTGTTTATAGTTAAGGAAACATGCAGTCTGGAGTGTAATCTTTTTGTTTCTAGTTTCTACCACCTTCTCTCAACACAGAGAAGTTACTAAACTTTCTAATACTCAGTTTCAGTAAATCTGAAATAACAGTTAGTAACATTGTAATGAACTTTATACATGGGTACTGATGAAAGATACTGCAAACCTAAACATTTTAGTACATCGTGTTGTTGAGTATGGCATTCATATAAACATTTTAAGGAATCTAGTAAATAAAGAATACATTTAAAAAACTTGGATTTCAGAAACTTAAGCCAGCACTATGAACAGAAAGAAAATTAAATTAAAAAGAAGCTACTCTATTGCTTTTGTTTCTCCCTGTACTGCTCTGTTTTATGTGCCTCCTGCGTCCAGGGGCCAAAGTCAGACTCATAAAATTCACACTTTTAAACCACATTATAGGCTAAATAAGCCGGCCTGGGAATATAACTAACACTTGAAAAAATATTTCTGGAAGGACGTGTGATCTAAATTCCAAACAACAGAACGATCTTTTGAAGTATAAACTATTGGTCATTTGAGACTGCCTGCATTTATTTTTAAAAATTGTAACCATTTAAACCCCACTTTTTAGTTCTATTATTTCTTGATACTTTGACATATTATAATGTGGATAATGTGATATACAGAATTGCCATTTAGTTAAATCATAATATTTCATTTCCAGATACCTCCAATTAATTCTGTTTCTCATTTCCTCCTCATAATATAGAACTGTGAAACTATTTTTAGAAGATTCTCAGAATAAAATATTCTGATATCATCTAATTTAACTTGAAAAAATCTCATTTGTTGTAAAAGGATTGTTTTAAAAAATATATTTTATATAATTTATCATTAATATTTAATTCCTCACTTAACAATATGCTATCCTGACTTCAGGGACCTTCCTAGTATATAATTCTTTAAATTATACTTGATAGAAAGAACAATTTTCAAATATATATACACATACCCACACATGTGTATATATGTTTAGGGAGAATAACATTTTTGATTAAAATTATTGAATCTGACTGGGGAAACATTCTGTTTTAATAAAATAAATTATCAGAACAGCAGCTACTTCAGGCTAAATCAATACTAAATTCTTCAACATAGTACTTCAGTAACTATTTAAACTTGGAATCAACCTCTTTCTATGCTGACAGAAATAAGAGTCATCAGCTATGTCTTTCTTATCAGGTAAATTTCTAAATTGTTCAGATCACGAGCTTAGGTCTAATTCACTTTTCCCCATAAGTAGCTAAATTACCTCCTACCTGCATTAGTTACTACTGATAATGAATGCATAGCTTCTTCTTCACTGAAGAATTTAGAGATGTCATAACAACAGCAGAAATATTTACATAGATCGTGTCCTGCAAATGAGACTGGGCAACATGTTCCTCCTCCTGCATGGTGCCAGGTGGAAGCACCTGTTTTGTTAGAGGGATGATATTACAGATGCAAGCAATTCATTCTTTATCATATTTGTCAACATAAGAAGGAGTCATAGAAAATTTTTACAGTGGAGAACACTGGATCTTGAAGGTCCTTAATGTCTACACTCTGCCTGAGGATATAAAGCTATGATGCTTCTCTAGACTTTTGCACAACTATTTTCCTTTTGAGGCTTAGCCAATGTGTATAGGAAACTAAAAGGTTTACTGCTTGTCACAATCAATCTTATTTGGTTTCTTAGTTCCTGGTTTTCCCGTTAAACTTCCAAATTTAACAAAAAAGAATAAAGTATTTCTCAAATATTGCATTTCAAAGTCATTTCAACAGAATATAAACTTATCCCATAAAGTAAATGTAATTTAAAAGTTTCTTTATAGAATCAAGAGATACAGTTACAGAAGTCACACAATATGCACATAATTCCATTTGAACAGGTAATCTCATTGCATTTTGCAAAGCGACTCATTTTCATATCTTTTGGTTCTTCCATGGAACCATTTTAGTAACTGTTTCCCTTTCTATGAGCTGTGAGTTCATTATTCTAGTTACATAAACATATATTGCAAATAAATAAATACTTGCTCATACTACCAAATTTCCAAATGATAGCATGTGTATAAAAGAAACGATGAGGATATCTCATTCCTTGATCACATTACTTAAAATGGAAACCCATGCCCCACTCTGCACCCTGATTTCAGGTCCCTTAATCTTCTTTCCCCTGTTCTACTATGTCTCTGCTCCATTGACATTTACCCTTTTAATATTCTGTAAAATTCCTTATTTACAATATTTATTTTTTATACACTAGCCAGAATATGTCCCACCCCATCTGACTGCCAAGAAAGCAGGGATCAAAAGCTGTTTCATCCATGCATATGTTGCAAATGCCTGGGAGGCAGTCTGTATGGTTATGCTTTTAAACACAATGGCCAGGGTACGCCTTATTGAGAAGGTGATTTATGGTAAGTTACTTGACAAAAGGAAGGTTAGTTGTGCAGATAGTTGAATATTGGTAATGGGATCAAAAATAAATGCAAAAACTTCAAGGGTGGGCAGTCTGTATATTGGAATGACAGCAAGGATTCCAGCAGCCCTGGAATATAGTGAGTGGGAGGCCTAGCAGTGAGGAGGAGGCAGAGTGCTAACAGAGGGTCTCCCAGGCCTGTATGACAGTTTCTTTTTTATTCTGAATAAAATGAGAAATATTGAAGAGTTTTGAACAAAGGAATGCCATGAGTTGATTTATGCTTTAAAGTAGGCACCCAGTAAATATTGAATTATATTGAACTGAGTTGGTTTTGAGAAAAAAGCTAGAAACTGACAAGTTCGGCAACTTATCAGATACTATATATAACAGAAAACCTAAAAGGGATTATTGGAAAATATATTTAAGATGATGGGAATGGAGTTAATAAATATGAAACAGTGACTGGCATTTAGGATGTTGACTTTTTTGATGATCTAAAGCAATTTCTAAAGAGAACTTCAGTTGAAAATGTATACAAAGACATACACTCGTGCACACAACTTCAAGTTGAAAGTTAAAGTTAATATGTTACAAAAGAAATTTATAATAACAGACCCATGTTCACAGTAACACTTGAGGGATAATCTTTTTTTGTTTGGAATATTTTAAACTAAACACTATTAAATGCAAGCTGTTGATGACAATACAGAAAAGGTTTGAATATTTTAAGGATAGTAAAAGTCAAAATTCATGCTATAATATTTTTGCCTAAATTATATGCATACATTTAAATACTTAACAGACTATTTATCCATAGAATTTTTTACTGCTATAAATACAATACAATGCTTTAATTAATTTGGATAAGAAGTTGATTGTCTCCTTCCTATCCTGTTATAAATTATACTGTGTATTTTATCTACTGTACAAATATCATTATTCTTTTGTATACTATTCTCGACATCTTCACTTGATTGCTTTTAAATACTTTTCAGCTTATTATTATGTTTAATCTATTTTTTTGTTTTTACTTGTTTGGTTTAGTGGCACTCTCCCCTTTCAGGAATCAGATGACCTCTTTAGCCCTTGAGTTACCTCCCTTTTAACACCCAGTGGCTGATAGCCTAACAAAATTCCTTTTCAGTAAAAGAAGAATGTGAAAACAAAAAAAAGAAGTTGATAGGGATTTTTCTATCCTCAAAAGTTGTCATTTGGTTTTTAATATCTAATTTTAATTCATTTTTAGGATAATTTGGGTATTCATCACCTCAAGTATTTATCATTTCTTTGTGTTAGGAACATTGCAATTCCACTCTTTTAGTTATTTTAAAGTATACCCTAACTTATTGTTGATTATACTCACTTTGTCATGCTATCAAATATTGTCTAATCTATCTAAGAATATAACTATATTTTTGTACCCATTAACCATCCCCATTTTATAACCCCCTCCCTCTACCCTTCCCAACATCTGGAAACCATCATTCTGCTCTCTGCCTACATGAGATCAATTGTTTTAATATTTAGCTCTCACATATGAGAACATGAGAGATTTGTCTTTCTGTGCTTGGTTTATTTCACTTAATATAATATTCTTTAGTTCCACCCATGGTGTTGCAAATGGCAGGATTTCATTCTTTTATTATGGCTATATAATACTCCATTGTGTATATGTACCACAATTTCTTTATCCATTCATCCATTGATGGACACTTAGGTTGATTCTAAATCTTGGCTATTGTGAAGAGCACTGCAATAAACATGGTGTACAGGTATTATTATGATATACTGATTTGTTTTCTTTTGAATATATACCTAGCAGTGGGATTAATGGGTCTTATGGTAGTTCTATTTTTTTAGTTTTTTGAGGAAACTCCATATTGTTCTCCACAGTGGTTGTACTAATTTACATTCTCACCAACAGTGTACAAAAATTCCCTTTTCTCCACATCCTTGCCAGCATTCATTATTGCCAGTCTTTTTGATAAAAGCCATGTTAACTGGGGTGAGATGATATCTCATTGTAATTTTGATTTGCATTTCTCTGATGACTAACAATGCTGAACATTTTTTCGTATGCCTATTGGCCATTTGCATCTCTTTTGAGAAATGTCTTTTCAGATCTTTTGCCTATTTTTAATTAGATTATTTTATTTTCTCCTTTTGAATTGTTGGAGCTCTTTACATATTCTAGTTATTAATCACTTGTCAGATGGGTAGTTTGCAAATATTTTCTCCCATTCTGTGGATTGTGTTTTCACTTTGTTGGTTGTTTGCTTAAGTGTGCAGAAGCTTTTAGCTTTATCTGATACCATTTGTATAATTTTGCTGTGGTTGCCTGTGCTTTGGGATATTACTCAAGAAGTCCTTGCCCAGACCAATGTCCTGAAGTGTTTTCCCAATACATTTTTTCAGTAGTTTCAGAGTTTCAGGTCTTAGATTTAAGCCTTTAATCTACTTTTTAAAAATATTTTTACTGCTTTACCTTTTATTTTTTTTAATGTATAGATATATACTTAATATGGTAGGATAAATTATAAATGGACTAGAAATTTATGTGTAAAAAATAAAATTATACATAACATAAACTATATTCTCCTAGTATCTGGAAATGTTGAAACATTCCATACTGTTATTAAAAACCCAGAAAAAGTAAAATTTTTTAAATTATAAATTAAAAAAAAACTTGCCTAGGCAAAAATATTATAAGCAAAGGAAACTACAGGCTAGTAAAACATATTTGTAACTTAGAAAAATGCCAATATTTATCATATATAGAGAACTTATAAAATCTGAAAAAAGTATACTGAGAAAAACATATAAACATCCAGTTCACAGGAAAATAAATGCAAGTTACCCTTAAAACCCCATAATATCCTGAATTTAAAAAAATTACAAGAAAAGAGATATTCAACTTTTTTAGAAAAAGTTGATCTTATCAAAGCAAAGAGTAGAATGGTGATGACCAGGATCCGGGTGGTTGGGGTGTCAGAGAGATGTTGGTCAAAGGATACAAAATTTCAGTTAGACAGGAGGAATAAGTTCAAGGGATGTATTGTACAGCATGGTTACTATGTTATATTATTGAAAAATGCTAAAGGAGTGGACATGAAGTGTTTTTAACACAAAAATAATGACTATGTGAGGTAATGCATATGTTAATTAACTAGATTTAGTCATTCCCCAATGTATACATACTTTAAAACATCATGTTGTATGTGGTAAATACATATTAATACAATTCTGTCAGTTTAAAAAGTAAATAAATAAATCAGTTAACTTGTAAATTTTTAAAAATACTCATAAAAACAAATGTTCTACTTGCTCATAAAATATTCAAATCAAAACTATCCTGATATACAATTTCTTTCTCATAAAATTACATAAAATCCATAGAATTTGAAACATCTTCAACTGTCAAGCCTGTTTTGGAAGAGCCTATTTTAGGGAAGTAGACACTTCCAAAAATTCTTTGTAGAGATCCAAAGTGCCATAACTTCCATGGAAAGAATTTAGTAATATATATCCAAACTGAATTTACATGCACCCTTTTAACTCAGCAATGAAATTTCTAGAAAACAATGCAATGAAATTTCTAGAATTCAACCCAATGAAATTGTGAAAATATAGAAATATATATGCACCTATGTGGTTACTGTAATGTCATTGGTGATACAAAAATACTGGAGATAAGAAACTCAAGTACATTGTGATATACACACACAAATGAGTAGAGGGGATGTTAAAGGGAGGGAGAGATGGCATCGATGGATCACCAGGATACATTCTTAGTTGAAAATAGCATAGTGGAGAAAGTATTGTATATAATATGCTCATATATGTAAAAAAGGGATGAGATGAATATAATGCACATATATAGCTCATATATGTAATTATTTTTATCAATATGGGAAGGATGCATCAAAACTAATAAATGTGTTAACTGCAGAACCTAACTGCATATAAAGTTGTTGGTTTAACTGCATTTAGAAAAATTTTGTCATTTTAATAAACAATAATTTGACTGTAGATACAATAAGGAGAAAAAACTGAATATAAATTTTAAACGGATTTTAGTAATTATTTTGCTACTATTCATAATCTTCACTAAGTTTCCAGTGTAACTCTGTTACTATTTATATCAATAATAATATTTTGAAGTAATTACACATATAGTAGGATAAGCCAAATGTATAATTATGTTAATTTTGTTAGCAATTTAAAATTTTAGTGTGAAAAATACTAAAATCAAGTAAGACCAAAAAAAAAAAAACCCTGTAGTTTTAAATTGTAATTGCAAGCTTCATTATAAATATATATTTATTTTAAAAATAAAATGCAGTTTTAAAATTTAACTGCTGAAATGACTTAGAAACAATGACAAACCATTGAGCACCTCTACTGCTCAGAATGGAGTCAGTAAATACTATCCAACAAATGGAATCTTTTTTTGGAGAAATGGCTTACTTCTAGGTCTGACACAAAAATGTACACAATGAATTTGGAATATTACATCATAGGAGGAAACAAAACAGCTATCATAGACTACTGAGAATGTGGCCAAAACAATAAAGAAGAGTGGGTCTATACATTAACAAAGTGTCACTGAACAAAGTTGGTATAATTAGAACATCAAAAAGAGCAATAAATGCAATTTCTTTAAATACATACTACTCAGCCACGAAGAAGAATGACTTAATGCCTTTTGCGACAATTTGGATGGAACTGGATACTATTATCTTAAGTGAAGTATCTAAAGAATGGAAAAACACACATCACATGTACTATTAAATTGAAACTAGCTGATCAGCACACATGTGCACAGAGGGAAGTAAATTGCAAAGGAAATCAAGCAGTGGGGAGGGGAGAGGAGAGGATGGGCAAAAACCTACCTAACAGGTCCAATGAGCACTATCTGGGTGACGGGCACACTTATAACCCTGACTCGAGCATTACGAAAACAATCCATGAACCAAAAACATTTGTACCCCCATAATACTTTGAAATAATAATAACAATAAAAAGGTGAGAAGTCTCAGAGGAACCAACCCTGCTGGCACTGTGATCGAGAACTTCCAGAATTCCAAACTGTGATTTAAATGTAAAAGGCCACTATAAGAAAAACTATGAGAATAGTGTCAAGTCTTTGGAGTCGGAATTTTAATTTATACATTACTTGAGGTATAAATGAAATAATTGATAATTTGACTATATTAAAACTAAGAACTTCCCTTCATTAAAACCACAATTACATGGTGAGTGCCAGGTGCACTGTCTGGGGAATGGACACGCTTGAGGCTCTGACTCGGGGGGATGGGCGGGACATGGACAATGTATACAACCTGAACTTATGTACCCCCATGATGAGCTGAAATAAAAAAAAAAAAAAGAAAGATAAGGCAAAACATAAGTTGGGAGAAAATGTGTGTGTACAGGTATACAACAAAGTAATTGTTCAGAATGTGTAAAGATTTCCTAAAAATCAGTGTAAACTCCTCTAAAACTAACAAAAGACCCCTTTTAATAAATAAATGAGCACAATACTCAAAGAAGAGTTTTAAAGAGAGTATGTTCAAATGGCCATAAACATATGGCAGAGTACTTAACGCCATTAATATTCAGGTAAATTAAAATTAAAAATTTTAAATGAGGCTCCTGCCAAAGACCTATATTATGAGTAGCCCAGAGTGGTACTGTTATCCCTATATCATTCCCTATGGATTATAGGTTCATCAAAGCTTTATAAAAAGATGAATGACATCCTGAGATGTGGCTTTGGATGGTTCCTTCTAAAGTGTGAAGTATAGATTTTAAGGTGATACAGTCGGACAGAAGCATGTGGCATCTTTTCATCACTAGGCTGAACTCTCTTTGAGGAGTGAAAGACATCAGTCACATGGACCAAAAAACCCACAGGACAAAAAGAAAATTATAAGACCTTGATGGATGGATTATTTTTAATCTAATTCAAAACTCAGTGGCTATGAATGGGAACATATATTTGAAATGAAAGGGGAAGTGCCATGTATATTTTTCTACATAAAGAACTGCTGTCACTGTCACAATTTCATTTACTTTCAGCTCTAAGTTTGGCCTTAACTGGTTAACCTGTTTAGTTTTCATTGTGGTAGGATGTATGACCCATACAATGTACACTGTCTTTCTATGGATAGTCTATGAGCAGTTTCTTAATTCTATGAGAGTCTCACATTCCCTTTCTTTCCCTACATTATATCTTTCCTACTGTGATGATTTTTTTAATTAGGATAATTAACTTTAAAACTGAGGTTCAAGCTAAAATATTAATAATAATAATAAATCTCTTCTGGCAATTTCTGTTGTAAAATGTCAAACATTCTATTCCCTTTCAATGCTGGGGCTCCAGGCTTTGTGTTTGCACAGTTTCCTCACATTCTCAAAGGTTCTGTCCGAAGGCACTGAAGGAATGAAGCCCACGACATACCGAGAAACTGAAAGTATTTTGGTGTCTCTGAAGCCCAGGAGTATAAGGAAGTACAGAAAAGGTTTTCACATGTTTGGCTGGAGTGGAAAGTGGGGGTGAAGTGTGTTACTAATAACCCTTAAAGATCGACAATGAGCACAAATGTGTCTTCACCTAAGTTGTCATTTTATATTATTCTAATTATGAACTCTCTCTTTCCTTATATACCACTAAGTTATCTAGACTCAGATATTTTATAGTATACAGTTTATGACTTTAATACTATTTTGAGAATCGTTTAGATCTACTTTTATAAGGTTTTGATAAGTTTTGATCAATATCTATGTATTATAGAAACATCCAAAATTATAGAATTAAGGAAGAAGATTTTTACTTCAGATTTAGTATCAAAATGTTACCAAAATACCTTAGTATACTGATGAATAAGTCTCATTTTATAGGTATAGTGGCTTTTCAGTTTCTTCAAAATTGAGTCATGAATTTTTTAAATCATAGATAAAGCCATATCAATTTATGGCCTAAAGCATGCATAAAAGATAAGTAAAAATTATGCCGGCTTTTTATATTAAAAAGTCTGTATTTCTCAGTCTCCACAAAGGAGTTTTTTTCCTTGTTTTATCTATGATTTAATTCAAAGGGCAAAGTGAAACTGTTAGATGTTTCTTTTTCCTTATATTTCATGAAAAGTGCATTCTCTTTAATCTGTCATTTCACTGGAGTTGTTTGTTTGTTTTTTAGTATATAGTTGGTCTGTGTGCACCTCCCCTTCAGAGGGATGTCAGTAATATTTTTCAAAAAAGATAAAGAAAACATTTTTTAAAAAGATATTGCTCATAGAGAATGTAAGTCTGAATTATTGACAGGCTCACTCATCCAAAAGAGTCAGCCAGGTGACTGTGGTTACTGCCTGTGTCCTCTGGGTTCTGCCTTAGGCACAACTGCCAGTTGCTCCACACCCTGCCAGAAGTACCAGCCTTGTTCTTTGCTCCTTTTTCCTGCAGGGCAGTTTTTGAAGGCTTGCCTGTTTACCAATACACAGCACTAATCCAAACAGAACTCAAAACCCAGTGGAAATATTCTATAAGGGGGCCTGGTGATGGATTAATGTTGACTGCTATTATGACCTGGAGAAAAGCAAACAAAGCCTCTATTAATAATCAGTCACAGGAATGACTTCAGAACTGTTGTAAGAATTATTTTCATAAGATGTATGAATTAATGAAATAGTTGAATAATTGTACTATAAGCTTGGTGTTTTCATTTTTGTTTTTCTGAGTGTGTTTGTATGTTTAACTGTTTTCTCATTCTCCACCAGGTAGTTAAGTAAGGGCTATAAAGACACAGAGAAAGACAGAGTAGCAGTAGTGGTTTTTATCTATTTAAAGAAAGGGGGTTTCCTTTACTTAAGGTTTGGCTATGTGAGTAGGTAAGTGTGCAGCCTCATTTGTTTAAAAAAAATTTGACAAACATTTTCTGTGATGTTGGTCTGTTTTTGACATATGTATGAGGATGAAGGTTGAAAGAAGTTAAAATGCTCTTTGTTACTTTTTATTTTCCTGAATGTTCATTGATGTCATGTTTATATTTCTCCTTACCAATCCTAGAGAAAGGGGAAGGCATCATACCCCTGTGGCAGAGAGTGGTGATATGGTGACCCAGAATCTTTCTTTGCCCTGAGCCTTTGAGGCTGAGGGAAGGAAAAATATGCCAAGATTAATATTTGTGGGGTAGAGTAAAATTTTATTTGTTTTCCTTGTGTTTGCAAAGGTGCATAGAAATGGGTAACCATCTTTATTACTGCCAATCTAATCCAATGACATCATCTCCATTTGTTTTCCTAACATTGTCTTATACTTACTTAACTGAGTTGAAGTTGGTTCCGTAAGTTAATAGTATTTTTTAAAAAATATTGTTGCATTTGATATGCTATTATTTTCTTTAGAATTTGTATGCTGGTGTTAACATATTAAACTGGTGAGATTCAGCTTCTTCAAGGATCTCCAATGTTTTAAAGTGTTGATTGAGCATAAAGAAATTGAACTGTAGTTTTTAATATGCATGATAAAGTGTATAGGAGTAAAATGTGAATACCTCAAAAATAAGATGGATTAATGAATGAATGGAGGACTGGGTAGATATATATGCAATGAATAAAATAAAGTGCTAATTGTAGAAGTTAGTGTCTATGTCAGTATTCACTATGTATTTCTTTCAAATTTTCTGTGTTACAAAGTACTTACATGCAATTTCAATTTAAATTTCAGAAATATTTAAAGTATATTTGCTACTGTATAATAGACAGTGTAACAATACATTTTATAAATATTTAGTCATGAGACACCAAATAAATTTTATTGAATTGTCATAAGTAAGTTACTTTCTAATAATCCCCTTTATTATTTAACCTAAGAACTAAAGACCCCAGGCAGGTTGTGGATACTTTAGTGACCACTTCACAGGTGAAAAGGCAGTTCCATTTTAAATGGTGAATTCTTAACACCAAGGAACTTCACTCTATATATAAATAGAAAAACTTAACCATGTGACATTCACTATTCTGAGAAAACTTGCCGAAGGGATTTTGAAGTAAGGTATTTGTCTGGGGATCTATGCACTCTGATTCATAAAATCTTCCCTGGATTTCTGGTCTCAACCCAGTTTGGCAACAAAAATGGAAAAGTATTGAACTCTTAAATGACCTTTGCAATATGCTTCAGCAAAGTTTCATATCTAAAAAGAATATTTCTTAGAGATATTTCCTCCATATCTCATCCATGGAAGATATCTCTCTGACTACATGGAATGTTAAACTCTTACAACTTTAATTGCCTGTGGTATCCAAAGAGTTTATGAGTAAAAATGTGGAAAATATCTATTCCGGTATCAGAAACAAGGTATAATTAGGAAATCTTAAATTTCTAAAGTGTGGTTTAATGGTTCTGTTTTATTACTTTATACAAACATGATAATATGCACAAAAAATACATAGAATGATTGTTCAAAAAATGAATGAACACAATGACCAGGTTTTAAAGCAATTATCAAGGATTTAATAAAAATGTATCCAACTCATGTTCTATGAATATATAAACTATCTTTCTCAAAGGCGATGTAGTGCAAATGGTACAGCCTCTGTGCAATCTTGCAGAATGCTAAGAAAATATGTTGGCTTCTAGAGTTCTTTGTATTGTGTGAGATGCCCACCAACAACTAGCATTGCCATTGCTAGGGGCTTTCAAGAGAAATGTCACTCCTCACAGCAAGTGATGAGATTTGACATATGGCATCAAAGCATCATTAAAACTACACCTGCTGCAGAAGAGGCTGTGTCTTTCAAGAGATTTTCAAGCAGAAAAGGTTACACTGAAAATCCAAAAGTCTAAGGCTTATTTCTTTTCTTTGCAGACAGTTAAAGACTCTAAAGAAAAAAGTGCATTGCACAGACATATGTAATGAAAAAAAGCTACTTTTGCAACATACATTTTTGTTTTTATTTTGGGGGGACACAATGCAGTTTTTTTTTTATTTCAAAGTATCATGAAGGTACAAATGTTTTTATTTTTGTTTTTATTTTTTATTTTAGAATTTCACAGGGGTACAAATGTTTTGGTTATGTGAATTGCTTTTGTACAGTTTGAGCCAAAGTTATAAATGTGCTCATCACCCAGATAGATAAGGTTGTTTGTTTTATACCTGCTGATTTGTTTGAGTTCTTTGTAGGTTCTGGTTGTTAGCCTTTTATTGGATGTATAGCAAATATTTTCTCCCATTCTGTAGGTTGTCTATTCGCTCTATTGATTGTTTCCTTGGCTATGCAGAAGCTTTATAATTTAATCAGATCCCATTTATTTAATTTTGTTGTTGCTGTGATTGCCTTTGGGGTCTTTTTCGTATATTTCATACACAAATCCGCAGCATTCCTGTACACCAACAATAGTCGAGTTGAGAATCAAATCAAAGACTCAATACCTTTCACATCAGTGACAAAAAAAAGAAAATACCTAGGAATATACTTAACCAAGAAGGTGAAAGACCTCTACAGGAAGAACTACAAAACATTGAGGAAGGAAATCACAGAGGATGTAAACAAATGGAAAAACTTTTCATGCTCATGAATTGGCAGAATCAACATTGTTAAAATGCCTATACTACCCAAAATATTTACAGATTCAATGCAATCCCCATTAAAATACCAATGCCATTTTTCTCAGATCTAGAAAAAATAATTCTATGCATCCTATGGAACCATAAAAGACCCTGAATAGCTAAAGCAACCTTAAGCAAAAAGAACAAATCTGTAGGCATCACTTTACCAGACTTTAAGCTATAGTACAAGGTGATAGTAATCAAAACAGCACAGTACTGGGACAAGAACAAAGACATACACCAATAGATCAGAACAGAGAACCCAGATATAAAACCATCCTGATATTGCCATCTGATCTTTGACAAAGCAGCCAAAAACATGCATGGGGAAAAGAATCCCTGTTCAGTAAACGATGCTGGAAAAATTGGATAGCTACATGTAGAAGACTGGAACAGAATCTGCACCTCTCACCTCTCACAAAAATTAATTCACAATGGATAACAGATTTAACCTAAGGCATGAAACTATATGAATTCTAGAAGAAAATGTTAGAAAAACTCTTCTAGACATTGGCCTAGGCAAAGAATTTATGAAACATACATTTTTATATTGTACATATTTATGGTACTCAGAGTGATATTTCCATCCATATATGTAACAATGTGTTATAATCAAATCGGGGTAATTAGCATTTTCATTATCTGAAACATTTATCATTTGTTTGTGTTGAGAATATTTGAAATTCTCTCTTCTAGCTATTTGAAAATATATAATAAATTCTTGTTAACTACATTTAGTCTTCAGCACTATAGAAAACTAGAATGTGTTCCTCCTATCTAGCAGGAATTTTGTATCCATTAACCAACCTCTCCTTATCCCCTTGTCCCTCTTACCCTTTCCAGCATCTAATAAGCAAAACTCTACTCTCTACTTCTATTAACTACAATTTCATAGCTCCCACATATGGGTGAGGACATACAGTATTTTCCTGTGCCTGACTTAATTTATCTAACATAATGTTTTCCAGGCTTATCCATGTTGCCAAGAATGGTAGTATTCCATTCTTCTTATGGCTGAATAGTATTCCTTTGTGTATTTACAACACATTTTCTGTATCCATTCATCTATTGATGTATATTTATATTGATTGATTCCATATCTTGGATATTGTGAATAATGCTGCAATAAACAGGCAGGTGCAGATAACTCTTTTTTTTTTTTTGAGACAGAGTCTTGCTTTGTTGCCTGGGCTAGAGTGAGTGCCGTGGCATCAGCCTAGCTCACAGCAACCTCAAACTCCTGGGCTCAAGCAATCCTACTGCCTCAGCCTCCCCAGTAGCTGGGACTACAGGCATGTGCCACCATGCCTGGCTAATTTTTTCTATATATATTTTAGTTGGCCAGATAATTTCTTTCTATTTTTTAGTAGAGATGGGGTCCCACTCTTGCTCAGGCTGGTCTCAAACTCCTGACCTCGAGCGATCCACCTGCCCTGGCCTCCCAGAGTGCTAGGATTACAGGCATGAGCCACTGCGCCCGGCCTCAGATAACTCTTCAATATACTGATTTCCTGCCCTTGGATCAATACCCAATCATAGTGGAAAAAAAATACTTAAAAAAAAAAACATTATGAATGTTATGCTATCCTTTGCATCACTAGAAAATGCAATGGAACCTAATATAACTTATTTCCAACTATTTATTTCTGTGAGAAAAATTTTCTCATGAAACTTAATATACAAAGGCCTGAAAATGTCATGGCTTTGTTATTTGGGCAAAATCTACTTTTAAGAGCTATGTTGTATATTACATTTCCAATTATGGAAAAGAAGGCAATATAATTTATTGATCATTAACTATATAACAGTGTTTCACATATATTATCTTCTATTAAATTCTTACCTAATGATCTATATAGCTAAAGAAACTATGTCAGACTGGTTAAATAATTTCTCCAATCTTATACAATTAAAGGGATAGATTTGAAATTTAAGTCTATGTTGGCCAGGTGCACAACGTTTATTTTTGTTTCTTTATGCTGTGCTATCTAACTTGTTTAAGATTAGACTAAGTATATCAGATAAAGCAATTAAGTGTTGGTTTCTAAGCTTAAATATTTTATAATGTAGTTTGAAAGATCAGGCATATTCAAAAAAGAAAAAGAGAAACATGATGTAGCATCTGTTAAGCATTAATGTTAAGCATTAAATAACTTCTACCGACAATATGCACCGCCTCTGTCAAACTGGGAGATAGCGCAAGGACGAGTTATTCAGGAAAGGCTCATGGGAGATGGTACTTGATAAGGGGTTATAATAATAGAAATGATTTAAGAGAAAATTTTTTTATGTCAGTAAGGGAAAAATGTGTTTCCTACAAATAAAAAGTAATCTTCCATGTCAAATCAAATTTTAGTTTTGATACACGTTAGGAGGAATGAAGGATGCCTTGAAAAATATGGCCAAAAGAGCAAGTGACAGACTGTGAAGTGAAAAGGTAAATTTAAATATCAACCCAGTGGCATGCATACCCTGAATTCTATATTTCAGAACACATGTGGAGAAAATACTATCATTGATTTATTTAAAGTACAGTTACTTGAGGATACAGATAGTTTAATTTTATTACATATTCTGTCATTTAAAAATATGTCTGGAGTATTCACTGTGTGCAGATAGTTTTCATTATGTGCTAAGTACTAGACATAAAATGATGAGTGAAAATAGATGCATTCCCTGCTCACTAGATGGAAATGTAGGTGGATGGTAGATATGAAATGTTAAAATCCTGCAAGTAAATGTAATATTTAAAACTGTGAAAAGTTTTTGGATGCATTATAAAATAAAATCAGAGAAGGTCCTGACTTACTGTGGGTCAGATTTGATTTAAATAAACTCAAATTTAAGAAAATGGATACTGGGGAGAGAAAACATCCATCAAGGCCCTGATTCCTGAAAGAGCACTGGACATTTGAAGAAATGGAAGAGGTGATGGGGAGGGTGAAGCACTGTATGGCTCCGTGGGCCAGCAGGGCCAGGTTATGCTGAGCTTTATACGCTGAAAGGCTTTTAAATGGATGATTAATAGAGTCACCTTTAATTTATTTATTTACTTTTTAAAAACATCACTCTGGCTCAAGTATGGAGAGTGGATCAGAGGGTGTTAAAAGGATCGTTATGGTGCAGTGAGAGATGAGGCTGGCTGAACTCAGGGAATGGATAAGAACAAAAGAGATGGGTTCAAGAGACAAACACAGCAGAATGTGCTCCCTGGAAACACGGCAATGAGCCATCTCCAATCTCCCTCTCTCAGTGAGCCAACAGTGTGCAGGGTCAGATTCTAAGACAGTGCAACGGGAGGACTTTTCTAATTGCAGTGTCCCCTTCGAGTGAGGACTAAAATCAAGAAATCATCAACCGCAGGCTGTACACCACAGCCGCTTCTCCCAGCAACACCAGCTCTATGCTGTTAATGTTAGAGAAAAGACTCAAAACTCAAAATGTTAGAGAGAAGAGATGCAGATATGGCTAAAAGTTAGAAAGGGATAACTTGAACTACTCTTGACAATTTTCTGTAAGTTTTAATTTGTATACAAAAAATAAAATATCTAGTAAGGTAAAAGAATGATGTTAAAATATTTTTAAAATCTCTACTGAAAGGTGTAGATGAAATTATGAATAAGCAGAGAAACATATCTTGGTCATGAACGGGAAAATTTTGTTTTAATACTGTAGTGTCCCTTTTAATTAATGTATAAACATAAGATATTTTAAATATTTTTAGCAGAATATTTTGAAACATTTGATAAAACAATACTAAATGTTTTGTGTAAAATTAATGACACTGAATGACTAAGACCATTTTTAAAATAAAGACTAAAATTGGGGACATATATCATCATTGATTATAGAGTAACTAAAACATTTTATACTGATACAGAAGCATATCTGGAAATTGAATATATGATAGAAATGCAGTTGGTGTTAAAACAATGGGTCAAAATATGGAGACAAAGTTGGAAACTTATACTATACCACATATTAGTGGATTCTAGGTATACTGAATTATAAAAAGTGAAGGCAATTTTAAACTCTGTAGGAGCTTATTTCTGTGGCTTTGCAATGTAAAAGAACTTAAATACTAATATGATAGAACAAATATTTTATGTCTATTACTTCTTTAATGGTAAGAATTTTTATTCAAGTGAAGGTGCATTGGATAAATTTCCAGATGGGAGGATTTTATAATGTCTAAAGCTTAATAAGGGACTATTATTTATTACCTAGGAGATAAAAAAAATAGAATCAAAGTGCAAATAAAAATTCACAGATAGGGAAGCCTACTGTTTGCTGTAATCAGAGAGTTTAGAGAGCTTAAAATAAAGCGTGAAAGATAAAACACTTTATACTCATCAGATTTTTTCTTGCTGATTTTCTTAAGTTCTGTATAGATTCTAGTTATCAGCCCTTTATCAGATGTGTAACATGCTAATATTTTCTCCCATTCTGTAGGTTGTCTGTTTGCTCTCGTGATAGTTTCCTTGGCTGTGCAGAAGCTTTTTAATCTGATCAGGTCTCGTGTCAAAAATTAGAAAATAGAATGAACCAAATATCTATAAGCATGTGGAAAAATAGGAACCTTACACACTGCTATTAAAAGAGTGAACCGGCACAGCCACTATATGGGACAATTCGGAAAAATATAGTTAAATTAAATATGCATATACTAAGCCACTTATTAAACTCTGCTTGGTGCATTGACTCATAAAGGACTCTTCCACAGATCCATAGAGGGTATGTATTGGGATAGTCATAAGAATATTTTTGGAGGGTAAAGAGTTTCTAGCAACCTAAATTTTGTTCATCACTGGAAAAATGAATAAATACAATGAGGCAGATACATTCTGAGGAAGCAGGGAACTAATTGTACATGGAGAAACATATGACTCTTAAAACAGGTTCAAAAACAAAAAACAGAATAAAAATTTACCCCAAAATATTTTATTTAAAATACACAATTATTAAGAAATTCCAGCGCAAAGAATTCAAAGGATATGTGTTACTTGTATTAATATAGCTGACAATGACGATGACAACAGGCAAATGGAATTAGAGATAAGGAGAAAAAACATGAAATATAACACTTGAGGACTTTGCCTGGGGCAGTGATTACAGCTACAGCGTGCCCTGAATTCAGACCACTGTGAATATATGACTTAACAAAAGAACAAAAAATATTTCTACATATTCACAGCAAATCAAAGATGTGAAAAGTCAGAGTAGCAAGGAAAAGAAACATCTTTAAAGAGATAATATCCTACAGTGTCTAATGCTGCTCAGAAATTGATTAGGATCAGGGACAATCAGGATCCATAGAATTTATACACATGGGAACTTCTGGTTAAATTAGCAAGACCAATTTTTATGAATTTAAGGAGTCTGGTCATAGACTGGAATTGTCTGAGGAACACTGGGAAAATATGCAAGTTTCTATGAAGTACTGATAGGAAGGACAAGAAAAACATTTTGGTGGTAAATATTCCTATTATCCAGAATTTGTTTTTGTGTTTATAATAGAGTTCCCTAATAGGATAAAATGATGAAAAGGATGAGAATTTCAGAAGGAGGCATCAGCATTTGCAAAAGTTCTGGGGCAAGAGAAAGAAATTCTAAGTAGGAAACATAGAAAGCCACAGTGGTTGGAAAATGAGGAGAAAGAAGTGTGCCAAAAGTGTAGAAAGTTCAGGTCAGATGGCTGTGGATATGCTTATTTCTATGACAGAGTTTGGTCACTATCAAAAAGGGAAATGAATTTTTTTTTAATTGGTTTTTATTTCAATTGTTAAACTTGATATGTGTCACCTTTGTGACACTGTCAATACACAAAGGCTATAATACAACCCACATCAAAATTAAAAATAATGGAAATAAAATAAAAAATCAGAGATTTAGTCTAACAGAAACGTATAGTGAATCTAAATAAAAGTATTCAAAGTTCTCTTAGAAGGATATAATATGTTGTAAGCCTAGATAATTTAGCAGAAATTTAATTGAAAACACAAACTTATATAATAAAAAATGCAAAGAGATAATTTTTCTAAAAAGAAATCATAGTAAAAATAAAATTCATGGAGCCAACATTGGCAGCACTAGAGGAGCAAATATTTAGGGATAAAACTGGATTTGTCTCATTGTAGAGATCAATTCATCTTTCTTGAAGTCAGATATGTTTGGATATTATAGTTTGGTGAATTATTTGCCTACTCCTCCCATTCCCCCATTTTACATTTGAAATTATTAAAGAGAACTCTGATAATCTGTCTGCATATGTATACGTTAGGGAGAGAATGTGCTGGACAAAGAGTATCACTGGTTTATCGTTAGGTCTATTTATCTTCCTAACACATTGAAAGGCATTTTCAATTTAGACATCAATCTCAAGTCTTGGCTAATGCGACTCTCTTCTTAAGAAACAGGGGCATAGTGCAGATGCTGACTCAATCGAGTTTCTCATTTCTCTGGGATAAGGCCAGACTGTGGCTCCTAGCAAATAAATTTAGATAATTGCCTCATGGCAGTTCTCTTGGGAGACAGCCATCACTTTTTTCTCACCTTCCTTGGTTGACATTCACTGGCACTGGAATATGCAGCACATTTTCCTGTCTTCACGAGCTCTTACAAGAAGTAATGACAGAGCAGTATGGAACAAATATTTCTCCTATTTAAATAGGCTATTCCCCTAGAATATTGCAGTCAACATAATTTGTATGGAGTAGTTAAGAGGAAATAAAATTAACTAACTTGATTAATCTCATAAATTAATTTTTCTACTGGAAAGAAAACAGCTTTGATTTCACTAATATTTTTTATTATTGAGAAATATATTGGTCAGCCAGGCATGGTGGCTCACACCTGTAATCCTAGCACTCTGGGAAGCGGAGGCAGGAGGATTGCTTGAGCTCAGGAATTCTAGACCAGGCTGAGCAAGAGCCAGACCCTGTCTCTACTAAAAATAGAAAAAATTAGCCAGGCATGGCAGTGTGTGCCTGTAGTCCCAGCTACTTGGAGGCTGAGGCAGGAGGGGTGTTTGAGCCCAGGAGTTTGAGGTTGCTGTGAGCTAGGCTGACACCACTGCACACTAGCCTGGGAAACAGAGCGAAATTCTGTCTCAAAAAAAAAAAATAAATAAAAATAAATAAATAAATAAATAAATAAATAAACTGGTCAATTATACTTCTACTTCTGGCCAAGATGGAGTAACAGGGATTGGATTTACCCTTCTGTATGAAACAATCCAAAACAACAAAAAATGTATATAATATGTAAATGTATATAAATGTATATAATATAATATAGGAAATGATTCTGTAAAATAACGAAGGCAAGCACTAGAACCGCCACAATTTACAGCCATGAGACTTCCCCAGTGTAAGGGCAAAGAGGGTGCATTGCTACTGTAATACATTACTACACAGTGAATGACTTTAAACAACTTAAATTTATTATCTTACATTTATCTTCCTAATTAAGCTCAAGCTCAAAAAATTACCAATCATTAAAAGAAGCAGAAAAAATGATCCATAATGAAGATATACATCAATTAATTGAACCTGATCCAGACCTAACACAGATGTTATATTAGCAGACCAGGGCATTAAATAGTTATCAAAACTATATTCTCAATATTTAAAATGTAAATAGAGACATGGAAGATGTAAAAAATACACTTCTAGAGAAAAAACTACAATGAGTAAGATAAAAAATACACTGGATGTGATTGATGGCACGTTAGATGTACAAGAAAAGATTAATGAGCTTGAATACAAAGCAGTAGAAAATTCCAGATAAAAAACAGGGAAAAGAGTGCAAAAACTGAAGAGGGCATCAGTGAACTTTGAGGCAACTGCATGCAGTATAATACACATGAAATTACAGTCACAGAAAAAGATTGGTGCAGGAAAAACATCTGGAAAAAGACTAGCTGAAATTTTCAACTTTGATAAAAACTATAAACTTGCACAATTTAAAAGTTCAGTGAACCCCGAGTGCAAAAAAGGTGAAGAAAACTATACTAAAGCACTTCAGAATCAAGTTGATGCCAATAAGTGATAAAGAGAGAATCTTACAAGCAGACCCAAGAAAAAGACATCCAGAGGAACAAAGGCAAAGATATTAGTTTTGTTTTTTAGTTTGTATGCTTAGTTTTTGGAATCAAAACAATGAGGTGGTGGTAAAGCAACACATTAAAGCAGTAAGAGGAAAAATGCCTAGAATGTCATGCCCAATGAAAATATATTTTGAGAGCAATGAGGAAATGATAACTTCTTCATACACACTGAAAGAATTAATCCCCAGCAAACTGCTCTATATGAAATGATAGGAAAAGCTTTTTAGGTAGAAGGAAAATCATACCAAAGAAATACGTATCTGCCATAGTAATGAAAAACACAAAAAATGGTAAATGTATGAATGAAATATGACTTTTTCTTATTACTTAAATTTCTTTAAAAGGTAATAGACTATTTAAACAAAAAATTATATTATCAATATAGTATGTGTTTTATGGCATATAAAAGTAAAATGCATGACAACAATAAGATAAAGGCTGGGGTGGGACAAATGGAAGTATTCTATTGTAAAACTGTTTTACAATACATAAGTAGTTTAAACATAGACCATGCTAAATCAAAAGTGTATACCATAACCTCTGCCTGGAGAGAACATATAAGGTAATAAGTTGCCCTTTTTATTGAGAATCAATGAATTTAATTTCACTTCTAAGGTAGTGAATTTTGTTTTATTTTATCCATCTTTAAGAAGTGCATCTATTCTTGGTTTATTTGTTATCCATTGGCAATAAATACTTGACCTATGAGATATCCAGTAGACAATCTTCAGACCTTTTTTTCAGGTAGCCTTGCAGTTTGCAATTTTTTCCTTCTTTTTGCCTCCTTATTCATGTTATTATATCTCTTTGTTATGTACAGCATGTCTCCCCTGGTATGAAATCACCATATGGACAGGTCTTTGTCTATTTTGTTTATAGTTATATCTCCACCTATTACAGTGCCTGGCTTATATTATTCAACAGATAGTTATCTTTTATGCCTGCGTTTTTTGCATTGTTTTTATTTACAGAGTAATGGCATGTTAAACTCTTCTACTTATTTCTAAAGTTGATCTCAATTAACTTTTGGAAAATGTGATGTCAAGGTGATCATATCATTACAATTTTTTTCAGCCACATAGCTTGCTGTCATCTGTGCCTACATCTCTTCATTGATGTGAAGTGTACAATAAAGCTATTTCTCTCTTATTTATGATGATGAGATGTAGGAAAAAAGTTTTACATTATGTATATATAATTGTTCCAAGAGATTGTTTCATCAAAGCTTAGCTGAGAGCACCAGGATTGTGAATTAAAACTAGACAATCATGTCTGGTTTAGCCGCCTCTCTCCTCTATAGTCTCTCCATCAAAATCTTCCAGATTATGATACTTCTTTTCCCAAAGCTATTCTTTCCTCCTGTCTTTCCATGGTTCCTCTTTCTTTTAGCTGTTTTGCCTTTGCTGAGTCTCCTTTTTTGATTTTAGAATAGGAATCTTCAGTGGATCAGGATGTTTTCTTTAATTTTGAGCCCAATCCCCCTATAGAAAGGAGGTATGTGATGTAACTCAAAGACATGAAAGACCAAAGTTCAAGAAACCCTCCGTTCTGGGTATTAACTACTTTCTTCTATAGTATCTTAGAGTGATACATATATTTCTAATTTGGTAGAATTATTTTTATGTAGAAGTGGCTTGCCTATTGTTTCTCTGATGTTATTTTTCTGAAAACCACTTCTCCCACATTAGGCTCTGAATAAAATTATGAAATCCATGCCCATTCACTTGACAAATAACATTATATGTGCAGTCAGTCTTTAATAATCCTGTGGGGATAGAGTGCGAGATAAGCCTGCTGCAGAAGACAGATAAAGTTCTGACCTTCTTAATCATCTTTAGTCTATGATTTCAAATATCTTTATAAGCATTATTTTCAATCATTTTCGCTTGGTTTTACAAAAGACGTTTTCTCCAATTTCCCACTTGAAATATATAATTAATTTATGCCTTTTCATATATGTTCCCAAAATTTACTCCTTAGGAATGATTTTCTTTTTCCTCTTACAATATAATTTTATTATAGCCTTCAAATCCCAATGCATTTATCCTTTCAGTAAAATTCTGATACTCTGTCCAGCTCAGTAATCTGTCCTTTTTATAACCAACTCAACTTTTAGTCTCTTTATTGGTTTGCTTTCTGGGTCTACTTCATTGATCCCCTAGCTCAATTGCTTATTTCAAACGACAAGATTATCAGTTCAGGTACCAGAGTCTTTAATGCGTTTCTTTTTCCTGGAAGTCTTACATTGTTCCCTTAACCATGCCTAGCATTTGTCAAAAAGTGTACTGAAAAGGAGAATGGGACTCAATCAAGGCATTCACATTATCACAAAGGAAAAAAAAAGAAAACCTACAATTTTAGATTGTAGTTTATCATACACAATACATAATGCATTTTAGCTCAACAAACACATATTTCTCTGAATATATCCTGATAAGACCTACTATTATGCATTTAAAATTCTCTCAATGTAAAGGTAATGGATTCAAACAGCATGGATATAATCCCTCTATCTCCATCGTGGTAGATATTTCATTTTAATGCAATTTCTTTCCCTTCAAGATACTACAATTGAAAATAAAATGAGTGGGTGACAGGTGTTTTTCTCTTACTCCTCCCATGCTCCTCTCCCACTCCAGCTGAGTGATCTCATAAAAATGTCAGTTCTCCACTGGCAAAGCATGCTGCACCTGCTTGCCATGTGCTTAGTGACTACTAACATTTATATATCGCTGTATTCCAAGTCAAATAAATTGATAAAATGCAACTCAAAAATGCACCACAGTGCATCTCTAATGCTTTTTTAAGTAGAAATGTTTTCTTTCACAGTCTTAATGTAAAAGGGGCCATTTCTCATTCTATTAAGTAAAAACAAGGCCACTTCAATATTTAGTTTAATTTGGAAAATGGTGCAGAAAAATATTGAAATAAGATATATGCACTTAACAAGACAATCAAAGTCTCTTTAAGCTACTTTAGTATTGTGTGCTACTGCCACAGAATATGCTAAGCCAGCTAAGATTTTATTCTCTACTAAGGCTTGTACAAATTAATAATTCGTCAATTCATACAATTTCCATTAGAGATTTAAAAAGCTGTAGGTGATGGCAGAAAAGTAGCATTAGCACACTGATATATGCAAATTGTGCTTGGGCTGTGCCTTTCATTTTCATGAATACTTTTACTTATTTGCCATCTGAATTTTTTTTTTTGCCTCAGCTTGCTTTTATATAACAAATGTATTACTCAATTTATCAGAATCACATGAGAAGAAACTTCTAAATTGCCCTTGAGAAGAAATATTTTTCCATAATAATAATATTAATAATGATTTTTTATGAAAACCAATAAAAGAGATAACAATGAAATAGATTTAGTGAAGTCTCATATTTTTAAAATTTTAAATGGATACTTTATGCTAACATTTTAAATCCATGCTTGGACTTCGTTATATATTGGGATATTAATTCCCTGTCAGATGTACAGTTTGCAAATATATTTTCCCACTCTGTAGGCTGTATTTTTACTCTGTTGATTGTTTCTTTTGTTGTGCATAAGTTTTTCAGTTTTATGTAATCCTATTAGTGTGTTTTTGCTTTTGTTGCCTGTGCTTTTGAGGTCTTTCCCAAAAATTTTTTGCCAAGACCAGTGTCATGAAGCATTTCTCCTGTGTTTTCTTCTAGTAGTATCATAGTTTCAGGGCTTACATTTAATTCTTTAATCCACTTTGAGTTGATTATTGTATATGGTGAGAAAGACATTTTCCCAACAACATTTATTGAAGAGACTGTCCTTGCCCCAATGTATGTTCCTGCCAAGGTTTAGTTGGCTGTAAATGTGTGGATTTATTTCTAGGCTCTATTCTGTTCCATTAGTCTGTGGGCCTCTTTTTATGCCAATGCCGTGCTGTTTTGGATACTATAGCTTTGTAGTCTTTAGTGCAATCAGTTAATGTGATGCCTCCAGCTTTAGCAAAGAACCAAACAATCTGATTAAAAATAGGCAAAAGACCTGAATAGACATCTCTCAAAATACATACAAATGCCCAACAGGTATATGAAAAAAATGCTCAGTATCACTGATATCAGGAAAATACAAATCAAAATCACTATAAGACATTACCTCACTCCAGTTAGATTAGCTATCATCAAAATGCAAAACATAAGCGTTGGCAAGGATGTGAAGAAAAGCAAACCCTTATACACTGTTGGTGGGAATGTAAATTAGTACAGCCATTATGAAAAACAGTATGGAGTTTCTTCAAAAAAATTAAAAACAGAACTACCATATGATTCAGCAAGCTCACTACTGAATATATATCCAGAGGAAATGAAACAGGATGTAAAAGAAATATCTGCGCTCTCATGCTTATTGCAGCACTACTCACAATAGCCAAGATATGGAATCAACCTAAATGTCCATCAACAGATGAATGGATAAAGAAATGTGGCATATATACACAATACAATATTATTTAGTCTTAAAAAAGAATGTAATTCTGTCATTTGTGACAATGCGAATGAACCTGGAAGGCATTATGTTAAGGGAAATACACCAGGCACAGAAAGGCAAACGCCATATGATCTTGCTCATGTGTGAAATCTAAAAAAGTTTGTCTTGTAGAAGTAGAGATATGAAGGAAGTTACGAGAGGCTGGGATTAATAAAGGAATTGGGGGGATGGGGAGATAGTGCTCAAGGATTACACAGTTACAGCTATACAGGAGGAATAACGTTTGCAAGATCTATTGTATAGCAAGGTATAGATAGTGATGATATATTATATTTTGAAAAATGTAAAAAGAGTGAAGGTTATGTGTTCTTACCACAAAAAAAAGATAACTATGTGAGGTAATGTGGTTGCTAATTAGCTAGGTTTAATCATTCCACAATGTATACATACTTCAAAACATCATGTTATACACAGTACAAGCATACACTGTTATCTGTCAATTTAACAACAACAGAAAACACCAAATAAGTAAAAATATATCCATGCTTTATCTTTTTCCTGGATCTTCAGAAACCTTTTCCCTTAAACTGGCATAGTATTTTGGATACCTGATGAATGCATGTCTTATCTTATTTTAAAAAGTTAGGATGTGAATTTTGTGAGTTTTCTTTTGCAGTCTTTTTTTTTTTTAATGAATCTCAAGTCAGTATCTCCACATAGACATCCCCACCAAGTTTTAAACCAGAGAACATATATGTAAAAGACTGCAGCGGTTTGAAAGATAAAATAAATGAAAAAGGCTCCTGAGAGAATGGCCATGCTCTCTCGGACGGGACACATGCTATTTAGTATTTTCATGAAGGGACAAACACCCAGTGTGGAAAAATTCCATTTCTGGTGTCAACAATGATAGATTAGTAATAACTGCCTGGAGATGCACTTTAAGATGGATTCTAAGTCTGGATCCACAATCAGGGGGAAATAATGGCAAGACCAATTTACTAGTCTGTCAAACTTTATAAGCTACAGTAAAACACATTTTGTTGTATTCAACCTTCAATTGCAAAATGATATATGCATTATTTTCATGTGAATGAAAGTTTCTCAGTAAATCACATTTCTAGAATAATCAGAAACTTAAGTAGCATAGACCATGGTTTGGGTTGCAGGTTCTATCATTTATTAACATTATACTTCACAGTTTCATTTGAAATCTACCTCTTACCACAATAGAGAAAATGATTCAAAATCAAGTAAGGGTATATAATGCAACAATTTTAATGCACATATGTTAAATGTGTATTTCAAATATATTTTATTTTAAGACAAAGGAAAACAATAATCAGTTGATATTACTCAGTGTTATTTTTTAAATTATTAGCTTTCTTTTACTTAAAAATCATAGATGTTTCTAGTGTATTATCAGGGTATTATCAGTATACTCTAACCACTACATATTCTTTAATTTTTTGAGTTCTAATAAAGAGAAATTGTCATCATATAAAGTAAAAGATATATAGTTGGCCCTCTGTATCCACAGGTTTCACATCCATGGATTCAACCAACCCTCAGATCAGAAAATTAGAAAAAAACAATAAAAAAATACAAAAATAAAAATAAATAAATAATAAAAATAATGTAAATAAAAAAACAATACAGTATAACAACTGCTTACATAGCATTTACATTGTATTAGGTTTTTATAGTAAGTAATCTAGAGATAATTTAACATATACAGGAGGATGCATATGGCTTATATGAAAATACTATGCATTTTATATAAGGGATTTGAGCATCTGCAGTTTCGGGTATCCTGGGGGTGAAGAGGTTCTGGAAATCATCCCTCGTGCACACCAAGGGACAACTGTATCAATTTTATGTATTGAATATATTTTATACTCTTTCATTAAGACAGCATTATTTGAATGTCAGAGTCAGATATATTCCAAATAACTAAATAAACCTGGGCAACTAAGATTAATACAAGCTTTGGGAGTAATTATTAGTTTTTCATTTGGCTAGATCATGAATAAATAGAAGCATAAGAATAATTCTTGGAGAGTCCCATACCCTAGTTAAATAGTGAAATGACCAAACCTAAATAGTTTGTAAGGTTTGGCTTGGGTCTGGTTTATATCAACAAAGAGAGATTTAAAAAATTGATTATTAATGTTCATTATCAAGTTGTTTTGCCATTATTGTATTTTCTTTATGGGATATACTAAAATATAGTAAAAGTAGATTCAGGACATATTCAAAAGCTTTGTTATATTTCCAGATATCCTCATGTAATGAGTCTACTTCTTACTCTATCAAAAGTTTCTATCACATATTCATAAAGGCATAAATGTTAGGTTAGATACATAATTTAAATTCTAGTTGCTCACTATTCTGTTAATCTGTTCTGTCATATGATCACTATACAGTTATCCCTTATGTTTATCAGGTGATAATGTATTGTTATAAAAAAAGAAAATATTTTTTTCTTTCTCAGCATTTTTATAAATCTTCTCTGTGGTAGAATGAATGATGCTGGATACCTAAGTTAGAAGGGGCTACATAAGGAACTCCAATGGTATATTTGTGTGTGTACACGTGTGTATACATGTACATATGTTTGTGTACACATATGTGTGCATGTGTGGGTTTGTGTTTTAGATCAATCAAATACAGGATAACATTAATCCACCATAAAAGCATTTTTTTATTTCTGCATATTACAGAGGTACAAATGTTTAGGTTACATATATTGCCTTTGCCCCGCCTGCGTCAGACCTACAAGCATGTCCATCCCCCATTCATGCACACCGCACCCATTAGGTGTGAATATACCCATCCCTTCTGCCCCCTTTCACCTGACTGACACCTGATGAATGTTACTACTATGTGTGTACTTAAGTGTTGATCAATGAATACCAATTTGATGGTGAGTATACTACACTTAGTAGAATGGGCTACAGCTCTATCCAGGATAATACAAGAGGTGCTAGATCACCATTGTTTTTTGTGGCTGAGTAGAACTCTATGCTGTACATATACCACATTTTCTTAATCCACTCATGTATTGATGGGCACTTGGGTTGTTTCCACATCTTTGCAATTGTGAATTGTGCTGCTATAAACATTCTAGTGCATATGCCTTTTTTGTAGAATGCATTTTATTTTGAAAATCAAAGGGAGTAATAAATTTAATGGTGTTTTAATACCAAAGGAGCTTTCTAAAGGTTCAATTTCAGGTAACTTGTATACTGTCACTTTCTCATTATCTATACTGAGTGTCATCTATTAATAATTTCCTATACTCCATATAAAATATTATTTCTCATTTATATGAACTTCTTTGTATAATTTGCATTGTCTTTGGGGTTATTTGTACTACACATTTATATCACTGTCAAAATTTCAAGATCAAGATCTAACTTAATCACTTGCATGTCTTCCAGTGCTTTAGTACAGTGCCCTACACAAAGGTGTTGTTCATGCATTTTTATTGAATTAAATAACAACTATTAATGGGATGTGAAGTGTAAAAAACAAATGTTTGTTTTCAAGATTATAAATGACTGTAACATATTCAAAAATGATCTCTATTCTGAGAATTCAGAAGGAAAAAATAGTCTATATGCATGTGTGTTTGTACGTGCACACTATTGTTGATTTTTCTACATTTAGTAGTACAAGTGATTGACTTTAATGCCTGGCTGAATCAAATACCCATCTGTTAGAAAACTTTAGATATGTTATATTAAGCTTTCATTTTGAAGCTGATAATTCCAGTTTAATATGGAAGGCCATACTTACATTCAGGTGAAATAAATGAACCAAATGGTGTGTAAAACCTGAAATTGGGCAGAAGAATTCATTTGGCAGTTAGAATAATGATCCCACAGATTGCTACAATTCAAAAACTTTAACAGTCTATTTCTTCCTGTGGACATATGTAATGCAGATATTTGGAAAATTACAATAGTTTGCTACTGCCAAAGCTTTATAAATGAAAATTGTCAGATTTTAATTGGTATATAAATTTCCCAAGTGAAAATCCATATTTACAGCTCAGTTTTCTCGGAGGAAGGCAGTAATCTCTTTAGAAAACCTTATTTGTCTTGGAAGAGGAGTCCCCTTGGATGAGAAATGTTCTTTGTATAAAGTCATAGGTATTTTACACTTTCCAATTTTTTGCAGTAGATATTACCTTGACAAACTAGACTCTGAAACTATAATGTAAAGCTCTTACTGGGAGTGAAGAATTGTATTTCTGGGGTTGCCTCTATGTATGTTATATTTTAAATATTCAAACTTCTAAGCCAATTTTTTAAATCTGTTAAAGGATTTGATTAGAGAAGGTACTGTACTAGGGTGATTAATACTGTGGTCTTTAGACTTAAAAGTATTGAACTCAAATCTGTTACTTTACATTAGGCAAATTATTTTCACCATCCTTGTTTATTTTTTAAATATTTTTTCTTTGATAGTCATAACAATAACACCTACAAAATGTTAGTGTGAGCATTCAATGAGGCTGAACATGAGAATTGAGTACTTCCAAATTAATGCTATTATTATTATTCAATGGTAATTATATAAATTAATCCTTCCTCCAGCTAGATCATTTCATGACAATACACATATTGTGTTTAATTATTAACAATCAACTGGAGAAGAAGTTAGACAATGTTTACTGGAAGCCTCCTTAAACACTGATCAAAGTTTTCTCTTATAAGCATTCTCTTATAACTTTATGTGTTCCCATTTCTAAAGTTACTTGTTCATATTCTTTGTCAATTTTTTTTCTAACTGGGTTATTTCCTCCATAAGTGTTAATACTAGTAAGTCTTTTAATATATTGCTAGTACCATGTCTTCCTTTGATATACACCTATTATCCTTAGTCTTTATGTAATAAAGTATTACCAAACTTTTATTATACCTTCTATAGTTTTTTGTTTAATAAATATGCTTTTGTTTAACAATTTTTTTCTTATTTTCACATCAACACTATTCTTCTATGCTTTTTTTTTCTGTTTTCATTTTTCCATTAAATTTCACATATAGCATATGTAGCATTTAATACATTGGCACTCACCTTTGCATATGGTTCTAAGAAGGATCCTACTTATTTATTATATAAAGAGCCGATACTTTCCAAATAACCACTAAACAATATATAATCTTCTCATTATTTTGTTGTATCACCTCTACCATATTGAATGTTTCCACATTAAATATGTCAGTTTGGTTTTTATCTCTTCATGTTGTTATATTGATCTATTTGCTCTGCACTAACACTTCATGCATTTTATTATCATTCTCCTGTAACATATGTTAATATCTATCAGGTCAAACACCTTTCTTCCTTTTACTTTTTTAATGGTTAATGTCACAAGTAGGCTTCTGTCCTCCTCATAACACTTGCTTTATCTTATTAAATGTCTTTTGTGTATTGCTTGTTTGACATATTTTTTCTCTCTTTCATTTATTAATATGGTAAAAACATTAATACATATCCTTATGTTGAACAATCCTTGGCATCCTTGAAGTAATCTTTAGTTTATATTATGTATATTTTAACACTCAATTAGAATATGCTTTAGAATACTGTTTGCAGAATTTTTGTGTCTATATTCACACAGAAAGTGATCCTATAATTTCCTTTTAAAGTATTTTAGTGTTCTGATTTTAGAAATATGATCACACCAGTCTCATTAAATTATCTAGCCAATTCTCACTCTGTTTCTATTTTCAGAAATGTTCAAAAAAATAAGATTAGCTGTTCTTAAAATGTTTGGCAAAAGTCACGTGGAAACCTCATTGAGAACAGGGCATTTAAGCAAGACCTGAAGGTTCTTGTGTGCACATCGGGAGGATGAATTTTTCTCACAGAAGACAGAAAGAATGGCTAGTGGGAAAGCACAGTTCAAGAAAGTAATTGGTGTGATCAATGAAGACCCAGAAGATTAGCACAACTGGAGCTCAGTGATTGGGAAGAGCAATATTTTGTGAGGTGTGTGTGTGTTTTTTAGATCACATAAGGCACTATAGGACATCGGGATATATTGGCCTTTATTTTGCATTAAATGATTGGTACATTGCAGGGTTTAGCGCTGAGAAGGGATATATTCACATTCATTTTGAGAAATTACTGTGTAATTTCTTTGAAAGTAAGTGATCATATAAGTGAGTGATCAAAAAAAGGGACAACTATTAGTAGGCAGTTGCAGTAATAGAGGTGAGAAGAGATGTTGGATCAGATTAGCCTGATAGCCATGCAAATGATGTGAAGTGTTTAAATTCTGGATATATTTTGAAGGTAGTGCCAGTGGGATTTCTGAAGGATGGATACATGTTGTGGGAGAAAAATAGAAGAAAAGTGGGGAATAAGTGGAAGTTGCCTCGTGGAACAGGTCTGAGGAAAAGAAGACCATATTGATTCAAAATTTGGAGATAATAAGTTTGATATTTGACCATAGACAAAATGGAAGCCAGAGAATGGTCCACATAGACATTTGTATGAAAGATATTCCAAGCATAAGAGAAAGTAATCACAAAGATTCTGAGGTGGACTTGTGTGTGGATGGAGTGGTCACATATGCAAATTCACCACAGTCAAGATGGCCCCTGTCACCCCAGCAAGGTGGACCAGGGTGGTGTAGCAGGAGATAACATCAGACAGACAATGCAGCAAAGGCAAATTATGAAGACAAAAGATAACCAAGGTCCTGTAGATTGGAGCTAGAATCTTCAAATCATTACATATGAAGAGAAGAACAGATATTTGGTCAGCAAACAAACAATAACACAGAGAAAGTAGAAAATATGGAGATTATAAGAAAATGAAGGGACCCCTTACTTTATTGAATGCATAAAAACTTCACCTTGACCCAGACAGAACTAATTCTTTCATATCTGGAATTGATACTACCTTAGAAGTCTTCCAGTGTTAGTTACTAATTGCTCCAGCTATTTGTAACCATTTTAACAATGTTATCTGAAGGGTCAAATAATATTTTCAGATGAAAGATAATTTGTAGGTGAGTTTTATTTCCATTTCCTGATTGTCTGTCATTTATAGTGACAGAGCCAGGTTCTGAACGAATTGTACTGTCACAAAGATCATGCATATGTATAGTGTTTCCCTTCCTTAATGTTGTCCATTATTTTCCCATTAAAAAGCAAATACTTGGCAGACCATTTGTATTAATCATCAGAGTAAATAATATTTTTTGATTACATGCTTGAAAAATACTGAAGGAGTGCAAGTGGCTAATTGAGGTGCTCCAATGATGTATTACAAATGAGAAACTAGTTCTCTGCTGTCCCTAATCCCACTGCTTTGAATAACCTGTGTAAGAAGATAACGAATCAAATTATTTGGCTTCATATTAAAAATGTTATCATCTGAAAACATTCAAAGAATATATTATTATTCCATTTTCCTTATCAGATAAGAATATAACTAACCCAACATGAAGCCTCTAAACCAAAGATTATATTGATTACTCTAAAAATAACACTCCACTTTTAAAAGTACATCTACTTAAATAAATGTACAATGAAAGTGACTTCTGTACTTCTTAAACTCAATTAAAATTATATTATAATATTATATATACTGTATACACAAAAATTTGAAAATCAAAGTGCAGATAAGTAGCTTGACCTTTTTCACATTAATTAGTAATAGCATAAATCAACCAATCTAAGTTCTTGAGATTTCCATCCTTCCTCCCTTCTTTCCTCCCTCCCTCCCTCCCTCCCTCCCTTCCTTCCTTCTTTCTTTCCTTTCTTTCTTCTTCATTCTTCCCTTTTAAAATAATTTTTAATTGATACTCTACATGCATAAGAGTTTCAACTCTATCTATAAAGCAAGCTCTTATAACCATCAAGAAAACTAATTATATCACATGCTTGGAAGTCAATGCTAGAGCAAAATTCAAGTTTGCTTAATCCAGTGAATCAATGGTGGCATCAATGACCCAAGTGTTTCCAGCCCCCCCCCCCCCCGACGTTGTTATTCAGCATCATTATGAGGTCTTTCATAGGGCTCTTGCTTGTTATTATGGGATTACTGCCAGTGGCATTGGGATGCCAACCTGCTTTTCATATCTATTTCTCATATGCATCTTAAGCCAATAAATATTTCCAAGAAGATCATAGACCAAGTTTTGGATCCTTCAACCTAAGGAAATGCAATTGGTTTCATGGGTGTGCCCCATTCAGAATACTACCCTGAAGCTAGGGTCAAGTTTTCAAAATATGTTCCAGCTAGCCAGTGGAGAGAGATGGGAGGCGTCCACCTCACAATGTTCAAAGCACTGTGTTGGCACTAAAGCAACAGGCAAGAATATGCATGATTTCTGCTCAGGTGAAGTCCATAGTTTACTTGTGAAACAGATCTGCTATAATATGTTATAAAACAATATGAGATATTTTATAATTGATACATAGGAAAAGTTCTATGGCACAAAGAAGAGGGATGAACTATTATGCCTGCGTGTTTTCAGGGTTGGCCTTTGCATACAGGTGGTATTTGAGTGGTATATTGCATTTGGAGTAAATTTTCCTTAGACAGAGAATGGAGAGCAAACAGAAGAACAGCACATGCTTAGGAAGGAATTTCAGTGGGGCTGTATTTTTCTAATATCAGAGGCATCGTAGTGAAAGATTAGAGACAAGCTGCAGATGCCAGTCTTCAAAATGTCTTTGTTTGGACATATTCCAGTGGGTCAGGGGGACTTAATGACTATTTTAAAACTGAAATTGGAAGAATCAGATGTGTATCTTAAAAAGATAATTGGAAGCAATGCAAAATTTAAAAGAGAAGTTGAGAGGACAGGAAGTCAATAGAAAAGTCATTTCTTGTTTTATTTATTTTAGATAATTTTTGCATAGAGACTAAGATATTATTAAATAGGAAGTTTAGAGATAAAGATGAACTTGAGGAAATTTTGCTGTATAATATTTTCAATGCATTGACCAATTTGCTATAAATGGTCTATACTTTTGACAAAAAGGACAAATTAATTGAATCAGAGGTCATAAAAATAAACAGATTTATAAAGGAGAAAACGAGGACAGTTTTTAAATATTGAATTTGAGGAAGCTATGGGAATTTTGTGAAAATGGAATTTTATTATTTTTTTATTTCAAAATATTAAGGGGGTACAATTGTTTTTGGTTACATGGATCACTTTTGTAATGGTTGGGTCACAGCTACAAGTGTGCCCATCACCCAGTAAGTGTTCACTGTACCCATTAGGAGGTTTTTGCTCTTGCACTCCTCCTCTCTCCCCCGCTGCTTGATTTCTATTGTGCACAGAAAATGGAATTTTAAATGAAAGCTTTAAATTTTCCCAAAAATATATGGACGGATATTTTTAAAACTGGAGAATAAGTTATAGGTGAAGCAAATGAAATCACAATACAGAGAAGAGAGATGAACAATTTGAAAAAACAGACATTAATAACAGTTGATTTTTTGGTCAAGGAAGAAAAATAAATAAAGAGACTTAGAACAAAATCCAATGGGTAGGCAAGAAACACAAGACAACAATTTTTCAAATTTGCCAAAGGAAGCAATATTTCAACATAGGTATTTCAAGGATGATACTTCAACAAAGACAATGCAACAGAGATCTAGAGAAGAGAAATTGTTCTAGTACTTTTGGAGGATCTACTGTGAGCCAGCCATTTTTAAGCTCTCACATAATAGAAGTTAAATCTAAAAAGAGGCAAGTAATGGAGTTTGAAAGATTGTGAGTGAGTTCAGCAGGCAAATATAGCAGAATATTGAGTACATTGTAGATTCACTAATGAGAAGAGCTGAGGGAAGAAAGAAAATTCAGAACATCAAAAGAGCGATTCTCATTTTCACTGCATAATTTATTTGCAATATATTATATAATGTTGCCATGTATTTAAAGAACTAGATTTCTTAAGCTAGTAGTGAGCTATGATTTTCATAGGATACAGTCTTTGTGCTACAAGAAATGATTCATCTCACTAAATAAGCTATTTTATACATTTTACCAAAAATGATATTATCCTTAAAATTAAAAAACAATTGACTTTCTAACTAAATAATGAAATAAAAAATGAAAATACTGTCCCATAAACATTGTATGTTTGTGCATGATTTAAATTACTGTCTTGTTAAAATAAAACATTATATGGTTTTAAAATTTGTATATATTTACATGGAATTAAAAAATGCCTGGAAGTCACTATAAAATGTATATTTAAATGTAACCTAATTTTTCTAAAATAAATGCTTCCAGTCATAATACAGTGACAGTTATCAGACTAGCCCTTCCATTGTAAATAACTATAAGACAAAAAAAAAACTGTATGAGATAATTTTTAAATGCTCTACTTCAGGAAGAATATGACTATACTTACTAAGAAAAAGAAAACACATGAGGTGAGCCTCAGTAGAGCTCCAGGTTTCTTAGAGGGAGCACTTTCCATACAGTAGTCCAGTGAATTGAAACCCAGACCTACTACACCATGTCCCTGAGCTGAAAAGGAAGAGAGCAGAGTGAGTGGCTACTGAGATGCCCATCTGTCTGACAGGCACCAAAGAGAAGAGAGCTGAACACAAAGCCAAAGAATTTTTTTGTGGGTGTTTCTTTGATTCTTTAACTAAATACTAGGCTGCACCTATTCAAGACAAACTCCACAAAGACAGGCAAAAACAACTACTAGATAAGAATATTCATCATAGAAAAAAAAAACAGATTAATGTTCTGAACCACCACTGAAGCTGACAGGCCTGGGAGAATTTGGAGTGTGAGCTTTCCAGAATGGACAGAGTTCTCTGAACACCTCAAGCATTAACAGTGATCCAATAAAGCTTACATGTTAGGTGGGACTAATGTAGTCCTTTTAAGAGAAAATGCTACTCTAGGCACACCCTAATAAAGCTTAAATTAAATCTCAAAAGGATCCAACTGATCCAAATATAATTTATGTCCCAGGCAGAACAAAACATAAAGTTTCAGTAATGACAATAGAAGCCATACACTCAATAATGTAGTGACTAATAAAAAAATTAGATACACAAAGCAACAAAAATATGGCTGATTCTGGGGAAAAACAATATATACAAACTCAGAAATGGTAGAACTGAGAGTTTTCATAAATGAACTTTAGACAGTTATTGTTAATATTTTCACATATTTAAAGAACAAAGAAAAGAAGCTCATAGTTAAATGAAAGCCATAATAATGAACCAAATTCAAATTCTGTAACTGCAGAATATAAGATCATAAGTAAATAATAATAATTGGAAACACTTAACACAAGAAACTGAAAGTAAAATTTTAAAAGGATGAGAGAGCATAGAAACAGAAATCATCCAAAGTAGAACACAGAGGCTTAAATTAGTGGACAGACAAGTAATCTACGGGATAATACCAAGATGGCAAGCACATGTATTAATAGAATAGCAGTAACAGAAAACAAACAAGAGAGATTAGCACAGGAAAAAAATTGATGAAATAATGAGCAACATTTTCCATATGGATTTAAAACTATAAACCCACAGTACCAAGAGGCTCAACAAATGCCAAGCACTATAAACAAAAAGAAAATCAATGATGCAGAGAAAATCTGGTAAGCAAAGAAAAACAAAATAGGATGATGATGACAAGAAGTTATTCTAATTTCTGACTAAAAATTATAGAGTGAAATGATACCTTTAAACAATTCCATATTTAGCAAAGACATGCTTTAAAAATAAAATCATTTTCTTTCAAACAAAATTGGAATTACTTTTTCACCAGCAGATCTGCACCATAATAAATATTAAAAGAAATTATTTTTAAAATGATTGTTCTTTAAAGAATAAACGGCATAAAGTGGGATTTGTAACACAATGAAGTAGAAAATTATTTTTAAAAAATAACTCTAAGGACACTGGGAACTGAGAGTTGAAGTTTTTATATAATATGCAAATTGCTAACACGTTATCTGAAGGCATAATTTGAAAAGGTAAAATTGCATATTGTAAAGCCTAGAGCAATCACTGAAAAAATAATTTAAAATATTATTGATAACTCAAAAAGAGAATAGAAAAGAAGAGCAGAAGGAATAGAAATATAAGGAACAAGTTGAAAACAAATGGGAAGATAGTAGATATAAACTGAACTACATTGCTAATTAATTTATATTAAATATACATAAACTAAATGCATAAATTACAAGGCAGAAATTCTAACACTGGATAAAACAGCAAGACTCAATTTAAGTGTCACGGGTAAGTCAAAAGGAAATACATGGAAAAATATATCATGCAAATAGTAGTTAGAAATAAGCACGAAGGGCAATTTTAATATCATTTAGTGTTTAGAAAAGATTATCAGTGTTAAAGAAGTTTCACAATAATAAAAAGGTTATTTGGTGAAAGCTTCATAAAAACCCTAAATAGGAATACACCTAACATTAGAGCTTAAAAATGCATAAATAAAAAAATAGCAGTAAAAGCATTTGACATTCATAATAAAAACTCATAGAAACCTAAAAATAGAAAAAAAGAACTTCCTAAACCCGATAAATGGCATTTATGGAAAATCTACAATCAACATCATAAAGGTAAACATAAACTTACTATATGACCCAAGAATTACATTCCTAAATTTTCATCCAAAATTAATAAAACATATGTACAGAAAAGTACTTGTATAGGAACGTTATTTTAGCTTTATTTATAATAGACCCAAACTAAAAAAAAAAATTAAATTACTGTGAACAGGTAAATGGAAAAACAGACTGCAGTTTATAATGTAATAATACTCAGCAACAGAATGCATTAAGTAATCCTACATATTACCACATAGATGAATCTCAACAACATTATGCTGAACAAGAGACATTGATACAAAAATGTCACACAGTATGATTCACTTATATTAAGTTTTTGCATAGCAAAAGTAATCTATTGCAATAAAATAAGAACTATATTACCTATTCTATGGCTATAAATTAAAATAATGTAATAAGTAGTTTCCTGTTTAAGAAATTGACTAGAAAGGACCAGGTGTAAATGTTCTGGAGTAATTGAAATATTCTGTACCTTAATTGGGATGGTAGTAAAATGAGCTTACTCATAGATTAAATCTCATCATACTACACACTTAAAATATGTACATATTATTTATTCAACTTACATCTCAGCAACTGTACCAAACATCTCTCATAGTAAATTCTGGAAGCACCCCCAGTGTATTTAGGAACATGACAAGGTGGTTATAATTCCTACTATTCAATATTGCATTAATAGTACTTAAAAATATTTTTTTTTACATCCTCATCATTTAACACCTTATAAATCTATCTGAAGTAGTTGCAACTGACCAAAGATTGAGATAATTGTTTAGATTACTATTGATTTTACATGATAAAAGGGGGCTTTCAAAGCATATTGTGCAAATGTCAAAGGGTAGAGTAACTTATTTTTGGAAGGTTAAAAATTTAATGTTTTTCTATATCTTAACACACTATAAACATCTTCAAATGTAATCTATATTCTGTTCCCCATGGGCTGCAGGGTCCACATTGCTTCTGAGTGTCAGGGGGCCAAAGAACCTTTAACGCTTACCGTGTGGTTAACATATATTTAGCAACATTGTGGGAATAAAGGAAGGAACCAATTAAAGTGGTTAAAAAAAGAGATTAACCAACGTAGCAAGAACACTGGAATCATGTCATGATACAATTACAATTTCACAGGAAATCTCTTCATTGAATCTATTAAATGCATCTGTAAGAATGAAATTAATCTAAAATTGCTGCAAATTATTAAATGCATCTTGAGATCTGTTTGGGAAACTGAAGTTTACTGAGAGTACATAGATGTCAGTGTTCAGTACAGTAATAATCTTTTAATTCTGTGTACATTCAACACTCAGAGCAGAGGCACACCACAAGTCAGAGCCCGTGAGCTTCGGGTGGGTGGGATGGGGGGTTGATGTGAGAATTTGGCATAGCTTTAGCTTAGTCTGAATCAGATTAAAAGCTGTGCCAAGATGAATCATTGATGCTTTCTTTGTTAATGTCAGGTCTGAATTCACTTTAGACAGAATTTAGTTTCATGGATAATTTCTATTTCAGCAAAATTTGCTCTAGACTGTATTCTTGGGTTAAATAATCAATGCTCATAAATTATTATTCTTCCATTTACTCCAGGTAAAAGCCATAGAAAAAATGGCTTTCCTCAGAAGCCTGGCTGCCTGGCTTGGATATCAGGAACTTTTTACTTCCCTCTCTTCTGAGTCATGCTCAGGGATCTGCTGCTAATTCTTAGTGCCTTAGCGCCTGAGGGATTAGGATTCTTTGAAGAAAGCTAATGCTACTCCTTGACAACAGTTCACAGAAAAGATGAGGATATAAGATCTTATTCAATTGCTTTAAAGGGAAACCTTAGTTAACCACATCTTTTATTTTTCAGAAATTTTGCCCATTTTTTCATGAATAGTTTTTAAAACATTCATACAATACATTTTTAGAGCTGTAATGTGAAAAAGGGCATTGGAGGGGACTATGACATTTTAGCTTCCTTTCTTGCTGATGGAA
The DNA here is from genome assembly GCF_020740605.2 of Lemur catta. Lineage (NCBI taxonomy): Eukaryota > Metazoa > Chordata > Mammalia > Primates > Lemuridae > Lemur > Lemur catta. The sequence continues at coordinate 50,894,843 of NC_059143.1, forward strand.
ATTTACAGATTTACAGATAAAGAATAACTAGTGGTATATAAATTCTAAATTCTAATTCAAAATAAATTTACTAAGACAACAAGAATTAAAACAAACAAAGCACCTCTAAAGTGCCCTTTACTTTTTTTTTTTTTTTTTTTAGCCAGAATCTAGGATGTGGGTTTTAGTAAATGATGAAAAATCAATTTTTCCACTGGAAATTGATATAAACCACATGTTAGAATTGCCCCTTTGATCTTCACACCTAGGGGTTGGGGTTGAAGGCCTTCACCAAGACTCCTGTTTAATTTAATATGTGCGGGGGCTGTACTCTTCACAATATTAACAGTGCACATGAGGTGTCAAGGCCTCCAGAGCAGTACAGAAGCCCTTGTATATTTTTAACAAGGCTTTTGATAACTTATCAAAAAAAAGGTTTTTTTTGGATAAAGAAACTTGATGTTAAATAACAGATAAAGCTACCAAGTGAGTTAATGGAAATCCAGTAATATAATATATTACCTATTTCCTGAGTACAAAAGTGCACTGATTTGACACTCAAAAAGACAGACTTTGTGTGACTCCATTAACTAAAATAAAACACAATGTTTGTTCCAAAGATTGTCTTTTTGCAGGATGGCTCTGTGATATGATGTAATTATAATTTTTGGCATTAGGGTCTTGGGTTTTATTCCTGGCTCACCTGTTATTTTATTATAAATATGTCTGCATCGTTTGTCGTTCCATTTTCTCCAATGAGTGTCACCATAAATTAAATGTTTCATCTTTGTTCTTCCTCCCCAACCACAGTCCCTAACCTGGTTTCCTTTCAAGCATTCTGTCAGTGTCTTTGGCTAATGAATTCTCACACAATCCATGCTCAAAGCCTCGTGCCACCTGTGACCCAAATCCAGTCGTCCTCCATTCCCAGTCAACACCAAATTAGGCGGCTTCTCCCTTTGAACTTTTTCCTCCTCTTTTATTTCCTCTTCCTTCTTATAGCCACTCATCTCATCACTTTAAAGCTATATTGTTGTAATCAATTTAACTTTCCTTATTCTATCCATTTAGGAACAGCACTGCCTACTTAAGTAATATTGTTGAAAACATGTTGGTCTTCTGCTTTGTAGCAAATAGCATTTCTTGTAAAGTCTTCCATCATTTGATTCTGATGTGACTATATAAACAGATCTTCCTCATCATCTTACTGTTTTCTGATATCCTCACCTTTATTTGGCACCTGAGAAGCCCCTATATCTAATATATAATACTCATCATTCTTTTCTTCTTTGTAGCATTTAATTCCTTTGAAAATAAATAGTAGCTCAATGTTTAAAAATGACTTTAATTAGATAACTTAATGCCTGTTGTGGCATCTTGTGGTTAAAGGGATCAAATTGTCATAATAGACTTATGGGGTATCTAATTCTTACCCAACACAACACTTTATTATTTGATAGTATTAGCAGAAGATGCAAGACAGGAGTGGGGATGTCTCCTGCATAAAACTCTCAGAGGCTTCTAATCCTTAAGATTCAGCTTCCAGAGGTCCCTTTTGCACACTTAGACATGGTCTGGTTATGAGGTGATGAGCATTCACCAAGAACTAGCCTAGTGCTGAGTCTGGGGATCACCAGTTTACATAATTTGCTGGTTATGCAGTCCAAGCGTATTTAAGTATGACAATTTTATAAACTTTTAGTTTGTTTTGGACCCACACGTTCTATGGGTCTTTCAATAATATTTTGAAATACTTGCAAGTAAGTATAGCTTTGGATAAAACATTTTGCAAAGAGCCAAATTTCTGTCATGGTTCAATTCATTATGTGTTGGAAAATATTTACCAAAACGTAAGATTTCTGTAGAATCAGGTCACTTATGGCTACCAATTCTTGTTTATATTTATCCAACACTATGTGCATTGAACTCTATAATCTTTTTCATAAAGTTTTCTTTTTGTTTTCAAGAGTAAACTTTTCTTATGTACTTTGTAATGGTAATATGCTTTGAGAATAACTGATTATCAGTGTTAGAATCTGTTTTCTTGCTCTGCCATTCCTTCACATTATAAATTTTCTGCCATTTTTAATGTCATTTCTCATTTATAAAGTCATCCTTACTCAAATAACAGCATCATACTGATATATGTATATTCATTCCCATGAGGACATTGATCCAATCTCTTTAATATTTTCTTATTTTCTCCAAAGACTTGCACCACAGTAATGTGAATGAGAATCCATGTTATTGCACAGGAGTAACTTATAGAAGCAAAATTGTGAGCAGGGACAATGCTGACAGTTTGCTGCCTGGGTGCAAGTTTGTTCTAGTACCTTGTCAGATTGTGACCTAAGTACTTTGGATTCATTAACACCCTTGAATCTTTAGATAATTTGAGGGGAATAAGACATCTCATGAGGGAGAATCTGGACTTTCTACCAAGGAGCAGGAGGATAAATGAGTGTTTCTTTGCAAACATTATTCTGTAGAGCATTTATAATACTGATACTTACTGGTACACAATTAATTTTCTTCTCATTCATTCATTCAATACTGGTTGATTCTCTGTACTAAGCATCATCTTAAGCGCTGATGATGCACATATGTGTTGAAGACAAAGTTTATATCTGCATATGATGCTTAGAGTCAGTCTTAAGTCAGAGCCAGCCAAACACAAAAACAACACACAAAAAAATATAACACCTAATAATTAAAATTATAATACTTACAAAAAGATAGCGGGTAAGATGCAGGAAACACATTTTACCCATTCTCTCCATGCAATGTACAGTTGTCTGTCTAATGTATACTTCAATCTCAGATTTCTCCTGTCTACTTCAGATCCACGTATTGTTTTCCACTTGGATATGTTAAATGCACTTTAAACTCAATACATCCAGATATTTCCTCCAAACTTCATCTTACTTTCAGGAATATTTACCAGTAAAAGGCAAACCAACCATTCAACTGCAATACCCAGAATCCTGGAGTATCCATCCATTCTGCAATACCCAGAATCCTGAAAACATTTCTGGCATCTCCTACTACAACATAATTCACAGACAAATAAATCGAGGTCCTGCTCATTCTCTCATAGCTATAAGCTTCTCTAACTCCACTGCTACCTTCTTAGATGAAACACGCATTATTTAGTTTTGAATATCCGCTCAACAGGTCAATCTGTGCACATTCCTTTTTTCTGTCTGTCAATTTTTTCACAGTGAAGTCAGGTGATTTTTTTAATTAACATTTATTATTGTTTATTCTCATTTTTTGTCATATAAAAATCCACAGGTCCAGCATGTGATGGTATCACATAAGAGGCAGGTTAGCTCCACTTTTAACGTTTGTACTAATAGATACCACCATTATTAAAATGACAATATGACCATCTAACTGCTCTGCATGAAATTATTGAAAGGGTACTTACTGCTTTTAAGGTAAAATTCAACATTATTGCTGCCTAAGAGATTCTGCGTCTTCTGCCTTTTCTAAACATCAGCCTCACCTTTACAAGTTCACCATATTTCCCCTTCACTCCTATCATTGTTATTGACACAAATTAAACTTTTTTTTTTAACCTACTGGCCTTCAGGCTATCCTCTGAATTTAATGTTCTCATCCCAGTCTTTTCTTAGTACTACCTCCTTTCCTTGTGTTTCAAATGAAATCTAATACTCTCCAGAAGAGTTTTCTTGGACAGGTAAGACTATGTCTTTTTTTGCTAGTTACTTCATTTTCTTTAAACCTTTGTCTTTTTGTTAATAATTAAAACTTTAAAATGGCATTTTAAATGAGCACATAGTGTGTTTGAAATCAAGAGAAAAGTAAGGCTATTTACTTACAAATCAATTGTAGGGAATACCTATTTACCAAGGCATCTTAATTGACAGTTGTCAACTACATGATCCTAGGCGAAAACTGTGCTAAGACTCTATAGTATGTTGTAGTGGAGAAGGAATAGCCCAGGCTCATTTGAAACACAGCTCCAATAGAGCTGGCCCTAAAGCAGAGTCGGCTGTGTAGCCAAACATAATGTTCAAAGAGGCAAATGTAGTTTCTTGATACTGATTAAAAGATAAATAACAGAAATGAAGAATAGGCCAGTGGTTCCCAGGGGCTAAAAGGGAATGACTATAAAGGAAATCACAAGGACATTTATTGCAGGGATGGGATTGTTCTACAACATGATTGCTCTGGTAGGCTTAAGAATCTATAAGGCGTAAAATTTATAAAACTAACATAAAACCAGGAAACCCCCCCCCCATTTTACTATATGATAATTTTAAATATGAAATAAAAATGAAGTGAAAATACATGTTATTACTGATATGAAAATATAGCTGGTTCACACTGAGCTCAGAGTATTTATGAATGGCCTTATTCACTATTCCTCCCTTACCTCAGATATCTATCACCTCTTTGAGGTGGGAGCCCTCACCAACTCTTGGGTGATTAATTGTCTCTCCTTGCAGTTCCATTTCTTGTTGCACAAATCTTTAATAAAATGCTTATATTTTATTAAAATGGTCTATTTATAATGTGCACTTCTCACTCTAAGTCAGAGAGGGCAATAGGTTTCAAGTTATTTCTAAGGCCAGCTTGGGTGAGATTTTGTGGATTTGGTTTCAAAGGCTATGTTTTAAGATCGGTTAAAGATTTATACCTAGGTAGGTTAAGATCACATAGAAATTAAAAATAAATGCCGACACTCCAAATACTTCAGCCTAATTATACTCCTCTCAGTTATTATTAGAAGACAAAGAAATCAAATCCAAAAATGTTGAGATTTCTCTACATTTATACTATAATGCATACCATTTTATAATGTATATCTTATCAATGTTATAAACATATATGCTACTCATATGTTAATAATAAAAGTAAATGTAATTAATATAGTATCTGATAACCATAACACCACGGTTTTCACATGTTTTCATACTTCAGGTGAATGTTGTTTTGTTATTCATGATCAATTTATATGTAGACAATTCAGGAATAGAGTCTTTCTCTCTCAAAGTTCTATATTTGTTAAAATGTAGTTTTAGGTTTGATCTTCCACCTTTCCAACCACTTGGGATATGGAGGGTCAAATATTTTTGAACAATTATTTTTCAAGTTCTTACTAAGTGTAGTCCTCTTGTTAAGAAATAGGAATATGTAATGAACCAAAGATACATAATAATTTATCTCATGTGATTGAGGTATAGTGAAGAGGTAGATATACAATTAAACTAAAAATATATAAGATCGAAGTATGCCCAATGTAAGAAAAGATAAAAGAAATAACTGGTCAAACATTAAATTTTGCTCCCAAGGCTATGTGCATTTTATTAAATAGCTATGGATAGACAGATTCTTTTGGTAAAAAATTCCTATACCAACAAGTATTTGGCATGGGTCATTAGTGCCACAAAATTATAATTAAAAATTATACTAAAATTATACTAAATTATTCTAAAATACATAACTTTGTGCAACAAATATAACTTGGAAAATATCAAATTCAAATAAACTCAGCTATCATAACAAGATGCACAATAGATATGATTCTTGATGGAATCATGCTTACTTGTAATCCTTCCTATTTTAACTATCCTCTGTAATTATTTTTCTCTCTTTTCCTTGCTAAATAAACAGAAAATCAATCTGAATTCCTATTTGGCATTATTCAAAATAGGATGTATTCCTGTAGAATCACCAAGTGTTATTGTAGGCAACAATATTTGGTACATTGTCCTGAGTACTTGAATGCCTTCAGCTATAGCTGAGCCATTGATGCATCTTCCAGAAAACTGCACTTGTTTTGTGGCCTTCAAATATGACAACCAGACTACATTAAATTGTGAATTTGATGCTAGAGAAGAAATAGCAATAAAAGTAGGTTACGCACTGTTTTGTTAAATAGCATTTGGTTTGTGAGTGGGTCTTATATCAACAGAAATGGGAAATGAACAATTTGTACAGGTTTTATTTTTTTTCCTGAAAAATGACTTTATAATTTAGTAGATATTTGAAAACTGCAATGATTTAAATTTTCACTCAGTGGATTTATATCTAATGGCTTGGAGACAGGATATCGAAACCCTAGTCAGCATAACTTCTTTAAAATAAGTGCTTCCTCAAGTGCAAGGCAGCTGGATTAATATAATTTCACATATGCTTGAGTTTTAAGCTTATTCTGGGTTATAAAGTAATAACTATACATATATTTTTATATAAGTTACCTTTCTGCCTTGATGACCATATTGCATTGAAATGTCATTGCTAGAATTTAAGTGTCTCTTCACAGAGGTATATTTAAAAAAATATACTAGTGAGGCTGCCTAAAACTGACAGTGTTAAATAGGACATAGAGCAAGGACATTAGAAAATCACATTTCCAAGTACAGCTAGTGACAGAGGATTTTTTTTCAACAATAGTGTACTTTTTAACATTTTATGAAATGATTAAAGTGTCCAAAGTATGCCCACACAATATTAAAAGCAAATTTTGAGCAAAAAATTCATTCAATGGCATAGAAACAAATACCATTTCTATTTGCCTACATTTAAAATTACTGTTTTATGTTTGCAAACTCAAGTGAATTTCTTTACACTTTTTTTTTACCTTACAAAGTTTTTTGCCCCAACAATGAATTACCCATTCTCAGTGTACACATTGTAACAACACAACCATTAAAATCTGATTGATACATAAGTTGTGTTTTTAGCTACTTTTAAACAGCCATTTAGCATTGTCTATTAATGTAATCCTGATTACTGATCAAACTGCCATTTTAAGGTAGGGTTACAAATGCAGGAGCCTCCCTTTTTACATCATTGTTACTTATTAGATCCATAGTTTGAAAGAATGTTCATGTGATAATGGAGGATGTGACTCTATTTTGTGCATTTAGCAAATATTGTGCTTTATTTTGATGATCCCCAAACACTCTATGAAATATAGGTGACATTCATCAACTATTTAATAATTATACTTATTCTAGTACTTGAATTTACTGCATGGCAGTGTCATCTAAATGAGGGTTTCTAAATCTTGTTACTATTGATATTTTGTATTGAATAATGAATGCATTTTTGTAGGTGTTGTACTGAGTGTTGTAAGTGTCCTTGGCCACTAGATACCAGTAACAACACCTTTACCAGTGACAAAACCCATGAATGTCTCCAGACAGTGCCCAATGTTCCCTAAGGACAAAAACTTCTCCAGCTGAGAACCAATAATTTAGGTAGTGTTAATATGACATGAGGTGGAGGAAGAGGAAGGTAATATCTACTCAGAAACTTTTCAAAAGAAGATAGACTAATGGCTAACAAACATATGAAAAAATACTCAACATCTCTAATCATCAGAGAAATGTAAATCAAAACCACAGTGAGATATCAATTATCTCCAGTGAGAATGGCCTTTATCAAAAAGTCCCAAAACAATAAATGTTGGCGTGGATGTGGAGAGATAGGAACACTCATACACTGCTGGTGGGACTGCAAACTAGTACAACCTCTGTGGAAAGTAACATGGAGATACCTCAAAGAACTGCAAGTAAAACTATCATTTGATCCAGCAATCCCATTACTAGGCATCTACTCAAAAGAACAAAAGACATTCTATAAAAAAGACATGTGCACTTGAATGTTTATAGCAGCACAATTCACAATTGCAAAGATGTGTAAACAACCCAAATGCCCATCAATACATGAGTGGATTAATAAAATGTGGTATATGAATACCATGCAGTTCTACTCAGCCACAAAAAACAATGGTGATCTAGGACCTCTTGTATGATCCTGGATAGAGCCGGAGCCCATTCCACTAAGTGAAGTATCGCAAGAATGGAAAAACAAGCATCACATGTGCTCACTATCAAATTGGTATTAATTGACTTAACAGACCAACATTTAAGTGCACATATAGTAGTAACATTCTTTGGTTGTTGGGCAGATGGGAGAGGGTAGGAGGAGATAGGTATAAACACACCTAATGGATGCGGTGCCCACCATCTGGGGGATGGACACTCTTGAAGCTCTGACTCGGGTGGGGCAAAGGCAATATATGTAAACTAAACATTTGTACCCCTGTAATATGCTGAAACAAAAAATGAATAAATAATAAATAAAAATATTTAGCAAAGCTGTTCCTTCAAATTCTAATGTTTCATAACAATCACCTCCTAAGTAACCCGACAATTAACACATTTAACAATTTAATTATACAAAATAGGGGTGAAAAAGCCCTTAAATTTGAATCTGACTATTACTTAAGTCACCACCTAAATAATTCTGAACACACACCTAAGCCTCATGAAATTTTATACCTCATAGGCACATTGCTTTTCCTTGATAAAATAACATTGACTTAAAAGAAAATATATAGCATAGAATATACTACAGAATACACCTTTCTTACATGCTATGACTAAAAAAGAACTACATATTTATATATAGGTTTTATTATTCACTTTTCACTTCTGGTTTATTTTCAGTTTTTATTATGAGAATAAGTCTGCTACTTCCATGTCACTTTTAAAAATCAATTTCATATTCTTTCTACCTTTGTTTAACCTCAAAAAGATTAAACATTTACATCCCAAACACAACATCCACTACATTACTTTTTAATTTCTTGTTATGTAAATATAAGCAAATTATTTACCTTATTTCATTTAAGATATCTCTCATTAAAAAATTTGCAGTTCAGGTGGTACAGATTGATAGCAATCCATATAAAATACTTTTGTGCTTCCTTATTGTTGTTGTCATAAAATATAGCAATGTTCCAACAGAAGCTATACAATTAAAGTCATTACCATTCAATCAATTTCATACAAGGTTTACAATGTCTAACTGCCATAATCATTTGTGAAGAAATTAGATGTGTACAAAAATAAGACAGAGAACTAATTTCTTCTCCCAAAAGGAAATTGCTGGAGTTTTCCTTTGGCCATCCTAAAAAAGATACATTTTTACCATCTGTGGTAAAATAAGATTGAATAACAATAAAGCAAATTGTATGTCCAATGGCAAGTTACCTTCGGTCATATATTTTCAATGCAAATTCAAGATGCCATTTTCAGTTTTATGAAGTGTTTAAATGATCTATGTATTCTTTATAGGAGAAAATCAGTGCTTTAAAAATCTACAGAATTAAATAAAATGTTTTTAGTATAAAGCAATGTAAGATTCAGCAGAGTTGGAGCTTTTTTACCAAATCAGATAATGATTATCGAAGTATTTTTAAGACCTGTGAAGAGGCAATATGCTTAACATTTTTCAAATTGCATAATTGCTATTTTAGTTTATAAATATACCATAAGCTCAAGCTTAGACAGATTCCCTAAATTTCTAGACAGTAGAAATATTTTGTGTAAAATCTGACCATTATATTCATCATCTGAATTATTAAAATTCATTTAATACATACTATAAATGTCACCTGTCAAATATCTCTTACATAGAGTTACATACTTGGAGACCAGTTGTATCTGTAACAATAATGCTTATTTAGCAAAACTGCAATCTGATACAGTACAGAATTGGATTTTCAACCATGTGCATATAAAGCTGTAATTCATTATGTATATATGTGTATATATATATATATATATATATATATATATAACATTTAGCAAACAATGTCTAAGAACCTGTGCATCTCAGGAAAATGTATATGGTATAGTTCATTAACCACTTTCTTCAATGCAATGTGCTTATTTACATATACAATCCTTCAATAGCACTTAAAGACCTTAAAGGGCAGATTTATGCTCATTTAATTTTATATATTACATTTGTTGATAAATTACTTTGCAAGTAATACTAGAAAGTTAATGAATACACACACTAAGCCACTGCAATTGAATTAATCTCTTATGTGAAATATAATGATTACACAATGTAATTAAGTCATTTATGGTTCTTATGTTTATTCACGATAGACTTAAAGCTCCTATATTATTTATAAAATTTATTGAAAATTTAAAGATATTTTTAATGTCATTTATTCCCCACTATTGTATTAGAAATAAACATTTTTCCTCTAACATAGTTTATTGAATGTTTGAACAAATGAAATAAATTGATTATAATTTATATCATATATAGTTGTTTTTATCTAATAGAGCAGATATACGTATGTATATATATCTATTCATCTTCCTATCTACCCATTCTTTCATACATACATACTTCCACCTATCTTATTATTGAAATTATCCTAAAAAGTTTGTCTTCATTTAACATACTAGTATCTCAATAAGTTCATTAATGTAAATTCAATGGAACCTATAATTATTAGATAATAGCTTTTAAAATTGTTATTGTATCATATTTAATAATACACTTTGATTAAAAGTAAAGGAAATGAACAACTAAAGTTTCATTGAATTATAATAAAATTAAATTCCAACAATTTTTATAGGAAGTTTGTACATAATTTTTCAAAATTTCCTCTGTAACATTTCCATTGTAGAGTTGGGGTCTTTGAGAGAGATTTGATCAGATGAAGGATCAAAATAATTTCAATAATAGTGGAGTTGAACTGATGATTCCATGAACTCCTGCCTAATCCCTAGTAGTTATTTTCTCACTAGACTCCTTCTTAAGTAGTGGTCTGCAACCTAACACAGATGCCCTATACAAAGGTACTGAGAGAAAATTTTCTCATGTATCACAGATCTAGTTCTCTTTAGAATAATGATAACTGTTGCATTAATAAACTGAAGTTCTGGAGCTAATTAAAGGATATTAATCAGGTGTATTCTTCCCCAGGTTTAATATCTCCCTCTGCTGGAGGTATTGATGAGATATGGAAACCTGTTTCGGTGACTCAATAATACAGCATTGTCAAAGAGGTCTTGATTTATTTGTTATTTATATTATAGTGTTTATTGAATAGTCTGTGAGGCCTTCATTCCTGCAGTCTATAAAATAACACATCATATAATAAATGTTATAATTTGTTTTAAGAATAGAGCTGCAGTTAAAATATATAAACCACAAGAGAAAATTATTATTGGATCACAAATAATGCAAGCATCCAATGATAATGTAGTATTTGGGCTGAGTATTTAAAATCTAAATAATATTTGTCATGGACTAGTACCAGAAACCACCACCCTGACCACAACTATACTTTCACCAACACGATTCCAGCATCACTGTCATGCCATCAGCATTAATTTGAATACTGAAGGACTTTTATAGATCTGGCATAATATTGAGAAGACTTTAATCTGGCTCCTAGAATCTTAAGAAGTACTGCACATACATATTTATACAATAATATATGGTCTAGGAATTATCAAAAGATATGGGCAAAAAGAGTATGCCGAGGTAATCATCTTTCCCAGTTTCACCTTGTTTTAAATCTATTATAGTCAGGGGCAAGTGACATCTTTAGACCTGTGTTACTTTTCTAGGATAAGAAAAAAGTTACCAAATTGTCTGGTACAACTCAATATCTAAGCATGCAAACATTACCCCAATTCTCCCCTTGACATCAGAATTAATAGAGTTTATGGGAGACAAAACTAAACATATTTACTTGTGCAGGAAGAAAACATAGATGAGAGTGATTGTGAGATTCAAAAAAAGTTTGGAAGATATAATCAACTTGCTTATTTAAGGAATAAGAAACTGTACAGAGTTAGACCAAGACCAACCAAACAATTGGTGGGATCTTTGTTCAAAAATTATTAAGAATCTCAAGATGCTAACAGTAGAACATTAAGCCAGGCCCGGACCCTTCTGAGCCTGGGGCCCTGTGTGTGTTTGCACAGCTCACATTCCCATGAAGACATCCTGAATGAGACTAAAGATACCAAACAGAGAACAATTGTAGGAGGAATATTAGAGAGTATTACTGATAAATATATTAATAGTAAACAAGGATCCAAATAAGTTCTCCTAATTCAAAATGAAGTTGCTTTTAAATATTAAATTTGAAGGGGGAAAGTAGTCCAATAGTATGTATTGTAAAGTTCGGGTATTTATGAAGAAGAGTTATTCGTCTTATTTAGACAGACTTCAGAGTGTCTAAGGAAGAAAAATAGGGTTCATTGACATATTTAGGTCACAGAAAACTTGTTTGTTGAGAAAAGTATTCTCTCAATCATAAGATTCTAGTAAAATGTGATACCAGGAAAAAGTGCATAACTATCATGTAACTCTAAACATAATATTTTAAAAAATCACCTAAAACCTCTAACTAGTTAAAAACTGTTTCACTGAACAATGTATTTATACATCTGAGAGAATGGGTTTTTTTTTCTTTTCTTTCTTTATTTCTTTTTTTTTTAATAAGTAGTAGCTGAGGTAAACCAATGGGTCAGTAAATGTGGTAGAGATTAATTAATGGCTTAGAGTGGATATGATATCAGATTTTAATAAGAAGTAAAAAACTGTAAAACAATGGCCTTCAAGAAATACCAGAGAATATGGAATATTTAGAAATCCTAATGAGCTATCTTCTATCTGAGAACAAAAGTGAAGAAATTATCACATATATGTGAACTGATTAAAGATTTTTCCAATGTCCATGATAAAAAAATCATTATAGTGAGTGAAAAAGAGTCAATAATAGAATATTTAATCAAGGCCTTATTTGTACACATGAAAAAAGTTATCAGAAGTCCTGTTATTAAATATAAAGTGTACTTAGAGACATTTAAGCAAAAGAAATGCAAACGGAAGCAGGATTTTATCAACCAATTAACAAATGTACAGTTAGTCTTTCAAGAAAGTTGTTTACAAACAGAAATCCAATTTGCTTTCATTGATTGTAATTTTATTTCATTCTTAAGGTCATAATAGCCATACTATATTTAATTTCCCTGGGGCTATTTGGAAATAAACTATGACTCTAGAGGATAAAAGCTTTGTTTTGAAATATATTCCTCCTGAGGATATGTAACAGTGATTTTGCAATATAATCATTTTAGAAAATAGACTAAAACCATAGGAGTTACTTTAGTTAATCCTAATTGATATTTCTCAACTTCGATGGCAGCAGATTGTTTTCCTTTAGTGCTAAGTACTACTGTTCCACCCCTTTATGTTGTGACTTAAATAAAATGTACTCTGCGTGTTATCTGACATAATCTGATAATTATTTCTTTGGGGATTTAAATAAAAAAAGAAGCTAATGTAAAGTTATAGCAGAAAGAGCACTCACCTAACAGAGGAAATTATAGTTCTAACCTTTGCTTTTCCATGGACAAAATCTTTTACTGTGGACAACTCTATTTTTTCCTAATAACTTTATTTCAGAAAAAAAAATAAACAGGCCAAATTTTAAACAATAAAATGATTCTATTCCTAATATCTAACATCTAGTATTGTTCAAACCAAATGAGATCTTACCATTCATCTTCTTTATTTTTTAAAGTTTTTGTTTCTTTTTAAAGACAGGGTCTCACTCTATTGCCCAGGCTGGAGTGTAGTGGCGCAATCATAGCTCACTGCAACCTCCAACTCCTGGGCTCAAGTAATCCTCCTGCCTCAGCCTCCAACCCAGTAGCTGAGACTACAGGTGTGCAGCATCACACCTGGCTAATTTTCCTATGTTTTGTAGAGACAGGGTCTCGCTATGTTGACCAGGCTGATCTTAAACTCCTAGGCTAAAGTGATCCTCGCATCCTGGGTTCCCAAAGTGTTGAGATTACAGGCATAAGCCACCATGCATGGCCTCATTTTCCTCATCAATGTGGTTTTCTTTTTCAGACAATATTATCCACAGTTTTAGTTTGGTAAATTTTTATCCAATACCCAGACTTTGTTCGCATTGTTCTAACTGATTAAAAAATATGCTTAACAGTTTATCTAGTCCAGACTTACATTTCATTTAATTTTTCTCTCTTAAATTTCTCAATCTGTCAAAGTTCTTTAATTTTTTGAAAACCCAGGACACTTAGTCATGATAAATGTTACACTGTTTGCGTTTGGTGGGATGTTTTCTGTTTTTGATGTTAATCATGTTCCTACCCTTTCTCTCCTTTATTTCGGAAGGTTTAACTAGTGATGTGATGGACTGAATTGAACCATTTTGGCTAGAATATAACACAGATGAGTTTTGCTGTCCTCATGCCTCACTTCAGAAGATACAATGTGCTTGGTTTACCCAATATTAATGAGGAAATAATTGACTACTAAGTCAGAGTTTGATTCTCCTTCTCTATAGTAACAATTTTGGTTTTCCCCTTATCAAAGAGTAATCTATATATAAGTTCCATATAAAATTTTGCACTGTACAAATTCCCTGTGAAATATTCATATGACTTTTTAACATCAATTATAATGCATTCTTGAATTAATGAGTGAATTATGGTTTATGATTTACTTTTCTAATACTATTATTTATTATATAATTTTGGTTGGGACATTTCAACCAAATGTGTATAAATCTTTCATATGCCACGGTTATAACCTTACACAGGATTAATGTATAAGCTCCTCCTCAATTATCTATTTTTAAAGGAAGGACTTATTTGAATATCTTCCTCAAATATTAGAGTACAATTCTTTTTTCTTATTTGAACATAATTATGAACTTATGAATTTTAATTGATTCAATGCTTACAATACAATAGAATTGTTGTTTTTGATTTTCATGTAGTTACAAACTTATCCTTGACAATCCCTTCAAGTCGGCAGAATATGACTGATTATTTAAAGGTGCCTTCTTTTTTTGTAATACCTTGTCCTGGGCTCTCCTTGTTTTTTCCATGACCCAGGCCAGAATTCAACCATTTCTTCAGGCTCAGGTTCCTAATGCAAGCGAATATTAGAAGCTATAATTTGAGCCCTTGAAGTTATCATGGTTACTAAAGTAATATTTATTTTCAGTCCATTTCAATAAAATGGTTAAAAATCATGAATTTATATCAATAGTATCAATTTAATTTCATTTCACTTAACTTCATTGTACTTTTCAAAAATGTTTCTCTTTTTATAATATATATATTACAGAGTAGTGACTGCTAGCAAACCCAGTATGTCAATGGCTCTCAAAAACAAGTATTTACTTCTTGCCCACGTTATTAAAGGCTGCAGGTAGTCTGCAGCTCTGCATGGCTCTGGCCTGGCCCAGCTTTTCTCAAATTTTTTTCTTATTGCGGACCATGCACTGAAGGAACTGTCCTGTATTTAAGATGTGATCAAAGAATATCACATCACCAAGGCCCAAATCAAGGAGGCATGATAATGTGCTCCTCCTACAAGAAGATCAGACCAATCACATGACAAGGGGAGAAGAATAATGTATCATCGTATTATAATGAGGAACTGATAATTGGTAGCAGTAACTCCAATTTGCCCCAGTCTGCCTTCTTTGATACAAATATTTGGTTTCGTCTACTCACAATATAAATTGAAATCCTTCCCCAAGACTATCCAAAAATTTCATGCAAATCTGACATAAGGCTTGAATTCAGGATTTTATAATCGAAATTATGTTCTGATGCTGATGCAGCTTTTTTTTTAAAAAAAAAAATCTAGATTGGAAAAGACAGAATTCCTTACCAGAGATTCCCTTAGATATGTTAAAAATGGGCTACTGGGCTAGACCCTGTACTTCAGAGGAATGTGCTCTGAAATTGCTCTGGGTGCACCTTTCTACAAAAGACAAGAAGACCATGTGAATAAGGGGATGTGGTTCCATCTGAACGCCGTGAGCATGCAGGGCCTGCACACGGCCCTTCTGGCTTACCCCTTTGGGACTCTGCCACCCGCCAGCATGCCTCTGCCGAGGCCCCGAGGGTGGTCAAGAGGCAGTGGTGTCGGACAGAAGAACAGAATGTACACGGCTGGTTGGGATGTGCCTATGTGTGTACCCACGGGCCCTCCAGGTGCAGGACAGATCTAGAGTCAGACAAAAAAGGCATAAAGCAAGAGCAAAGGGAATTGTCCGGCATCAGCCCATGGGAAGGGATGTGCAGTGATGAACAATGCTGGATTTTGTCCACATTTTCTAGATCACTATGAAAAACAAATACATCCGTATAAATTTATGGCAAAAGGATAGACTGTATCCTGACAGTTATCTTAGTTTATAACATCTAAATTAGTCTACATATAATATTATGAAGCTGGATTTATTGTCTTTTCCTGTACAATTTAAAAGCAGACCTTGTCCCTCCACCCAACATACCATGCAAAACATGGACAGGATAACTGAAACAACCCTTGACATGCTAACAGATGAAAACCAAGAGGCACCTAGAAGTCACTGGTCTGCAGCAGGTCTGAGATTCCGCTGGAGAAATGTGGCAAGACTTGGCTCTTCGTTCCACTCTCAGTGATTCCAATACGCCCCACAGTACACCTGAACAGGTCATAGGAGAATGTGCTCTTCTTGACTTTCTCAAACAGCTTCCTGAATAGAACGCTGGGGGCCTGATGCATCTTATTTTTAGAATAGTCAGTTTTTTTTTTTTTGAGGTTATCATGTTTCTGTTGGGCCTTGTTCCTGACATTGTTTCTAAAAAAATGAGTACTATCTAAATTCATTCATTTTGTTTAAAAGTAATGATGTTGCCTAAACTTTATTTTATATCTGTTGCTTTTGATTCCATATTTTAGATGGCCTGTGAACTAAATCATAGTTGTGTTAAGTACCCACTGGATGATCTTGGGAAAGTTTTACTTACAAACATCCAAATAACTGATATTCATGAGTTATACTGTACCCTGACCTTAAATTAAGTGAATTATTTTGTAATCATGCAGATAAGCTTATTCATAGTCCAAATGTCTGTGTATAAAATATTTATTTTTTTATGTTATATAAAAATACAAAATACACATTAAATAATTACCTATATTTTCTAGAAATAACAATTTATTGCTTTAGTTATTTCTTCCATAATGAATATTTTGGTGCCTAGAATATGGTAAGGATTGTGCTACATTTGGGGTAAAAAAACTCATAACTTTAATTGATGATGTTTATTAATATTAAATAGCATTTAAATGACAAAAATGTGTGAATGATGCAGAACATTGCATAAGTTACTTAAAACTCATAGAATATAATTTAAATTAGGAGATGTTAATGGTATTTTCACTGCTATTAAAAACACATGGATATTTTTAATACTTAAATGGGAGCCAATTTATATTTTACTCTTTGAACTTACTATATGTAGTTATACTTGGAAATATAAACAGATTAGACCTCAGATTGAAAAAAAAAGGATATCAATTGTAGGGAGAAAATTTCCTGAAAATTCAATTTGGCTGTATTCTAACGCTTATTTCCAAAATGTATGGGAAAACCAGGAAGTATGCTGAAGTGAAAGTAATTTTCATTCTTAGATCTAAGCTTCAAGGAGCAGACTGACTATACAAAAGGAAAACATTGAGCAGAAAATTCTTCTTGAGAATTCTGTTGACTACAGTTTTTTGAGTTCACATTTATAAATATTTATCCACATCTTTTAATCGCTGCAGTTTCTGAAATTCTTGACTATTTTCTGTCATGGAAATTTATAGTTCATCCTTTACCTGTGTGTCTGTATAACTTTTGTGCTTTAAATAAAACAAGAGAGTTGGCAGTTTTTAGATACTCAGGCATAGTTATAATGGAAGAATAAATGGGACAATTTCTTTTTTTCTCTCTGTTATTGTTCATAAATCTCTAATGGAATGTTACTGTTCGGGCAGTAGTACCAATCAGTCACAGTGTTTTCAAAATATCATTGATAATGAGTGGGACAAATAGGCCATGCTGGACTTCCTAATTCCGTGAGCCAAAGTGATGTGTGAAGAAATAATGACAGTTTAAAAATTGTCAGCTTTGTTAAACCTTGTTTTGTTTACTTCTTAACATATTGAACGATATTTGCAAACACATTTACAGAATTCTTTCTCTCATGGATAGTCTTATAAATATGCTCCTTTTTATTAATAGCTATTTATTTAATGGATAAATGGCTAAAATATGTGTTCACATATTTAACCAATATGTACTGCATGCCTACCAAGGGCCAGGGCCAATGATGGGCAATAAAGCTTAAACTGGAAAGAGAAAGTGTAGTTACTAAGCTTTAAGAGTTTGTAAGCTTAGTATGATTATGGAGAAATAAGTACTAATTAAAATATAATGTTGAAGATGCTGTGTTTATTATGTATACAAATTGCTTTACACTTTGTAGGTATATGGGATTGGAATGCATTCAACTTGGTGAAGAAAACCAGTTACATCGGGAAGAAGAGGTCCTTGTTGCTGTTCATATGCACTTTTGTACAGTAGAATTCTTTTCACATGTATGTAGGACTAATGCAATGAAAATATTTGCTTAAAAATAAAAATTAACACAAAATATTAATATAATTTGGTTTGCCATGATATTAGAAGTGTGAAATCTTGTTGAATCACAAGCACTTCTGTCAGAGACATCTCAGAGGCAAAGCTATCCCTGTAAGATGAAACTATAAAACATGAGCCGGAGATAGGAAGTGACCAGAAAGGACGTGTATTTGTAGGAAGCTGGGGAGGAGAGTCAGAAAGGAGAGGGTTTCATTTAGAAAGAAGGCCTGCAGGGTGGGGCAGGAGGGAAAGCAGCAGTAAGTGAGCAAGAGAGACATGTACACTGTGCAACTGTGGGTTTGTAGCATTGTGTGGACAGTACCAACAAAGACAACTACAGGCCAGTGGCCCTCATGAATAGAGACGCAAGTGTTCTTAATGGAATAAGAATAGAAAATAGAATATTGCAAATAGAATTCAGCAATATATAACTATAGTAAACACAAGAGGCAACCTGTGGTTTACTTAAGAGTCTAAGGCTGGTTGAATATTTGACAATAAATCAACGTATTCTATCATGTGAAAAGGCCAAAGTAGGAAATTGCATGACCATATCAATTGATGCAGAAAATGCCTTTCAAAAATTCAACCTCATATTTATGATTAAAAAAACTCTCAGAAAAACAGGAAGAGAAGGATTTTACTGTGAACTTTGAAGCTACATATTTTCCTGCTGCCTGATCATCCCCACAGATTATGACAATCCTGCCCAGGCAACCTGGTGCCCCAGTGTGATCAGGGTGAGCTTTCCCACAGGTTTCCCTTTCATGACCTTTATACTCCCCAAGAGATCTCCCGGCACCTTTTCTTGCAGCCTGGCTGTCTGTCTCTGCTCCCACCTGCTCTGCTGAGCCTGCTCCCTTGACGCCTCACCTGTGTAGCCCCCTCTCTGTCTCTCTAGGACCTATGAGTGTAATAAGCTTTTTTCCCCTTTGCCTCTCCTGTGTCTCCTCTTGTGGCTACACCTGACTCACCGTCACTTAACAGGAAACAAGGATATTTTCTCAACTTGTTAAGAGGTGCCTAAAAAGCAATCTATAGTTAACATTATACTTAATGGTAAGAGACTGAATCTTTGCCCTGAGATTGGAAACAATACAACAATTTATTGTTAGATTTACTTTGAAGTACTCCTTGCTTGCTAAGTGTACATGATATTGCTTTTTAATTCCACTTTCTAGGTGTTCATTGCCAACATATATTAATAGAAATATAATTGATTTTCTTATGCTTCTCTTGTACTCTGCGAAGTTTCTGATCTCACATGTTGGGTTTATTCTAATAAACAGATAGGGCCTATTTGTTTATTAGAGTAAACCAAAAGCTGATCCTTCTGCTTCTCAAATTTATCTTTTATAGAGCATGTGTCATGGATTTTCAACTTTAGGTTACAAAACAAAAGGTGGTAGCTTAGCTCAGGTAGCTGATGAAAAGCCATGATAAATGACCCAAATGACTTTTGCAAAATTCACTTGCAACCCAGTTACTTTTGATAAGATAGATGGCAACAGGCCGAGCATTAGGGGAAAAAAAATCAAATCCATGCTTTTGAGGAAAAGTGAATGTATGAAACGAATAGCAAAACAATTTTAATA
The DNA here is from genome assembly GCF_020740605.2 of Lemur catta. Lineage (NCBI taxonomy): Eukaryota > Metazoa > Chordata > Mammalia > Primates > Lemuridae > Lemur > Lemur catta. The sequence continues at coordinate 50,914,727 of NC_059143.1, forward strand.
TTCCATAATGGAAAACAATTTAAAAACCAAATTTAGTCAAATTTTCATATTATAAACATATCTATATAACAATGCTAATGAAGGACTTAAGTTGAAATTTTCAAATAGATCTTTTACTTTGTATCTGATTTTATTAACTTTATGAGAATTTGTCATTATTTTTGATTGTTTTGCTGGAGATTGGGTATGCAGAGCTCCTTATGCTGTAGTACTGGAAGGGCAACTTCCTGACATGTATTATCTAAAACATTATTTTAATGTCTATATCACAACTATATGGCACCATAATAACTTTTAGAATCACTCATAGAACTAAATAAAAAGAAAGTTATATAAATAATAATTTTCATAACAAAAAGATCCTTTGAAAAATAGAATTATTAGTCAAAGGAGTCAATTTAGCTCTGGAAAAGTTGCAAATGAAGCCATGTACCTTTATCAACACCTGTACAAAGTTGGACATAATAGTAAAAACATTTAGAAAAAAATGGTTCTATTTAGAAAGAAATTTCAAAATACATATTAGGGAGTATGGTGACATTTGACATGTTCTGCAAAGGGATTTCTAATTCCTTGTTGATAATATTATTCTACTTGGTTGCCAGTGTTTACTAAATCTATTTTTGTGTGTGTGTGTGTGTGTGTGTGTGTGTGTGTGCATCACATTTTGTAGAATTTGCTATTGTAAAAATTGGTGTTTATACCTTCATTTGTTAAGGGGACCCTGACTCCATTTTACTTAAGGCACTATGAGATTGTGAAATTTCTCCTGATAATTAGGTGACACATCCTAGCTATTATGTTGATTCAAAGCAAATTTCTGTTCTCCAGAATTTTCATTTTTGTTTTGTTTTTTTCCTTGTTTCATGTTTATTTTTTGTGTTTGCTGTTCTACTCTTACAAATATCCAGTAACACTTTAATAGGTTGTTGATTAATTTTAACTGCAGGAATAGTGTGGTCAAATAGTCTCCAAAAATCTATGCAAGTTAGGTCTAAATATTCTGATAACAGCTCTGGCTCAGCTGGAGCTGGAGAGACTGCCACTTTGCCTCTCGAGGTTAAGTGCCACCATTTGCCATCTGCCACTCAGAAGATTCACCATTCATGATGAATTCAATAAGACCATCTTGATGGAGGCATATTCTGCTTTTCCCTGCCACTGCAGAGCCACCAATGTGAGAACGCAAGTACCACTCAACCAATATATTTCTCAAAGCCTTGGTGAAATGAGCATGTACTGGACCTTTTAGGGAGAAAGATTCAATTTACCTGCCCTCCTTTCATTGGTGTGCCTGTCCTCTAAGGTTTTGGATACTTTCTTCCACAGCAAATCAAGGAAATCCTGGCATCTCAATGTACACAACAATTTTGTCCAAGTGTCAGTCAACTAACTGGCAAATTGTTAGTGCTCTCTCAGCAGCTCATGCTCACACATTGATTCCAGAATTTCTGGCTAATGTACTCACCTAAAAGATTAGCCTAACTCAATATAACATTCCTCCCCAACTATTTCCTTGAATCTCCTTCTCTGTATGGTTGAGGATTAAAGTTTGTCAATAAGAGAAACCCATCTGAGGTTTGGAAAATAGAAGTGAAACAGAAACATTATTTTTTTCCAAACAGGATGGAGGTGGTAGGACACAGTTGGTTTTCACATCTATTTATAAGCTCCCACTTTGCAGTTATGACAGACGCAAACAACTTAACAATTAGAGGCTTTCTTTCCCACTTAAGAGCTGCAAGATAGCATCAAACTGATGTTTTCTTCAATCTCTCTGTAGATCTTCACTTTCCCAGATTCTCCAGCTTTCATCAAGACATTGCTTTTTTTTTTTTTTTGAGACAGAGTCTCGCTCTGTTGCCCGGCTAGAGTGAGTGCCGTGGCATCAGCCTAGCTCACAGCAACCTCAAACTCCTGGGCTTAAGCGATCCTACTGCCTTAGCCTCCCCAGTAGCTGGGACTACAGGCATGCGCCACCATGCCCGGCTAATTTTTTCTATATATATTTTTAGTTGGCCAGATAATTTCTTTCTATTTTTTTTAGTAGAGACGGGGTCTCGCTCTTGCTCAGGCTGGTCTCAAACTCCTGAGCTAAAACAATCCGCCCGCCTTGGCTTCCCAGAGTGCTAGGATTACAGGCGTGAGCCACCGTGCCCGGCCTGAAGACATTGCTTTTTATACAAACTCTTTACTCCTACAATAATTACAGAGAATGTATTTCATGATCAAACCACCATGAGGAAATACAAAAGCAAACTATAGAGTGTACTCATTCTCCCTTTCTCTTCCCATTCTCTATTAAATGAATAGAATTATGTCCCAGGATTTCATTATTGGTTAGATTTTAATTGCGCTAAATTTGGCTTTTGCTTTCTTTAGTTTCACTTTTAATAATCATATATATTGATTTGTTGATATTAATAACTGGATATTAATGCGCAGCTCATTGCATCAGAAAATATCAAAGCAACTAACTTGTTTCTTCTTAATTATGTCAGGCAATAAAAGCTCAAAGGTGAGGGAGACAGACGGTGTCTCTAGACATACAATCTCTGGAAAAGGGAGATTTTATTCAACTTTTTCAATAAACATAAAAATAATTATTGTAGCAAATGCTACGACTTAGAAGTAAAGAGAAATGTCTTAGCCTATAGCAGGGTGATATGACTTGGTTCATAGGATCAAAATGCTTCCCTGACAAAGCAATTTTTGAGTTGAGTCCTCAAAGATATATAAGAGTTCACTGGGCTTATGGGGGATGCTGTTCCAGGCAAAGGGAACTATGGTTGCAAAATTCTTAGAGATAGAAGGACCATGTTACTTTCAAGTAATGAAAAGAGGATACTGAGTCATGAACTGAGCAAGACCAAAGTTACAGGGATTTTTAACGCACTTAGGAAGACAGGGGCCAGATCATGTAAAGCCTTATACTAATTTTGAGTTTTATTCTAAGAACAATGAAAATCAGGAGAGTGACCTGGCCATATTTGTATTTTCCAAAGATTATTCTGGTTGCTGTGTAGACACTGGCTGTAAGGAGGGAAGCAAAGCTGATTGAGGTTAAGGTGGTAAGGAGGGATTTTCCCTATTTCCGGTGAGATAATGGTATCTTGTTCTACAGTTTTGTTGTAAAGGTGAGACATTAAAGATATAAAATTATTAAGACTTAGTGGTGAATTTAACATGAAAAATTACAGTGTCATACTTATCTTTGGCCTCTGGCTTTCTCTGCCGTAAGATTAGGGATATGATTGATGGAAACAGGAAATACAGGAAGACGAGTAACTAGTGTTCCTTTGGAAAATCTACATAGTTGGGTCTCTGAGTCTGCATCCCAAAGGAAGATGTTATCTAGAGATATAAAGCTGTAAAGCATCAACAAATATTTGGTAATTGAATTAGGGCTATAGATGAAATAGCACAGAAAAATATTATGGAATGAGAAAGAAGAGAAGCCTGGATCTAAGATTCAGGGAGGTTAGCAACAAGAAATTCTGAGATATTTTAGACAAAAAATAAAAAAAAAAAGAAAAAGAAAAGAAAGAGTATAATCCTATGGAAGGAGAGCATATAGAAAATCCTTTCAAAATATAGATGAGGTGATAAATGGTAATGAGGTAATTGCTAGATATACACACATGCACACATATACATACATGTATATGTACATAGTGTGTGCCTGGTGTGTACAAAATCCACCTTTTACTTACTACAATGACATTTTTTTTAAATCCTCTTTGTCCTTTATGAACCACTGGAGAATGATACTGTAAGTCACTTTCTGGCCCATATGAAGAATAATATAAAAGTTCATAAAAACAGTGTCATTGGTTGGGAATTGGTCAAACATTTAGGAAGGTGGCTAATGTGTCCTAAAGTTCCCTGCCTCTCGCTCTCTTATTGCCTTGCCTTTTAACTCATTTGGCACACTCTACCCAGGTGCCTTATGCGCCTACCAATTCTTGTGACAAATAAGAGGAAAAGGGGAAAAATTTGCTCTGCCAGATAGTAAGATATATTGCACAACCATAGCAATAAAAAAGAGTAGTATTGGCATGAGTACAGACAAATAGATAAAACGGACTGAGTAGAACTCAGGGAGGAACACATAAATAGCTGAAAATTTAATATAAAATACATTTAGTATAAATCAATGGGGAAAATGCACAGTGTTCAGTGGGGAAGCATGGAAATGATTCTCTACCTAAAATCAGATATGTGGATGGATTCTAAACATGCTTTAGACCAACCTGTAAAAGATAATATCATAACTTTAATAGAAAAAAATAAGAAAATATTTTTGTGAGCTAAGTGGGAGAAATAGCATTTTAAACAAAACTGTAAAATCACAAAGCATATGGCAAAAATTTATGATTATGATTAAAGGAAAGTCATAATTTTACATTGAACAAAGGATATAGAGCAGTATAAAAGATGACCGCACAAAAAAGACTATATGCAACCTTTTGGCAAGAACAAATACAAACAAAAATATATGCATTAAATATTAAGCATATTAGATTTTTAAAAATGAGTAAAGTGATCTTTCAGCCTATTTCTGATTTTGCAAATATTATTCACAAAAAATCATCCCAGTTTGGGCAATTAATTATATGATTCACTATTTATGGCTGAAGAAAGGGGAATAAATTGGAGTATGAGGATAGTATTTTTTAAGAAATAGTGCTATGCTGGAAAATGTTTAATAAACTCTCTGAAAAAATAGACACACACACACATATATATGTTTATTATACATTTTACTGATATAAAGAACGAGTAGTACACAATTCAATAAAATAATAAAATATATAGTATTCTTTCTTGTAAATTTCACATATCCAATGACTCTCACAATTTACTTTGGTTGATTTCATCCAAGTCCTTGTATTCCTAGCCAGACTATGCTTGCAATTCAACCATGATTTGACAAGTAAAGTTGCATCCCACTTAATGAACCGTTTTTCAAAAAATTGTCACTAAATCTGATATAGAATCTACTGTTAAACTATTCCTCCTCCTCATGCAAATTTTATTCATGAAACTGAAAGAGCCTTCAGCTCTGGCTCTGGATTTGTCCGTCTTACTTTTTCACTCTCAACATGGGTAAATTTTTGGCTAACTTGGTTAATAATTTCAAATACTGGAAGAGTATTTTATCATTTTTGTGTGCTATTCATAATGCAACATTACAGACACATTGCCTGTTTTTTATCCTGCATTCCTGATGCTTTCTCCATCACTTTAAATTTAAACAATAAATAAAAATTAAATCAAGCCCTAATTTGTACCATTTACCAATTCCCATGGCATTAATAATATTCCTACCATGGATAATTTCAAGCAGTTAACATGACAGTGCTGAGGAAGGAAGTGAGAAAAGATACACAGGTGCACGCCCTTATATAGTTGTTTCCACCATACAGATGCCATAGGTGTGAATAAACTCAAAAGCATAGAACATAATAAAATGTAATGAAATAATTATGATGTAATGATTTAAATATGTTACAATGTTTTAACATAATATTTTAATTGTAAATGTGTATATTTTAATTTTTAATAATGGATGTGTGTAACAATCATCTCACAAAATTCCTGAAGATTTAACATTTGTTTCTTGTGAGACCATTTGAGCCACCTCTAGAACATGGATAATTACAAATATACACATAAAATTATCCTTGGACTCTCTCTGAATTTCTTCTGTTTATTGTATATATTTATGGAGTGCAATGGGATGTTTTGATATACATATACATTGTTTAATAATAAATCAAGATAATTAACATATCCCCTCAAGTGTTTATCATTTCTATGTGGTGAGAACATTTAAAATCTACTCTCTTAGCAATTTTCAAGTGTATAATACATTACTAACTATGGTCACCATGCTGTACAATAGATCCTATGTTCATTGCAGCATTATTCACAATTGCCAAGATGTGGAATCAACAGACAAAGAAAATGTGGTATACACAATGGAATACTATTCAGCACTAAAAAAGAAGGAAATCTTGTCATTTGTGACGACATGATGAACCTGGAGGACATCATGTTAAGTGAATAAGCCAGGTACAGAAAGACTTATGCTGTATGATTTCGCTTAAGTGGGGAATCTAAAATGTTGACATCATAGAAATAGAGAGTAGAATGGTGGTTCCCAGGAACTTGGGCAAGTGTGAGAGAAACCAGAAGAAGTTGGTCAAAGGGTACACAGTTTTTAGCTGACAGGAGGAATTAGTTTTGTCACTGAATTTCTAATTCAGCATAGTGAGGCCTGAAAAAACTTGTTTCCTTCATCCCACCAAAGCTCACACTTTTTCAATATCTCAAAATCTCAGCAGAAAAGCAATCATATTACACTTAGTCACAGGACTAACTTAGTAATATTTTTGTATTCTATTCCTGAATATGTCCTTGCTGGATCTGCAAACATGAGCAAGTTCTCTCTTTTCTTCCAGACATCCCTGGTTCCTCCCGACAGAGGTCTGGCCCTATGACTGCATCACCTTGCACACCAGTGGTTTCTAGCTGGGCTCACTGACAGAAGATGGAAGAGCAGGAAGAGCATGGAGATGGGAATTTTCTTCTCCAATCCCATCTCTGTTTTCATGTTTGTTTTGTTTTCTGACAGTGGCTATCTCTCTCCGTGATAACTCTACAGGGTAGCACTTCCTTTATGAGTGCAGAATTCACAGGACCCCAATAAAACTATTGTTTTCTCTTTACCCACTCCCAACTATGATAATAATATCTTATCATTGTTTTTAATCTCTGGGTTCCTTGGCATCCCATTTAGGTTCCCTCACCCTGACGACATATTTATAAAAACTATGTTAAAAACTTCTGAGCCATTGGTACAGGACTGTGCTTCTTGCCAGGACAGTGACTGATCCATGTATAAAATGAGAGGGTTAGACTAGGTAATTCAAAAGGTCCTTTCTATTCACATAATTACAAAATCTAGAAAATATTGAGGCTAATTTTCCAGAAAGCATTTTTATTAATAATGCTTTTAAAATGTTTAAATAACGAATACCTATGCAAGCAAAGCAGAACTAGGGAAAAGATGTTTAACCAAAGATAGGTCAGATTTCAAAAATATTCAATGAAATGAAGGAAACAAATAAATGTTAAAATTATGAAAATAAGCAAAGTAATAAATAAAAGAATAATTAGATAATCTAAGGGAATTGGTCATTGATTTTATATAATACTCCAATAAGGATGATTGAAGCATATTGTCTTTTTTTCTCATATACATGTTTTTCCTTCATCTCTATATCACAGTTTGTCTACCTTTCCACTATTAATGCCTATACCCATTAGATGCCAGTTGCATCTCCCCAGTTACGACAACCAAAAATGTTTCCAAATATTGTTAAATATCCTTGAGGGGGCAAAACTGCCCTTTATTAATAATGACTGATTATGTGATTACATGCACACATGCCCACATATACACACATAGATAGAGCTAGATAGCTAGAAAGCTAGATAAATAGATACAGATAGATGCCATAGGAGACCTCAAAAATAATTTCATTAGAATCCTGTGTTCAATATTATTCTCTGTTTTTATTATTTTGTATATTAATATATACTCTAACACAATTGGAAATGTTCATATACAATCATCCACTGGTATCCATGGGAGATTGGTTCTGGGACCCTCTTGGATACTAAAATCCACTGCTAACTCAAATCCCTTGCATAAAATGCTGTGGTGTTTGAATATAACCTGCACACGTCCTTCCTTATACTTTAAATCATCTCTCGATGACATATAGTACCTAACACAATATAAATGCTATGTAAACAGTTGTTATACTGCATTGTTTAGAGAATAATAACAAGAAAAAAAAGTCTGTATGTGTTCAGTACAGACACAATTTTTTCCAAAGTATTTTCAATCCACGGTTGAATTCATGGACACAAAATCTTTGGATATGGAGGGTTGTACACACACATGCACACACACATACACACACATATATGTATATATACACACCTGCATATATCCAAGACAATTGTTTGAAAACTTTGCACTTTTTTTCCATAATATATAATTAGGTTAACCAAGTGGTTCTCTAGACCGTAAACCTCTCTGGGATAGATATAATGCGTTACTTAACTTTGTGTTCCCAGTACCTAGCATAGTCCTTTGCATATTATAGAAAAGTTTTTTATTGACCTGAAATAAATTTTAGTGTAGTATGAGTGAGATCACTTTAAAGGCTGGGTAGGGTGAAGTTTCTATTCTATTTTCCAGGCAACTTAGAATCATTTAAATTTTTTGAGCCAAGGGCTAATATGATCATATCTCTATTTAAGGAAAAATAATGCTACTGGTGATGTGTGGTGTGGGAAAGAACTAAACTCCCATGAAGTCTGACACACAAGGCCACAGTTAATGTCCTTTATTAGCTGACCATTTGATTGTTGTTGGGAAGACCCTGGATCTTACTTATCTCGTCAATGAAGGAAGCTCTTCCTAAGGTAATTTTAAATTTATGATTCTAAGACTTTTAGTCATGGTACAATTTTGTTATAATTTTGGCAGAAAGTACTGTGGAAGTGCTAAGGTGTGATGTAGAGAAGTGACAGTGGGAGGGGACAGAACTGAAATGAATGTAATGTGCAATGTGGAGACAAAGTCTGCCTTATCTTCCCACCACAGTTAGCGATGGTTTCCTTTTCCTTCTGTGCCGTTACCTTCTGTTCTCCATGCTAATAGTGACTTATCTCTGAGAGTAGATACACAAGTAGAGATGCTGACAAAAACAAAAAATTAAGAAACAAGCACACTGCACTGATGTGCTGTGGGCTGTTCCGCCACCACCCAGAGTAAGAGGAGCAAGCGGGCGCAGCAGCACTTAGGTCACACTCTCAGGAATGTCACTTTTAAAATGTGAGAGAGAAATAAAAAGCAACCAAGGTCCTACATCCTGCTGCATCATCTTCAATGCAAGATGATCATTTGCATAGTCATTTTCTGCAACCCTTTCCAAAATTAAAGTGCCATTGTTGGTGAAAGTTCTATTTCAATCAACATTTCATGTATCTACTCTGTAGCTGATTCATATCACACCTGTGTGCACACTTTGCTCTTAATCTTGTCCTATCCTTGAGTAGACTCTGATCATCAGCATAATGGGGGAGCCAATTGCACATTAAACTAAATATTTCTCAATACTGTAGAGATATTTTATACTAAATTATTTCTGTCTATGCTCTGACATACTTACAATATATTGTGACAAATTTAATGGACTAAAATTTCTTACCAATGCCACGAGCACTTATATTCCTTTCCCATTTCCAACTATTGCCTCTCTCACCCAGCAAAAATCATTACTACTTGGAGAATTCCCCTGCCACTGCCATAAAACTATCCAAGGCAGTCCAAACATGATGCATAGAAAGTATGATGTGCAATTTATTTGTATATGTAAATATATATAACATGTATTTTTTATCTTGACCAAATTTTGAGAGAAATGACAAAATAATGTATCATTTTGATGTAAATATGAACTGCAAATAAATATAGAGGTTTTTCTTGCTTTATCAGGTTTATGGTTTTTACAAAAAGCTTATGCTTATATTCATTGTAAAAAATTAAAAATTTAATGAAATGATAAAATCCAACTCTCCAGGTTAAACGCTATTAATAGACACGACTGTGTCTTTTCAGACTTTTTGTAATGCACATACATTTTACAAAAATAGACTCATAGTAAACCACAGTTATGTAAATTGGTTTTTAAAAATGCAACTATATAACATGGTCAACTTTTCATTCCAGGTATAGAGATCTAGGCCATTATTTTTAATAGCTTTCTTAAATATTCCATAGTATGATTTCTTTTCACTTTTAACATATGGGGGAAAAAAACCAAAAAAAATGGTTATAAACTATTTTAAATATTCTTTACTATATGCCTGTATTTCTTAAAACACCTTAAGTCAAAGTTGATTGGAGGCTTTGTTTCAAGAGATTCTTTTTTGATGAATAGCACCCGCATAGCACAGAAGAAAGGTGTTTCCACTGAAATGGTAACTGTCTCACAGTTGATGAATGGATCTGAAACTCTGAGAGTCCCTGTGAGAATGGTATAACCTCAAAGATGGTAGCCATTATTCTTTCCTTTTGTGACTTTTTTCTTTCGTCTTATTAAAAAATTTGAAAAGTACCCATTTATAAAAATATTACTTTAAACAGACTATCTTAAACAATATTTAGATAAATATAGCATAGGCCATTTTTAAATTTGTATCAATAAACATATGTAATTTACATGAAAGTCAAGAATAAAAATTAAAAAGTCCTATGTAATAATTTGTTTCTCTTTTTTATAGTCCATAAGTGTCTTATTTATATTTCATAATATGATAACAGGATCAACAGAATTTCCAATATAGCTAAAGACCATTTATCTTTTCTAATTTCTACCCCTGATATAGTAACAGAAGTAATCATATTCTTTTGACTGCTGGGCGTTTTACCATTCCTCTGTTTTAAGGAGATTTAAACAGCTGCTGTTTTGTATTGAACTATGTCACTTTTGATTTCCTTGTACTCTTTTTAAATTCAATTCTTTGTGTTGGAAAATATTACAAAAAAATATATGTATTACTTGGGTCAAAAGGCCTTGCTAAACTACATTCATATGAGTAACAATTTGTGACTATCACATATCTAATTGCCAAGACAATTGCTATGACAGCTCATAAATAAAACACAAGCAGAAAAATAAAACACAAACAAAAATTTAAAACACCTGACATCCTGTGCATGAGCACTCTGGGTAACTCTGGTGGAGGTGTGGAAGCTAAAATAGATTCACAGAAATACAGCAGGAAAAAAAATCCCCAAATTTGGCTTCTGAAAATTTATTTGTTTAAATTGTAGTCATACTATGTCTACTAAAACTAGTCCCATTGCTACTGCAAGAAGAGAGAAGTTTTTAGCCAGAGAAAGGCAATGTCAACACCTAAAACCTAGAGACAATTTAATATCCAGATGAATATAGTTTTGAGGCAGGAAAAAAAAACTTTCATTGTGAGATTTCAATAAGTATTTTGACAATGTGCACAGATTTTACAACGTGGCTACATAAGGGAATTTTGAAAGAGAAGGGTGGAAGTAGCAAGTAATAATGTTATAGTAGTATATAACAGTAAGAGTAGTAGTAGTTACACGGGTAGTATAGTATTAGAAGTGGTAGTAATGTTGGTGATTTTTTTAAATGAAAAGATGGGAAGGAAGAGGTATGCATTATTGTTCAGCTACACTGAAGGTTACTGAGGTCCAAGTTGCATCTGATATTGAGTGGTTGACAATACAGCTGGTTCTATTAAGAACCTTGAGTGGTTTTGTTCTTTTACTGTGGGGAGTTTCAGGGAGTTGAAATTATCTATGAGTGAACCAGCGTGAGTTAGCTCCAAAATTGCTGGGGACCTCAGCAACCACTCTTTGTGAAGATGCTTTTGTGAGGGAAGTGAGCTGACTTGTATCCCCTTGTCTCCTCTTCCCTAGCGCTGTAGAAAGCAGAACCTATAATGATTATTTCAATCAACTTCCCACTCCACACTGCCTCCACCTAACGCATACCCCCCTACATGCCTTAAGAGATCCAAGGCCTGGATTACTAAGTGATGCTGAAACCAAGAATGGGATTAGGAGGGACAAGTACTTAAAGGAGAAAGAGGAGGAAGGACTTGGTGAAAGAGGCTGAGTTCATCTACATCACTCGAGTGGAAAAGTGGAAAACTAACAGGCTGAAAAACTTGGATAAGGAAGGGTAGCTTGTTACAATGTTTTGGCAAGTCAAAGGCTAAGGAAACTCTGGAATAAAGAATTTGAAGGGAGAGAAAATAGGACACACTTGTTAATGAGATTAATGATTTGTGTGCCATTTACTGTCCCTCTATAAATTAGAATCAAGAGCACCAGCAATTCTAAATTAATTTTGTCTTATTGAAATGTGCTTTTAAAAAATGGCCCGGCTCTTATAATAAACCACATGGACTGAGAATTCAATAAAGTCATCTTCTTAAACAATTATACTAATGTGCTAGAAATGTTCTCAGCATGGAGATTTCTTCCTATGCAAACTTGTGTACTCTACATATGTTGTGGGAGGCTGAGAATTCATGTCAGATTTAATTATAGAAGGGAAGGGGATTTCACTGTCTCTAACAGTTAAAACTATTTAAATGAATTAAAATACAGGCAAAGTAATTTGTTTTCACAGGGAATCTGCATATGAATTTCTTTAAGATCTCTTATGAAGATTAGGAAGTGAAAGAGCACACACTGTTGCACTTCGTCTAACTGCTGGGGAGAGACTCCTAAGCAAGGCCCTAACCAGCAACCAGGTAAGAAGAAAATGCCAAAATATTCATGATTGGAAAAGGAAAGACTATTGGAAATTTCCTAGCTTTTGAAGATACAGACGGGTTAGTTGAAAGATGGAGAGAAGGCTGGCAGGGTAAAGGGAGGGAGTCTGGCGTCAGCGGGCTTTAAGATGTATATGAGACAGTTTGGCGAAAACACTAAAGAAAATAATGAATGGCTTCTGTGGAGTGATCTTTTACGCGGCATTGGGAAGTATGGAGACAAAGACACTTGTAGATCTGATTCAGTAAAAATCCACCAGTAATCGAGATGATTGGAGGGATAAAAGTAAAGAAAATAGAGGAAAAGGAAATGAGAAAAGTGAAGGAAGAAACAGTAGCATCCCTGACACACATACACAGAACAGAGGATATTCAATTAATTGCAGCTATGATCTTTTTGGTGTGTTTTGTAGATTTGTTTGTTTATTTATTTGAGTGAGAAGAAATGGAGGACCTGAGATATTCCAGGCAGAGCCCCAGTGGAATTGCAGGCCACACACTGAGAAAACCCAGGAAAATAAGGATCCCACATCTTCAATTATTCCAAGCAGTGCCAGTGCAGGCAAGTCTAGGAACAAGAAAAGGAAGGGGGATTTGAGCCTTATCCATTTGTCTCTAAGATAATAAATCATGTTTCTCACTGGATTTATTAATAGAATCTGTGTGTATTGGTTTTTATTACTGCCTTAATAAATTACCACACACTTGGTGGCTTAAAAATACAAATTTTTTATCTATAGTTACATACATCAGAAGTCTAGCATGGGTCTGTGTGGGCTAAAATTGAAATGTTGCTAGGACTGTGCACTCCATTCCGGAGTCTCTATGGGAGACTCTTTTCCAGCCTCTAGAGGCCTCACCAGTCCTTGGCTCATGGCTCCGTTCCTCCATGTGAAGCCAGTAATGCTGTTTCCCTGACCATTCTTTCATGGTAACCATTCCCCTCACCTGACCTAGGATGGGACAGGTTCTTTTAATGACTCATGTGATTAAATTGGGCCCATGTATACAATTCAGGCTAATGTGGTCACGCCACAATACTTTAATCACATAATATGAGGTGACATATTCAGTTTCCTGGGATTACGACATGGTCCTCTTAGGAGAGGGGGCATTATTTTGCCTACTACACTTTGTGAAAAGATTTTTTTTCCCTACTAGTTAAATGAATGAAGAGAAAAAGATATTATTACATACTACTCTTAATATTAGGACCTTAAAAGTATCCTAGTGCATGAAAGGCTTTACATGTATTAAATCAGTCTAATTGTATAAACAAACAAGCAAGCAAACTCAGAATCAGAGAATATAATTAGAGGATCAAGAGTTAATGGCCTCTCTAGTCACAAATATTTATTTCATTCACAATTAGGGTGAACTGATTTCTTCTCTGAAATTCTTAGATATGCAATACAGAAATAGAAATCAGTTGTGAATTTTCTTTCCACAAATTACATAAACTATTGATCCTTCTTAGATTGAGTAAATTTCTAGGTGAGCAGCCACCATATTCATCGTGTTCATTCTTTGAATATTGGCCAGACAATTATGCCTCAGATTAGAAATGAAAACTAAAACCATCTCTTTATTCTATCCATGTCCACAACTAAGGGTATTTAGATATACAGAATGAATATTTTTTGTCAGCCTAGCATGTTTGTCTTTATTTTCATGTAAAAAGTATATAAGGACTACTACATTTATTTATTTGTTCATTTTTTGCATTTTACCAATCTAATTTAATTTTTTAACTTCAAAGTATTAAAAGGGTACAAACTTTTTTGTTACATGGATAGCTTTTGTAATGCTTGAGTCAGGGCTATAAATCTGCCCATCCCCGAATACAGTTTACTGTACCCATTATGTAGGTTTTTGCCCATCCCTCTTCCCTCCCTTGATTTCTAATGACTTTTATTTCCCTCTGTGCACCTGTGTGCCCCTTGGTTAGTTCCAATTTATCAGAGAGTACATGCAGTGTTTGTTTTTTCATTCTTGAGATACTTCACTTAAGAGAACGGTCTCCAGTTGCACCCCACTTATAGCAAAAGGCATCAATTCATCCTTTTTCGTGGCTGAGTAGTATTTCATGGTATACATATACCACATTTTGTTAATCTACTCATGAATTGATGGGCACTTAGGTTGATTCCACATCTTTGCAATGGTTTATTGTGCTGCAATAAACATTCAAGTACAGGTGTCTTTTTAAGAAAATGAATTCTTTTTCTTTGGGTAGATACCCAGTGGTGGGATTGTTGGATTGAATGGTAGGTCTACTATATCTAAAAAGTTCAATGGGGCACTGAGAATTTGAAAAACTCAGTATCTGGGCAAAAGTATCAATGTTGCACAGTATACAGATTTCTTTGAGATAGACAAATGTGATAAAAATTTGTCTATGTGACAAAATCCCTATTGTAAAAAAAATCTGTGGCTCTTGACTGCATTAGCAAAATTCATCATTTGGGGTACAAAATATAATAGTTTTCTAATCGTTATTTTATCTAAAAATAAAGATAAACCAACCATGCTTCCAAGAAATTATATCATTGTCTATATTTAAACATCCTGGTTAGTGGATATAGACAGAGTAAAGAGATGGTTTTAGTTTTAAATTGTACTCAGGCTTAATAAAAACACTAAATTGAAAGATGTTAATAAGATTGAGGTCCTAATTTCCCATTTAGGTTAATAGGAACTTGCATATGAGTATAGGTGTGCATGTGATTCTGGCAAAATAGATTGATTAAATTGATTGAACAACAATAATAAAAATATTTATTTTCCTCCTCATTAGACATTAGAAGATATGTACTTTGGCAAATGCTCATCACCAAATCTATAGTTTCAATAACAATTTTTGTTGCTTCATTGTTATAACAGTTCTATAAAATAGGAAGATGGTTTATATGTATAATAACTTAAGATATGTACTGAGGAAATTTGTCAGGTATTTGTCTAGTTTTGTAGAAATAAAAAAGAACTCATCTTTATCCTGAGTTAAGAAGCAATGACCCCCACTGAGCTGTCAATGTAGAATGTACTACAACAATAGTACATTCTACTATTGATGTTCACATGTCTGCAAATGGAGCTCAACGTAACACTTGTCTAGAGCTGTGATGTTTTCCATCTCTTTGTGGAGTTGGGTGTATAAGTCCAGAACTTGAAAGGCTGAAAAGCTTTTTACTGCTTTTTGAGTACTTTGCTATAATTTTGACCTACCACCATTGTAGTCTCCATGGTCAGAAGAGCTAGATTTCACCTTATGTGATTGAGACAAGGGAATTAGCTTAAAAATATAGACATACAATTACATTTTGAGCACCCTGATATGCTAGTATTGTATATCCATCAGA
Organism: Lemur catta; assembly: GCF_020740605.2. Lineage (NCBI taxonomy): Eukaryota > Metazoa > Chordata > Mammalia > Primates > Lemuridae > Lemur > Lemur catta. Next base: position 50,930,497 of record NC_059143.1, read on the forward strand.
CTGTGACCTCCTTGAGGCAGGGATTATTTCTGATTTATTTATCTCTATAGTCCATTGGGTCTGTTGAATGAATGGACGCAACTAAGCATAAATATTCATTTGTAATATGTCTGTTGTACATTTAATTAGAGCAATATTTAAATAAATAAATATCCAGGTGAAATAAAAAGTGGTACTTGTCCTTCAACTTGTAAGTGTAAAAATCCCTGGTTTCTCCCATAGTGCTAATAATTTTGGACTATGAGACTAATTCTTAAATATCCTAGAAATTGTCCTGTGTGATTTCCTATACTCAGGAAAGTATCTTTGTGAATTTCCATACTTAGGAAACTATACCAATAAAAATGATAGAAAGCAACAATTTTTAATTAAATTTTAAGTCACTAGAGACTACGGATGTAAAAAAAAATCTGAGAAGTAAAGAAGGCATCAAGGGACAAAGAGAGATACTAGAATTTACTCATCACTACTATATTTCTTACATTATATTTCATAATGGATTTATATTTTTAATAGAAAATTTCAAAAAGGATAAATTTGCAATAATGAGGAGTAGTAGCTTATCCTTCACAATTTTGGGAATGTTATCATTGAATTTGCATTGTAAAATCTTTCACACATAATTATTCTATATATCTAAGTTAGTAAGTACATTCATTTTACAATTTCAGGTTTACAGGCAGAATCCACTGCTTATTTTCAGAAGATCATTGCAAAAGGAGTGATGCAGAAAATTAGCTTTGGAGATATTCAGTCTGAAAGGCAACATATCCATGTATGTGTGTGTGTGTGTGTGTGTGTGTGTGTATATATATATATATATATATATGTACACATATATATATAGCCAGGTATGTGGCTACAAGACATTTATTATTCTCCTTGAGTTTCAGTGTTCATATCTGTGGGAACAGATAAAATGATATATATGTGTCACATATGTGCTGATTAAACTAACTAAATGTACATGAAAATGCCCAGGAAATAGTCAACAAACCACTTAATTATTTTCAAAATTAAATATCACAATAACTATTACTTCTCTATAATTTTAGAAATAGATAATGGAATATTTCATATAATAGCTCACACTCACATACGTACAAATACATATTAATGGCATTAACCTTGAAATTAATTAAGGGTTTATATTATGCTGCATAATTTGTTAATGTTCGTCTGTTTTGTTTCAATGAATATCTGGGATTATCTGTTATGATTTTTCTTGAAACATTTTCTATTAGTAGTAAAACATTATAATAAACATAATTAATCATTGTGCTAGATTATATAGATGAGTTTAATATGCATATGTTAAATGTGAATTAATACACATTTTCCAATTATAAATGCAAAATAAATATGTGTATTTCTCCATTCTAGTGAGGTATTATGACTGGTTGAGTTTTTGCAATGAGTTTACTGTGGTTTAAGATATGCACTAGCATGTTATTTTATTCTTTTTCTCTCTTCTGTTCTTTCCTTTTCCCAGTGAAACACTGAATTCTAAATGACCATCTGTTTAAAGTGCTTGTGTTGTAAAAAGAACTGATTTATTTACAAGGCACATCTTGGCAAACATTCTTAGATCTCACCTAAAGTCTCAGGAAAACCAGAAACTCTTTCATCATTCATAGGATCAAATGAAAGTACTTCACATCACTTTGTGTCACCTACACAGAGCACATAAAATATTTAAACTACAGTATATGATAGAGCCTAAAACCCTGGTTTGTCAAATTCTTTTGGCACTTACCCAATCATTTGGCTAAAACAAAAATTTAGAACAGCACCTCCTGTCTATCTTTGTGTCTAAAATCAATGTTAATTAAAGAAATTGCATTATATAGCACACGGACAAACACAGACATGCAGACTCACAGGCACATATATGGCTAATAGGAAATCCCATAAAGAATTTGCTAAATTCAATTCTGGGAAAGAAAGTTTTTTAAAGGAAAAAAATAATACACTGATTTTAAGCTGATAAAGGATCTTTTGAAACTATTATGCCATTATCAGATATTTGGACTCAGATAAAAAGGAAATCTAGAGCAATGGTCAGTTTGTGTATTTGGCTCATTTTCATGCTGTTTGCAGATGTGGCACCCTTACTTTTCTTACAACAAAACACACGCCATCAAAATGTACATATATTTTGATTTAAAATACATACTGTTTTATGGTAGTTCTGAAACATACAATGATAATATCAGTATTGTCAAACATCCAACTATGAAAGCCAAAATAGATTAGCTAATAGATTAGCTTTTGTTTCCTTTCTCATCTAAAAGCTTTGGGGGAGAGGAACCAAAAAGAAGGCAGTTATGGTGTGATGTCAAGAGCCAGAGAGAGAAATTATAGGAGGGTGAGGATGGGGTGCTGAGGTGCACCAGTAGCGGGTTCAAGTAACGTTTACAAGATTACATATGCAACAATATAAGGACACATCAATCAACCAAGAGTTGGCAGCACTAACTAAGTATTGATCCAAAATGAATGATTAACAATGCATGTGTTATCACACATACCCTATCTGAGAAATAAAAGACTGCCTGGGTCACAAGTGTTTTTTCCATTAGGGGAAAAAAAAAAAGGGTAGAATGAAAAAGGAGGAAGTGACATTTCTATATTCTTTTCTTAATTTACAGCACCCAATAAACAGCTCAATAAAATATATGCATATACCCATAAACACACACACACACATATATATATATACACACACATACACATACATTAGCATCTGTTGTTTAAAAAAAAAAATCTTAAATCCATTGAATTAAATCTCCCTCATGGATAAATAAAATGACTATTCATGAGTCAAATATTTCAGAAGAAATATTCTAATAATTCATTATAAGGGGACACATATAACAAAATGACTATAAAGGTATTCATAGGGAAAACATTTTACAATAGTGCTATTTACAATTTAAAAATTCAAGAAAAGGGCAGCAACAAGTAAATTATGATTAAATAAACTGTCATGTACTGATACAATAAGATGTTGTGAAAACATTGCCTTTTAAATAATACTTACAGCCTAGGAAAATGCTTTAAATGCAATACAGTAAGCATCACTGACAGACTTACATTCTTACAATGGCATTATTCCTAGCGGAGTGCATAGCTCTTAAATATAGGCTGACATCAAACTTATTACATTTGAAATTTTCTTTTATCCCACTCAATGATTTGAAATAGAATACTCTAAAAAGAAACTGAGGAGAATGTTTTACAAATCTTAATGTAATTGAAATATGCTTAAAATGGTTTATGTGATGATCATTTAAAAGATTAAAAATTGAGAAGTAAAAACTACTGGAAACACATTTTCCTTTAAATAAGAAAGTCCAATTACTATTCCATGCATTTTAACAGTGTCTGTACTAGGTGTATGATACACTGTCAGCCACTTTCAGTGAGAGGTGATTACAAAAATCAATGGAAAAAGGCAAAACACATGAGAGAAGAAAAAAAAGGAGTAATGTTTGGTTAGAATGTAAAGAAAAGCGTTAGAAGACCCAGAATTGAAAGCTCTACTTGAATGATGATAATCAAATATTAATAGATTGAACAGTGAAAAATAGTAATTTATAAATGTATTTTATAAAGTAATTCCCGCATTTCAGATTGCTGAGTGAAGAATAACAAGTAACAAATGCCTCTTTTAGTGACCAGATAGAAGCAGAAAGACAATTGACTTCCCCATAGAATATTTGGAGACAGAAACTTGAAGAATCACATAATTTCTGTATAAAATACATCTGATGTATGTGTGTGTGAGGGTGGTACCTCTCCTTCATTTATATATTGTAAATATCTATTATAATATAGATTTAAAAGAAAAGATTTCCTGATTACCAGAAATGGTGGAGACATTTACCTGGTCACCAAGAGTTGTGTCTCTCCTTTTATAATGCTACTGTTGAAAACAGGTTGTCCAGTTAAGAACTATAAGCATATTTTGCTGAATTCATGTGATTAATTTTTTGCATGTAGGATTTTAAATGGAGTAGCTTACATAAATTCTTGCTTTTTGTTCTCAGGTCTTCCAGTGGGATGTGGAGGGTTAATCTGCTATTATATACATCGGATAAACCTTGGCCCCTGAGTCACCCTATAAAACACTGCTTACTGACCAGTAAAAATGCATGAAACTCATAAAAGTGAGAGAGAAACTGTTGAATGTTAAGATGCTGAAATGTGGAGATTGCTATAATAGCAGCTGTTATTCCCCTAACTAATCAATCTGCTCCTCTAGTTCATACGGTGTTATGAGCAAGGTGAGTACTAAGTTTAAAATGGGCAGAATAAGCTAAAATAGTGAGTGCTCAATTAAAAAAATTTTAAATAGATAAATATAACAGATTCTAAATTATATTAAATGATATCCAATGTTTCTCATTAAAAACAGAACTTTAAGTAGAGAAATTCAATCAGCAAATACTGCAATGCCTCAGAGGCTCCAGGAATTTCATTGTTAAAGTCTAGATAAAAAGCATGACGGTGTCTTGCAAAAAGTACTGAAAACTCCAACTTTTCATGTCACGGGGAAAACAACATCACTTCAAATTTCTTTAGTTGGGACACCAACTCAGGAAAAATAAATTACCATCACAAACTGACAAATGGTCTTAGAACTATTAAGAACAGGAAAGTGCTGTTTTCTTGGCCTTATTGCCACTTCTTAGAAGTGTAAGTGTCAATTATTGTCAAATTTTCTACTTTTGTTTTTATGAAAATTATTTCCACATCTTCACTTCCATTCTTATCAGCATTTCTTGTGTATTCTTATGTATTAATCTTATGTACGTCATTTCCTCCTGAATATTTTAAATGAGATATGCTATTTTACCATCAAAGACAATGCATTGGAAAGCTAATTTTTATCCATGTGGAAATGATAATAATAGTAATAAATATTACTAAATTAATCTTGGATTGTATTATCTATACATGACTATTATATGTATTGCCCCATAAGGCAAAACACACATTAATAACTTCCCAATCATTATACAGTTAATGACAATTAAAATTTGAAAGAGCTTTCTTTTTGACACACAATGTATTCAATTTACATGTATTTGCTTAGCACTAGAAATTTTTGTTGGTCCTGGGGATATAAGTATGAACATGAAACATTTTCTTCCTTTGTGGAGTGTATATAACATTTTCATATTTGATTAACCTCTTACTACATCTTTTTGTTCTTTGTTTTTTCTATCCCATATTGACAGAATTTAAATTTTAAGTATATCATAAAACATATATCACCCTACTGCATGATAATATAAATGATTATGTTATTAAATACAAATTTATTATTTTCTTGGCTGTGCAGAAGCTTTTTAATCAAGTCCCATTTACTTATTTTTGTTGTTGCTGTGATTGACATTGGGATCTTCTTCATAAACTCTTTGCCTAGGCCAACACCTAGAAGACTATTTCCAACATTTTCTTCCTGCATTCTTATAGTTTCATGCCTTATATTTAAGTCTTTATCCATCTTGAATTAATTTTTGAGAGTGGTAAGAGATATGGATATGGTTCATTCTTCTCCATGTGTCTATCCAATAGACAACCTACAGAATGGGTGAAAATATTCACAAGCTATACATCCTATAAAGGGCTAATAATTAGAATCTACAAAGAACTCAAGCAAATCAGCAAGAAAAAAACAAAATAACCCCATCAAAAAGTAGGCAAAAGACATGAACAGAAGCTTTTCAAAACAAGATAAATGGCCAATAAACATATGAAAAAATGTGGAACATCACTAATCATCAGGGAAATGCAAATTAAAACTGCAATGAGATATGACCTTACACCTGTTATTAATAGAATGGCTTTTGTTAAAAAGTAGAAAAATAATAGATGCTGGCATGTATGCAGAGAGAAAGGAACACTTCTACACTGTTGGTGGGACTGCAAATTAGTGCAACCTCTATGGCAAACATATGGAAATACCTCACAGAACTAAAAGTGGACCTACCATTAGATCCAGCAAAGCCACTACTGGGTATTTCCTCAAAGGAAAAGAAGTCATTTTATTAAAACGATGCCTGTACTCGAATGTTTATTGCAGCACAATTCACAATTGCAAAGATGTGGAATCAACTGAAGTGCCCATCAATTCACAGTGGATTAACAAAATGTGGTATATCTCTACCATGGAATACTACTCAGTATGGGGAAGGATGACGTAATGCCTTTTGCAGCAATTTGAATGGAACTGGAGACCATTATCCTAAGTGAAATATCTAAACAATGGAAAAACAAGCACCGCATGTAATTACTTTTAAATTGGAACTAACTGATGAGCACACATGTGCACAGTGGGAAGTAAAACTCAGTGGAAATCAAGCAGGAGGAGGGATGGGTGCTAACCTACTTAGCGGGTAGAGTGAACGTTATCTGGGAGATGGGCACACTTGTAATGCATTATAAAAGTGTGCTATGTAACCAAAAATATTTGTACCCCTGTAATACTTTGAAATTAAAAAAAAGTCAATAAAAGTACATAAGAATGAAAAAAAACAAAGACTTTGGAGGAATAAGTAACAAATCTTCAACAGGTTTATTTGTAAGTCTTGTTGGCACTAATAAGGGAATAAATGTTCATTGTCAAAAGGAATCATAAGTCTTCCACTGTTTTTTTTTTTTCCTGATAAACATGTGCTAGTGAGTAAGACATCACCAGTAATACCATCTACAGAAATAAAATCAGTTATATACTGATCAGTTCACACTATGAACTTCCCCATACACAAACAACATTTCTCAAAATGAATTCTGAGAAACACTAGTTGTATGAAATGTAAGAGGTGTTTTATACACATGTTCAAAATGGTTCCATAGTCAAATATGTTTGGAAAACACTTGAATAAATAGATTTGAACAATTAAAAAAACACCCACAAATTGAAGTTCAATTGTCCGAGTTCATCATGCAAGGCCCACGTGACATTGGCTCCAATATTTCCATCAACCTTCTTTATTCATCCTGGTGGATTCATTATTGTCTTAAAGTATGTTGTAAAATATTCTACCTGTGCCTTAGTTTCTCCAATTTATTGTCATCAGCCTTCTCCACTTATCCATAGTTGACCTGTCACTCACACTTCAGCTCCATTGTGTTGTCTCTTAAATCCTTCCCTGACATCCACAGTCCCAGTGAAAATCTCATTTTTTTAATGCCATAGTTTTGTCATTATTTTCCCTGTGTCTGTGTGTATGTATTTGTCTCCTCTTACAGATGAATAATTCAAGAAGAGTTTTTAACTATACTTTCCACACAGCTTATGAAACATAATTTACTAAATAACACTATCACAATATTTTGATTGAAAAATTCCTTGATTTGTCAATTCTATTACTCCTTATAGTATGTGCCAGAGTAGGTGCTAGAAGCTAGGTACAAATGGAGGACAAAACAAATGATTCCTAACAATAATAAAAGTTACATTCAGAAAAATTTAAAATCTTTGCAGTGCTTATCAATTGCATGTGACTTATCAAATTTTGATAGTATATATTTATTTATATTTGACACTCTAAATAAATATTTGTGTAAAATATAATTGTTCTGAAAGCATATTATCTTAATTAAATCAATAATTCATAGACTTTGTTAAAGAAATCTAAACATGAATGCAATCTTTTTACTAATAATTGTTTATCCTTGGTCCTAGCCAAAATCTATCTTTAATTCTCTATGTAGCCATCAGCAATCTGCTAAAAATTAGAAAGTATAAAAATGTAGGATGAGAATATAAATTTATATACTCAGGAGAGATTCATTATATGACAAACAAAATAATACAATTATGAAAAGAAAAATAATTTAGCAGAACTCCAATAAAACCTCACTAGTCATTTTTGAATTACCTCGGGAATGTTATCAGGTAGAGAAAAAAACATTAGTATTTAGCAGTTAGATTAAAATTCACTCAGCAATAAAAAGAACAAGTCTTAAATCAAAAAGAGAAAACTAATAACTTTCAGTCAATTAGAGTAATTAAAAGGCATTGGAAAGAACGAAAAGGAGTTTAAATGGTCTATCTTCTTCCCGTATTGAGCAAATTCTATTTCATATTATTGTCTCTATAAAACTACACTTTTTTATATTCTTATCTTTTCATCCCTTTTTATTTAATTAAAAAATATGTACCTGTAAAATTCAATTTAATATTTCCTGTCAATGATTTTCCCTGATGTACTATTTTAGGTTCATTTATCACATATGACTCAGTACAGTTAAAATGAGGGGAAAAATCACATCACCACAAATTTGTTGAATGCTTCCTATGTGAAGATACAGTTGCTGCTATAGTTTGACATGTTGTTATTAAAGATAATTTAGCAATCATAGTAGGTTGGAGATAGAAAGAGAATTTAGATGCCATTGAATCCATGCCTTTAAATATATTGAAGAAAAAACTGAATTCCAGATGTTTTCATAGAAAGGAAGTGAATCAGTACCATCCAGTTCTCCTAACAGGATACACACATAATGCAAGTAACTTCTTATTTTAATTCACACACTAATAAAGTGCCAGCAAGTCTGTGCAAGAGTTTTGCTGAAAACTGAGGGAGCTCAACAGTACGATGATCCATTGTTCAGATTAAAAAGAGAAGTCAATAACAATTTATTTCATGGAAAAATATTTAATGCCCTATGCTAAAGCATTGGCTTAAAAAATCAAATAAAAACAAACAAAACTCAGATATTGTAAATGTACTAATTTTTATAATAGTGAATTAATAAATGTAATTTAAAGATCGTAACTCAAGAATGGAAGTTTAAGTATGTTGTATAATGCTAAAAGCTAACAAATAGAAAAGCAAAGATCATGTGTAAATCTATCAATTTTTAAATACAAAATAAATGTTAAAAACTAATTGAATAATAAAATTGTACATTCAAATTAATAGGTAAAACATAAAATAAGATGACATTTCCAGACACAAAAATTTGATAAAATCCATCACTTAAAGGAAAAAATTAAATCATCAATTAGGTATTAGAAAAAAAAATACAACTTTTATCCTAAGAAATAGATCTTTTATGAAGCTGCTAAACAGTTCAGAAGTAAAAAATGAGGAAATATATATTAAGCAAATGGACAAATAGAAAGCAGGGGACATTTTGTTACCATGAGATAAAGAAGTCAGCCACTTTATGAGTGCTGCAATCTTCAATGAAGATACAGTATTTTTCATGAAGCAAATAACATAAGACTATGAAGTACAAAATTATAGAAACTACAAGGAGAAAGAGGAGACATATAAATAAAAGGCCTTAACAATCTTATATTGGGACATAATTATTAGGAGTAATAAAGTAGTGACTGTCAGCAATACAATAGTCACTCTAAGGAAAATACACAGAAATTAGACTATGAATGAAAGAATAAATTATTTAATTTCAGCAAAAAATAAAAAAAATAAATAAAATAAGAAAATCAAGCCAAAACAAAATAATCCTTGAAAAAAAAGATCAATTCCAATGTACGCAAGTTGGGTAGTAGGGATAAATTCTTACTAAGGTTGATTATTAGACCTATTAGAAACCATGATGCTTTTGCTTTTGATTTGTTTATACTTTTACATGTGAACATACTGCTTTTATCATGTGAAGATATGACTATTTCAAATGAAAAACAGAAAAGGATGATTGATTTATTTATAAATAACCAAAAAATCATCAATGGTGAACAATTTCCATTTATACCACACGAGCATAATCACTCTACCATTTACTGGTGTTCTAGATTTAGTCACCCATGCACTTACAGCTAGTTTAGAAATAAAAACATTGGAAAACATTAAGGAATATTGACATTACTTTCAAATGATTACATTAAATCTGGAAAACTTATAAGAAGTCACAGAAAGGTATTAGATCTATATATTCATACAAGTGTCTGTTTATAAATAAATATAATCAATGGATTTCTCACATGTTAATTAGAAATTAATTATTGAATCTATTTTACATATAATGGAAAATTGGGAAAACTTCTAAATAAATCTAAAAGACCTGGATATATTTTTTAAAATACCCATTAATTCAAGACAAAACATAAAGTACTAAAATAAAAATGGTTTTCTTTCTTAAGTAAAAAAAAAAAAATGCAACATTAAGGGAAAAATAATTAACCTAAAATTTCTATAGAAGTTCAAGATATATGGATGTAATCCTAGTGTCCATAAAGCAGAAGGATTAAGGTTGTGAAAATGGCATAAAATTATTAGAAAGAAGAATATGTGCTAGGTATGACTTATTTTAAAATATAAAGGAAATTTAAATATATCCTTTAATATTGGCCTAAGAAATTGAGTTCTCACTACTTACAATGTCCTAACTCTTCCATCAAAGAAATTCTATATCAATATTTTTCTTTCTATTGCTTCTTGGAAGAAAACAATAGTCACCACAAGCCAATGCTATCACTGTAATAAGTAGAAATGTTTACTGCATGGCTAAATACATTAGAGAAATCATTGAAGAGCTTTGAAGCACCAAAACAATATAAAATTCCAGGTGGACAGAACTATGTTTAATGAGCTGATGATAGTATAACCAACTGTCTTCCTTTCTGTTCTCCTCCAAGGGAGTTAGAATTTGGGCTCAGACAGAATGTCAGATCTGTCATAGGCATAGACCACTGCCCAGGGACAGAGAAACCAGCAAAGCTCTTGATAGTTTTACAGGAAGGAAGGCATGTGAAAATTGAAGGGCCTCTAACCACAGTTAGGTTTTCTGTCAGAGCTTCTTTTGAGTTTTAGTGGGAATTTGAAGAGTTAGTCTTTTTTTTTTTTTAAGTCAGACAATTGTGTCTTGAAGTATTTCAGTGCTTAAACATGAAAAAAATTAAGAAGGGGCCACCCTAAGGTATTATATTAGTCTCCCCCTCACATTCTTGCCAAATTTTGAATCCTTGCAGCAAGAGGCTGAGGAGGCTATAGAAAGTTTTGAATGACAGAGAGACTTTTAAGACTGAGGAGAAAGAAATCTTCTAAACTTTAAATCAAACACCCACTAAAACAGTGCTTAAGGAACGGGAAGAAAACAGAGAATGACTAAGTCTCACTAAGTCTGGAACCTGACTCCAGCGTTTCAATCCAACACTGGAGTGAGGCAATCATTCTCTCAACCTGTTGTCCCTATAGAGAAATGCAGGAACATTTTCAGGTAGAGGACAGCACCATTTGAGGGCACTTTACTTATTGTATATTTAATGGTTCCTATTTTATATTCATAGCAATAATAATATTTACCATGCAATGAAAATTTATTAGACATAGAAAGACCATAATAAAGAGGATTTTTAAAAAAATAAATAGAAAAAGACCAAGAGGAGACCCAAAGAAGATCAAGATGTGGGAGTTAATGAAAAGTACTTAAAATAACAATGGTTAATATTTTTTAAAATATAAGACAATATTGACAAAATAGAGGAAAGAACAGAAATTTCACCAGAAAAATTTGCATAGAAGTATCAGAATCATTCTTGATGCTGAGAGGGGAAAATATATTTGAAATACTTTAAAAAAAAGTATATTTGAAATAATGGATGTAATAACAGAGGACACTCACCAGAACAGAAGAATAGAAAACTCAAAGAAATGCCAGTAGAAAATACCCAAATTGAATTACATAAATGAAAAATGAATGAAAAAAAAGCTTTTCAAAATTACTGAAAATCTGCAATAATAAGAAAAGAGAAGGTATAGGGCAGAAGCAATAATCATAGAGATAATGGCTGAGAACTGATTTTGAAAAGTCAGCCAACAGATTTCTGAAACTGACTTATGATTAACAAAGAATATTACACATTGTTGTATCATAGTACAACTAAGGAAAAGGATTAAAAATTATAAAATTATGGAAGAAAATATAAGAAAATGATAAATTACTTTTAAATAAATGACAAGACTGACAACAGAAATGATAAAATACAGAGAAAAAATATTGTTTGTTTAAAATACTAAAAATAACTGCAAACCAATAATTTTGTAACCAGAGAACACACACTTTATACCATGCACATAAAAAGATGCTCTCAGACAAAGTCTGAGGGAATTTATCTTCAGTAGACCTTCAATGAAATGAAAACTAAAAGGAATTACTCAGGCAGAATAAATGAGCCCAGAGTAAAATATGTAAATGCAAAGGGGGGCAATTAAAGAGTAAATTGCAAATATAAATTAATAGTGACTGTACATACAATAAGGGTAATGTGCCGTGGAGTTTAAAATATACACAGAACAAAACTGCATTACAATTAAAGCATGAATATTGGAAGCATGAACATTGGAAAGGGGTAAATGTAGTTAGGGTTTCGAAGGCTCTCACTGTATCAGAGAAGTGATAAAAGTCATAATTTGCACTAGACTATAATAACTCAAGTATGCAGTCTCTAGGAGAACCTCAAGTTTAGTGAAAGAAAAAATAGTGCATTGTTAGAAGATGAAAAAATGGGATATTAAAATTATTATAGTAAAAAGTCAAAGAATAGCAAGAGACAAACCATGCAAAGATTATTCCCACACACAATAAAGATTGTTACAGTAACACTTGTATCTGATAATATGTTTCAAGATAAAAATATTCCTAGGAATAAATCTATTTACAAATGCAAAAGGATTTCATCAACTAGGAAAGAATGATGGTTATAACTTTGTAATCATGTTACTCTAAAAGCCATAAGTATAAAAAACAAAAGAGATATATTTACAAGGTCCAACTCCTTTATCGTAGAGGAAGCAAAAATGGGAGGATTTGGAGCTGAAAGATTTATAACAGGCAAAATACACTCTTTTGACTCCTGAGTTTCTTACACGCAGTCTCCACACTCATTTGAACTTCCACATGTCAGTGAAATGACTATGTATTTCCACTAAAATATACATATATCTTCCTCTTGAGAGAAATTCTTAGTCTTATCTCAAATAAAAAGATGCACAGTCCCAGCAGAAATTATCCTTTGCTAATTATATTAATTATTCCTCAAATTCAGGCACTAGATATTCTTCTACCTAAAGGCTAGATGATAAGGTTAATGTCTCATAACTTTATGTAAAATATGTGTGTTTGTGTGTGTGTGTGTGTGTGAGAAAAAGTAGAAAGAATCATTTGAAGGAATCCAAAGTTCCATACATACAGTATCTGTGCCTTCAATTGTCTTGCTTTTGTTGTGTTTACGTCTGTTTTAGGTTTTGCTATTATACTTTATCCTTGACATTTACTGTTGGACATGGAAATATTAAGGACCCCAGAGAATTTCTTGAGTTCCAGACACAATACTTCTCACGCCCATTGTGTAGCAGCAACTCAATTTTCTCATGGTAATCAAGATCAATCCCTCTAGTGAGTAGATTAACTCTTTTCTTCTTCCTGTTAGTTCAGTGGCATAAGGAACTCAGAATGGCCAGAACACAGTCTCGAGTTCCAGTTCAGTGGAATCATTATTGTTTCTTCTGGTTGAATCACCACCTGCCCCCCTTGGAGACTCAGACTGCCAAATTAATAGGTTTCTGGCTAGAATAGCACTTTATCAATTAAAGAAATTGAGTCAATGATGAATAAAATTCAAAAGAAAGAAGAAAGAAAGTGTGGAAGGAAAGAAGGCAGGAAGGAAGGAAGGAAAGGAAAAAAGGAAAGAAAGAAAGAAGGAAAGAAAGAGAAAGGAAGGAAGGAAGGAAGGAAGGAAGGAAGGAAGGAAGGAAGGAAGGAAAGAAAGAAGGAAGAAAAAGAAAATCACCAGGCTCAGAACATTTTACTGGTGAAGTGTAACAAACATTTAAGGAAGAAACGACACAGATTCTCCAAAATCTCTCTCTTCCAGAAAATAGTAGCCAAAGAAACACTTTCTTTCTCAATTTATGAGGCCAATAGCATCCTAATTCCAGCATCACATAAAGATATTATGGAAAAGAAAAAGAACAGACCAATATCTCTCATAAACAGACAAAAAGTCCTCAAATACATTAGCAATCAAATCTAAAAAAACGTATAAAAATAATTACACACCACAACTGAGTGGTGTTTATTGCAGGTATTCAAGCATTCAAAAATCAATTAATGTAATCCATCACATTATCAAACTAAAGAAGAAAAATCATATGATTGTATCAATTGACACAGAAAAGGATTTGATGACATCCAATAGCCATATATGGTAAAAACTCTCACTAAATGCGATAGAAGGAGAATTCTAAAATTTAAAAAGAATATGTACAAAAAACATACAAATAACATCATTGTTAATGTAGAGAAACTAGACATTTTCCCTTTCTAATTGCAGCAAGGCAAGAATTTCCTCTCTTAACCCTCCTATTCACCATTAGACTGAGAGTCCAAGCTAATGCAGCAAGACAAGGAAAGGAAATAAGTGTGTTCAGGAAAGTGATAAAAACAATAATTTGCATTAGACTGTAATAGGTAAGTCTGTACAGAGACTGTAATAACCCCAGCCAACCTTCCAGATGAATGCAGCCAAAGGGGTAAGCCAAGATAAGACCAGAAAGAAAATGATAACAAATCAACAACAAAAAACCCTCCATAATAAACTAGAGAACTAGTTTATTAAGTCAGAAAAGTAAAAAAAATAAAAAACTGTGATGTTTATTTTATACAACACCCACTAAATGATATACACTTTTATTTTTATAGATATGTTTACTGGCATATATTGATAGTTTGACATCAATATTGATATTGATTTTTTTCCAACCTTTTAAAAATATCCATCTGCTGTCTCTGGCTCTCATTCCTTACTTTAAGAACTCTTAGTGTTATTGTTGCTCTATGAGGATTTATATATGTCTTTTTAAAAATAGTTATTAGACCGATTTTAAAACTTTATATTTGCGTTTTTGTTTTCAACATATTGTAATGTACCTTAGTATATTTCTATATGTAGTTATATTGCTTAGATTTGTAGAGCTTTTTTATGTGTGATTTGGTGTTTTTATCAATTTTGTAAATTCTCAGGCATTGTTTTTTCAATTATTAGTATTTTTCTATTATTTCACTTCACTCCTTGAATTCATTGCTTTTTATCATGCTTTTCTCTTTTTTTCTCTTTGAGTGCTTTATTTTAGATATTTTTCTTGACCTTGCCTTGCAGCTTACTAATCTTTTCATTCCCTTTGAAGATAGTCCTAATATATTAAGACTTTTGATAACAGAGCCAATTTCTAGATTCCCAGGGGTCCTTGTGTGATACTATTTTTTTTAATATTATTTATTTCAGCTTATTATGGGGGTACAAAAGTTCAGGTTATATATATATTGCCCATGTCCCGCCCATCCCCCCGAGTCAGAGTTTCAAGAGTGTCCATTCCCCAGACAGTGCACATCGCACTCATCATGTAGGTATACTCCCTCATGTTTTTTTTTTTTTTAATAATAGTTTTCCTTCATTTGGTCATGTATATTGGCCTACCTTGTATTCTTAAATGAATGCCAATTATTTTGTGGAAAAACTTGTGAGGATTCTGAAGGAGCTTATCTTTCTCCAGAAAGCTACCCCTTTCTCTACTCTCATGGTTTTTCTGGGATTATGATATCTAAAGTCCTGGTTAAGGAAACAGCTCGTTAATGTATTTAAATAGATTTATTTTTATTTGATTGTTTGGCTTGTTTTTACAGTATTTAACTTACATAACACCTTAAAATACACACATTCAGTTGTGTAGAATATTATCAAGTTTATTTTAAATAGTAATTATAAAATACCTGAAATAGAACTCTTTTAAATAGGCTATATCATTTAGAAATTGATATTACATTATTCAGATACAAAACCATGAATTTGATTTGTTCTAGGTGGAGTTTGTAACACTGTTAATAGCAATTAAAATGCAAGTTAAATTTACATATTTTTCCTCTATCAAGTGACCTCTACCTCCAAATTTAATGGCTTTTAAAAAATTCTTTATAAAGTTATATAATTGCACATTATTACTTTAGTTTCTTCAGAAGGAATCACTTTTGCAAGATTAGATTAAATCACATTCATGGATAAAATACATGGAAAGGAAGAGATGATTATATTATAATCAACCAACAAGGTTTATTTCTACACAGATACTTGCAATATTATTTCTTCTACTTATCTGGACTTTGATATTACTTTATGTTTTCTCTCAAACTAAAAAGAGAAGTAGAAAAATAACACAGTTAAAGCAATTGATGTAGAAATAAGAAACACATTCCAGATAGCAAGTGAGGGAAGCATTTCATAGAAGTTATGTTCCTTAGATGTTAGGAATTCATCTTTTTTAATGTTTCACTTGATGTTAAATAATAAATTGCCAGTGATTTATCAAGCAAATATATCAATTCTAAAGAGGGGAAAGAGTTAAGAAAGTCATGGTTTAAAATGAACTGTAGAGTTGTAAATTCTATTTTCAGTTTTTTTCTTCTTTTATACTATTAATTGTAAAATATTAGTACTTTCTTTTGAGGTCATAAAGGTCAAGGCTAACAGAAGAAACTTCCAGCAGAGATGATGAGTAAATCAGATGCCTCTCTACTCAGCATGAGGTTTCTTCAGCTGCAAAAGGAAAATGAATCAACCATGGAATTTCCCCAAACAAGCTAATAGTTATTGCTGTAGTGGTAGATCATTATATCTCTGTGCAATTAAATTTTAAATATAAGTAACTTTATAAAACAGGTCAATATTCAAATTGTAAATAAAAACATCAAATATCGTAATAAGAAAAATGATAAAAATAAGTTTGCTTAACTTATAATTTGTAGTTTACTTCAAGCTTTCATGATTACATTATGCATCATGGATAAGAAGATGTTTATGCATGAGCTCCTTTTTCATTTCTGGAATGTATTCTTTTTCTAAAAAGGGCCAGAAGCACATGTATCACTTTAACAATTCTCATAAAGCACTTCCTTGCCGGCCTTCTTATTAAAAAAATATATGGAGTAGACCACCATTTTGCAGGTGCATGTTTAATTTAGGTAGTTTTCACTTTGGATAAGTCAATACAGATTTAAAATTGAGGTGCTTGGAGATTTCTTTTTATTATAATATAGACTTTCTGTTTCTTGTTTTCATTCACTCTAAAAGCTTCATTTTAATTTCAATTAAAATAACTTACAAAACATGTTAAATGCCAATAAAATGGGGTTATCAGAAAAAATAAGCCACATATTTACAAATTGTGTATGTGTAGTTTTGTATCTATAATACACACATATATATGTACATAAATATTTTTTAATTGAAGTGTTTTGTTTGCTGGTTCTCACATAATAATTCAGATGTTTTACACAGGATATTTTTACCAACATTGAATTTAAATAATTAGTTGTAATAGGCAAAGTATTGGTTAGAATAGATCCATACATCTTCAGTCAGTGGTATTTCCATCAAAATGCCAACATCATTTTTCACAGAACTAGAAAAAAAAAATCCTAAATTTCATATGGAATCAAAAAAAGAGCCCAAATAGCCTAAGCAAAAAGAACAAATCTGGAGATATCACATTACTGGACTTTAAACTATACTACAAAACTATAGTAACCAAAGCAGCATGGTACTGGTATAAAGGTAGACACATAGATCAATGGCAAAGAATAGAGAACCCAGAAATAAAACCACATAGCTAAAACCAACTGATTTTTGACAAAATAGACAAAAATATACAGTGGGGAAAGGATGCCCTATTCAATAACTAGTGCTGGGAAAATTAGATAGCAACATGTAGAAGGATGAAACTGGTTCCCTTTGTTTTATCTTATGCAAAAATTTACTCAAGATGGATTAAGACCAGAAACCATGAAAATTCTAGATGAAAATATAGGAAAAATTTTTCTGGATATTGGCCTAGGCAAAGAATTTAAGACTAAGATCCTAAAAGCAAATACAACAACAACAAAACTAAATAAATAGGATTTAATTGAACTAAAATATTTCTGCAAAGGAAATAATTGACAGAGTAAATAATCTACAGAACTATACATCTGACAAAGGACTAATATCTACAATCAACAAAAAACTCAAACAAATGAGCAAGAAAAAAACAAATAATCCCATCAAAAAGTCAGCAAAAGATATAATTTGGCAATCCATTCTCTGGATTATATACACAATGTCAAGTTCCTTTAAAAATTAAAAAAAATAAAATGAAAAAAGTAAAGCAGTCCATTACCACCAAGCCATGGCAGTTTTATACTTAAATTTTTTAAGCAAACTAGTAAATTATTTAAAGTTGTAGCTGACTCAGGATGGAGGAATGCCAAAAGAATAAGAGTCAATTGAAAGATCCCTCAATGGCCAAAGTCAGAAAAATTTGAGAAAACAATAGAGTAATATTGGATCAAAAGTATGAAATATAAGTCTTGAGTCTGTACCAATATAAAATGTCATTGAGTAAATAAAGGGGAGAAAATGTACAAATTTCCTGTGCAGAAGGATGCAAAAGAATTTGTTTAGCTACTCCACCCATAAGGATGTAG
Source organism: Lemur catta (assembly GCF_020740605.2). Taxonomy (NCBI): domain Eukaryota; kingdom Metazoa; phylum Chordata; class Mammalia; order Primates; family Lemuridae; genus Lemur; species Lemur catta. The sequence continues at coordinate 50,948,998 of NC_059143.1, forward strand.
AGCCTATTTCCCCACTTCTTAAGTGTAGGCTGTGTCTAATGACCTCTTTCCAAAGAATATGGAAATCAGGAAAATGGAGCAATTTTACAGTGGAGAATCCTGAAAAATACTACCTCAGTCGGGTGATCAAGTTTAACATCCACAGTGATATGTCATGTTCACAGCAGGTATATGTTCTTGGTACCATGTGAAAAGCATGGCGCTTTACTGACAGTCTTCCCCAAATCTCCTAGACCCATTCTAATCATGAGACAAGAATCAGATTAATTCTATCAAATAATTGAGGTACATTCTGCAAACCTAACCTCTACTTCTCAAAACAGTCAATGTCTTCAAAACAAGGAAGGCTTGAGAAATTGTCACAATCAAGAAACACAGCAACTAAATGTATGTGGTATCCTGTGTGATCCCGAAATAGGAAAGGACATTAGGTAAAAACCAAGGAAACCTGAATCAAGTACGGATGTTAGTTGATAATAATGCATCAATAGTGGCTCATTAAGTGTGATAAATATATCATGATAATGAAAGATGTAACCATAAAGGAAATGTCCATGCCCATAATAAATGTCCTGTAATTATGGTATATGAAAACTCTGTACTATACTCACAGCTTTTCTTTAAGTCTTTATGTAGTGAGTTTGTTTAGAAGGTGTTTCTTGTCTATTGGTTCATTTACTCCTCACAAGAATTCTATAGTATAAGTATTTTTCATTTAACTTTTGGATAGAAACCAAGACTTACACATTTCTTTTGCATCTTGCTTAATATCACTCAAGTATTAGATGGTAGAAACAGAACTTGAATCACATAAGTGGAAATTCTTTTCTGCAACAACCCAAATCATGAAATGTCACTGTCACTGGGACATTTGACATGAGGCAATATCTTTGAATAATTTATTCAAATGCCTAAGTGATATGTACAGGATTGTGCATTGTAATGAGTCTTAAACTCGGTGTTGATGGGTATCTGAAGTTGAAAATATGGTTCAGAGGTTTAGCCTGGACTCTGGGACCAAAACTGCCTGTACTCAAAACCCACCATAACCCTTAGGAGCTGGGTTACCTGGCCAAAATTTTCTGTGGCTTGTTTATTCCCTTCGGTAAAGCAAGAATAATGCTATAGCACGTATTTCAAAGACTTGTTGAGAGAATTAAAATTTAATACATATAAAGTGTTCATAACAATTCCAAATCATAATAAATATCCAATAATTATTAACTATTTATAAAATTTTAAATTTTTTAATTTTAAAACTGATAAATTTATAATTTTTTATTTTAAAATTGGTAAATTTATAATTTTTTTTTATTTTATAAAGCCATTAGATTAATTTGGGCTCATTTATGTTTATCAACCTGGAAATGTTGTTAAAGGGCAATATAGATTTTACAACAGAAAATAATGTGAGTACAAAACACAATTAAAAAATGAAATAGTCCAAAATGTAAGGTGGTGATATAAGCTGGATTTTGCCTCATAAATCCAAGACAGCTCTTGCTGTTCTATTGGGAGGGACCAAGATCCATTTGATTCCTTGTTGAAGTAAATATCCTTAGTGAAGTTTCAGAAAAATTCTAGATAATAAAATTTTGATTGTAATCTTCATCCTTTCAAAATTATTCATGCTTTGATATCGCCTTCTGTTATAGTTGATTACCTGTTATTTTCAATTTTCTAAAAGATTTTAAGACTGTCATGGATGGTTTCCATTTACTTCATTAAATCCTACTGGTATCTGCACAGTTTGTTACAATTACTCAATGTGCCATTAAATGGATATTTGGGGCAAAAATTGTTATGTATTTAGTGGACTAACCTTTCTTTCACATCCTGTCCAACAATAGGAGCCAAACTTCCTGATGCAGATGACGTTTCTAAACCTACCATGATGCACATATTCATGTACTGGTGCTTTTATTTCTATGAAATAGACTCCCAAAGTGAGATTTATGAAGCAAAGGTAATATGAATTTATAATTTTGATAAAACTATGCCAGGGTACTTTAGAAAATATGGCAGTTATTCAAATTTTAACAAGCAATTTACAAGTGACACAGTTTTTTTTTTTTAAATTTTCTATTGTCCTATTATTCTACTTCCTTGCCTCCCTATCCAACACCCTAATATGTCAGCTGAAAATGGTAATTTACTTTTATTTGCATCTGCATGTTACAAGTTACAGGTAGTTTATGGACCATTTGAATTGTCTGTTTTCTGATTGCCACTTAATATTCTCTATTTCACTTTTTCTTATATAATTAAATTTTCCTTCCTTCCTTCCTTCTCTCCTTCTTCCTGCCTTATTCTTATCAGCATGTTAATATTTTTACATATACTACATATAGTAAATCCTTTACCAATTTTTCTTCAAATATTTTCACCTGATCTAAACGTAACATTCAATTTTAAATATGCATCTTTGATAAACTGAAATATGTAATATTTATATCTACATATATGTCAACATCTTTTTTGTCAGTTATGGATGTCCTTTCTTGCTCAATAATATCATCTATAGTTGGAAGTTTTTTTTATCACATTACACCTAGAATTTACTTTAATATATAATCTGAATTTAGAATTTAACTGTGTTTGACTCCTGGCAGCCAAATTTACCTGCAATATTTATTAAGTAAACTATTATTTAATCACATATAATGACATCTTATGTGAAATATCATATAATAATTGGGAAAAGTTCTATATTCTATTTTGGTTTTTCAGTGAATTTCAGTGATGTAAAATATGGTTTAATCTCTACTAGAATGAGACCTCCCTTATTGTAATTTATTAATACATTTATTTGAGTAACATTTAATTCTTACGGTAAGTTACTTAAGTTCTGTGCCTCAATGGGCTTTTCTATTAAATGGAGATAGCAGCACATCCCTTCCAGTGATGTTTTGAGGATTAAATGAAACAATACATAATAGTGTTTGGACTCATATCCAGCATAAGGGAAATACTAGTGAAAGAATATATGATTGAAGAGTTGGCTTATCTTCTTTTATAGGGTGCCTACTGGTAAATTTTGGATTGGTTTCTACTATTCCATGCTTATATTCCCTTATATTTAGGAAAGGATACTAAATTTTATTTCTTTGTTTAAACAAAATATCTACTTTTATTTGTTTTACAAGTTTATTATTTTTTTCTAAATTAGATATTTAAAAAGTTATATTTGACTTGAGTACTGATTTGTTCAACTTTACCAGTTTTTCTACATAATTTGGACACATTTTCTTTGTGGCTAACGTTTTGTTTGGCAATTTTCCCAAAGTTTTAGTTAAATTCTGTATTAACTGCCTATAGGGCACAGTAGGTTTTACTGTTGATGGAAAACACTATGAACATGCCTCCCAATAACAACTAGCAGAGGGAAAACACAGACACACACACACACAGTTTCAATTTTCAAATATCTATACCAAAGGCTACTTGCAAATAGTAAAATGTTATATTATTACAAAATAGATGGAGAATGAAAAGTATTCTAAATCTTCCTCCTCTAATGCTTAGAGCAATGTTCTATTTTATATATAAAGCTTTCCTTTACAGAATTTAAGATACAAGCTATAATGCTGTGCTGTTGGGAATACTACTTATACAGAGTGAGGAAAACTAATTAAACTAGTAAAACAGCTATTAAGGGCTTGATATGTGTGCAGAGATATTGTGAAACATAACTTATGAGAACATTGATAGGCTTTTACATTCATCCTTTTATGGCTAATACAGGCTGATTTTACTTTACAAATTTTGTGTGTGTGTATATGTGTGCTAGTGTGTCTGTGTGTCTTTGTGACTGTGATTATTTTACAGATCATGTCACATGTTCATTGTGTTAATTACAGCGATATAAAAAGGTAACTAAAATGTTCGAGTCTACAACGATTAAGTTGACTGGAAAAGCTCCAGGTTAAGAGGAATAAGAATAAAATAGCTCATTGAAACAATTTATAAACAGTCACATTAATTATGAATTTGCACATGAAAAGGAATGCTTGTCGGTGTGATTGTATTTAAACCTGTTTTGTCCTCATTTCAGTAAAAGTGTAGTAGCTATGGGTAATATCTGTGATTATCTCTGGATTCAGGGGTTTCTCAGAAAGTTTGCTCTGAAATGTCAGGTAATAGAACAAGATGCAGAGTACTAGCTTACGTCATTTCCATTTTTTTTTTTTTAAAAAAACTACATACGAAATAATGAAAAGATCCACGGGCTTGTAATTGTAAAATTTGCAGGATACAACAGAGAGACTTGGAGAAAAATCCCATTCCAGATTTTTACCAGCGATTCTCATATTCCTCAAGCAGAGAGGAGTGTGAAGGAGCCTCTGGCCCAGAATGGAATTTGTCAGGGCAACTCTATTACTCTGCCCTAGATTTTTATTATCCCCATTCCTTGGCGGACTGTAGGTTGAACATAAATCATGAAAGCAGCTCAAGGAGTTGGTGAAAAAACAGATTTTCCAGCAGTATTTATTACCTTTCCAGACTATGGAAATTGTATGTGTGTAACAGCAGATTGAATGGTTCTGCAGGGGTTAGAAGACATCAGTAAGTGATATATAATAAATTTTATAGGCATTTCCTAATACAGATTTGGGACTCACCTTTGAGACTCATTTAATTTCTTCCATAACATTTTCACCTTAGTGAATTTGATTTTTTTTTTTTTTCAGGAAAATGCAAAGTAAATAAAAATTAAGTTGTCACAGAATTCATGACTTCAGAATTTTAGAAGGCTGAATATTTCTGTATTTATAGGTCATTTTCAGGCTATCAGTAAGGCATCTATGTCTCAGTTCAAAACATTTCTGAATACTATTTGACTTAGAGATGTTGTCTTCCTTTTGCCACTGTCAGTTTTGCAGTTTGGGTTCCTATTTGAAATCATATACTTCAATTAACATGATGCATCACAAACAAGATCATTTTATCGTAGAGGCACTGTCAGAAGAAAAATGTTCCAGGGAAAGTCAAGCCAGAGCTTAACAGAAGATCAAACGAAAGCTTAGTTGTTATTTTTCAGGCATGTTTGAACACCAAAGATAAAGGCAGCAACAAACGAATGATGACCCTGTGTTGTTCTTATATATCTAAAGATCGACAGTAACACTTAGGTGATGATTCCTTCATATTTTACAGAAGGACCATTATGGAAATAAAATACTGCTTCAAAAATTGAGTGTCAATCATCCAGATTTATGATGGACCAAATTAATGTTTGAAAGCTTAATTTGAGCTTGAAGATATAACTATAAGTCATGATTCTGTGACAGTGAAATGTATAACAAATTTTATAGAAATTTATGCTATTACTAAAAAAACATAATCAATCCACCATTCAGTAAACTGCTTGACTACTATATTAGTTTCCTATTGCTTCTGTACCAAATAAATACAAACTTAGTGGTTCCAAACAGTTCTGGAAATCAGAAGTCCAAAACTGATCTTATGGGATAAACTCTAATCTTAGGGGATCAGGGTATTGTTAGGGCTGGTTCCTTCTGAAGCTCTGAGGGTGAGATCCATTTCCGTGCTCTTTTCAGCTTCTAAAGACAGCCTCCATTCTTCAGGCCCCTTTCTCACATCACTCACAATTCCTAATACTGACACTTACCCTTGTGCCTCCCTTTTAATAAGGACTCTTCTGTTTACATTAAGCCCACCTAATAATCCAGGATAAACCCTTCTTTCAGGGTCCTTAAGTCAATCTCACCTGCAAGATACCTTTTGTCATGTAAGGTAACATTCTCCGTTCCCAGGGATTAAGATGTGGACATCCTTGGTGAAGGGGGACATTATTCTGTATACCACAAGCATCTATTCTGTGCATGGTATTGTACTAGACACTAAACGGATACAGATGTCTGGTATCCTCAAAGGACTTACAGTACATACAGAGAAATAGATATATATTCTGCTACCATAAAAAGTGCAGAGACCAGAGCTCTAGGTAGTCCCCAAGCACATGGAGTCTGTCCTACTATGACTCTCTTGTGAGAGGAGGGGCTGCAGGAAATACACCAGGGAAGACTCATGAGAGGACCGGAGGAGGAGATGAACGCTGGCAGAAAAGGGTCATGTTGGTGAAAACGGGAGGGAGGAGTTTTCCAGGAAGAGTGAGACGTGTGTGGGGGAGACATGAGGGCGCTTGTCGAGGTCAGGAGACGTTAGTGTTGGCACAACAGTGTTCCTAAGACCCACGGAAGAAGGACCAGATTATAAACAGCTCTTTATGTGAGCCTGAGTGAGTGGGTCTCAGCTCATCAACGTCACCAAGGAAATTTTCAACATCTCTGATGACTAGATCCTCTATCAGGTTTGCGTGATAGAAAGTGGCCTTGATCATGGACAGTGGTATTTCACTGTAATGTACATTCAGAATGAAAATCCCTTTGGATTTCCAAAGACTTTTAAATTTTATCTGGAGCATGGTAGAAAACTAGTGAAGGACTTTAAAGGGTCCACGTCTGACATGACAGGTTACATTTCTACTTTAGGAAGGTATATATTATAGTGACAGTAAGGAAGTTAAGTTGCATTGCACAAGATTAGAACCATGACAAATTGAAAGAATCTTTTATTGTATACCAGAAATTACAAAGATCCAAATCAGAGTGATAGCATTTTCTTCCCTGTTAATGGATTAAAAACAAATGAGCGAAGTTTTAAGGGTGAGTGTACAGGACTTGGTGGTAAACTTGATGTGAACGAATTAAATGAGAGGAGGAATAAATGCGTATGTGTACAGAATCATATGGATAGGTGTGCATTTGTGTGTATATGTGAGTACAAATTTACAAAAAGAAGTTGTTATAAGCAAAGACAGTCACACCTGAAAAAGATACAATTAAATTGGAGTTGTAGTTTATTCTTCGCATTCTTTTACTGTGTTAGTGGTGATTTTCCCCTAACTTTTTAAAACTAAATTTAGAATACTATAACTATGAATTTATATGTACATATATAATAAGGATCCAGTGATTTTACTGACTTTTATATGCATGTGGCTAATTCTAAAATAGTTGTGTAGCTGGTACATAAATCAGTGGGTTCTATTTGTAAGATACATTGATACCTAAAGTATTGATAGAGTTATTAACTAGCCCCAATATTGCTGAAATGATTTGTCCAAATATTCCACACAGAATTGTTATACCAGCACATTTATTATAATCTTGGATTGAAACAAATATGATATATATCCACCAACTAATGTCACTTTTCAATTTTCCTGAATTCAAAATCCATGATTATTTCCACAAATGTGGTTACTAATTTAATAAAAAATGCAAAGAAAATATTATAAATAAGATTCCTTGAGGTTTATATATCTAATGTGCAATGGTTGTAATGGTTTTAGGCACATGGTAAAGAATATTTACGGAGTTAAGGATTAGCTTACCTGGTGGGCATGTAAACCTTTGGGTGAATGGTAGAAACATATTCCCCTGCATCCTACATTTGTAAGCTACACACTTCACAATTTGATAAGAATAAAAGTAAACAATTTCTCTGCTTACTTCCAAAATTTATGTCTTTAAATATGTTAAATGGAAGTATATTTTCCTGTGAATAATAGCAATTCACTACTCATAAATAAGACGTAATTTTTAGGATCAGAACTTGACTGTTATTCTGAATTAGAGTCAACATTTTTTGTACAATCTGTCTTTTTAAATTATTTTAACATCTGATATTTTATGCAGTAAGATGAAGAATTTTTTTTTAATTAAGTACTTTGTCCATTAAATTAGTCCTTTATTTAAAACCATAATATCATTGATTTATTGTTAGATAACTCAGTCTCCCAAGTACAAAAGGGCTGTAAACTGTTGAACTCCAACAAATGTCTAGGAAAAAATATTGAATAAAGACGTCAAAAGATTTCTGAAAATAATCTTTTGTTTATAGTTAAGGGAAACATACATTTTGTACTTTCCATTTTCTGTTTTTCCAGGGATGAAATATTTAGTGTTAGAAGTGTAAACTATATTCTTAGAGAATAGACTAAAATGGCTAAAATGGTTTAGAGCTCCAAATCCTTTAGGGAATGCTTAAAGGGAATTATTAAAGTAGTTTTCCTCATTGCTGTAAAAAGTATTATTATGTAGGTAAAAAGTAATATAAAGTGATAGATAATTTTGAGAAGAAAGATTGTACATGGATTTGAAAACTAAAAATAGCTGATAACATCTAAATCCCTGCCATACAATTAATACAAATGATTATATTGATTAATGCAGTCATTATTTTGAGTCTGAAATGGAATAACAGGGCACTCCAGAGCAAGCACTGCACTATAAACTCATGATAAAATATTAATGTAATCGACACATTTCTTCACTCATACAAATTACAGCATAAGATGAGAGACAGAAAAATTATCAGAATATGTGGTTATGTGTAGTGTGCTAGGCAAACATGGAGAGGGTTCCTCACCCTAAAAAGTCCATAAAGAAAAAAACAAGAAGTTTGAGTAGAAGAAACAAGGTCAATACTCAAGGGCTTGATATGTGAAGGATTCAAAAGATGTATTATCTGTGTGGAAAACAGAGGATGAACAGTGAGTCAGGACCAAAGCTATTGGAAATGTAATTATGAAGGCTCTAATATGCCATGCCAGGAAACTTGAAATATTTCTTCAGAATAATGGGAAACCACTGAAGGTTTTAACCATTGGTAGTTTTAGATGATTTTCTATTTTGGGTAGGTACTGTAGTGGCATTTGAGAGACAGATAAGAGAACTGGCAGGGCTAAGGCATGGAAGTATTGACTGTTCTAAGATGAAGGTCTTGTAATTTCCTCCCATTGACTTAAAAGCCATGTTTTAACAAATATTTCCCGGAGATACATAAAATAACATTTCTAGGCAACCTTTTTGAAAGAATACCTTTGCCAAGCTCACCAATGATCACCAACACTCTGAATGAACATAAAAATTTGCCCTAGACTATTTTCTAATAATTTCACAAGGACAGTAATGGTCATAATATGCTAAAATATTGTGAGATTGGCATTACTCATTTAAATTCCCAGGAAACACCAAATAGCCTATTTCCTGTAGGTGCAGAAAAAGTGATTCATTCTTTTCTTTGAATGTTCACTTCCTGTTTTTTGAGAGATTAAATGTTCTTCTCAGCATGCTTGAACTCAAGAAACTTGCAAAATTTGAAAGCTATTTATATAGGGACTTCAAAGGCTGCAAAAGCCAGCAAAGAAACATTTCAAGCCAGCAGTTTTTCAACATCTTACAGATTATTTTGCATGAAGTAAATGGTATTAAAGTTGGAGAATGTTATTCTATAGACATAGATATATAATCCCCAAGGTCCCCTGCACGTTCCAAATATTCCAACCAATTTTGTGTTTGGGAAATGGAGCAAGCATTTTTTTTTCAGGTTTAATCTTTTTCACACTGGTAAGCTGAAGAAAGGACAAAGGTCCACTTGACAGGTCGATTTTATGCATTTGTCATATCCTCATAAACCTATGTCATTTTAAGAGTGATACATTTTTGTTTGTTTTGAATAAGAGAATTTAAGATGCTCTGTACTAGGTTCTGAATATAAGAATCTTAATTACCATAGATCTAGATAATTTATGTTGTAAAAATAAGAAACCACAAAAAATCAAAATTGACATAAAATACAATGATTTTCTGCAGGTTTAAAAAATGTTGTATTTACTCAATATTCTTTCCTGCTTTCTAAAATCTTGAATTGCTAGGTTCATAGTAAGTTATCTAATATGTCAAGGTTTATGCACTTTATGTGAGAATTGATTTTAACATTTGAAGTAACAAAAAAAGTCACAGTTTAAATAATACCTCATGTAAGTATATGTAAACATGATATATTTTTGAGAAAGAGCAAACAAATGTTTGGTTATAACAAATTAACTTCTTCAAGTGCAAGATTTTTTTCTGTTTTAACTCGAGTAATAAAAAGCTTATGCTTGAATGTTGAGAAAATGAAGATGAAATGACTTAAATATATTAATTAATCCATTTAGGTTATAAAATTTCCATTGAACACATACTTTACTAAAATTTTAAGGTCTTTTTTATCATAGTAATTTATCCAAATATGCATTTTCTCAAAGGACTATTATAACTCCACAGGAACATATCTGCACTAAAACAACTCTACTTGTGGAAAAACATGATTCCTTTATGTTTAAAAGTGTTGCAACAATAGAGTCATTTATAGACTGTGGATGATTTCACAAAGTGTTGACTGTTATGTCCTTCAAAATACGTGAAGCTTTTGTTTTTACAGTTTTTATCTCCCAAAGCTTTTCGAGTAAGTTGGTATACCTTGATAAGCATAAATTCACATAACGAAAATTCACAATCATTTCATTAGACTTGAATGTTACAAAATACTGTTTTAAAATTTTATATGTCCTCTTACGATGATTATATGTTATCTACACCTATTTAAATATAGATACATGTATATAAATGTAGACATATAGGTACACACATATAATTGTATATATTACAAGTAGAATGTATGACAGTAGTCCCCCCCTCATCTATGGGGGATATGTTCTAGACCCCTGATGCCTGAAACTGCTAATAGTACTGAACCCTATATATACTATTTTTCCCTGTACATGCATACCTATGATAAAGTTTAACATATAAATTAGATGCAGTAACAGATTAACAAAAATAACTAATAGTAAAATAGAACAACTATAACAATATACTGTAATAAAATTTATATAAATGTGGTCTATGTCAAAATATCTTATTGTACTGTACTCATCCTTCTTCTTGTGATAATGTAAGATGATCAAATGCTTATGCAACGAGATGAAGTGAGGTAAATTATGTAGACATTGTGGTGTTTCATTTAAAACCTATTAATTGTTTATTTCTGGAATTTTCCATGTAATATTTTCCAAAGAAGACGGAATATGGGTAACTCAAACTGTGGAAAGTGAAACTTTGGATGGAGGGGACTGAGGTATTTATACATCAGCTTCCCAGAGTTATTGGCTGGGACAGCTCCCAGTGTGTGTTGGCTTCCTGGAATTGCCACCTGTGGTGCACACAGGAAAAGCAGCTTTCATGGCAGTCACAGAAACACAGATATTAACAGCTAGAAGTCTGTGGGACACATTGCTAGCTCCAGAAAAACCTGAAGGGGGTCCTGATAATTTCTGTAATCATTCACATACCCATTTATGTATATGTCAAAAGCCAAGTGTCTGTGTTCAAACATACAACACTTACATGTAAATTATATATGCATTTTCATCTTTATATTGACTAAGCATGACAACAAATATAAGTAAGTGATTTCTTGGTGCAATAGAACAAAATATTTCTGATAATGTGTTATAGAATGTTATGCATTATTAAATTGTTACCATAAAAATGTACTTTGAAAAATGACAGCTAAAATGAACACAATTTCTTTTTTTTTTTCTCAAAGCAAATGATGCTTTGTGGAATTTTCGTGCCCAAATATTCAATTTTAGAACCTTTATCACAAAAGGGCAAAATTCTTTTGGAGATTATATGCACATTTTACCCGTGACTTCTGAATATTATTAAAATGAGCCATAAATGGTATTTTTAAAGTTGTTCTTTTAAGGTTAAAAAAAGTCAAATGTATAATTTTACAAAATTGTACTTTCTCATCCTTTCTAGGTTTCATGAAAAACTAACAGTGGTGTAATTCAAAAAAGAAAAATATTCCCTATATTCTCTATAAGCTATTTTGCTATATTTATTTAAGAGAAAATAGAAAAAAATAATATTTTTACTGTAGATTTGTAAGAGTTATTCATTAGTTAAGAGGGATAATTCATTCCAAAAAAAAGCCTATATTTCTCTCCGACTCATACATTCCCAAGCAAAAATTTTTCCCCAAATAAGAATCACTGCCTTGTCAAACCATTTGATTCAATACTTTCCCAAGCTGCATACTTGTAAATACTTATAAATAAATCTCTTCCAACATGCACAATTTTAGAAATTATATTCTAATGTAATATTGATAATTTTGACAGCAATTTCTTGATTCAATATAGACCAATACTGAGAATACTGAATGTTGATATTTCAAAATTATATAAAGAAGTGAGAATACACAGACTTCTCTAAAAATAGAAATTCATATGATGGGCTGTGACTTTTAAAATGGAATGCATTCTATAGGTTGAAACATTTCTGTTCATTCTATAGGTTGAAACATTTCTGTTCAAACGTAGAAATCAATTTTGAATAATAATATCAAAGGCATATGTTGATATATAATAAGAAAATTTGGCTTTTTATAATCATGTAACATTATTTTGTTTTTATTATCCAATTTCTCTGCTATAACATTTGGTACTTTCATAACATAAACATATTAAAATAAATATTAAGGATGTGAAATATACAATGCATGTCATTAAAGTAAGTGTTGCCCCTAATGAAAAAATTTTATGAAAGAGGAAACATTGTTTCTTGATATTGTTTTTTGCTAATTTGGTCCAAAAGCTTCTGTTTCCAAAGTATAAGTACTTCTTTTCTTTCAGTTTTCTAAGAAATTAAAAAAAAAACAAGGCTAATTTTCAGTCAGTTTGTTTTTTAGTTCCTCTAAAATGCTGCCACAGGTATAGTGGGCAGAATGGCAGTACTTGCGTCTGTCTCTGGGGAGCAGGACCCAGCTGTGTTGATGCGAGAAATTGATGTGAATCACCATAATGCATGCTGGGTAGGAAGTGGAGCATCTCAGCTGAAGAGAACAAGTTAATGTTTACCATGAGTCATCATTTCTTGACTATTTATTTGCTAACCCATTCTTTATTTCTCCCAACTCCTTCACCAAAGCTCCACCCATGATCTACATTACAAAGAAGGTGAGTGCCATCCAACTCCTAGGGCATACTAAGATGTCCTTCCTTAAGGGTTTTGCATAAAAGGCTCCAAGTCTGAGAAGTTTTTTCACTCCTCTCACCACACCTCCTTCCAACAATACTTTACCCCGCTAATTTCTAATCACCCTCAGGTATGAGTATAAGATGCTTTTTTTCAGTGAAGTCTTTTCTTATCCTCAAGCCTTGCTCTTGGAGCACCTTGACTTTTTTTGCATTTGTCGTATACCTCATATCATCATAGTTTCCTGTTTTAATTGTCTGCATTCCCTTAGAGTGAGTATGCATCATAAGATTAAGTCCAGTAAATATGCCTACTACTCAACACCAAGCTTAGGTTTTGTATATCATAAATGAGAGAGAGAGAGAGAGAGAGAGAGAGAGTGAGAGAACAAACCCAAGTCTTCAGAATGATGGCTCAGAAAACACGAAATCATTTTATAGGTTGCCTCGAACATATTATGAATTTTAAAGGCTTCTGTCATGTTGTTTTAGGTAAGCTAGTCAGGTAAAATTTTATTTCTCTTCACTTCTCACTTTTGCTTCATTCAGGGTGTAGACTTTATTCTCTTTTACCACTGTCTCAATGGGAGTCTAACCAAGGTTTCAAAGTGGCTCCTCAGAGCCCCCTGACTGAAGAATCAAAGGGGCTTTTAGATAGACCCACCATAGAAGCCCGGGGGTATGCTGCCTGGTTTGTTTTGTTAGTATGAGTGTACCTGACTCTGGACCTTCAAGCAGACTGGGAAATTAAATACTACTTTTGGTTTAGTTTGGCTCACATACCTTCCTCTGGGATTGGTGGAATTCAATTTTATTCTTATTTTAGAGGTAGAGGAGAGGTGGTGGGAAGATAGAAATGATAGTCACTCCTTAAATCATCTCAATTTATCATTACACTGTCAGTATTGGAATATTATTTTTTTAAATGAAGACGCTGATGTTCACAGTGATTAATAATACACTTTGAGAAAGTAATGCTGATATAGGAAATGGGAGATTATTGCACACTGATGTCAAAATAGGAAATATTTTGTATCTAAACCTCATATTATTCCACATATATACTGTACATCCAAACAGACACATTATCTATTTTAACTACAGTCTGTTGGTAATTTATATTATCTTCAGGATTCCTCTTATAGCTCTGGAGGACAGGAATTTGAGGGCTTATTCATTGATGTGAATAACAGAGTAGAGGATTAAATTATGAACAGATTTGTTTTGTTTTTCTTCATTTTCTGACAGTTCTTCCAAAGAATTGTTATACAGTGCTAACACTGGAGAGATTATAATATAAACAATAAGCAAACAAAGCATCAGTGGTGGTTAAGTTACATAAAAGAATGTTAAGCATGATGTCTGCACAAAATAGTATAAGATTTGTCTTTTGTTATTCAGTTATACTGAGTTGATAGGCTAATGGCTATATCTTTCACACTCTCACTTATTTAAATCTAGTGCACTCTACTGGGGAAGAAATAAGAGCAAACAAGAGTCACTGCTGCTCTTTTAAGATCTGTTAGGCTTGCTTTTCCATGTCATAAATGTTTAAGTCATGGAATATCATACAGAAGTTGAGACTCTTAAAATTGAAGTGTGCATCCAAAGATTACGTAGTTATCTCTCAAAATCAAAACAAAAAATCAAGTCTTCCAAACTCTCCAGTCAGTACTTTTTCATTAGTCCATAATTACCCGATACTGTGTTACCATACAGAGTAATACAGGTATATGAAAAAGTGCTGAACATCACTGCCTCATCAGAGAAGTGGTATCAAAACCACAATGAGATATCATCTCACACTTGCTAGAAGAATAGGTATTATCAAAAAGACAAGAGATAACAAGTGTTAGTAGGGCTATGGAGAAAAGGAAACCCTTGTACACTGTTGGTGCAAATGTAGATTGGAAAACTGTAATGAGGTTCCTCAAAAAACTAAAAATAGAATAACTGTGATCCAACAATTCCACTTCTGGGAATTCATATCCAAAGGAAATGAACCAGTATCTCCAGGAGATATCTGCACTCCCCTGTGCATTACAACATTATTTACAGTAGCCAAGATACACAAATAGCCTGTCAATTGATTGATGAATGGATAAAGAAAAGTAGAATATAACATGATGAGTGCCAGGCTCACTGTCTGGAGAATGAGAACGGACGCGCTTGGGACTCTGACTCGGGGGGATGGGCAGGACATGGACAATGTATATGACCTAAACTTATGTACCTCCATGATGAGCTGAAATAAAAAAAAAAAAAAAAAGAAAAGTAGAATATATAACTTATATAATATATATTACTTATATATAAATATATCACTTTTATACTTATATAGCAGAATACTATTCAGCCTTAATAAATAAAGAAATCATGACATTGTGACAATGTGATTGAACCTGGAGGACATTATTCTAAATAAAATAAGTCAGACATAGAAAAAAGAATACTACATGATCTTACTTCCATGAGGAAATTCATAGAAGCAGAGAGTCAAAACATGGTTACCAAGCACTGAGATTGGGGAGAAATGAGGAGCTGTTGATCACAGGGTACAAAGATTTGGCTACGTCTAATAAATAAGTTCTAGTGTCTAATGTACAGCAGAGTAACTATAGTTATTAATAATAATAATACCGTTTGTGTACTTAAGATTTACTAAATGAGGAGATAAGAAGTATTCTAACAACACCAAAGAAATAAATGGTAACTATTTAAGGTGGTGGAGATGCTAGTTTTACTATAGTAATCATTTCAAAAAATAAATATGTATATCAAAATATCACATGGTACATCTTAAATATGTACAATTTATATTTTAAAAAATTTTAAAAAGAAACCATCAGATTAAGAATGCAGAATCATCAGAATATAGTTACTGTAGTTACTTGGAATCTTATGAAACCACCTCTTTAAATCATTGAGTTTCAAATGGAAATTCTTAATTCATTCCTTCCAGGAAGTCCCAAAATAGAATTTTTTGTCTTTTTTGTTTATTAAGGTACTAATTTTATCAACAGATACTGAGAAAGATTTATTTTTCTATGTATATCAGAAATGAAGATAGAATAATACATAGGTATAATTAGATAGACATATTGGATTATCACTGGTTGTTGTCTTGTTAAATGGAAGTAATTAATGAAAGTACTGTATACTAATATTTATGAAGTTGTTGCATCAATATGACTAATTAATGTACAATAGGCATTTTGTAATAATAGCTATATTGTTCTTTGGTGGAATATAGCAATAATTTAATGAAATTGATATATATTTTATACTTAATCTTTATTTTGGAACAGAAATTCTTTAGATAACAAAGATTTTAGGATTTTAAAATGTTTTCATGTACATGGAAGAGATATATAATTGTAAAAAATAAATTCCTTTACAGTGCATCAATCACTTTTCTGTGTAATTTTATTGCAGAACAAACAATAACCCTACTATTTGTGCATGGAGATAATGCATAATTCCCATCCTTCATGAAGGTACTTACTGAATGACTTGAAGAACAGTGATAAGAGATTCAGCTTTCTCCTTCCTAATTTTGAAGTTAAGTATTTTTCATCAAAATATGATTCACTAGAAAAGAGAGGTATGGATACTGTCCTTTGAATTCTAATGTACTTCAAGTGTAATGACCTCATAATAGAATATTATAATTTGCCTTATACATCATAAAATATTTAAAGGTTATTTACCACACACAATTTTAGTATATAAATTCAGTATGAAAAATTTCCTTACATGTAAATTCCCCTCTTTAATACAATGGGCAGATAAATGTCACATCTGTTTATAAAATTTTGACAGTGATGGTCAAAGTACATGCATCCTCAGTTATGGTAATTTGAATAACTCTTTTATCCATCAAACCATTGTATGAAGTTAAGGTTTATAAAAAGGTTGGACTCACTGCAAATTTAACAGGAAATATGCAAGGATATATGAATCTACATTGCATCCTGAGGCAAGTAGCTGTTTAATATACAACATGTGTTGCTTGGCTATTATATTCAGGAAATTCAAAACACAGCATCGTGTAAAGATGTTTTTCTTTAAGTGATCAAGGGATTCATTTGAATAAGTCACTGTTTTTTAAACTGTTAGTACTTCAAGAGTATAAGAAGCATCCAATCCCATAAATCAAATAGAAATCTCATGTGTAATCATATGCAAGCTAATGTACCCCTAGACACTCAAGAACTCTATGAGTTCTAATTGATTCTTGGAATGTATAATATATCTGGAGAAATCCAGTATTCGTATATTTTGAAGATTAAAAGTAA
The DNA here is from genome assembly GCF_020740605.2 of Lemur catta. NCBI lineage: Eukaryota > Metazoa > Chordata > Mammalia > Primates > Lemuridae > Lemur > Lemur catta. The sequence continues at coordinate 50,966,194 of NC_059143.1, forward strand.
AGAAGTTCTACTAAACCAGATGGGAAATGATGATGAGCATAAAGCCAAAAACCTCGTTGAGGATAAGATTCAAGCCAATTAACCTCACTATTCTCTTGTCTAGTCATCGAACCATCACAGTGGCATTCATTAATAATATCTCTACATTGGTAAGAAATAAAATTTATATCTTTTCTTAGGTAATCTCCAATGGGGAAATTTATTTGACTATATATAATATTATAGAATTATTGGAAGAGATTAAATGCATAGATATACAGCAGGCAGTTGAAAATATGAGACGAGTTTAGAAATAAGGTCAAGAGTTTGGATAAAATTTTAGATATATCCTCATAGAGGTGATGCAATAAATTATAGAATTAAATGTGATTACCAAGGTGATAAGTGCATATAGCAGAAATTTTCGATCTGTGGGGCAAATAGTAATAACTGAGTGGATGTTAGAAACTGAAAATCTGAGTTACAGCTTCAGGTTATTTGATTAGGTAGATCTTACAGATGCATAAATCTCCCTTCATTATTCTAAAGCATACGATCTGTAGGATTTATTTCGAGGAAATTGCCAGAGAGTTATGAATAACAAAGACAGGTGGATCTTTTGTATGCAATTACATTTAAAGAAAAAGAGTGGGAAAAGGAGTGGGAGAATATATTAGAGAATAAAACATTAATAATAATCTAAGCAAAACCATATCTTAAGTCACAAAAGCTAAGGAAGAAGAGTGTTTAATGGAAAAAATAGCCCATGATACTCAATATTGCAGAAAGTTACAAAGAAAATGCCATGGACAAATATGAATTTATAACTGATGATCACAGTGACATCATTTTGCACAACACATCAAGGCAGAGGACAATTACTACGAGTTACAATTAAATTTTAAAGCAATGATATACATCCTGAGCAAGAGCGAGACCCCGTCTCTACTAAAAACTAGAAAGAAATTATCTGGCCAACTAAATATATATATATATATATATATATATATAGAAAAAAATTAGCCGGACATGGTGGCACATGCCTGTAGTCCCAGCTACTTGGGAGGCTGAGGCAGTAGGATCGCTTAAGCCCAGGAGTCTGAGGTTGCTGTGAGCTAGGCTGATGCCACGGCACTCACTCTAGCCCGGGCAACAGAGCGAGACTCTGTCTCAAAAAAAAAAAAAAAAAAAAAAAAAAAAACCTAAAGCAATGGTATAGACCATTCTTTTAAAAAGTGTAATGACAAATAGTAACAGTGAAGTAGGGTAACTTTTTGGAAAGTTTCATTAATTTTGATTGTTTTAAAATTAGGAGTCGTGATAGGAATGTTTGAAGAGGAAGGACCAAGTAAAAAGAGAAGAAATGAAAGTATGTGACAAAGTAATAATGAGCACAGCTTTAGATAACATGAGAGGGAATGAAGTGCTTAAATGAAGGGTTTTTCTCTGAAAAACAAGTTACATGTATGTGTATGCCATATTTCTCTCTCTCTCTGTTTACATATATACACACATATATAAATATATAATCTTATTCTGCTCTTCATTTTCTCCTCTCCCTCCCTGCCTTTCCTTCTCCTCCTCTTCCTACAACTTGTAGACTGAATGTAGTTATGAAACATGCAATCACATTTATCTGACCTTTTACAGGATATGAAAAATGTGAGAGCTTGAGGGACTATTTTCAGAGTTTAAAAAAGTAGTGATCTTATATGATATAAAATTTTAAAAAATAATCTTAAAATGTTGGTATTTATTGTCTATGTATGTTGGTTTCTGAATAGCTGGATGTCTCTTTTGATTTGTAATTCTTTAACTTGAAGTGCTATGATTGTTCTTTAGCAATATTCAATTTTTCAGTTGGGGATACATTTACATAAAACAAATGGAAATATTTTCTCTGTTCCTTTTGGTGTTGAGTTTAGATAATTTTGAATGTTTTTCATTATTGTGTTTATCAAGCATTAGTTATGTGAAAGTGCATAATAAACATCCTTTATCCATGATTATAGCATTCTTATGTTTAATAGGAATATGAATTTCTTTATTGAAGGCATTAATAATAAAAAAGGTATTAAAGATATGTAAGACAACTGCCACTTGCATTTGTGTGATTGTACTATTGTCCTTATACAAATTTTCTCATGAGGCATGACATAATAACAATAAATTATCTAATAAAAGTGTTTAGATTTCTGATTAAACCATGGGTCTGGCCTATTTAATAAATATACTAAAGACTATATATTCCAAATGGAAGCAAGATGAAAAGCCTGATGGGTACACAGTCCCTAAGTGAGCTAATGTGACAGACAATATATATTTTCCATTTGTCCTCTGTCCATAGCTGTAGAGCAATAGTCTTTACTATTTGGCCATTACTCCACCTATTTTGCCTTTTACCTGACACATATCTACATGTAGATTAGAAGCTATAAATAAAAGATGTCATCTATACTTTACTATAAAAATGAATGTTTTAATTCATTTTAATTTAATTTAATTCATTTAATTTCTTCTCTGTTTTAATTTTGGACATTTTAAAAATAAGATTCATGCTTAACATTATATTTATATCATATACATTTTTATATATTAAATATATTTATATATTATAAAACACCAGCAATTGCATATCTACATCACAATAATAGTAATATTAATAGCTATATTTTTAAATGGTTGATATTTTAGACACTTCTGTATATACATCATACACATCCAATTAATTATAAAACATATCTATAAAGTAGGTATTATTCTCATTTTACAGATGATAGCACACTGATCATTTGAGAACTTAGAAAATAAATTTTTGAATGTTACCTATCTAATAAATAGAAGAGCTGATGTGTAAACATAGTTTTATTAAATTAAAAAGCTCACCTTCTTGGTTAAGTATATTCTTAGGAATTTTATATTCTTTGTACCTATTGTCAGTGTTATTGAGTCTTTCATTTGACTCTCAGGTTAACTGTAATTGGTGTAAAGAAATGCTACTGATTTGTGTACACTGATTTTGTAACCCGAGACTTTGCTAAATGTATTTATCAATTCCAGGAGTTTCTTGGTGGAGTCTTTCAGGTTTTCTGGATATAAGTTCATATAGTCAGCAGTAAGTGATAGTTCAACCTCTTCTTTCCTGATTTGGATACACTTTATGTTTTTCTCTTGTCTGATTACTCTGGGTAGGGCTTCCAGCATTATGTTGAATAAAAGTGGTGACAGTGGACACCTTTGTCTTCTTCCAGTTATTACTGGGAATGCTTTCAACTTTTCCTCATTTAGTATGATGTTGGCTATGGGTTTGTCATCTACGGCTTTTACAAATTTGAGATATGTTCCTTCTATGCCTAATTTATTGAGGGTTTTTATAATAAAAAGGTGCTAGATTTTGTTGAATGCTTTTTCTGCATCTATTGAGATGATCATATAGACTTTGTTTTTGCTTCTGTTTATGTGGTGAATCACATTTATTGATTTATGTATGTTAAACCATCCTTGCATCCTTGGAATGGAGCCCACTTGGAAATGGTGGATTATTGTTTTGATGTGCTGTTAAATTTGGTTTGCTAGGATTTTTGCAACTATATTCATAAGGGATATTGGACTGTAGTTTTCTTTTTTGGCTGTGTCTTTCCCTAGTTTTGGCATCAAGGTGATACTGGCTTTAAAGCATGAGTTGTGGAGGATTATCTCCTTCTAAATGTTATGGAATAATCTCTGAAGTATGGATACCAGCTCTTCTTTGTAAGTCTGGTAAAATTCAGCTGTGAATCCATCTTGTCCAGGGCTTTTTTTGTTGGAAGAATTTTTATTACTGCTTCAATGTCACTGCTTATTACTGATCTGTTCAAGAGTTCTATTTCTTTCTGCTGGAGTCATGGGAGGTTGTGTGTTTCCAGGAATTTGTCCTTTTCTTCTACAGTTTGAGGTTTCTGTGCATAGAGATTTTCATAGTATTTACAGATGATATTTTGTATTTCTTTGGTATCAGCTGTAATTTCTCCTTCTTCATTTCTGATTGAGCTTATCTGGATCCTTTCTCTACTATTCCTGGTTAATCAAGCAAGAGGTCTATTAATTTTGTTTATCTTATCAAAGAATCAACTTTTTGTTTCATTGATACTTTGTGGTTTTGTTTGTTTGTTTTCCATTTCATTTAGTTCTGCTCTGACTTTAGTTATTTCTCTTCTTCTGCAGGCTTTGAACTTTGTTCACTCTTCCTTTTCTAGTTCCTTGAGATGTGTCATTAGATTGTTAAAGATCTCTACAAAAATAGCTATGAAACACTGAGGAAAGAAATCACAGATGACACAAACAAATGGAAAAACATATTATGCTCAGGGATTGGTAGAATCAACACTCAAACATTACAAAAGTGATCCATGTAATCAAAAACATTTGTATCCCTGTAATATTTTGAAATGAAAGAATTATAGAGTTTACCACTGCAAAATTCTGTCTCTAATAAAGTAATCATGATGTGTACTGGATTGGTGTCCAGTGAATAATATGAAGAAAATTGCACATAATGTGAGTGATGCACACTATTTTAATGCCAAGCACAATGTACATCACTGTAGGCAGTTTTGAGGAACAGAATAAATGATTCTTTGATTGAAGTGTTACTAACCAACTCAACCTACCCACAAAAAAAGAGGAACTTAGGAAACTTGAGAGATGATACAGATGAATCCCATTCTAAAAAATGTAAAATAAGGAACTTGTGTTGATGCATGAGTAAAGGATAAGTGATTCAAATAAAAATACACATATATGTGCATATATACATATGTGTATACATTTATATACACACATACATACAGAATGCAAAATATGTATGAAAATAGTTATAGGTATCTCAATTTCAGGTGATAGAAAATGCCTACATCTCAGATGTGTTATGCAACTCAGAGTCAACTTTTGGGAGGAGCAGGAGTGGATGGAAGTTAAGTAGGAGTTGTGGGGACGGCACCTTCAAATATTGCACTTAGTATAGTGTTAAAAGACTCTCTGCATTGCACAGTATTTATTAATTTGTACAATGCAACCTTTTCTTTTTCCCGTTAAGCAAAAGTATTTAGGGATGCTATTTACTCTATAAAATTGAATGTTGAATGTTTGTTTGCATGCGGTTGTGTGTTTTTCAACTGCACATCTAATCTCATAAAAATTAAAATAGGCTTTAGATCAAATAAAAATTTTAGCTTTCAAATGACAGTACCTTTGGGTATTGGTGTATTAAGGGAAAAACAAAGCTGAGTTATTTTTTATGAAAAGAAAAACAACAATTTGATAATGAATGTGGTCCTTTATTTTTAAACTTTTCTAATGAGAATTCAGAAAGTGACAATGATAATAGAAAATCACCCTTTGGCCAGAGTTATGCTAGAAAAAATTTATTTGAAAATATATTTATAACATGTAACTTAAACCGTATTAATTTCATTAATCAATATTCTATACTAAATGGTCAGTAATGTCGCTGCAGGTTTTAGGCAATTAATGAGAAGGTGGTGTTTTTTTAACATCCTCATGAACATAAAAATAAAAACATGTTGTTATAAAAATGAAAGGGCTGAAATGTTCATAGTAGGAAAATAGAACACAATATGCAAAATGATTTGTGAATTCTAAATCACTTTTATTTAATTTTTCATAAGTATTTATTTTAAATAATGTAGGAAACAAATTTACTCTTAAAAATGTGTATATGTATTAACACTCGCCTTTTTTCGGTTATAAATGATTTGAGGAAGAGTATCAAAGGTTTAGAGTGATGTTACAGTTTATTTAATTTTGCCATGGTCACAAAACACTTCAAATAATATTGTCATATAAAAAATGTTAGCATTGTATTTAAAATTAAAAACAAATGTCACTGAAATACTTTCAAAAAATGAAATACTTTAATTCCTAGAAAGTTACTCCTAATTGAGTATATTCCAAAGTTTGGGTCATTAGAAAAATAGTGAAGGATGTTTATTAAATACACAATTGCATGAGCTCACTATAGAAAATCACATGGAGTTATTATCTACAATGTTTTAAATTTTAGAGTGAGATTTTCAAATTATTCTGATGATTTCACTGTTAAGAAAGTTGTATTTTTTATTGATACAGTTATGTGAATTTTAACACATTTTATGTTATTGTATATGTGAGATAAATCAAAGGGAAAGATCCAAATGCATAATAGAAAAAAAGAAGAATATTAGAAGCCATGAAGCAAGTTCTTCTCACAGCTCTGCTATCACTTAACATATAATCTTGAATAAGTCTTTAATCCTTCCTTTTTATTTTATATTGCTGGCTTGTCAAATGGAGGAACAGAGCTAGAGGGCCTCAGTGGCACCTTCCAAGCCTCAGTCCTACAATTCCTTAACTTAGAACCCAATGATATGAAATCTTAATGAAAATTCAGGCAGGATTATCACAAGACTCTATCTCTCCTTACTAACTGGGATATAATATTAAGGAATTGTTTTCAAGAATAATAGAGTTTCCTATGGACTTTACCTAGGAATATAACTGCTAGGGATTTCTCTTACTACTGTAAATTGACTGAAATAAATATTATATGAAAGAAGATGTTTACTAAGACTTATAACATTCAAACAAATAACTTATATTGCTCTAAATATTCAAGGATATGAATGTTTTAATGAATTAGGATACATCAAAAATGTATTAAAACTATATTAACAAAATACATTTTATGACAATGTGCTAAGTGACAAAATCAAAATATAAGATGTTATTTGCACAATTAATCAACATTAAGAAAAATATGAAAGAAGAATCACAATGTAGTCTGCATGAAATATTTAGACAGTACCAATTCAGAACACCCCAGGAAATGGGAAATTTTGAGACTTTGAATATGTATGTACATATGAAAATCCTAGCCCACGTGTAAGTTTAACAATTGCAGATCTTATATCAAAAAGTCTTGTAAATTAAGAAAAAATTTATCACCAAATTATGATGTATTGCACAGATATATATCATAGTTTACCTTTCTTTCAACTCTTGTATCTTTCATATTCTCTTTTAAAAGTCCCTTCAAAAATAGCCCATACTAGTATCAACAGTTCTTTTCACTAAAACCAGGATAATCTAGAATAATGTTCATAAATAAGAAAAAAAATCAATTTTACTTAATCTGCACTTATTTAATCATCCCAAAATTCTCTATAGAAATCATTATTGTAAATTACTTGAGATTTTTGTATATACACATTTACATATTTTGTATGTTGTACACATATATGCTTGTTTAAATACATTTTAAATTTTATATAGCCTATTTATACATGTTTTATACTCTATTGTATATGCCTACATATAATAGACAATTGATGTATTTTATGTCAAATAATATTCTCTATATATTCTACAACCCCTTTCTATATATTTTCTCTATACACTATAAATATATTCTGTAGGTGATATTTGTCTTTATATATATTCAATCTAATATATATTTATTTTGAATCCTATTAAATATCATGGAGTATTACTCAGTCATGCAAATCTTTTCATGGATATGATAGATACTACTAATGTTCCCAATTTCAAGGCAGGAAATTAAGCCTCAAATGTTTTTAGCTTTCCTGGACTCATGCAGCTAATAGGAACCAACACATGTGTCAGTGTATATCTAGCTCAAGATAACAACCCAATACATTTTTTTATTCTTCTCAGCGATGTTTCTTAACAGCACTGATTGAATGAGGTAACATTCCAACATAGTCCTAATATATGATGCCTATGCCACTGAATATATGAGATAAAGATTTGAGCAAATGTTATAAAGCCTAGAAATATAAATAAAAGATATGAATATGGGCATGAAAAAGGCAGAGATATTGCCAGTAGCCACATATGATTTTATACATCTATTAAGACTCAAAGTTAATATTATGATATTTCATGATTTTTTTAATATTTCATATGTATGTATATTTTTGCTCAAATTTACTCTTTCATACATTATATTCCTTGCTGTGGTTGTCATTTTATGGTCATCATTTTATTTTAAATATATAATCTCAGAAATAAGAGAGCCTTCAGATTTTAACCATAGGAAGATATATGAATTGAGTACAATTTGACAAATTCCAATCAAATTTCTGACATCCTTAAATTAGATAATTACATCCCAAGTATAATATTCTATAATATAGGAATTTAAAAAATATAGTAGATGTGTATTTATACCTATGTGTATTTGATATGTTTTTCAATTACTTTTAATATCACTAGGTAAGATTGAAACACAGAGATGGGAGATAATTTATGGCCAATAGGAAAGGACTATATTGAGTATGTGGGGGAAAAAAAAACCCAGACAAATGATTAAATTATAAGATGTTAATTGAATAATATAAGAAACACACACACATACAGACTTCCTTTGCATAAGTTTAGAGAGTAATAGAAGTACATGCTTTCTATTTGATGCACTCACCTGCCTTCAAGAGTGCATAAAATGTGCAAACATTCACAAATTACTTGTTCATTTAATCATTTTCTTCATGAATTAGCTCATGGATTCACTTTGTAAGTCCTATTTTAAATGTTTACACTAGAAGATGATATATAAAATGATCCTGCAGAAAACTGAAGTATGTTTCAGTTTATGAAAAAATCAGATTTAAAAAATTACATCTCTAAAGAAAAGCTATGAAAATTGTGAGAATATTTAAGATCTTACTGTTCATCTTACTACAAGTAATGATTGTGGTCTCATTTAAAAATCACAAAAGAAATATAAACTAGGAAAGTAAAGTTACATTTAATATCCCATATTAAAAATCTGCATCACTCTACCGGCATATGTAAAACTGTGTGTTTTTATGCAGAGCACATCTTTCTTTGAAATACATACATATGTACATATAATATGTATACATGTGAAACATGATATGCATATGTCTAATAATGTATTTTAATAAAGAATCATACATGTATAGAGATTCAGATACTATTTAGAAAACAGAAGCATATAGCTAGATAGAGATAAAGATATAGAAACAGAGACAGAGAGAGAATGTGCACTTTCTAAAAGATGATCTATCTGTTCCACATTTTGGGGGAGTTCGGTTCAATTAAAGAAAACACATCCATAAGCAAAGAAGTGTTTCATGAACTGCAGTTGAGATTTGTATAAATTATAGCTAAACTGATAATAAATTGAACATGAAAGGGGTGACAACTCTTGATAATGAAATAAGACTTAATCTATAAATGTAACAAGCAGATCACACATTTTGATACATTGTGAAAACATTACTTAAATTGCTAAATTCTGGTACTTAAGCAGTAATGTTTACTGTACCTTTTGCTGGCACCAGATTTATATTTGCTTTCAACACTGCACAAAAAGTAGATCAATACTGGTAATAAATCTTTAAATGCTTTTTAACCTTACAAGCTCTTTATAATCTGAAGGATAATCAATAAATACAGTAGAAAAACGGCTTGTGATTCATCTTTTAAGGCAGTGTTACTTTATGACATAATGCCGATAACTCTGAATATAAATGCCAAGATCAATTTTGCTTCTGAAAAATTATTTGAACTGATAGTGTAGTATGAAATAATCACTTTTATTTAAAAATTTACTACATTAACTTTAATCAACATAATACTTAGCTAATTATTTTATCTGTGATATAGTAGAAGAAATAATAACTTTATTCCACTATGATTTGTTTTCACTGGAGATATCACCAACCACTAGAATATATCTATAATGCTAATACCAAATCAAATACAAATTTTTCATTTACATAGACTATGGTAAATCGGTAAATTGTGCAGTGTATCTGACTCAATTTTTTTCTAAAAGACTTATTTTTCAGACTCAAGAGAAAGCAAAAATACAGTAAAACAAGAATTTTTGAAGCAATTTTCCCATGAGCACACATTTTACATCACTTTAAGCAGCTTTTTTCAAACTAATTTTTTACATTTTTCTTATATACTGATTAATGTAAAATATATAAAAGCACATCCCCCAGTAGATAGTTACATTGAGGCAAATAAAAATTTGTATGATTTCATTTTAAATGTCTAATATAGCAATAATTAGGATAATAGAATTAAAATTTCATATTCACTTTTATTATTGTTTCCCAATTGATAAAGTTCACGAATTCATCAAAAATCATAAAACTTTACAGCATAAAGAATGGATGTTAAGGTATGCAAATAAAAACATTTAAGAAAATAGAGGATCACAAGATAGAATGCAGACTATAAAAGCAATCTAATTTATTAAAAATATACGAAATGCCATCTCTGAAGGGGGTGGGGAAAAAGTTGACCTAAGTATTTTAGAAATGATGGAGTTTCTAAGAGTGAAAGGAAAGGAATTGGACATAAGCACAGTATTCAAGTAGGTAAAGTTTTTTCCTGTAGGAATATGGGTTAATTCTGATCCTATATATGTGCATGCTGAAATTGAAAAAATGAAGTGAATGGATGTCAGAAGGTGGTAGTCAAGTTTTTCATTGTTATAATGGAAGGTTACAGACAAGCAAGAGAAGCAAGTTTAGAATAATATGTATGGTATAAAATTAGATTTGGAAACATCTGTATGAACTCATGTTACTTAATATAGCTGAAAACCATGCATGACACGGTACTAGTCCCATGCTACTAATAGCTGCTACTATGGAAGAAAAATACACAGCAGAGGAAAATGGAATAACTGACAAAGTATAAGGAAAGGAAAATTTTCTGTAGTGTACAAACTGAAGAGAATTGCAGGATACTAGGCAAATGCATGGAAAGAATGCAGATGTGGCCTTTTGAGAAAAAAATATTATACATATGAAAAAGAATTTTAAAAAATTATCTGTGAATGGGAATAAAGGAAAATGTTGCTCTGTAAATTCCAAAATCATAAAGTAAACAAGAAAATGTACAGAGATTAATGGTTTTAAATTTATTTATTGAGTCCAGATGTACTTAGATAACAAGGATTGTAAAGCATTACTTGAAGACTTAACTCCAGCTATCTGAGAGGTTAGTCGAAATAGATAATTCAATAATAGGGAGTCATATAATTTTTTAAAGGGTCAAGAACTAGTAAGCCTTAAAGTTAATTTAGATGGAACTGTTAGGTTACACATAGCATAATGCAAATGATAAAATATTCTTGAAAAGGGGAATAATAAGTGAAGTAAAATAATTTAATTAATATTCTGCTTTCTAACTTATAGGAATTTATCTAAATAATACAACAGGACAAAACACAGAAGTGTAGTACCTTTCTTGGTTTATGCAATTTAAAATTTGTTATATAGAGATAAATTGACCCTTTTTAAAATTGCATTTAAAATATAAATTTATATATGTATGTGAACATCCAGGAAACATCTATACAGACATTTACTTCAATAATGGTGTTATTTCTGGGTTGTAGCATTTCAGTTAATGTTTATTTAATGCATTATACTAATTTGTTTTCCAAATTATTATAATGTAATATATGGCTTGTCTAATTAAAATAATAAATATTATTTTGAATATTAGATAGCTATTGAATTCTTGATGGCTATTTTGAATAGTTATATAATATTCATCCATAGACCACTGAGGAGTCACTAGTAAATGATTCCCTCAACTTTACACAAAATCATTATCTAAACCAAATTACATGGCAGAAAATATTTTTGACATGGATCAGTGGTTCATATAAATCTATTAAGTTGATTTTTTCCTTAATCATGCTTTCAGCTTTTTAATGGAAATGCTAGTTTTGTATAACCATGTAAATAGCTGAACAATGTTCAAAATACCCTATTAATTGTGAAAAAATTGTCAGGATAGCAAATGATGTATTAAATAATCTTCAACTGAAATATTTTAGAAGGCCTATGCTGATAAGATTTCCTAGAAAACAAAATCTGATCACGATTTAAAATTTTGAGAGGCAGTCTTAATGTATATATGTGTGTGAGTGTGCATGTCTGTATGCTCTATTGGTAACAAAATATATAATAATATGAAGACTTTTTGGAATTTTCTGAAAAAAATCACATTTTACATATAGTAAAAGTTTGATATGTATATGATCATGAGAGTTTTAAATCACTGAGTTGGATAAATGGACAATTGAATATTATATAACATCTATATAGTAATAAGAGTCTACAGAGATACACCCAACAGCAAGTTTCCAAATGAAAACAGACTAAAGTTTGAAAAATCAATACAATATCCTTGTTAGAATGTGGCAAGTACTTATTGATTTTTAGGGATTGCTCCTTTTTCCTGGAGATCCATGGTTTCTACATTTTTCATTTTCATATTACACTATATCTGCTAGATGCCACTGGATTTCTGGAATTAGGTAATGTCCTTTTTTTTGCCTTTCCTTTTCATTAGTGTTTTAGTGATACATTAGTTAATATATTTTTGTAACATTTAATTTCTTCCAAAATAAAAAATCAGACAAAATATTACTCTTTACTGTGTTATTTAACTATAATATTTTTTTATTTTTTATAATGGGGAATGAATTTTATATTAAATTGAGTTCTAATATCCCTCCTTCCTTAGGAAATAATGGGGAAATTCACACACTCATAATGAGCTTTATTAAAAACCTAATAGTCCCCTTTCCCTATATAGCAAATAGATTTTCTACTCCTATGAAAGTTACAGTTTAGTGTGGAAACACATAAATTCCAATAATATGACATACTTAGTAATTGCTAAAAATATTAAACACTATAACATATAATGACATTAGATTAAAGGAAGACATTCAGTTCCATGTCAAATTACTTTCACTTCATTTTCACAGTGAGATGACACTAAAGGAGCTTTCTGGTATTTGTGGCCCACCTCCATTATTCATTAGTCTTTAGAAGGCTCCATCAACATTTAGTCTGGGAGATGTTGACATTTACCTCTACGTATCCCAAGCATTCTCTTAAGGGCTATTCCTGTTCAGTGATCTATATCTGAACTGACTTCAAGTCTCTCCTTGGTACCCAAACTCTGCGTCCCTCCTGTCTTACCAGCAGGGCAGCCTTGACTTTCATATGAAACAGCCACACTTTAAACTTCACTTTGTATAGTGAGAATTTCAGGAGCCCTCACTCATTTTGGAATTCATCATAAAGTTACATTTTTGAAAAGCCTGATTTTTGACCAAAATTTTGTCTTTTTTTTTTTTTAAGATAAATAAGGAACACACACTTTCTTTGAAAATCCATCCTGTCCTTTCAAGAAACTGATTTACGCATACTTACCTCTGCTATTGCACCTTCCCTTCCATGAAAACTCTTCAACAGAAATATATATTTTGCCTTTATTGTCATAGATTTAGCTATTAGTTGTTGTCATGAATTAGAGTTCTTTCTAGCATCATCTGTGTACCTCCTCATCCAACCTACCCCAGTGTCAACCCAAGAAGAGACATAATTCCACACCCTATTCCTTTTTAATGTAGCTTTTCCTGTTTCAGGTACCTGGTATTCAGACATGAGAGTCTTTTTACATCCAGTCCAGATTTTGTTGCTGCTGTTGCAGTTGTTTTGTTTTGAGTAAAATGAACCAGTGCTTTTTACTTCAAGTATGAGAAAAGTCAACTTGATTGCTTAACTAATCAGAGAATGCATTATATACTGACAGAATACCAAAGGTAATTAACAGTATATTTGCATAGCTCCAAGATATCAAGACTCAAATTATTTTTTTTAATCTTTAGCTATGTTATTCTCTGTTTTTTGGCAGTACTCTCTCTAAATTTCCAAAGAATGACAAGATGGCCACATTGATTAGGTCACTGTATTCAGACAAGCAAAATCTAGAAGAAGATAAAAGATTCTCTCTCTCCCTCTATGTCCCCCTTTCCCTATCCCTCAACCGCATCCTAGTCTCCCTCTCTCCCTCTCTTCTTCTTTTTCCTCCCTCCCTTCTTCCTTTACCTTAATAAGGTAAAAACATAAAAATACCATAAAACATAAAAATACCTTGAAAACACCAGCAGACATGTCTCACTAAACAGCATTTCCTCACATGCCTTGACATTAACAAATCACTATTAGAGCCATCATGCTCAGTCCCAGCCAGGATGAATCCTCCCTTTGTCTAGCATCTCCACGCCATACTCACTCCCTGCCCATTAGTCACTTAGTAGCTATCTGGGTGATCAGATTGATTGTTGAAGTATGGCAGTGATTGTTATAATTGTTCTATTTTATTAGTTACTATTGTTACTCTCTTACTGTGCCTAATTTATAAATTAAACTTTATCATAAGTATGCTTGTATAGGGGAAAAAACAAACAAAAAATAACTAACTAGAGCAGTGCAAACACCTTGAGTGGCTTACACCAGACTTTATCTCACTTTTGGGGACTGAGTCAGATTTATCCTCCCTTAAAGTACATGGTTTCTTAGAGAATGGGGGACACCTGAACACACAGCTGGTGGTGTTGAAGAGAAGAAATGGAGAAAAGAGGGGTTTGAACTTGAGTGTCAAACATCAACAGGATTGATTTATAGATTCCACTCCAGTATATATGAAACATCCACTCACACCCTTCTTTCTGTTAATAAAGCTGTACCTGTAGAAAATGCACTCACTTACCTGCAATATGAGAAAAGCTTCGTTTTTCTGCTGGACTCAGCTCCAATCTCAGGAACTCTGATGCTCAAGTCTTCCTCATTACATTTTGATGGAAGTAATTATGGGTAAAAAATAGGTTACTCATTTCCTAGATAACCAGCCTAGGATAAAAAAGAGAACAGGAAAACTATGACAAGTTGCAAAAATAGTCAACTTTTTTTTTTTAAGTTGCTCTGTATCTAATCTAATTTTTAAAGTGGATTTTGTAGTTCCTCTCATCAAGAGTTGAAATCTGTTTCCCAAAGTCTAGAGCATGGGCTGCCCTGGTAACTTGCTTTGACAGAAGGATGTGGCAGCACAAAAAAAGCATAGAACAGACGTTGGCAAACCATGGCCCATGGGCCAAATCCCACCCACAGTGTATTTCTGTACATCCCCGAATCTAAGAATGTGTTTATGTTTGTAAAGTGTTGTTAAAAAATAAAGGAGGATATGTAATAGAGACAATATGTGGCACGCAAAGTCTAAAATATTCACCATTGAGTCCTTTACAAAAAATTGCTGATCCTTACTTCTTAGAGAAAAAAACAAAAGCCAGTTATCCAACCCACATTTGATTGTATGTGCATGAGTGAGTTCTTCTGGCAACAGAAACAAGCTTAAATAAAAAGGGGAATCATAAATATATATATGTATGGGTATTTATATATTTTTATATATTATATATATTTTTAAAGACAGGGTCTTACTCTGTCACCCAGGCTGGAGTGCAGTGGCATGATCATAGCTTGCTATAATCTTGAACTCTGGGCTCGAATGATCTTCTGGCCTCAGTCTCCCTTGTAGCTGGGACTACAGGTGTGAGCCACCACACCTGGCTAACCTTTTTTTAATTTAATTTTTCATAGAGATAGGTTCTCCCTATGTTGCCCAAGAGGTCTCAAATTCCTAGCCTAAAGCAATCCTGACTTGGTTTCCCAAACTCCTAGGATTAGAGGCATGAGCCACTATTGCTGGCCCAATAATAATATATTTTTTATTTTAAGCCAGTAAATTTGAGAAGGTTTGTTTTTACAGCAACTGTTTATGTAATTAAAATAGAAACTTCCATTCAGAATATAAAATAAAAATAATACATAAAATCCATAGATCTATAATAAAATTCAGCATCCATTTTTTTTCTGTAAAGGACTAGACAGTTAATATTTTTAGGGTTGTGGACTATATGATCTCTGTCATTACAACTTAACCCTATGCTTGTAGCATAAAAGCAGCCATACACAACACGTGAATGAATGGATATGGCTGTGCTCCAATAAAACATTATTTACAAAAACAGGAGGCAAGCCATGTCTGGGCCACAGACCATATTTTTCCCACCCCTAATGTAGAGCATTTATCATGCGTTTAGATGCTATCCTTAATAGAAGGAAAGAAGGAAGATTCTTATAAAAAGTGTATGAGGTTTTTTTTTTTTTTTTTTTTTTTCGCTTTCTTGGTGAATATGTATATGTATAAGCCATTCTGCTTTCTTGTTGAATCTCCTTATTCCTTTCTTAATCGTAATTCTCGACTCTTGATCTTATCCATAATTCTTGATTTTCTTTGTTCATTGTCTTGAACAGTCAAATCTCAGATGCATATATATTGAGAAGGCTGTATTTTCTGGGAAATAGCCCAGCTTAAAGCTGTGTTAGCAGCCCAGCTCTGGACAAGGAGAATACAGCAACCTGAGAATTCCTTACCAGTTAGGAGTTGTCCTCAGCCAAATTTAGGATTTCTTCACACTACTCTTAGATTTTTACCTCATCTGCTTCCATTCAATTCTCAGCTAACAGCCCCTAGCAAAATATTTATTGAAACATAGGGTTTTGTATAGTCTAGTATCCTGGCCACAGTACTCCTTTATTTCATACCCCAGACCCTCACTTTAATGATCTTAAGGCACTACAGCATGGCAGTCTTGGTGGGGAATGTTTTGCCTCTGCTTACACTGAGTTCATTTCCTCCAGGCCAGTTTCATTTATTTGGCAGACACTGCCAAATAGAAGGTGCTCAGAGAGAAATTAGACTCTAATTTTGTCCCAATGTTATCTTCCTCTAATTTTCCCACTTACCATGTTATATTTAGAGAAATCAAACTTTCATGTTAAATCTTATTAAAAGCTACAAAAAAAAATAGCCAAAAAATGCAAAAAATGTGATCCCAAAATTCTGCTGTTCATCTCCAATTGCAAACTTTGTCCTTAGGCTCAATCAAGATATAAGTGATTATAGTCTGTCCAAATATTTTATAACTTCATAACAAATTTAACCAACTGCCCATTTTGAAGAAAGGGTGTTTTTACTTCCCTCCCTTCTGTTTCCTTTGATCAGCCAATTTTGCCATGTAGATGCCATTTTCAGCACCCTACTCTTGGTACCAAATTCTACATTGTCAGTGTCCTATCAATAACTGAAAGAAAATCTAATTCAAAATTTTCTTTCCTGAATATCAGTTATTGCTATTCAACTTAAATACTACTTATGGAACCAGTTTATTAAATGAGTAGATGAAATGAAGATTAATATCCCCAATGGCTATTAACCTAAAGATAATTTTATTTTTATATACAGAGACACAGACAGATAGGTACACAAATCTATGATCTTCTGTAAAAAGCAATTGTGTGGAAATTAGGACCAATTGGCTTAGGTATTTTTCTCATTGTAAACATGGAGAATAAAATATATTCTCTTGAAATCTTGTTTTCTTTTCAAATTTTACTCCTTATTCTTTAAGAATGGCTACAAAAGATAGAATATTATTGCATACATCTGTACAACTATATACATGAATGCATTTTTCTCAAGTGATCTGAAGATTTATGATGCACCCCAGTAATTCTTGCCAGTAATCAAAAAAGACAAGTACAATTAATTTATTTTCTTCTTGTTGGATATCAAAACTTTCATAGGGACAAATTAACTTTTTTTGGAAGAAATTTTCATACCCATAAAACACTTTGTAGTGTTCTTAATCTTCTTTGACTTCTATGCAATGTACCATAGCAGAAAATCAAAAAGAATAAAATGTTCCCAGGATATCATTATGTTTTAATGAAAACAAACAACTTGATTTTTTGAAATTTAATAATTTTCCTTTGTCTTTCAGAGAAAAGGAATTAAGAAGAAATCTAATTAAGCTTTCTCTAAATCTTCTGAATCCATGGGAGTACACTACACTTCAGAAAGAAGCAAAGAAGCCACCTGTTTTTATTATTCAAGTCTGGAAATGAGCACTGCATACCTGGATTGCCAGCAACCGAGCCTGTTGCAAAAGAACCACTGTTTATCTTCACCAAATGAGGAGAACATTTTCACTATATTCCTCTCAGATGTTCACTAATATGATTAGGAATAATGCCATTTCACTGAAGTGGATTAAAAATGTTTGTAAATATAAACAGCTAAAAACATTCATTAGCTGTTATAACGGACTTTTGAACTGAGTAATGTGGATTGAGGGTGAGCTGTTGACACTTCTCTGTAAAACTTTCCAGAAATAATTGTCAGAAATGTCAGAGCTAATTGTCGGGTCCTTGATTTTAAGTGTGAATTAAAAAAAGAAGAGAAATAACAATTTTAGTTGGTGTGTTTAAGCACAATTTCCCTATGGTATCAAAGCCTCTGAGGCAAAGCCCAGGATGACAACCAAAATGAAATTAGTACCAAAGTCATATACAGCATCATCACTTGGTCTGTCACCCTATCTCCTCCATGACCTTCTAGTAGATGTAAAGCCTGTCATTGTCTAGTGATTGGTATGGCAATCTTATGCCATTGATGATTTGGTGACATTGCACAGTGGTTGGTGAGCTTTGAAATATACCTCCTGGTGTTATATTTATACTTACTCATAAATATGGATTTTTTGTCTCTGTCCTACTCTGCTATGCTGTCCAAGACAAACCATACTGGGGAGAATATTTTTTCCTATCCGAGGCCTGACCATCAGCCCAAATTTACCCAAGAAACTGGTGGATCCTGCTAATAATAGAGTTGCTTTACATTCTCTCTAATTTGCATAAGCTCTTGGGCTGGACACTGAGATCTGGTCCCCGATGTGATCTTAAGTATGCATTGCTAACATGTGCTGAAAATAGACAAGAAACTCAGTCAAAATTTGTGGATTATATTAATATATTATTGTACATGTGAGCATATGCATGTGCGTATACCCATATGTAAAATTATATACATGTATGGTATTTTCTTGCATAAACTATTCCATACTTTGCTTTGGTAATATAAGAAAATACTGGTAAAATAAGGAAGCCAATATATTGAGTCAAAACTTCTCAGAACCAGCTTTTTCTTAAATTCTGTTCTTATCTTTTTTAATACATTTACTAACATTAATTTTCTTTCACTAAAGTAAAAATTATTTATAAAATATTGCACAAATCTGAAGTCTACATCTTGATGATTGTAATACATGTTTATAACCAATTCACCACAGAAACAAAGACATTACATTCTTAGTACCCCATTAGGTACCCTCATGTCTTCATTCTAGATAGTGATTCCCCAAAGTAATCACTTTTATATTTTCTACTTTCATTGGGAGATTTGGGAAATATCTTAATAAAATACTAATTTTCCCCTAATTTTGAAACTCAGTAAATGTATTTATGCAGTATGTACTATTTTACATCTCACTTTTTTCACTCAGCATTGTGAATATGAGATTCATTCAAGTTATTGAATGTATCAGTCAGTTGTTTGATGTTTTATTGCTATGCAATATTCCATTATATTAATATATTAAAATTACTTATATATTTTACTAATGATATGCATTCAGTAGTTATCAGTTTCTGTATAAAATGTTTAGACTTAGTAGATAATTAAAAAGGTTTTTCAAAGTGGTTTTACTAATAAAATTCCAAAGAGTGAAATATGAGAGTTCCAGTTGCTCCATATTTCTAACAACACTTGGTATTATCTATTCCTTTAATTTTAACAACTTTGGGGGTGGGTTTAATAACTCCTAGGTTTAATAACCCAGTGGGACAATTATAGATCAGTTGGCTGTATGTGGATGGTATTTTTGACTCTTTTAAGTCACTTAGTGAACACTCTTGAAAGATAATCTGGGTTATATTGTGGAGGGTGTTGAGTCTTTGGAGCTGAAGTTTGTACATGACCTGGTGAGGAAACGAATCCACTAAGAGATCATGTGATAAGATATGAATATTGTGTGATATTATTTTCTCACAAACACACAAAGATTAGTATGGAAAACAATGTGGAATGAAGTGGAGATAAAGAACATGATGTCAAGGTCATAAAAAAGGTGTAGTCAGGGAACTGGACAAGTCTGGTGGTTTGGAATGAGACTGGAAAGGAAGAGGCCCATATGAGAAGTATCACAAAGCTACAATCTATTAATAGAAAATAACCAAGGATTAGGTATGTAAGTAGGGCAAAAAGGCTAAATAAAAGATTGATGTGAGGCTTTTTAAATTAAGTGTCTGAGAGGATATTGCCCACTTTAACAGAAATAAAAAGTCAGAATGGATTGTTAATTTAGATTTGGACAGATAAATTATTCTGTGATGTTTGTTTTTATTCATTTCAACTCAAACAGAATGAAGTAAGGAAAGTTTTATTTTAGAATTTCTTGTCACAACCTCTGAGACTTCAGGATTTCAGGGAAACCTTCATACCAATAAGACCAGTTATCAGAATGATAAGCAAATCTGAACAGTGGAAGAAAACATTTCTAGGATTGAGAATCCTCCCTAAAAATCTATTTTAAGAAGGTATCTTAAATGGCATCTAGCATGTCCATGTTATCCTAAAAGGGAATCAGGTACATTTACAATAACTTTATGTTAAGTAAATTGAGAGTCTATGTAGAGGAAAATCAGTGAACAATTACAAATATACTTTACCAATACGGCGACAACATGCAATATATTCAACTTGGTGTGAAATACACAAAGGCACTTTCTTTTTATACACATAAGTGTGGATAGTAACACAGACCTCATCCATCACATTGCATTATAGCTGTTTTATAGTATCCTTAATATACTGTTAATGCAATATGGGAAGTTCAGTGTCCATTCATCAAGTTGTATTAGTACTGCTGTTTGTTATTATTGTATTAAGCTAATATAATACAGTTTTTAATGTAACATCACCGAAGTCCATACTGAACAGTAGCATTAATATTAGGAACTTTTCAAGTGTATTTACACACTGGTTGTGAATCTTTTATGTGCCAATATGTGATAAGGGGCTGAGAAATATCTGTTGAGACTGCAAGAATAACAGTGGGGCAACATTATGAATACATTATTTTGGCCTTCTGCAGGCATTCCCATGGAGGCAGGTCCCACATAAGCCAGTAAATCTACTTTAAAGGTTAACAACATTTTCTACTCCAACTCTCATATAATAAAACATAATTCTACCTTAAAAAAAGTAAGTTGTGTGTCTATCCTCTTAGGGTCTATTTGGTTTTGGTCCCTATTCACTATGTAAGAAGTTAGAATTCAGTTCAGGAGATAAGATATACAAACATGAAGTAGTTATTAGATGCTCAGTTGCCAAAATGTTAGTGCTAATTATTTGAAAGACAAACAATCCCAGACACAGTTGTAGCTATAAAAAACATGACTGTAATATTAAGGAACCCATAATTATATATCAAAAGATACCTAAATAACCACCAAAGTGATGGGGCAGGTGATTCATACTATAGGAATTCAAAGAAATTTTCATACAGATGAGAAATGGGAAGTTAGGTAGCAGAACAGTTTGGGTAGGATGAAACAGGATGAAAAGTTCACACGGACTGTGGAATTTTTAGCTTTTAGCAAAAAAGACCAGCTTATTTATAAATAGAAATTATAGAGGAATAGGAAATATAGAACTAGATTATAGTTTTTGAAATTAATCCTATAGAAATATGTAAAGCTATTTGAAGATTATTAGCATGATATAAAGTGGATGAATTACTATTTTAGGTTGATAAATATGTCAGTGTTCTTGTACATAGGAAAAAAGATACGGGAAATGAGGAACAGAAGAATAATTGGTAAAACTCTAAATTAGAGTAAGTAATGTGGTGGGGAGAAAGAAAAGTTATTTTGGAGAAATGATTCATATATTTAAGAGTTAGGGGACACTTCCAAAATCATGTGTTTTGAAATGTCTCAGTTTATATATAAGGCAACGTTCATAGATTTTTGGGCTGTTTGTATACTGCCAATGAAGAATATGAAGTACTAATCAGAGAGAAATATATTGCACAAACAGATTGAGTCAGACAAGAAAGAAATGGGGGTTAAGAGAGGGAGCATGAATTCTCCTCTGACATATTGATGGAGTCATAACACACTGACCAGATGAAAACAAATTAATGAGGTAAATTATGGTTATGGACATTGATTTTTGAATCTAGTAATAAGTATAGTTATAAGTTAGAATCAACACAATAGGAAGAGAATATAGAAAAGAAATCAGAGCTGAAGGTCAAGGACACTTGCATCCCATTTATGATTTATCAATAACATATTTGCTAATGTAAAATGGAAATCAAAGGAAAAGACAAGGCTCTGCAAATAATACATTCAACATGTAGAGTTATCATAGAGGTTTTTCTAAACCCAATACATAAAGTTCAAGACCCAATTCCAATATCATAAACCTGCAAAGCTCCTGTAGCAGAAAAAATTAACAAATCACCATATTTTATTTTCACCATTTTCAATATTGACCTGACCATAAAAGAAAGAACAAAAAATCCCTATTTATAGCTACCATTTCTTTTGGTGGGGAAGATTTTATTACACTTTTGACACTTATTTAGATCAAGACTTTGTGTGAAATAGTTTTTTTTCCTTACATGGTCCACTGGGTAGAATGCCTTTCCTAATGTCAAGAACATGATATATCTAATCAGGTCTGTCTTCTGAAGAACATGTTCAGTCAAGTAGTAGGAGAATTCCATCCAGTTGAATGCATTTTGGGAGTAAACGGTTTTCTGCACAGCTTGTTCGGACAAAGCCCTCACAAGATGACTCAAGTAGTTACAAGAGAAATTCATCTATATCTCTGTCATTTAAAACTGGAAATATTACCCTGGAAATAAAGGACTGAGAATCAACCTATTTTTCTAGCATCTCTAGTATGTGCATGGATATACATATATACAAATATGTATGTATATGTGTATGTATGTATGCACGTATCAAAAATCCCAAAACAGAGATTTCCTAAAGAGCTTGTGAATTTGAACTTTTGAACTTCTGAAGGAACAATCCACTACATCTTTAACATTCAGATGTGAGAGTCATCGTGGAGGTGTAACTCTACACCCTAATATTGAGTTTTATCTTAACATCTCAAATTAATTGAATTTTGATAAACTCCTGACTTCTGAAAACTAGGGGCATGTGAGGACTTATGAGTCATGCAGTCTATTGTACAAAATATTTTTTCTGAATGTAACTTGATATTGATTGTGAGTTAATCACATGTATGTGTGTGTGTACTTTTCGGATACAGTCTGTTTCACTAGGAGTATTGTGTATACTTTTTCAATTTGATAGTGGCCTCCTTTTTATTACATTTTAACTAGTTTTATGACCTCTTATATATTACATTAATTTTTCTATTCAATTGTATACCTTGCAGCCAATGCTTTAAAATATTGAACAGTTGCTTTTTTAATTTATGATCCCAAACACATATACACACACTCAAACACATATGTCAAATTTAATTTCATTCTAGTAAAAATTTATGAAGTACTTATCACAGCAACTATTTTTTCAAAATAAACATTGCATATTTATCTTTTCTTGCCCCTCTTTGTGTAAGTCTATAAGTATATTCAACTAAGTTTATTAGTTATCATTCTCTCTTTTTAACCCTTTATGCTTCCATGAAAATTAACAAGTTAAATACTTCTTTCAAATTATCTCATTACATTAAAACTAAGATATAGCTCAACTTGATACGTATAGTGCATGCCCATATACGTTTTTTTCTAGCAAGGGAAAAAATCAACAAAATGAAAGGTAGCCTATGGATTGGGAGAGAATTTTTGCAAAGCATTTATCAGATAAAAGGTTAATAACTGCAATATATAAAAAAACTCAAACAACTCAATACCCAAAAAAAAAAAAAAAACTCCACAATAAATGAGCAAAGAACCTGAATAGACGCTTTCCCAAGGAAGATATAAAAATAGTCAACATATATATAAAAAGGTGTTCAACATCACTAAGCATCAGGAAGATGCAAATAAAACCACAATGAGATATCACCTCACATTATCAAAAAGGAAGAGATAAGCTTTGATGAGAATGTGGAAAAAAAGAGAATACTCTTGGTGGGAATGAAGATTGGCAATGTCATTAAGTAAATCAGTATGGAGGTTCCTCAAAAATTAAAAGCAGAACCTAGCAACTTCTCTTCTGAATCTATACCTAAAGGAAATGAAATCAGCATAATGCAGATATCTGCACTCCCATGATCATTTCAGCCTTATTTAAACTAGCCAAGATATAGAAACAACCTAAGTATTTATCAATGGATTGATGGATAAAGAAAATGTTGTATATGTGTGTAATATGGAATATTAGCCTCAAAAATGAAGGAGAGCTTATCACTTGTGACAACATGGATGAATCTAGAGAACATTATGTGAAATGAAATAAAGCAGACACTGAAAGAAAAATACTATATGCTCTCACTTATATCTGGAATCTAAAACAAACAAACAAGTAAAAAACTCAAATATATAGAGACAGAGTAGAACAGTAGTTGCTCTGTGTTGGAGGAAATGGAGAGATGTAGGTCACATAGTACAAATAGCGCAGTTATGCAGAATGGAAAAGTCTAGAGACTTAATTTACAGCATGAAGACTATAGTTAATAATATTGTATTGTACTCTGGAAATTTGCTGAGAGAGTAGATTATAGGTACTTTTATTACATACAGAATAGTGAACTATGTGAGGTCATGGATATGTTTATTTGCTTGACTGTAGTAATTATTTCACTATGTATATGTATATTCAAAACATCATGCTGTATACCTTTAATATATACATTTAAAAATTAAAAGCTAGGATTGATTTGAGCTCTATATTTTACAGTTTAAAAGCATTCCAAAAGTTAAGGTAAATTCAATATGACTATGGTGAAACTGGTGTAAAAAAGTTTATCAGTTCCTCAAAAAGTTAAAAAATATCTCATGAAATATGATATATGAGTATATAAAATATCAAGAAATATGGGATTATGTAAAAAGGCCTAAGATAAGAACCATAGGCATCCTTGAGGGTGAAGAAGAAAATAGACAAGGGTTAGGAAGCGTACTGGAGGGAATAATTGAGGAAAACTTCCCTGGTCTTGTTATGAACTTAGATATCCAGGTACAAGATGTGGAAAAAATATCTGGGAGATTCATCGCAAGGTGGTAATCACTGCAACACATAGTCATCAGACTGAGATACGGTTTTGCTGGAGAATTGCAAGGGCTAAGCATGAAGAGCTGCAAATTTGGGGCCCCTTTCACCGAAATAGAATCAGATAGGATCATATTCCCTGAAGGAGCCAGTGCAGCCCATGTATACACCTGGAGCAGCACAAACAGTATGGTACTGATCAACCCCTAATCAAATGTAGAAACTGTACTGGTTCTCACTCCTTTGGAATGTAATAACCTGGGGTCCCAGGAAACTTGCATAAAAGAGTGGAAATCAAGAAGGTTATAGAACCTGTTGACAAGAAAGGGCTGAGTATGTGAGCATTTGGAAAAACAATGAGTGGGACACATTAGTGCCATATCTTACAACTCTTCCTAACATGTGCTTGAATATGACATTTTAGGAGTATTATAAGAAATCTCCAATTCTCATTTTTCCTTAGAGCAAGCAGAAGTAGAGGAGGGGATATATTGAAAAAATCCAAATTATAAATACAAGCTTCTGCATTTAGAGTAGTAACTGTAGTCAATGATTTGCACTGCATTGCTCACCTTTTGGTGTCATTTGAGTTTCACAATTTTTGTGATGGTAAATATAAACCCAATGGTATACAATATGTACTATGACTTGTATGTATTTGGATTTATTTTGTACCTATTAATTTTTAAGTTCTCTGAGATAATAAAAAGCTTGATATTAATCTTTTTATCTCAAGTACATTCAAAACAAAAATTTTAGATAGGATGAATTTAGTTTTATAAAATGTGTGGTTACTCTTGATTTTTATTGCTGCTTCACTTTTAACAAAAAGACGTTGGAAGGTTGGAACTCTCTAATTTAATGACAGAGTTGGCCTTGCCCATGTGTCATAACGACAGTCGCTGCACTTCTTATAAGAAGGTAGACCTTTCTACCTAATGTCAGCATTATTCTGTTAGTATATGGTCATGTTAACATGAAGAGATATGATGCTTATATATATATGTGTATGTATATATATCCCCTGTATGTGTGCATATATACAAAAGCACTTATATGGATTAAAATATAAGTGATAACTGAAGAAATTATATACACAATTTTGCCTTTTGCCCTTAAATAGTTGTGATTAATTAAGGAACTATTGTGCCTCTCTGGCTATGGCAGTATCTCCTAATGTCAAATGATATAGAGTATGTTTACTCTCATATTTATAAATGTGAAAATTTGTAAGTTTCTCTCATGATACAGTTCTATTGAAAATATCTCTTTATTATACATCTCCTATCACAAAAGTGAGACCCTTTCAACTTTTTATTTCTAATGTTTCACCTTGCTTAAGGGTTGTTTTTCATGAAGAAGCAACACTTTAACCATTCATTGGTGGTAAATTTCTACAGTAGCAAGTAGAGAAAACATACCCAGATTAAGGTATAATTGCAAAATGATGGCATAATGCCTCCAGGATACATGAATATGTCACACAGCTCAGAAAAAAGAAGATTTAAATTACTCCCTTACAAACGTTATGAAGAATTTACTTCAATAGACCTTTAGGACAGTTTACAAATTGCTAACACCACATATTGAATTGGTCAAATCAAATACAATAAGTAATCAAATACTTATTGTATTTTCTAAGTATCAGTTTTCTTCGTGGTGTTTCACTGATGATTCATATTCTCCTGCTCTGTGCCTATGCCTCCTGACTTTTTTTCTGTAGAAGGGTAGAAATAAGGCAGATTAATTTATTCATTCATTTATTCAATAATTGTTCGTGGTGTGTGTGCTTTCTGTCAGACTTTTCAGTTGTAAGTACAATACAGTACAAGAAAAAAAATCTGTTTAAATGGAGTTCATATTCTCCTGGGGTGAGAGAGAAACAATAAGCAAAGTAAATAATTACAAAATATGTCAAATTGTGATATGAAGTACAAAGAAAATAAAGTAGGTTAAATGCAAGATGTGGTATAGCTGGGAGGAAAAAAGGAATTCATATTTTGTACAGGGAAGCCATGAAAGGTTTGAACATAGATTTGAAGTGGAGAAGTAAACCATGAACACATCTGCTTTGCTTGATTGTTTTTTGATGTGATGATCATCATTTTCCATGGTTTCTACATCTAAAGGGAAAAAGTCAGAACTCATATATAAGGAAAAAAAATGGAAGAAGTTGGCTCCCAGTTATGAGAGTAGCTGGTTTTATTGTGAACCCCATCACAATAATTGGCTCTAAGCAGCCAACGTGGTAGAATGATGGGATGGCCTACTGAAGACTCAGTGGCAGAACTGGATGTTGATGGCAACTTGCCCAGAGCTGGCTTGTAAGGTGAAGTGTGTTTTCACGTTGTGACCCATTATACTGTGCCAATTTTTTTTTTTTTGATGGAAATAATGCTTGGCTCTGCAAATCAAGCAATGGAATGGGGGACACAACTCCTTCTATTATAATAATAATATAATAATATAATATAATATAATAATAATATAATAATAAGCCTCACTTCTCATTTGTAAAATTTTGCTTTTATTTTTAGGATTTGCTGGTCTAGAAGTCATAGTGACCAAACGAGAAATCCTTCTGTCAGGGCACCCAAAATAGCTCAATTGCACTTGAATATGAGATGGCTAACTGGCCATTTTTGGCTCTCTACACCATACTATCAAAAGATGATCGTTTCTGATTATCATGGGAAAATAATGTTGATGTTACATAACAGGAGGTTTTTTTGAGGGTATCTGCAAACTGGAACATTCACTATATTCCTATGCTTATTGGTAAATATTACTATAAGCCAACAGTAAATCAATTTAGGTAGAACCATGAATGATGTAGCCCATTTGGGAACAGGAGTTTGGGGTTGATCTGCCAGATAATGAAACACTGTCATCTGAGAAGCTTGCTGAAACTAAAGGAAACATTGATTGGGTAGGGAAAAAAGTTATATAGAACAACTATTGCCATACAAACAGTTACAGAGAAGAGAACTGCAGTCATTATACTCACAGATACTTCACTTCTCTCTTTAAACCCACACGTACATATATTTATTTATAGAGTGAGAAATACTATATTTAAGAAACTTCATACACTTTGCATTTTAATTAATGTTTCTAATCACCTTCCCCTACTCTTTTGTATAAAGTAGTTTTGGTGATTAAACTTATAGCTCAGTCTTTAAGTCTCTGGAAATCCAAAGGATGCCTTGTAAATGAGATAGAAAAAAAACAAGAAAGATTACTCAATGAGGGGTATGGTGACCTATGAAAATGTACTCTTTGATTTTGAAGAAAACTTACATCATGTTCAGCAAAAACAAAATTCAATTTTGAATTGTTCAGTAGCTTAAGTTTTGTTAAAAGGTCGTATATAGATGCAGAGTTGAAAAGGAATGAATCGGTGTGGGCTTATTTTGGTTACCTGAGCATTTCTGACACCCTTGTTTAGAGTCTCCTTGGCTGGCCAGAGGAGAATCTGGAAAGGACCATTCTCAGTATCTGATTTCTAGCAAAGTTTCAGATCAGATTCTGTCAGTGAGAGGGTTTCACAGGAGACTGAAAACAGAAGAAATGGAGGTAGCATTTTTCTCTGAACTCATTTGCAAGCAGCCCATGTGCAGGTAGCAAGTGAACCCTACCAGCTTTGACGTTGCAAGGGGTTAAGGGTCGTGCCATCTAACCCCCACCTCCCATCACTAGCTAAGATTCTTGAGTTTCACAGAAGCATCTTTGTGAGCTCCTGAAATTATGCTATTTATAATGTTGGCCTTTGTTTTCATTCAAAGCCATGCTAATGGTGTGTAATAATTCTCCAATTACCTTCATTGAAACACTGCTCACTTTGAATATTTAAAGTGACCTTCATTTTCCTTACCAACTCTCAACTAAAGCCTCTGCAAAGAGCATTCCAGACAGAGAAAAGTGCTTCCCGAACCACCCTGAAGAGGGAGAATTCACTAAGTTCTGGTTTATTTGCCTTTTATTTGACCCTAAGTGAACTTTCAGTATCACATATTCCTTGAAGGTGTTCTATAAAATATCTGCTTAGGAAGGGCGCTTAAATGATGCTTGATGGATTCTAATAGTGAAACCTGTAGGAAAATTCTCTGCTTCATATAAAATAATTCTTTTCAGCCAAGCCAGGTGCCTGGAACGGTCAGAATCATTTCCTATGACATAAAGAAGGCATTTCTTATGTCTCCATGTGCTTATCAAACTCCTTGATTCTGGTTAATATATATTTATTTTAGGCTTGAATGAACCAACTGGACTAAAATTTTGTAGTTTTCTAAACTTATAACCATGAGCGTCTTTCTCAGTGTTTTGAGTAGATAAATTGTGCTTACTAGATTGTTTCAGCACACTAAAGTCTACCCTAATTGCACTAAGAAATGAAGATTTTTATCATTAATAACCAATGGAATTATTTGTCAGTATCTGCTGGCACTGTTGATGCTTGTTGTGTTAAAGGAAATTTCTTGACTGAATTGAAATACCCAGAAACAATCCTTAGTCCTCTAATAGCATATATTTTCATAACTTTGTTATTGGTGTTGTCAATTGTGTATGAGTAGCTATTGAAGGCCTAACTAAACACAGTAAATGACTTATTTAATATGCAGAATGTTACTTCAGAACTCTCTATAGGCTTTAGAAATATCAAGACAGCAGCAGAATCCAAGTAGAAGTTAATAGGTTTACCCAGGTGTCAGAGAGTTCAGAATTCACAGGATTATGAGTTCCTGTCAATAATTAGTGTAGACATTACTTATTATTCATTAATCATTGTATGGCAGCCATGTAAAAATATGCTGTCCTACTGAATTTTACATTTTTTACAACCATTGTGTGTACAAATCCCTGCTTTAAAACTCACCAGGGATCAAGTAGTTAAAATTTTACCGCACTTAAGCATTCAAGGCTTTATCTGGTAAAGAAAATAAAAGATAATTCCTAATAATCAATACTCTCTCTAGAAATTAATGCATCTGCCATAACTAGCTCTTGGACAGAAATTTAATTGAATCCAAAGGAAATGAGGACCAGAGAGAGACGAATTTCCAGCCTAGAGCCTGTTGCTCGGACTAGAGCTCCCAAAAAGTTGATACTCAGGAGAGAAAAGATGGTTCTATGCCCAGTTGAAATAAATCAATGTAAAACATGTCCATGCTTTTGGGAATCTTGACAAGCAATTATAGTCCAATTCTGAAATATTTTCTTTTACTATAATCATTATGCCATTTTTCCACTAACTAGTTGATAGTGAATATTGTTTGTAGATACTTCTAGTGTCCAATAACATGAGTATTCCCATCTGTCTCAAATTGCCCAATCATACCTTCTATTATTACTTTCAGGCATTCTAGACTCCAAACAGGTGAATTACCATATATTTGTTCAGATTTCCCATGTCCTTAGTTATGCTCATTTTGCTCCCAATACCTAGAATAGGTTTTTCGATTTCATTTCTGCCTACTGAACTTCACTCATCTTTTAAGAATACTGATTCAAATTCTATTTTCTCTGCTCAAATAACTTCATCTTCTCTGTTTCCCTATGGAATTGGTTAAACACTTACTAAACATTTAACATATGTTGCCTTGTGTTATTTTTACAAAAATTGACACAAACCCCAGTAGACCATAATCTACTTCTACATGTGGAAGTCACGCTCTATATAGCTGCCCTTTATAATGTACTTTATTCTTCTTTTATTATTTTGTATTTTAATTGACAGATAAAACTATATTAATTTATTGCATACAGTATGACTTTTTGAAGTATATATACATTATGAATTGACTACATCTAGCTAATTAACATGAGCCCTTATCCCTTATGTAACCTGGTTACCTCTCTGGGCACTGGCAGGTGAAGGTGGTCATGGGGCTGGAGCAGGTAAAGAAAACCCAGATGAGACTTAGGAAGTAGAGGGCAGGGAGCAGGCATCCAAGAACCCATCCTGCGAGGTTGCAGAAGGGGGCATTACGCTTGTGCAAGTCAAGGACCCAAGCTCCAGGAATGTTCACTCCTCTCAAAACACAAGACAGTGGCTTAGAGTGTTAGACTCAAAGCACAGAGGTTTTCTGAGTGACCATGGGGCCCTGAATGATCACACAGGCACCTGCTCTGAAGTTAGCCCTGCATTAGATATGAAGCAAACCATGGTTGCTTAAAATAGGTGTTTGTAGGACTTCATCTTACCTTAATCCTTGATGAAATATATACATGGATTTTTTTTTTTTTTTTTTGAGACAGAATCTCTCTCTGTTACTCAGGTTAGAGTGGCATGATGGAAATCATACCTCACCGCAACCTTGAACTCCTGGGCTGAAGCGATTCTCGCACCTCAGACTCCTGAATAGCTATGATTACAGGCACTTACCACCATGCCCATAGAGATGGGGTCTCATTATATTGTATCAACAATAACAGGATATGTTTCTGGTCATTTTTGTCACTACTTACCTATACTGAATACACACACATAATAGTTATACACATCACATATATATATATATATGGCACAAAATTTTTATTATATATATTTTATATAGCATTATATACAATATATTAACATAATATATAAGAATTATTATACAGTAAAATTGTATATATAAATATATACAATTAAATATGTATAAGATCTGCCATGAAGTTAAATTGACTCATTATATTTTACATATACTTCATTGACTAATTGGCTATAACAGAATAAATATGGCCCCTGTGGCCTTTTGCTCAATATTAATTTCAAAGTACTATAAAACCACTAACAGCAATATTGTGCTATATAATTATTATAATCTGATCTATTTGTCCTTTTTTATGAAGCTTTATTCTACATTTGAATGTGCTGTTATATTTTATCATTTATATCTATTAAAATTCCATGTGTTTCTCATTTTTATGTTTCACTCTTATCAAACTTTTATTTTATAGTAACTTACCTATTTTTCAAAAAACAATAATGTTAAAGCTATTAAACTTTAAAGCTATTAAGTTTATTGTTTTAGAATACAACATGCCATATTTACTATGGATATGTGACTTTTGATGACAAGTATATCTTGAAAATGCATTTTAAGAATTTCTGAGAAAGAAAACTAAACACATTATGCATAAACTTACGTTTTTGCCATTGATGATTAATTTTTTTTCTAAAAATGTAATTGACGTAAATTAGCTTATCAGGAAAATCAATAACCTGAACAAGTTATTTATCAGAATCCCAATAAACCCACACATCTGAGCATTCATTTAAAGAATAAGCTTATTGAATACTATATGCCAAGAATTGCTAATTGTTGGAAATACAAAGTCAAAAAACACAAATTAAATGTTCCTGGGTGATTAAGAAAGGCAGACAAGTCAATTAATGACTACAGTAGATAGTGTATAGTGAGAGCACATTTCATATTGGAATAGGGTCACCTGAGACTGACTTTGAGGTCAAGAAGGAAAAATGTCATGCTAAAAATGAGATTACAATTAAGTTCACTAGCTAAGGAAAAGCTGAGGATATTATGATTGCTTTTATCAAATTTAAAGGAAATATATTTAAATTTGTTTACATTCAGCAAAGAGAAAAAAGTAAATTAACATTGTAATAAAAGCAACTTGTCTTATTTGACGTCTACTTCTACAATGCTCAGTGTGAGTAAAATGTACCTTCAGAATTGTCCCTACTGATGGACAAGGTTGATTTAACTGAACTGACCAGCTTGGCAGCTGCAGGAAGCTGAAGCTGCTTTCTATTGATTTATTACATATTTTTAGCTTTCATAGTGTAGGGTATTTGTAAAAAGATTGTCATATTTCTGTTTTTAGTAAATTTGTATTCTTGAATACATGGTCTTTCTGCACAGTCAAGATTGTTTTAAGATTAGTTGAACCCTGAGGGCAGTATATATTTTTATTTGATTGTGGATCAGGAAAGATGTGGATAAAGTTTCATAGCTTGTTTAAAACCATCCAACGTATCACTGAAGAAAATGTTCCCAAAATGAAGGAAAAAAAGTTACTAAAGGATTTGTATTGTTTAAGCTGCTTTTATTGGTTTGTATCTCTTCATAAAGAAATGGCTCCCAGCTGGATTTCTCAAAGACTGAGTGCTAGAAGGTCTTTTTCAGGATCAATGCAAAATCTCTATTTAGAAGATAATATGTCTGCTAAATCAATTCCATTCCAAAAAAAAAAAAGAATATATTCTCACTATAGTTCAATGACCCACCCTCAAATACTGGTAAGCAGAGTCCACTGAAGTAATGAGGGACCCAGTCTTATGCAGAAATACTTACTGTTGTGCTGAGGGATGATAGCAAAGGAAGCCTTGTTTCTTCGTATTACTTAGAGACTTCTGATAAACTCATTAGAATTTCCTTGGGTTTTTATTTTAGGTGTTGTCCTGATACCCAGACTTACTATTTTATAAATCCCTCTCCTCTATCCCTAGAGTCATTAGCTTCTGAGATGTTTTCAGGCTAAAAATGCAGAAAATATTGGGAAAAATAGGTTTTCTCCATTTAGCTATTTTTTATCTTTATGTTTTGCACACTGAACTAAGAAGAATGCAGGTGAGAACACTTCTTTTTTAATATATGCTAATGACTGCAGTTTGGTCCAAAATGTGCTGCTGTTTCTATATAATACTCTGTTACTGCTGGGAAGATTTTCTCCTAAGTGGTTTTATAGTTAATTATTATCCTCTTCATACCTTAATTTGGATTCTATACTACCATTCAACACCTTTCCAAGCTTCCAGTACCTAGCAAACTAGTTCATAGTTTTATTACCTATACTGAAAAGATTTAGCAAAGAAATTAAGAACCATTTCTTTTCAGATTTGATTTTCATGCCTTGGAAAACATTTCATAGAACATTAGAATTTCTAATATCTTATTATATTACCTTAAAAACTAGGAATTTTAAATAGAAGC
This sequence comes from Lemur catta, assembly GCF_020740605.2. Classification (NCBI taxonomy): domain Eukaryota; kingdom Metazoa; phylum Chordata; class Mammalia; order Primates; family Lemuridae; genus Lemur; species Lemur catta. Next base: position 51,000,182 of record NC_059143.1, read on the forward strand.
TGAGAGTGTGAACTAAATGGAAAGAGTGAATATAATCTAAAAACTCAATGATAGTTGGTCTAACTGCAACCAATTTGAAATGGATGAATAGAAATTTTCAACATGTATAATTACTAGAACAACTTTCAGTTATAGAACTTAAAGATAGTGTTAAAATTGCTTAATATCTATTGTTACACCTAAGATAAATCTACAGAAAGTAAAAAAAAATATGAAATGACGATTTTTCAGTTGCTTTCTTCTATAAATTGTTTTTTGCTTAGTGTTGAATAGAACTGGGAATGAATTGAGCCCATTAAATCCATGCATAGAATTCTTTATAATTGTGTTGGAAGTAGTTGTGGCATGGGGAACCCAATAGTCAGTCGACCAACTTTTAAACTTTCTTCATAAGCCAACTTTGCCACTTAACAGTATTGTGACTTTGAGAAGATATTTAATCTCTTTGAGTCTCTAGTTTCTCCTGTACTGAATGGAGAGAGAAGAGCAAGAGGAGGCATAATACAGGTGAAGGAGTTTCTTTCCAAGTATTGAAATTTCATCATTGGGTACAAGTCATCATTCTTGTGCTTTAATTTTTTTCCAATACATTTTTGTGTGGTTGATGTCTTCTGCAGAGAGCGTGATGCCTTCGATATATTGTCATCCATAAGGCAAACTGAATATGGAAGATTTTTGTGTCTCCTGGAGAAACACTGAGATGTCATTTGCCATTAAAACACAACTTTTGAATACAAGTGAATACCTTGTGCCTATTCCAACTACACCATGATTTACAGTATAACTCTGCCAGCTTCTAAAGCAATGAAAACCATTAGATGCTTTGGGAAATTTGGGAAAATCAGAGGAAAAGAACTAGTGAAATGTTTTTACATTCTGTCCAGGTAGATGGGGAAATGGGAAGCAATGTTTTACCAAATGAGACAGAACTAGTCAGAAATATCATAGTACATTCTATCAGTGTCATGAACATGCGAAGTAAATGAAAACCAGAATGATTAATATAAGTTTCAGAGAACAATTGAGATTTAATTGAGCTATGAAGGAAAAAGATGATTTAAAGAGGCAGAAAAAATAGTAAAAAATAGTAAAAAATGCCATAAAAACAAAAAGTACAGCAATATTATTAAGGTGTGTGACTAAAGGAGGGGATATTATTATTATTAGTTCAAAAAGTTTATAAAGAGTGGGAATTAGTTTTGAGTGATCTTGATAGAATCAGGTTGTACTTGGACATTCTCTGTGAGAAATTACAAGCCATATAAAGTGGATTTACCATGCAGCTTATGAGCTTATATTTCAAGATCCCTCATTTGCAGTGACCTCTTTTTTGTGTGAGTGGGTGGCAATGTGTATTGTAATTTTCTAAGTTTCGCCAAACTTACATTTTGCATCCTTACTTTTAGAAATCCCCCCACCAAAAAACACAAAACAAACAAACAAAAAAACAACAAAAAAACAAAAAACAAAAGACAGAGCGCGGCCGCGGACCGTCCCCACCGGACGCCCCGGGAGCTGAGCCGTCCACCTGCCCAGCGTCACTCCCCGCTTTGGAGGCAGCTTCCTGGGCCCCCCAGCCGGCCCTCACCGCCCTGTGGCCCCTAGGCAGCGGCAGCCCATAGCCCTCCTGTCCCGCAGGGCTGGGGGTTTTTACACCTAGAGAAACATTCCCCTCTCCCCTTTAGGCCTCCTTTTACTCTGAGCTGTGAATATTTTTAACCCTGTACATACGGCCAGCTCTTCTGACACAGAGACTATTTTATCAATTGTCTGTTCCCATCCTGTACCATACGGTTCTCCATGGTGGTTTCCAGACTCAGGCTCCAGTGGACCAAATAAAAGCGTTTTGTTTTGTAAAAAAAAAAAGAAGAAGAAACGAGAAGCCTCAGAGCTCACTGAATTTTGGATATTTTTGGAATGATTGTAAAATAATGAAAACATGAGTCACGAATGCAACTGAATTCAATAAGACTCCACCTGTGTTTCTCCTCAGGAGTCCAAGTGTCATGTATACCTTTGACAATCCTTTTGCAAGATCACATGTTGCAAAAAACAATGCCGTTCAAACTACAGACGCTGGACATGGAAACTGTCTGTCATCCACTGTATTCACAGACTTTGCACCAACTGACTACCATTTCCTCCAGGCTTTGGACCACTTCCTGCAAGGAAAAATATTCACTTCTCAACAAGCTGTGGAAAACGCCTTTCATAATTTCATCACCACTCGTTTTCCAGGCTTTTTCACTGCTGGCGTAAACAAGCTACCATAAAAGATGGCAAAACTGTGTCGATAGTTTAGGCACATAACTTTGATTAATTGTACTGCTTCTTGTTTGAGATTTAATAAACTACACTTTCGATTTGAAATTGGAAATTTCATATTTAACACATTGACTGCTACACTAGAAAAAAAAATTTTCCTTGGGGTTATGGTGTTTTATTGTGAAAATAGAATATAAATTTCAAAAACAAAATGATCCTTTCTAATTTAATGAAAAATTTGTTATTTTTTATTGTTTTCTGTGTGTGAGTTATATGCAACTTGAAAAATAGTTCATGTGGCTCCCAAGGTGAAGAGAGGTGTGAGTTACATATGCTTCACGAGGCCCAGGGCTCAAAACTGACATGAATTAAACACAACTCACATGACAGTTAATGTGTTAACTAGACCATAAAAAGAATCACTATTTATGGGTGCTATAACCTTATGAAATGTGTTTCTTAAATAAAAGCACTTGAAAGTCAAAATTACTCCTTTGATCCATAACCTGCAGAATGGGTGCTGTGTTAGCAGACAAGAAGACAACTTTAATCTCCTTGTACATCTCCATCAGAGCTCTTGGGTGACCATATGCATTGTCCATGAGCAGTAATATTTTGAAATGAATCCTTCTTTCTAAGCATTAGGTCTTAACAGAACAGTGGGCTTAAAATACTAAGTCAGTCATGCTGTAACAGATGTGCTCTCATCCGGGCTTTGTTTTGTTCCATTTATAGAGCACACAGGCTGAGTTGATTTAGCATAATTCTGAAGGGTCCTTGGATTTCCAGAATGGTAAATTAGCATTGGCTTCAACTTAAAGTTACCAGCTGCATTAGCCCCTAACAAGAGTCAGTCTGTTTCGTGAATCTTTGAAGTCAGAGATTGACTTTTTTTCTCTAGCTATGAAAGTCCTACATGCCATCTTCTTCCAACAGAAAGCTGTTTCATCTACATTGAAAATCTGTTGCCCTGCACGCAAATGTTTATTGCAGCACAATTCACATTTGCAAAGATGTGGAATCAACTGAAATGCCCATCAACCCATGAGTGCATTAACAAAATGTGTATGTGTATCTATACATACATCATGTTTATACACACACACACACACACACACACACACACACACACATATATATGATGGAGTACCACTCAGCCATAAAAAGGAATGTATTAATGTCTTTTGCAGCAATTTGGATGAAACTGAAGACCATTATCCTAAATGAAGTATCTCAAGAATGGAAAAACAAATACCACATATACTCCCTAATAATTTGGAACTAATTGATGGGCACACACAGGCACAGAAAGATGTAAAAATCATTGGAAATCAAGAAGGGGAGAAGGGGGAGGAAGGGAGAGAGTACCTAACAGATACAATGAACAATATTCAGGTTTATGGGCACACTTATAGCCCTGACTTAAGCATTATAAAAGGTATTCATGTAACAAAAACATTTGTACCCTCTTAAAATTTTGAAATGAAAAAATGATTTTAAAAAAAGAAAACCTATTCTTTAGTGTAGCCACCTTGATCAATGATCTTAGCTAGATCTGCATAACTTGCTGCAGCTTCTACATCAATACTTGTTACTTCACCTTGTACTTCTATGTTATAAAGATAGTTTCTTTTCTTAAACTTCAAGAACCAACCTCTACTAGCTTCACACATTTCTTTTGCAGCTTCCTCACCTTTCTCAGCTTTCACAGAAATGAAGAGATTTTAGAACTTTGCTTTAAATTTGACTTCAGCTAAGGGGAAGTGTGTGGGTTTTTTTTTTTTTTATTCTATTCTATTCAGGCTACTAAAACTTTCTGCATGGCAGCAATAAGGCTGCTTTCCTGTCTTATCCTTTGTGCGTTCATTGAAGTAGCACTTTTAATTTCCTTCAAGAACTTTTCCTTTGCATTCACAACTTGCCTAGTGGTTTGGCCAAGAGGCCAAGCTTTTAGCCTATCTCAGCTTTTGACATACTTTTCTCACTTAATCTTATTTCCAGCTTTTGATTCGAAGTGAGAGACATGTGATCCTTCCTTTCACTTGAACACTTAGAGGTCATTGTAGGTTTATTATTTGGCCTAATTTCCATATTGTTCTGTCTCAGGGAATTAGGGAGGCTTGACGAGAGGGAGAGAGATGGGAGAATGGCTGATCTGTGGTACAGACAGAACTCAATTAAATTTGCTGCACTATGTGGGAGTGGTTTGTGGTGCCCCAAAACAGTTACAGTAGTAACAGAAACAACTGATCAAAGATCACCATAAAAGACATAATAATAATGAAAAAGCTTGGAATATTGAAAGAATTACGAAAATGTGAAACAGAGACATGAGGTGAGCACATGCTATTGGAAAAACGGTGCCAATAACTTCCTCAATACAGGGTTGTGTCATACCTTCCATTTGTAGAAAGCACAGTATCTGTGAAGCACAATAAAGCACGGTGCAATAAAACAAGGTATGCCTACACTGAACTTATAAAAATGCCTTTCCATGTTGCAGAGCTACGTACAAGGGTACCTCTGGGAAGCCCTGATTATATAGTTACAGATTTAAATGAGATGTCCTTTTACTTCCCATCCAGGTAGAAGTGAAGCTGTCATGGGCGCTGGGAGACACACACAATCACTAAAAGGCAGAAGGAGTTGCTGTTTGGTAGAGGTATTTTTCTTGGGCAAAACTGTGTCAAAAAGCATTGTAAAATAGTATCACATGCCATGACAGCATCAAGCAAAACAAAAAAAATTGTTGAAATTTTATACACATACACACATACCCACTCATACACACTAACTTCAGGTTGCTTTGTAAGGTTTATTTTAATCATCATGACTTATACTGTCATAAAATTAGTATGTAATGCCATAGGTTATCTTGGTAAGTGTAGATAAGGTGATCAGGATAGAAGCTAATATGGCAAGGAGCTAAAGGGTGAATGGAATGAAAAGACTTAGGGGGCATATATAGAATCCTTCCAATAGTGTGAAGTCTCCTCACAAAGAAAGTTCCAGAATCTATTTTAGAGAATGCAAGAATGCATTGTACACCCAGGGAGTTCGTAAGCTACAAGCCTATCAGTTATAAGCAAATATTTATTTATATGTGTTCTTTTATTTTTTCCTTTAAATTTTTATGCCATTTGCTGTGGTTTGAATATGGCCCTCAAAGTTTATGTGTTGGAAACTTCTTTGCCATTTTGATAGTAATAAGAGGCGGAGCCTTTGGAAGGTGAATGGATCTTGAGGACTCTGCCCTCAAAGCAGGTTAGTCCTTTTATCTCAGGAGTTGGCTCCTGATAAGAGGGTAAGATTAGCCCCCCATTGCTTTCTCTGTCTTGTTTTTGTTTTAGCCATCTGCCCTTCAGCCATGGGTGACCCTTGTCGCATGTTGGTGTCATGCTCTTGGACTTCTCAGCCTCTAGAACTCTGAGAAATAAATTATCTTTCCCTATAAATTACCCAGTCTATAGTATTCCATCATAGCAGCAGAAAACATACTAAGACACCCTTGTATTAGTTTGTTAGGACTATCATAACAAAATACCACAGAATTTCTGGTTTAAAGAATACACATTTTTTCACAGGTTTTGAGACTGGAAGTCCAAGTTCAAGGTGTCAGCTGGTGTGTTTTTACCTGAGGTCTCTTTCATTATCTTGCAGAAAACACCTTCTCACTGTGTCCTCACATGGCCTTTTTTTCTGTGATCATGCACTGCTGGTGTATCTTTCTCTTTTTATAAGGACATCAGTCATATTGGATTAGGTCCCCACCCTTATGACTTCATTTTACCTTAATTATCATTTTATAAACCCTATCTCCAAATACAGTGACATCAGGGGAAACACAACTCCATCTATAACAACCTTTAGTTTCCTTCCATGTATACAGAAGATGACTAAGCCATCAGTATTATTTTTCTTCTGTAATAAAGAATATAGTCCATTAGTAAGACTTTAGGATGGTGAGAGATTTTGGAGTCAGGCTGTCTGACTTCAAATCTGAGCTTTATCACTTATTAATTTTGTGATTTATACCAAATTGTCTAATCATCATATTCTTCTGAATATTGGTCATAATTAAAAGCCTTCAACAAAATTTTTTTTCAGATAGACTTATATTAAATACATTGCCTCATACAAAAAGAGATAATAATAATATGCTAAATCAAGGAAATTACATAAATAGGAAAAAAGTCCTAAATATTTAAAAATCTCTAATGTTATGAGTTTCCTCCAAAATCTATTATTTTTTTCATCACACAGTAAACCAGGTTTTTTTGAAAAGGGAGATCAAGAAATAGCTCCTGATGGCTACATTATTAATATATTTTTCCATTTTATAATCCATAGTGATTATTATAATACAGTGAAGAAAATATTTAAAGATCTTAGGGTATTTGAATTTTACTAATATCATGGTGAGTTCTTATGAGAAGGCCAACATATTTTAACTTAATTCATCATTATATTCAACCAGCAGCCAAAACAAATGGTTATTTTAAAGAGAATTGGTACTTATGTCAAATTAGTATTTAATTTCACTACTACACAGGAATAATGGCTAACTTAGATTACCATTCAGTAACCTACGGCATTTCCTTAGGGAGGATGGTTGAAGAAACCAATAACAATTTTTAAGATGAACTATTTAAAACTGCTCATTTTATACCAGCAATGGTGAATATTTCTGTCAAATAAAATTTTGAATGAAGAGTTGATTTAATTTTCTCAAGATAAGTCCACATCCAAGTCTTTAGTAAAAATTTTTTAAAAATAAGTAATAATCAGTCACAAGAAAATGCATTACATAATATTTTTTAGTAAAGATTATGACATTTAAAACTTTTTTCTTATATTATGATACATTGGCCCCTAGTAACTTAAGAAATTGTTGTGGTAGGTACAAAATAAAAGCTGTTCTATTTAGCTAACTAATCAAGTAAGTGACTTTTAATTTGATGCAGCTGTACATACAGTGAACATCCCACATCAGTGAACAGTTAATGCTACCTTTTATCCTTTATCATTTTCTTTATGAGCTAAGGTATTGTTCATTCAAATTCTTCTAATCCTCATAATACCTGGGCCATTATTACAAATCCTTGCTGTTCAGATAGCATCCAATTTCTTATGAATCTCCTGAGTATTAAAGATATCTTGTTAAATGAAAATGGAGGTATCACATCTTGCCTGGAATTTCATTTGCAATTCAATAGTTTAAATGCTAACATAAAGAGAGGGCTCACTGGAAATGCACACTAGTGTGTTTTTTTTCTCTATCTGCAGGTATGCTACATTCAGAAGACTAACTCATTCCATGTGCAACAACCAGAAAAATATTACTTTTGAGCCCTTTTCCTTATCATGGTTAAGACTGAATAAACCATAGGGTAGAGGAAGGTAAAAAGAGATTAAAAGAGCAGGAAATTCTAAGAGATATACAAATCTGCGATTAGTACAATAAATAATGTGAAATATTTTAGTTAAGAAAAATTTACTTAAAATATCCTAAGCACATGTATACATACTGCTATTACCAGAAAGGGAGAATTAGGTGAGCAGCTTGTGCAATTATCAAAACAGATAGACTTTGATAGCATCACCAATTTCTTTCATCATCTAATTTAGGGTTTGCCACTTTTTGGGTTTAAAAACCAAATTTTATCAATCAAGTAGAATTAGATAGGTTTACAGCTTATCTCATATTCAGTAGTTTTACAAGCCATACGGGGAATGGCAAGCTGGCCAAGTGGCTCACATTACTTGATCATCTATTATATGCACATAGGAAAAATAAATGACAAGACAAATGATTACTGGGGAGTTGCACTGAATCATCCTAGAAAAAGGGATATTATACTGTCTAATGTTTACTGTTTAATGTATCACTTTCACAAAGATATCCCTGACGAGAATGCAATAGTTGCATTTTTACTCAAGATATTTATGGATGAATAAAAGTATAATCTGATTTTTGGGCTCGATTTAATATGTGTAATAGATACATTGTAGGTCCTATTACTTTAGTAACTATTGTTTTCTTCAGAAAGAGAATATTTGAAAAGATTTAATATTTCCTAGTTAGTATCACTTTCTGTCATGCTTTAATCCAAAGAAGATTACCTTCATTAAACACTGGGCATTTCAAATGATTATACATCTTTTTTTTTCCTTCCCTTAAGTTCTATACCAAAATCAAAGAAGCCTACTAGGTCACCCCACTTAAACATCTCACAAGCCTCAAAAACTTGTCATATCATTATCTTAAGTGAAGTACTTCAGGAATGGAAAAATAAATATCACGTGTTTCTACCCTAAGCAAAATGTATACATGGTCATGCAGAGTGAATATATTGAACACTGGAGACTTCGTTGTTTTTTTTTTTTTTTGGTAAACTGGACTAAGTCTCAGAAGAAAAAAAGACAAAAAATGTACCAAAATTTTGAAAAGATGAACATGAGACAATTCTGATTAATATTAGTTAACACATTTCCTGTTTTTTTTCTCAATATAAGTTAGTATTACAACTCTATGTTTCTCTGGTCGAACTTTCTCTGTCAGGTGAAAATTGAAATGTCTATACTTCATGATATTATAATTCATTATAATTACTTAAATTAATATTCACATATATCCTTCTTAGTCCCTGGGAGGTATTGGCAGGAGTCATCCTTCTCCCTGATGCTGGGCTACTGATATTAGATGTAATCACTTGAATGTGCCCCTTGGGCCACAAATACCAAAAGTGGGCAAGAGCAGAGACATAAAAGATATACACTTTGCACATAGTAGCTCTCCAGTATTTATGTGTTTAATCAAATATAATTACAACCGTTCTGACTTATGTTCCTGGGGTATTAGAAGTGATAATATTGCAGGATGGGTTAAATTAGTTTCACCTCCTTGCAGAGGCTGCACAGTCTCACTGCAGGGTGCTGAAGGCATGCTGTCACTGTCAGAATGTGAGCTGTACTTGTACGCAGGCCCAGCCACTGCACCAACTGGATGGGGAACAATTTTGTCCGAAGAGAACAAGTGAGGTGTGCTAGTGAAATGGGTGAGAATGAGAAAAATGAAACTGTTTGTTGGAACATGGTAAGAGTTTACTTATGAGGTAAAGATTTTAGTAATGATTTGCTAGAAAATGTCAAAATAATAGTAGGTTTTAACAGAAAGAAGTATGCTAGTCAAAGCTACAGGAAAAAAAAAACAAAAAACAAAAAAAAAACAACAGATAGCTTTGGAAGTTCACTTGAGATTCCAGTAAAGGAAAAATAACCTTTTGGGCTTGTATAGTGCTTTTGTAACACACAAAATATAGGGCATGAAGTGATTAAATATTAATGCCCTTGAGCTGATGTTTCCAGGAGAATATTTAATTATAAAAGAAGTGTCATTGTCCAGCACAGTTGGGGATAGGCTCAGTGAGACAAAAATATTTGGCAGGAATTAGGATACAGATCATTTGTACATGGTAATGAGTAGACCGTAACTTAACAATCAAAATACTTTATGAAAAATTTTCAGGTGCATTATTTTGAGTGATACTAGAATTATCTTTAAAATAACACATGAATTTCCATTAGGAAATGTCTACAGTGGTACTAACATCAAGTCCAGCTCTAACAATAGGAATAAACCCAGGGCTTGAGTTGAAGTATTCGGCACAGAGCACATTTGGTTTGTTACTCAGTGGTCTACTGTTTGGTGTTACTGATGATCCTACAGAGAAGGTGCAAATCATAATCTTGCAAGCACCAAAAAGGAGACGTCACTCTCTGCTAAAGGGATGATCCTGGGGCACCATCACTGATTTTCATGACAGAGGCCATGACATCAAGGGTCCTACCTGCTAGGACAACTGGCCACAAGAGAACTGGCTCCTAGTCTCAGTGTTCTCCAAGTCCCTGTGCACTTTGTCTCATGTCCTGCACACACCTCATGCCCTTGATTCTCCTGCTGCTTCTAGAAACCCACTAGATACCCACATTGGTGGTATTTTAGAAAAATACACAAAAGCCAATTGCAGGTATATTAGCAAATGTGGAAAATAAACATTCAACATCAAGAATACACAGGTGTTAAATTAAGCAAAATAGAAAATTAAAAAAATGAAAGATTGATAATTTTGACTCCTTAAAGGCAAGATGGTCTGTTCCTTAAAATATACTACTAATAACAAAATATGCAAAGTAAGAAAAGATTCAACATCAGGCCAATGGTATACTCTTTCCCTCATGCCACATTGACAGAAGGATAAACGAGGACCACACATTCTTGGGAATGTATAAATATGACGCTCATTAGCAGAAGGATATCACACGATAAACATTCTCTAAAAAAAAAAAAAGAAAAAAAACAAAGAAAAATCCATTTGGTAAAGAAATACTGGTTCTGACTAGATTGCCTATTATAAAAAACCTAGCATTTATGAATTTGGGAGGGGGACCTGGCTGGATGGATAATGGACATTAGTCACATAGTTATTTTCTATCTGTTTAATTAATGTAGTACAGAAGTAGGAAGCCTCTCAAAGTGAATGATATTCCTCTGTAAACACTATTTCACAGCCATTATCAGGCATTCACTTACTACTTGAAAACCAACAAGTATCACAGCATGAGATAAATGAACACTGTTGGAAGCTGTGTCAGGTGGGTTGGTACCCCTTTCCAGAAGGATGCTGACTCTATGTTTGCCCCTTTCTTGTTCCCCATGAATCATTGGTGATGTATATGTTGGATAAGATCTATGTTTCACCTGAGTCTGGTTTGATAATTTATCCCCTTAAGGCACTGAAATAAGCATCTGCTATAAATCAATAGGAATTAAAAAACAAACAAGAAGAACTGATATTTCGAAAATAAAAATAGATTTGAAAAGATATCCATTTATTAATAAATATAGTACAAATTATACTATTGGTGAAAATAATCAGTATGAGTTGATTTTTCAAACATACCAATGAGAGGTTCATGAGCAATAAAGACAAACAATAAAATATATGTTTATATAACATGATTATGCATAAAGTTAAAAAGTATAAAACCAGGCAAAGATAGACAGTATACTGCATAAAGAAACACATAGAGTCAAATGACTAGGAGAAACAAGGAAATAACAAACACAAAATGTATAATAGAATTGTGATTATCTCTGGGGTGAAGGAGGAATTTGTGATTACAGAATGCTATATAGCTCACTAATGTATGATCACGTTCTAGTCTTCAGCACGGTAAAGGATTCAAAATTGTCATGTTATTCTTCATACCTTATATTTATGTTATACATGCATTATTTTGGCATTTTCTGAAATCACATATTGAATAAGTCTACAGGTGGCTTCCTTCAGGTAAGGTCACCAAGAGAAAGAATATTTCTCAAATTTGGCATTTATTTTAAAAAAGAGAGATGCTTTTTTCCCTGCTCCTAATTGTTTTTCCTCTTTTGGATATACACTTCTAGGACAAAAGGCAATTTTTACTTTCAAGAAATATTTTGTGCCCCTTGCCAAAATTTCTGGGAAATATGTCAAACTTTTCACTTTTTATAAATCTCACAAAAACTATTTCTGACAAGTTGGAAAAAGTGGATTTTTTCCCCTTGAAGCTATAACTAGACATATTTTCAAATCACCAAATATACTATTCCAGTATGTCAGCTCAGCATAATCATGTGTGAGTAACAATATAATTTTAAAGTGTTCACAATGGTAAATATTATGGTAGAATATACTTATTAAATGTTTCACTGCAAAATGTATACATACATGTTATTTAGTAGAATTTTGAGGTCTAAATAACATTTAAAGCTAATGTCCTGAAAAGCAAAAATTGAATATTAACATGGAAACAAAAGAGCATTTTCACCAAGTTTCATATATATTGTGTTATGACATTCAATAGCTCGGAAACTTTGGAGCTCTTCTTTTTCCCAAGCTGATCGATTGGAAGAGCAAGTTTGATGATATGAAAAGATGTACAGCTACAGACGAAATAGTGGCTCATATATTTTGGCATAATTTTAATTCTGCTACTGAGAGCACATGTAAAAATCATTTAATAACATTTTTAAAATTTTATGTGCAAAGAATTTTAAAACTACAGTAAAGCTGCAAGCATAAAAACAGTTCAAACAACTAGCATATATATTTTACCCAGATATGCCAATTATTAGTTTACTGTTCGCTTTATAATTTGCATTCTCTTTCATATACATATGCGCATCTATATTTCTGTTTATATATAAATACAAAAACATACACTTTTTTCTTAACTATTTGCAAGTAAATTGTATCCATCCTGGCCCTTTACCCCTAAATACTTTAGTGTGTATTTCCTAAGAACAAAGAAATTTTATTACATAACTGCAATGCTACTATCATCTTCAATAAATATCATATTGAAATATCATATTTTATTTAGACTACCACTTATATTTTATTTTTTTCAAATAAACCTAATATGTCTTTTGTAGAATTCTTTTTTCCAGTACAGGATCCAATCTAGGATTACATTTAACTGCTATGTATCCTTAGCGTTCTTTAGTCTGGCACATCTCCACAGTGTTTCTTTATCTTTTCTGATATTGTTCTTTAAAATATAATTCTCCTCCTTTTATTTTTTAAAGCAAATATTCTTATCAGGGACTTGAACGACATTTCCTCATGCTTAAATTTAGGTTATACATTGCAAACTCTTATACTACCTAAGCAAACTCTTATACTACCTTGTGCCCTTCTCAGAGTATCACACCTAAAGGCAGAAGGTGTCCATCTGTCCATTATTGATGATGCTAACTTTGATTATCTGGTCAATATGTTGCCAGTTTTATCCACTATAGAGTTATGACTTTTTTCTCACGTAATTAGTAAGCAATCTGTGGAAAAACACTTTAAAATCATGTGCATATCCTCCTCAATATTTTGTCTAGAATTTAGCATCCATTAATGGGCTTTGCCTGAGCCAACCTTCACAATGATGTCACAAAATAACGTGTTTCTATTGCAAGCATTCCTTATGAATTTCCTTGTTGGTACTCATGTTCTATACTCCCTAAGTCTCCATTTAATTCAGTATTATTTATTCTTTTTTTATAGTTTCAAACTCATGGATTTCAATTTTTTTAAACAGTTTGTAATTTATTAATATTACTCAATCTGACCCAGGCTTGGCTAGCTCCTATTTCCTATAGGTATATCCCCTTCATTTTGGGGGGGTGGGCATCAAATTACTTTCTGGCATAACAGAATAATCTACTATTGTTTTGTGTCTACTCTGCCCCAGCCATTTCTCCGAGGATTCTTTTTGAAGCATTTTTTTAAATCTTAGAAAATCAGAAAATTGTTAGGAAGTAGTTATAGATCTTTACTTATAAATTCATAAAAGACCCACTACTATACCTGAAAAGGAGAATAATCAAATGTCTTGCTTTTATTTTTATCATTGGCTATTCATAAAGAAGAACTTTGATTATTTAATATGCCACCAAAAATTCATAGGTCAAGTTCACTATCTTATTTTAAACTTGTAACAATTTTGACAATTTAATTTTTCAAGAAAAATGGCAAGTCACAAAAACTATGAAGAGGCCAACACCATCTAAACCTGTAAAATTATTTCAAATGTCAGTTGCTGTCAGATGTAGTTTCATGCCTTTTTACATTAAAATTTGTTATCAAACCGTATGAAACAAATATTCCTTTTCATTATCATGTTTTATGTAGAGATTCAGAAGGCAGTTGAATTTTGTCATTTGACTGTATAAGCAATTGTGTAATAAATCAGGGACACTATAGAGACCTTAGCTGACACTGTTGGGGCAATTAATACTTGTCAGAACAAACTCTCAGGTAAGGAAAATCAGTTTATTCCTCCAGAAAGACTCCTGTTATGCTTTGAAATACTCTTTATTAGGGTCACAGTTTTATTATGAGAGGAAAGCTGCAAAAAAATTAAAATTAAAAAATACTTCGGGGATATTTTCAAATAAGCCGATAGATTAGCATAAGTGGTACAGAGAGAACAGCAAGTCTCACTACCCAATGTACGCCCCCACAGACTGCAGAGCACAACTACTAGGGATGAAATCAACTAGTTTGGGAGCTGATCTTCTGGTCAGATTTAGAATGAACATTTACTGGTGTGTTATTTTTGACTGTGATACTTTCTAGATACTAAAAAAGTTTTTAAAAACTTATAGTTTAGTTAACTTACATTTTTAAGTGAAATGAAATCAGCACATCAAAGAGATTTCTTCACTTTCATATTCATGGCAGCATTATTCACAATAGCCAAGATATGGAATCAAAGTGTCCAACAATAGATGAATGGATATATATCATACTTTCTTTATGATATGAGATATGCACATATCATACTTTCTTTATGATATATATATGTAATGGAATACTATTCAGCCTTAAAAAAGAAGGAAATCTTTTCATTTGAGACAAAATTGATGAACCTTGAGAATATTAGGTGAAATAAGCCACAACAGAAAGACAAATACCACATGACCTCACTCATGTGGAGTGTAAAAAACTTGAACTCATAGAAGTAAAGAGTAGAATGGTGTTACTAGGGGCTGATGAAGGGGAGAGTTGGAGACATACGAATCAAAGTATGAATTAAGTTAAAGAGATCTACTGCAAAACATGGTGACTATACCTAATAACATAGTGTTGTATTCTTGAAAATTGCTAAGTGAGTAGATTTTGAGTGTTCTCACCACACAAAAGAGATAAGTATGTGAGGTAATGCATATGTTAATTACCTTAGTTTAGCCAATCCATAATGTATATAATGTATACATAGTTTAAATGACATGTACCTGATAAATATATAAAATATTTTTTGTCAATTAAAATTAATTTATTAGAAAAAGGAAAAATTTAGTATCACACTGGGAAAAAAAGCCTAAATATTTTAAAGATGTCAATTCTTTGTAAAGTACAACTGTCATTTTCTTATGCTTGCAAATATCATTTTTTTGAACCTGGCAAATTCTCAGTTTTCAAATCAAAGAAGAAATGAGTAGTAACAGCAAATAAAAATGTGAAAAATAGGAGTAATGGAGGGAATTTTTGCACTCTAAAATTCTATCAGCAACAGTGAGTTAGGAGTTCCAGAAATTTACCTGCTCCGGACAAAATTTCACCTAATACTTGCCCCTGAGTACCCACAGCTACTCCACTGCTATCTTCCTGAGAACTATCAGGATAAGCTCGTATCTCCTTTCTTCAGGCTCATGTCAGCTACCACAGGGAGTGCAGGCTCCCTGGTTAGCCTTTCACCCCTACCCTCTATGTTCACAAGACTGTATGCTGTGCACTCTCCACACCTCCTTAGCACCTGAAGACATTTCACTCCACCATCCCCAGGAAATCAATTCCCAATGTCTTCATCCACTTCTGTGAACTTAACGCTGTTTGTAGTAACTGAATTCTGCTTTCATGCATTGATACTAGTTATTGTTATTTTTCCTGCACTCAACCTTAACTAGTCCTATGGAGTTTAAGGGTTCTCCTTCCTGTCCATACTCCCTCTTCATAACGACACACAGCAATCAATTTAGACCACCTGTGCCAAGTATTACCATACAGTGGATCGGTCAGTGCCAGTCTCCCTGTCATATGCCCCAGCACTCCTCCTGCAGTAACGTGTGTGTGCATGTGAGTATGTGTGTGTTTCCAATATCTAATTCTATGATCCTTCCAATACTTTGGGTTCTCATTTCCTTCAGTTCTTCCTCTTTAATGATTGTGTTTCCCACCCAACCTTACACATTCATGCTCATGGTCACACTCTTCAGCTTCTGTTACTAATAATAATTACCCCACCATAATCCCAGTTGCAAACACCTCACTTTCCATACATCAACTGCTAACCTTCCAGCAAACTCTCTCTGGGAGCCCACCACCATTAATTACTTAATTCCATCAGAAATTCCAATCAATTTTTTTTTCATTCTGTTATTCCACACCCTATCCTATATTCCCTAAGTTCCCAAACTTGAAATCCCTGGGGCCTCCTTATACAAACTCCCATCTGTGATATTTTCTCCCTTGCATACAACCTAAAGTGTTTTACTCCTTTATTCATTTACCATGCTCTCTCCGGGTAAGCCACAACTCTCAGAAATGTACCTTTCTGCCTATCAAAAAAATCCAAAACCATGGGTGACTGCTCTCCATTTCAATTCAGGATCAATAACTCCAAGCAGGCACTTGAAGTCCCTAGCAATCAGATAATCTCTCCATAGCACTTCCTTTCTCTGACTCTACTAAATAATTGTTAAATAATTCTAGCTTTTCTACAAATCTCTTAGTTTCAGTTGGCAATCATGTTTCCTACTTCACTAAGAATTTGAAGCAGTGTAAGGAGAACTTTAAGAAGTAACTAACCACCTGCTTCTGAGCTTTGTTTTGAGGTTTATTCAACATGCAATAAGTTTCTAGAACTCAGTGCCTGGCATGTTTCTTTTGCCTGGAATGCTCCCTGACATCATTTAGGTCTTTTTTTCTAGTGGCTTTCTTAGTAAAGATTTCTCAGTGCTATAAACCAATGCTAAAATTCAATACTGCCAAAGTTGCTAATTCCTTCCTTGATTTATTTAATTTTTTAAAAATTCTTACCACTGACATATCATGAACTTTACTTACTCACTAAATATTATAAGCATTTAACAATAGAATATAGTCAATGAGGCCAGAAATGTCTACTTTTTTCTATGTTTCAGTCTTTATAGAAGTACTTGTGTTTGCTTTATTAATTAATTAAAATTAAATAAACACTACTGTTTTCCTGTAATAACACTTTGAGCAAAGTGTCCTTTGACAGAATGTGCCATACAATCTATCCCTTATCCAAAGATGAACACCTTCACCCCAAATTACATGCCTATCAAATTTGGGGAGCTCTATCAATATTCTGTAGTACGTGCTTAATTGAAAAAAAATGCCTACATGGTTTTCTCAGTCTGTCTTATACATGAGGAACACTTGAGCTGCCGACATAGCTTTTAAGCCACATTCAATGGTATTGCTGTTTGATATCTTGTGGAGAAGACTACCATGGAGAACATTAGATTATTTGTTATTGTTTTCGACCTTTTCACGGCCTTTGAT
Organism: Lemur catta; assembly: GCF_020740605.2. Lineage (NCBI taxonomy): Eukaryota > Metazoa > Chordata > Mammalia > Primates > Lemuridae > Lemur > Lemur catta. The sequence continues at coordinate 51,017,575 of NC_059143.1, forward strand.
GCTATGAACAAAAACTGCTTACAGGTTCGGCTCAGCTAGTTAAACATAGATTACCACTAACTTTATCATGGTTACTGATACACTATGGCAAAATTCTGAGTCAGTAGGAAAAATAGTCTAATGTGCATTTTAGAATTTGCAGAAGGCAGTATCTTGTCCTGCCCTACTACCTCTCCACTTCCTCTGTCTTACTCTGTTTATTCTTTCTGGACGGGATAACTGCATTGAACTTTCTCTTTCTAATACTGCCATGAAGACAACTATACAAACATTATTATTTTCCTTATTGCTAGAATATACAGATACATTTTGTTCTACTAAAACTGCTACCCTTGCCAACCAGTCAGAGCATTTGTGAGGACTTTGAAGGAATAATAAAAGATCAACCATTTTCAAAATTATCAATAAAATTATTATTTTGAAACCATAATAATGTTTAATTGACATACAAACTTAACTTGATGCATATTTTGTGAAAGGTTTTTACTGGTCAATCAAGAAGTTGCATTGTACAGAACTGTGTTATGTGCTTCATTTATTTGGATTGAGATCTTAGCTTTTTTTTTTTCTCTTCACATGAGACAGATGTGAGACAGATGTCTAGTTCCATCTTCTCAGAATTAGACTGACATAAATTTCTTGGACAGATGCAAAAGAACCCATGTAAAATTAGGAATGTAACTCTGCTTAATTCCATTTTCCCCACATGGCTACTCAAGTAACTGATGAAGTCTTGGAACATTTTCAGTCCTCAAATCTAGCAGATGTCTATATTTCCTATATATCTTTGGAAATAAAATAGATTAAGAAACACTGGGATGTTAGACACTGCTGCACTGTTTGCCACCACCCCCTAAATAAACATAGTTATTATACACATATGCATACAATTCTATGCTTACACATTGCCTTATATTTTAAACAAGTAGTAGAAAGCACAATTTCACTTTATACTTAATATACTAAAATTTTATAGAAATTTCTCTTTTTTATAATCATTTAAAGTCTTTTATTTCATATCTATTGAAATTTATAGCAATATCTCTGCTAATCAACATTTTATAGCTCTCCTTCCTCCTGGTCTTTTGTTATTGTATATAATGGTGCAGTAAATATCCTTCTCTTTAACATTTCACAGATGTGAACACAAGTAGAAGATAAGTCTTTAGAAGTGAATTTTCTGGGTAAAAAAAGTATATGCATTTCAAAAATAGCAGATGTTTCTAAATTTTTCTCAATGAAGGCTTTATAATTAAAGTCCCTAAGAGAGATATATGAGAGAGAGACACACACAAAGATTTCCACATATTCTTTATGAAATTAATGTTATCTAATTTCTGATAATTGTTAATGTGAACATGATAATGTAATTTTGTTGTCCCTTATTGTGAACAGTTTGTTCATTATATCTTCTTTCCATTTGCAGTCTGAGCCTTTTTCTTTTTTTTTAATTATAAGTCTTTTAATTTTTTCTGAATAAATATTACTGTGCATATTTGAGGTTTACAAAATGTTATGGGTTACATATAGATCCTAAAATGGCTACCATAGTGAAGTGGATTAACATATCTATCATTTCACATAGTTGCTTTTTGTGACAAAAGCAGCTAAATCTACTTATTTAACAAAAATCCCCAACACAATTTTATTAACTTTAGTGCTCATGTTGTACATTAGGGAAATACAAATTAAAACCATGAGATATCACCTCATACCTGTTAGGACAAGAGATAAACAATATTTCATAGTTCAGGTCTTGTAAACATTAGTAGATGTCGGGCCCTTGATAAAAATTGTAATGAAAAGCATTGTGGCCTCCAGAGGTGGTGATTCAGGTTTATAGCATTCTTTAAATTATCTAAAGGTATATATCATAATTGTTATAAATCACAAAATTTATCATTTGAAAATATTTTTAATATTATCCACAATGCACAGCCCTATAATATAATGAAAAGATAAGTCTCATGGTTTGACAAACATCTGAGGTTATAATTCTCACTCTACACTTATTTGCCTTTTCTGGTGTATACATACACAGAATAAACAATAAATATATAACTAATTAACAAAAAATAAACCATTAACTGTTTCCAAGTTTTCAAAGTGCATTAAATCATTTTTTCCATAAAAATACATACAATGTGTAGGTTTGGGGCTATTGCTGCTCTTCAGTTTAGAGATGAGAAAAATGACAGGCAAACATTTTAGCAATCCTACATATTAATAGGTAATTGATGACAATCTTTCTTCAATTAAAATTTACTTACTTTTGTGAATTAATTCTAAAAGTAATTTTAGCAGACATAAGGAACATATTTCTTTATATTGTTAAATAAAATATAATTTATATAAAAATACTTCCAAAATAACCTGGCAGAAAACTTTCTAAGAAATATTCTTCTCCTTGCCCACTTCTTTTATGCAATTCTGTTGCACTTCCCTCTTTCCACAGCAATTATTTCAGAATAAAACCGCAAAAAAATACCCCTCTTTTTTAAAAGTTGAACGTAAACTAACTCATTTCTAAGTGATTTTAGAAGGTCTGTCTTTGAACTACATGTTGAGTAGTTTTGCATCTTTTATTGAGACATTAGAGAATACAAGCCCTGTCCATTTGAAATTTGTGTTGATTTATTTATTATTATAGATTTATTCTAAAGTGTTTCTGTAACACTTAGCGAACTTTAATTCTCAACTCATTTATAAGCCACCACACATTAATTACACTTTTGAGGGGATTATATATGCTTCATCACTCTTGTCTTTCTAGTTTAGAACATCTTTGAATTACATTCTCACCTCTTTATTAAGTATGATCATATGACTTTTTGAGCATTCTTTGAAATATTACAAAATACATAAGATGAAACATTTTAATTCTGAACGAGAAGCAAAACTATCAAACTCACTTCCTTTTTTCCCCTTGTACTTAGCTTTTTTTAAATTAAGGACTGACACACTTGAATGTATGTTCTTTAAAGTTGAAAGAAAGGGAAATGTTCTCAAAAGCAAAATTCATAACCTTTATTGAGGCAAGTTCTTTTTTGCAAGTTGAATAACAGACAAATATTATTTGAGCCAAAAAAGTGCATTGCTAATATATGCAAGTAAGAATGATATTGAATATGTTGGATATTTCTGTTCCATGTTTTATGTGAAAATATATGATAAACCTCTAGTGCCTTATTAATTTCCCCAAAACGCAGAGTCTATAAACATTCACTATGTTGTGGGAACTTTAAGCGGTCTAATCTAAACAGTGATTTGAGAGACACAAAAGAAAAAGAAATTGATTCTATTTTCTTACATAGTTGGAAAGTGTGCATTAGGCCAAGTATCCTTAGGAAGATCATTTTAATTATTTTACCAAAATGTTACATTTCCTGTATTTATCAACTTTTTTAATATATTTCAGTAATACATAAATCACTTAGAGGTAATTTCAGCTTTTTTATCACCAAAAACCAAGTTATACTTTTACTTATTTATACAAAACAAATTCATTCTTTGGCTTCCAGGATAGTATTTTGATTGGCTATAAATTAAAACTGTTTCTCAAGAAGTTTAACAACAAGAGTGAACGTTATTAGGACTCAACAAATCATTCACTCTAAATTATGCAAGCATTAAGACTTTTTTTGAAATCTTAAAACAGATTACTGTCTTAAAGTTTTCTCGTTTTTTTAGGATTACCAGTTACATACTGTTTTCTTACTCAAAGTTTTATTTTATTTTTAATTGTTTTTAATTTTTTATTTATTTTAAATTGACAAATAATACTTGAGTATATTTGATTGATATAATTCTGTTTACTATAGATAGTTTACTTTTTTCATTTTTCAGCCCATAAAATAAAAATCAACTTTTGAAATAATAAGAATATTAGAAGTTTAAAAATGTTAACAGACTAATAACTTGAAATACTTTAATTACAGGCTACCTGTGGCCTATAAACTTGAAATGTGATATATATTATTATATAGCAAACTACATGGTATACATAAACATGTAGTTTTAAATAATTTTTTTATGTTAAAAAAGTATCTTGAAATGACTTCTTTTCATCTGGAAAACATAGCCTTCATCCTATTCAACAAAGAGAATAATATAAATTGTCATTAAACTTTATATCTAGAGGTGATATAACCCTTTATTTTATTAATGAAGGAACTGAAATCAAGGATTTCATCATTTATCAAATATTCTTTCTATACTACGTATTAAAATACTGGATGACATTAATGAAGAAGTCTAGTTGCAATTTGATTATGATTTTACTTCTATTGTTATAAGATGAGATAAAGTAGGCCATGCACAGGTATATAAATATCTAACTTGGCAATAGCTTCCCTTAACTTGGTTAATTATAAAAATGATCTAATCAATTATTCCATAAAGGGGAGGCAATTAATGTGTCTTTATTTCCTTTTATTATAGAAGATACAATATTCAATAATTTATATACTTTGTATCAAAATGTTGATTTATTGGCTATTCATTAAATTAACATAGTTGACTATGAACACTAAAATACAACATTTCAAACTATTGTGTCATGTTAATTACTAACGCAAAATCCTCTATGAATAAGACATATTTCTCTACTAACTAATTATCCTCTGTGAAGCACATTTTGTATTTTCAAAATAACAGCACAAGTCAGTATTTGACCTTTCCTAGAAACTGTTAAAACTACCTAACAATGCTCTGGATACTGCTTCTTTGATGGTTCTTGAAAAAGAGTCTTCCTTCTTTTCATTTAAAATTTATTTGTCTCCATGGTCACATCACATAAACTTTCTTAGAATGAAAACCACAAAATGTCATCTGTAATTGATTATTAAACATTCTTGGATTCATTTAATAGTTCTAAATATGCATCTCACCTATGTTCCATACTTCCTAATATAATTGGTGTGATTATGGTGAATAAATAATAGTGATAGTACACTCAATTATTGTAGATGCTTCAAAAGGCAACACCTGGGTGATTTATAATTGCCAGTTAAAAATATTGGACAATCTACAAACATGTAAAAATAACTGAATAAATCTGTTAATAAGCAATCCAAATATCATATGGTGATAAAATGATTCAGCACAAGTGTTCAGATATAAATCAGACAAGAATCAAAGTATTTTAATTATTACATAATTGGCCACGTTAGAAGAATCCTTTAACTGCTATCACTTAATTTGCAGGATTAGAAATAGTTCATTTTATTAAAAAGCAAAAACTGAAAAATAGTTCTAAGTAATATGTAAGTAATAATTCTATATATATATGGAAATTTTTTCTGGGTTTCAGAATAATTAGAAAAAATATTTAAAGTAATTCTAGCATGTGCAATATAGTGTAACATAGAATATTTTATCTAATGTAAACTATAAGTAATCATTTCTTTTGACCACATTTAATTTTTTCATTTTCCTTGTGAAATTTTTACAACCAAGTATCTCAACATTCTTTATACCATACTATGTAGTTAAAAAGTTCTTCTTAGTTCAACTGCATGAAAGCAACCTTCAGGAGTTATGCCAAGCAAGTTTCTGATTAAATATTAAATGTAAATGATATCTTGGTCACAAGAGCAGCATCAGTAAGTGCTTCAAAGACTGGATGATTCCTTGCCACTAAAAAGATACTTAAATAGTGTTACCCAATGTTTAATGGAAAACTGTATCTCTGTCCTCTGTAATCACCAAAGCCTTTCAAAATACTCTCTCCTTATCCATGTGACCCTATGTATTATAGAAACAGTTCTCTAGTGGCACAAGGGCACACTCCCACTCACTCAAGCCTTCTAAACCACAATCCCTTCATCATTTCTCCGTATTCAAGGAGATGTGTGTTCTTAAGGATGCTCCTGCCTCGGAATTCTGTCTTCACCATGATACTTAGTGTCACTAGTGTCTCATCTATCATGAAAGCCTCTTCCCATCTCTCTGCCTTATACCTGCTGGAATGCGGAATTTAAACTGCTTTTCACCATCTCTCACACAAGGTTAACAATAGCAATGAGTAGACACTAGCATTAATGGAAATTGAGAAATAAATAACCCAACCCTTAAAACCCTTGAGCCAATTCAACCTGTGACATGTTTCACTGGCTGCCTCAGAGCCACAGCAAAAGTATCCCCGCCACATTTTCTGCATAGCAATTCAGCTCATTCCATCAGCTACCTCCAAATGCAAGTTCTGGATTACCTGTTCCTGCACCTGACTCATTAATAGCTCTGTGAAAGGAAGGGGCACCTCCAGGCCCTGTCCTGCAAAATCACTGACAGTTCTCTTTTTTTCCTTAATATCTGACTTTGCGTTCCTCTGATGCTCTTACAGAACTAAAAGTTTCTATGTGTGTGATATTTGCATTAAGATGTGACTTAGAAGAGAAAAGGCCCTGCTCTGTGTGAGCTGACTCCCATTGTTCCTAGGATCACTGGACAACCTCTCTCCTAAGTGAGAGTGTCTTTATGATCCCACTGGAGAACTGTTTCTGTCTCCGCAGGGACACACGGATGAGAGAGTTGTTTGTCCTTTCTCTTCACCATTACCACATCACACAGATTATATATCTTACATATGTGTAGACATGTAATATATAATTATACAGTTATTATACAAATATATGTGTATTGTATTGGGGTTGGAGAGGTGTAATTGGGGGAAATAAAATTTGGGAATCAGTTGTAATTTCTATATGCATAAAATTTTGTTAAAGCTACACCCTATGTGTTAAGTCTGGATTGATAATTTGATCCATGTTGTAACTGCTTGGCAAATGGCTTTTAAACAATTCTCTTTTTCTGCCATCCAAAGGGCCTCTGATTAATGGTGGTTAATCTAGAGTCTTAAGAGGAATAGTTCTTTGGACAGGAATTTATTGCTACACATAATTTTTAAGTGACAGTAAGAGGCAAATGGGTAGGAGTGAAGTGTTAATGTGTGTTAGTATTAACCTATTAATTACCAATAATAAATATGTGACAGAGCTATTTGATTTTCTAATGTTAACTGCTCTACTATATTGATTCTAGCCTGTATAATTTTGCCCTATTATTTTTAAAGATAATGCATCAAATAAAAGTTAACTATTTTACATATATCATTAGGCGAGTCTTGCCAGTCTTTACAGAGAATATTTTCATAACTTATAAACTCCCTTTATAGCAAGTCACTTTTCCCCCAGCACCATCTCTTTTGTTTTCTGTCACTATAGTTTTACATTATCTACAATTTTACTTTTTGCAAATTTATTATAGTTTGTGAATTTTGTGTTTCTTTTATTTGCCATGCTGTGGTGATTAATCCCTGTTGTATGCTTTAAGCAACCTATTATTCATTGTATTCCGTTCATTTAATTTTAAGAAAGATGTTAACTATAGCAAAGATGTTGACTCCATGGAATTTACCATACTTTACCAACTCTCTACTGATGTATATAAAACAAATACAATCTTCTTACTGTGCCTGGGACAATCTGTCTTGATAAATAATAGTGTGGTAACAAAAAAAATAAAAACAAAATTTAAAAAAAGAAAACAAAAAATAATTGTTTTTTAAAAAGACAAAAAATATAATAGTGTGAAGACATATTGTTTTGTAACAATTTCCTAATAATCTATGTTGGGTTCGTTCCTCTTCTTGTTATGAGAAAATGTAATCTTTTAAAGGGTAAAACTCTTACTCATATCTTATTGAAGTGGCATTAAATACTAATATCTTGCTGAAGTGACAAAAGTCTAGACAATATTAATGGTTTTTTACAAACATATACACTACTAAAATATATACTTTTTAACTACTGATTGACTAATTCAAATTTTTCTGAAAAATACAATTAAGAAAATAAATTAATATATTTTATTCTAATGGGATAGGATGGATTTCAATCTCAGTTCCAAAAAGGTTATGTGTATTACCTTAGGAAATTTATATTTTAAATTATCTTCTAAGATAATAGTCTTAAATTGCATGGATCATTTGAAGTTTAAAGTACAATGCTTAGCCCTCTAAAAATTTTATTAGCTTGGATACAGTATATTAATTATATCGTGCAGCTTAAAATGTTATGGAAAAATTATCTTTGACGATATCATTCAGTGCCCTATGGAGTAGCAGCAAGTGAGAAATTACAATTTAATAGACGGTGTGATATACTAAAATTGAAATTTGTGCAAATATTTGTTTTGCTTATTTCTTATTTAACACATTATACAATTCATTGAACTTAATTTACAAGTCATCCCCAATGCACTGTTAATTAAGACCACATATTTTACAATTTTAGGATCAGATGGTTTGCTTTAGTCTTTAAAAAAATTACACAATGCAAAATTAATTCATTTCTGTTATAAGAAACACTATCAAATAAATTATATAAAATCTAAGCCTCAGTAGATAGATTAAAAAAATTCTAAGTGTATATAGAAAGTGATTACACCAGGAGTGCACAGCAGGAGGTGAAAATCTTGGGGGTTATTCTAGAACATTGCCTTTCACAATTCCTTACTTAACCAAAAGATATGTTATTGTAAACAGTAAAAGAAAAATCATATCCCTATAGCTAGTACATAGACACATCAGTAATGATAACCACATTGGTCAGAATGGGGCAGGTTATGCCACATTAAAGAAAGAAAAGAAAAAAGAGAACAAAATGAAAACTGGGAGCTTAGTGGATTAATGCTATAAATATTTATCTCATGCTCACTGCAGTATATGTGTCCATTATGTGTTAGTGGGACTACTCCTCCACATACTTATTCATGGACGCAGGATGGCCATGTGTTAAGTGCATGGACATACACACTGTACTTTGGATTGCAGGGATACCATTGAGTTTTCTCCCTCCTCAAGAAAGAACAAGGATGCTGTTTGTACCAAATAAAGTAGTTACAAAATGGCAAATTTTCTGTCATCTTGTGTCTGTGGCAAATTTTGTCTCCATTACTCCCCTGTTCCCCTTACCAAATAATACAAATAAGTTTCAGGACAAAGTAATTTTGCTCTTGACTGATGTTTAAGGAAAAAGATTAAAGTGCACATTTTTCAATTAACCCCAATCTTCCCAACCCAGATCTACGGGTTGTGGGAATTATCCTTTTAACTAGGTTTATTTAGCTATGTTTTTATCTGTTAATTTCACTTAGGCCTGTAACAGATTTTAAGAATACTGAATTTGTAATAAAATTTTAAAATAATGACTTTTTTATGCAAATTGAATGCAAGACCTTATCATGGTGAAATAAAGTGGCATGCTGGTAACTTTTGAGAAAACTGTTTCCTGTGACTTAGGAATAAACATTTAAACAACCAAATATGTAAATTTTACATTGAATAGTCTTCAAACATTTCTTACATTTTCACTTTTTTATCATCCTCAAATATTGTCTTCAATATATAGCAGATTTTCATGTTACTTTGACAGTTTACCTTCTTCAAGAAATAAAAAAATATGTAAGCAGATCTGGGTTGATTTTATTCATATATATTATGCCTAGACATGTAGTGTCACAATATAAAACAAAATATAACATCCAAGTGAACCAGACTAGAGGTTAGAATATGTTTAAGTACTTCTCGTTTGTTATTAAGTAGCAAAATATTTTATTCTTGCTTCAGACATTCAGGCTAATAATATGCACGCTTTTAGAAGATACACTCAATCAAGAGGATTTAACTTAATCAATGAGTTAAATAAATTGATATTTACAATAAAAATAGAGGGCTTTAAGTGTCACCAGGTTTGAAACAGAGTCTTCGTTAATAAAACATTTTTGGGCAAATCACACACAAAGGAGGGCAGCAAAATACCCCAGCATGTATTATTTTGGTGTTTTGAGTTTGAGCAAATATAATAAGCAGGAAAAGAAGCTCAACTACAAACAAGCAAGCTTTCCAGTGTCCTCAAGTTCATTGTGTTCTCTAGGAATGCTTGCAATTTACGCCTCTTATTTTCTCCCCGAAGAGTGTATCATAGGGAAAAAGTTTTCACATTTAAAGGTTTCCCTATGATGGTTTCATGGTTTCTTTTTGCTTTGTCTCTCCAACAAAATTATAGGTTTTGTGGACCCACCATTCCTTCACGCCAACTGTAGCCATTAATGTAGTGAGTGCATAGATTTTTGAAGTTTCTCATACATAACAGAAGCAGACATCCACTTGTTTATCTGTTTGTTAATTAGACAAATGTTTTGACCTTTTTTCAAGTAAAGAGGCAATGATTTTAATTTGAAGGATTCTTCAAGTTCTGAGATTCTTTCTTCTGCTTATTCTAGTCTATTCTTAAAACTTTCCACTATGATTTGTATTTTGTTAAATGAATTTTTCATTTCCAGAAGTTTTCTTTTTTTTTTTTTTTTTTAACATGTCCATCTCTTTAGTGAATTTTTAATTCATTTCCTAAATTGTTTTTCTGGTTTCTTTGAGATGGTTTTCCATTTTCTATTGGATTTCATTGCGCTTCCTTACAATCCATATTTGGAATTTTTTATCTGTCACTTCACTATTTTCATTTTGGTTGGCATCCTTTACTAGAAAGCTGGTGTTCTCTCTTGGGGGTGTCCTTTCCCTCTGATTTTTCATACTTCTAGAGTTCTTTCACTTCTTCCTTCCCATCTGGGGCAGCTGTCACTTCTTATTCTTGGAATTTCTTTTGCTTAGATAGGGCTTTTTTTTCTTTCTCCCTCCCTTGTAAGGGAGTGTTTGTGGCATATGTTGGGTAAGAACCTTTCGCTTTGCTTGTGCATGTTTTGATGGGGGTCTAGGTTCTGGATGGATGCCCTGGTTATAGATATCCTTAGTGTGGTGGTTTTCTCAATTGCTAGTTACCTGTAGGCTGTAGCAGTGGTGAGCTAAGTGTGTGGGCAGATTCCCTGTCTTTCTCTGATGAGGGAGGATGGAGGTCTTTGAGATCTTTTTGCTTTCCCCAGTCCTGTGGTCTTCTTAACTGTGTGAATTATATTGGCACGACCAGTTTAATCTCTGAGATAGTAGGTGGTGCTTGTGGGTGGAATCAACCATACCCTGTAGGATTGAGTCAATAGATACTATAATGTGCTGTGCAAATTGACCTCCCTCTCAGCAGGTGGCACTTGCCAGAAGGAATAAGCTGCAATGTTGTTTTGGGGACCTGTGACTGGTTCTAGCCCCTCAGGTGAAGCACTTGAATGGCCCAGGCAGTAGGTGGGGCCCTGGAATTTCCAGGTGAGTCCTTATTCTCCACCCCAGCAGAGGCCCAACATGGAGGTTAGGCTTAATGGGGCTGGGTGGGGTGAGCCTGCTCTCAGGCTACGCAAAAGCTGGTAAGGTAGCTGTTTTGGCAGGGGTCAAAAATGTGCTCCTAGCTTCTAGGGAAAGCTACCAGGGAGGGGCTGAAGTGGCCCCACCCAGCTAGAAAGTCTGCTTGTGGAAGCAGGAAGGGGGTGCCATTTGAGATCTACAACATGGCTGTGGAGAGCAGCTCTTCTCCCCACTTCCCCTGCTGTGAACTCTCCCTCCATAGTCTGCCAGCAGGCAGGAGCTCAAACTAGCTGAGCTCCCCCATGATGACACTGCGGGCTGGGAGCTTCCTTGTCCAGGATCCTGCCCTGGGCTGAGAGCGAAGCTTTCTTGTTGGGGGAGAGGTGTTCCACCAGTGCACTGTGGCTGGGACCCACATTGCGCTCTCTTTTTAGTTCTGCCATACGGGCTCCCTTGCCTCCCCAGATTGGTTCATAGATCTCTCCTCTGTGCTTCTGAGTAACACAGTCAAGTCCTGTGGGTACTGAATCTGGTTTGCAGGTCTGTCCCTGGGTCCCCAAAAATCAATTTCTGACTGTGTCAGAGAGAAGCATGCTAGTCCTGAGTTACGTATGGGATGTTCAAGCAGATGTGATGTCCCCCGCCCTCAGGGTGTGCCCTACTCTGATGGAGCAGCTGGGCCAGCTGCACTGGGGAGGGCCAGTAAGCAGGGAATGCACAGTCCAAGCACCCCTCAGTCTTCTGCAGGTCTTTAAGAGGAAAGGTTTGAGCCCCACTCTCTGTGGAAGCCCAGCAGAGGGGAAGCAACAGTTCCTGAGAGCCTCAGCTCAAGTGTCTCTCTTGGCAGCCATGGGTGGGGGAGGGGAAGGAGAGGAAAAGAGTATGAATGGAGGAAAGCTACCACTCTGGTCGTCTCTGTCCCTCTATCCAGAAGCCAGCCCACCTGGGCTGTCCAGGCTCTGGGGTCATGCAGATCCCCCAGGACCCACCTGTGCCTCCTGCAATCTTGGCCAGAGTTGGGAATGAGAAAGACAAGAACTGAGGGGACGAAGCCCCTTGGGAAGGACAAGGGTGCACAGTGTGTGGAGAAGCAATAGGGCACCCACCATCTTGGCTCAGGTTTGTGGTGACCGGAAGCATCTCGAGGGGGCTGGCAGTCTGGTGAGTTGTCCTTAAGAAGCTCCCAGTTCACTGGTGGCAGCAGCTTTTGGACAACTTTGGGTAGAAAGGCTCTCCAGCAGCTTGGGAGCCTGCTGACTACCAGAGATGCGAGGGAGGGAGAAACAAACCACTCCACCTACCCTTTCCACTGGACTCTAAGCCTCTTAGGGGTTGACCTCTACTGCTATCTTGCTCCTTCTTGTTCTGCTCCACAACTTCTTCCTGTGGAATCTCTTGTAAGTTCTGGCACTTTTCCCACAGAATTACATCCGATCTATGATTTTTTGTTTTTTTTATTTTTCATCTGAAACTCTTCCTTCTTTCTGAGATGACCTGGCAGCTGGTGTCTCTGGTCAGCCATCTTCCCCGATCCCCCTAGATATTTATTACATTTTACCTATAAGAAGTATTCTCAAGGTATTATTAGCCTTATTTGAAAAAATAGTACCTAAATTCATTCTTTTTTCCTACAAAATATCAGACTTTTGTACCATATTTAGAAAATCTATTCTTAGTAAAGAATTATCTAAATATTCATCAGAATCTTGGGCAGCATTTTCTGGATTCATATTCCATTTAAATATTTCATTCACATCCCTATTTTTCCCTTTACTTGACAAAAATAAATAAATGACAATCTCTTGTCACATTTTTATTCTTATGGTATAATATTCTTCTGATTTTTCTCTACATCCTAGCCACAACCATATTTTCTTAACTGGTTCTTATTTCTAGACTATTTCCTTAATATTCAGGTTCGTCAGGAACCTGAGTCCTGGTTCTATCCTGGTCCTTTTTTTCTCTAAGACACCATATAGTTTACATGTTTTATTCTGTATCACTAGCCTAGAAAACATTACTGAAATACTTCCCTGATGTCAGCACTGAGTTAGCCACTTCAAAACCAGCAATTACCAGACCCACAGGCACTCCAAAATTTGCCATTATCTCTTCACTCAGTCCCACATATGTTCCTCTTGTTGTATTCCTTTACTCAATAAATGATATTGCCCATGTAACCAGGAATTGTTTTATGCATTTCATTGTCTGACAGTCCCCACATACAGTCAACCAATAATCCCTATTGATTCTACCTCCTAGATATATCTCCATTCTATTTTATTCTCCATCTACTAGAATCATCTCCAAATTATTCTTGCTTCTTCTTCTCCTGAAACTTACAACATATGATGTATTTATTTACCATGATTATTATCACTTTCTTCCCAGGGACTACAGACCATTGTTTTCATTGGTGGATTTTAACAGTCAATGCCCAAAATAAGCATTTAATATTTATTTATTAAGTGAATGATCTGTAGCCTGAGGTGGGTGACTAGTATCCATCTGCTGGTCAACAGCTTCTGACCTGGTCTCGTCCCTCCTATATTCCTTATGGTTTGTGCCCAGTAATCTTCACAGTATGTTTTCTGCAATAGAGAGGGGGAGCTTTCTAAACCACATTTCTGATCTTGTATGTGCTGCCTTAATTAAAATACCTGTAATCATTTCCTTTGCAACTGGAATAACATTAAGCCAGTAAGTTTCCTTAAATGTTTTGCCACTATATGATTGTTTTCTTCCTTTCTAGCCTCATTTGTTGCCATAACCTATTTTTTCAATGCCATATTCAAGTTATACTGAACATCTTTATTTTTCTTGAGAAAATATTGTCTCTATTTTTCTTCCTGACACTTCTCATTGAAAGAATTTTTTCCCTGCTCTTTACGTGACTGATTCTTATTATGGTCCATATCATATACCTCTCCCCCCAGAGCACCTGTCTTGATGCAGTTCAGGTTAATTACTCAGCTACTGCACACATCTTAGAAAAATTCTCAGTATATTAAATTGGTTATTCAATGAACTTGTAATATTAGATTTTTAGAGAGTATATGCACATTTCAAGAATAATAAATTCTCAGGAACTTACACACTCACTACCTAGAACCCAGTATTCACTCAACATGTGTTTGTTGACTCATTTATATGAAATTTTGTTGGTGAAAGTTTTTGACACTTCAAAATGATTCCTTTTTTTCTTTTTTCTTTTTTTTTTGGTAATGGATCTTCTTTTGTTCCAGGTAAACCATTCCATTATGCCATTATGTTTGATGGTGATAAACTCTGTCTATGAACCATAGCTATAGGCATAAACCCAGATTTGAGTAATTATAGATTTCCCTGGGAATTTTTTTTGGAATTATCAAAGAGTAGGGCTCTCTTTTTTTCAGTGGGATTGCTAGTTAGGTGACAATATCTATCATGCACACAGAAAGCTTTCTGAAGAACTAAACCAATGCAGGGAGAAGAAGTGCCAAGTTGTGGCAGGTAGAGTGATGGTAATACGTTCTCACACTCTGAGACCTTACCATCCCAATCTTGCGTAAATATCCTCTAGAAATTTGTACACATGTGCTACAATGAATGTAGGAAAGATGCTCAAAACAGCATTCATAATATAATACCTTAAAATACTCAAAAGCTATGAAAATGAGGATGAATTAAAACATTATTATATATTCACAGAATGGAATAGTATATTATTAAAAATGAATCAGCTCCAAAGAGCAAATAAGAACTATTTGTGGAAACATAATATTTTTTTTGGGGGGAACAATGTCATTGTTAATAGAATCATGACTGAGTGCTAGAATAAAAAAAGTTAATATCTGCTACAAAAGCTGCTTTAAATATTACAAAAAATCCTTTGAATATACTTTTGAGAAATAGTACAATATTTTTTCAGTTATATATCATATAGGAACTAGAAACATTCAAGTATATGTTAGAGGCACCATGAAACATAATGCAATTATATGTTCGATTGAACTATTTCACCTAAATTATATATTATGGTTAAATGAATAGTCACTAATGAATAGATTCCAGGTCTCCAAATCATTATTTTTTAAAAATGTAGTATTTGAGGTTTCAAAAGTTATCTCAGAAGGTGATATATTTGTTTTATCATTTATCATTATTATTGTCTTTTTTTCCCCCCAAGTTAGCATCTCATAAAGTACTTGCTATGTCATGGAGACAAGAGGTTACTGTTGATTAAGAATGTGGTGGATAATGCAAGGTCATTTTCATTTAAGAAAACTGAAAATCACACTGCAAGATATTTGATTTCTTTCTTTTCCCCTCTTTGTAGACAGTCACCTTTTTATCTTCATCATATTATCTTGTTTTGGGTCTGTGTAGTGGATTGGAAAGAACATTGCTCTCCAAGAACAAGAACAATACCTTTCTGCAAGGTTTTTGTTGTTATTGCTGTTCTAATACTGTGTGTGTGCACATGCATATTAATCCGAGGCATAAGGTAATTTTCTTTTTCTGTTTATTTTAGCATTTATTTATGGATAACATTGAACCAAAATGGATGAAGAAATAATGAGAAAAATTAGACAAAACATAAAAAGGTAGAACAGCAACATTAAGATAGACAAGAAGAAATACAATTTAAAAAAAAAAACGCAGAAGGCTAGAAGAAAATAAACCACTAAGATGGAAAATCTAAGAATGCAAGAAAAAACCCGTCAAATGAAAATTAAATCATACCTCAAACCTATCAGAATTTTTGACAAGAATACATTGTCTATTCTTTAGGCATATGAGTGACAAATTATCTTTATAATTTTCTTAAAACTCTGCCATATCTCTCATTTAACCAGTTTCCACAGAGAGTATATGCACTATTGAGACCCTCTCTAAATTAGTCATAAAGTAATGATTTCTAACTTGTGATAGGACCCATGCAATGATTTTGTTTGGGATATTAGGAAATCATAAATTACCATATAAATTGCTTCAGATCTTAAAGTGTTTTGTAATAGTTTTCTATCATTTATATGTCTGTGAAAGAGAAAACTGATTTGTATTTAAAAATATAATGGACTTTTAAAAGTTATAAGCATAATAGCTATTTAATTCAATAAAAAATGTAGGCATCATTTAAAATAAACACCTCTCATTACTTATTACTTATAAAATATTAAAACTATTTCCAAAGAGTTCCATGCATATATAAAGCAATTCCATATTCTCACAACCACATAAGATTCTACTTTATATTATCTCACTCTTTGCATGTTGTTTGTACTAGCTTTGGATATAACTAACTCAAATTATTTAAGAAGAAAGTAAATTGCAAAAAAAGCAATCTTATTTTTTATTTTTTTGAGATAGAGTTTCGCTCTGTAGCCCCAGATAGAATGCAGTGGCATCATCATAGCTCACTGCAACCTTACTCTCCTGGGCTCAGGTGACCCTCCTGCCTCAGCCTCCAGAGTAGCTGAGACTGCAGGGGACTGCAGCTGTACAACACCACACCCAGTTAATTTTTTCTACTTGTGGTAGAGATGGGGGGGGTCTCACTCTTGCTCAGGCTGGTCTCGAACTCCTGATCTCAAGTGATCCTCCTGCCTCTGCTTCCCAGAGTGCTAGGATTACAGGCATTAGCCACTGCACCTGTCCTAAAAAAAAGCAATCTTGACTCCCAACCCACCAATTACTCTTCTATAGTTAGAGAAAGGTAATAGTAACTTTAGACCAGAATAAATTATCATACTACTAAAATACGGACTTTGCTTTTTTATTTATCCATGTGTTTATGCATATATGTATGAATGCATTAATTTGATACTATATTCTCAAAATATGATAATGTGCCAAGAATGAGATTAGGCACTGGAAATAAATTTTAAAATGAAAACATGTTGAGCTCTGCTAGTGGTTATGATCAAGTAACTGGTATCAGACTATTCCTTTCACCATAATCAACCAAAAAAAATTGGCTAAGTGTACGAGGTAATGATTTCTAGCCAGTGGCTTATATGTATCACATGTCAGCAATACTAGAAAGAATTTTACTCAGTTCTCTGCCTCAGAACAATTTCCTAACTGGGGAAGAAAGAACTGAAACCAGGATTGTGAGTAGAGTGTAACATTCTTGCTGAGCAGAGGAGTAAGAGAACAAAATTTAGGTCAGCTAAAGCAGCAGGGGGAGGTGTGGTGGGTACTGGAGAGCATTAGCCATATAGGAAAGGAAGGTGGGTGGGGATGACCCATCAATTCTTGGCTGCAGGCTGGGTTCCGGGTTCTACATGATCAGGGTAAGACCTCCTGGGGGAGGCTAAGAGCAAAACAGAGATACATGAAATTGAGTGGTACTGGGTGAAGCACTTTGCCAACGGATGTTGGTTTTCCAGCCCTTTCATACGGGAGGGATTCTTATTAATATTAACACATCATTAACACCCCAACAGATATCTGAGACATAAATAGTCAACCATATTCGAAATTGAAACTGAGACATTTCAAAAACATTTACTTATTAATTCATTTAAAATAGTAATAATATACTGCATAGAGATGTAAAGAATATAATTTTATGAAGATAACTATATTTTCCAAAACAAAACAAAGTTTACTGAAAAGAGCAGTGTTGTTTTATTTTATTTTTTTTTTGCAAATGACATAACTGCCTAGCTAAATAGCAGTCAGATGGATTCTCGTATCTGTCTTCTTTATTTGATCTGACTTCTTATATTGTTTGGTAAAAGTAGGTGAAGAAACTCTGCCTCCACAGAGGTATGTGGTGGAAAAGGAAAAAAACAGTATTATGCTTTTCAGATAATTTCGTATGTTCATTTTTGGTCCTACATCCTAAATCAGAAATGGATTGTTTCTTTTAAGTTGGTTGCAAAATGGGACCTGGGACCATATCAATGAATAGATCTTTTACCTGTTATTCCTCCTAGTAGTATGTTTATTTAAGTGGTAGAGAAAAATAACACTTGCAAAATATTACAGTGAAATGCTCTGAATTTCAATGACTTATAATTTTATAATTGAAGAAATAAAGAATCACATATTTCTTTTTTGATTACTCTTGTCTAGGAAGGCTTGCCTTCATTATGTACTTTTTGGTACAATGTTAATATAAAGTTACAAGCCAATTCATCGGAACCATTTATTTTTTGAAGAAACAAGTACCTACTCATTGACATTTTATCAGTGAACATGTATCTGAAAGAAGGCAGCAAGGGAATTGTGAGTGAAATAAAACCTATGTATCTTTCCTGTACTTCTTAAGTCTTGCTTAATTATAATTTCACCATTTAATTGATACATAGACTTTCTACCCAGAAGGACATAAAACAAGTGGATTGAAGACATCTTTGCACCCTAGAAGCAATCATGAAATGTGTTAAAAAGTCAATATTAATAAGCACTCACATCTGGAGATGGTTTGAATAGGTTTGGGTCAATTCTAGAGATCTGTTTTTGCTAAAAACCTGATACTTATGCACATGAGTTTTAAGAACTGCTGTAATCAGTGTCATAGTATATTTCTAAATAAAATATATTTTTATATATTTGTGATTAACTGTATACTAAAGTGTTTTTTAAAGCAAACAAACAAAAATTACCAAAGTACAAATTTATAATCAACTGCTTCCTTCATTCCTTTAAGCAACAAGAGCTATGTAAGGTAATATGGGAGATAACAGGTTTATGTTAGCAACACCATCAGTGTCTAACAATCAACTTTAGTTTTAAAAAGCCAATCTTTTTGCCTTTCTATTGTAAACACAGCCCAAAGCAGTCGTAGCAGCAGCATAGCTAGGCAATTTCTCATTTGCACAGAAGTAAGCCTATCTGTCTCTCTCATGCTGGGGTTCTCCTTTTATTTGTACACTTACTTACTTTTTGCCTTTACCTATAGAATAAAAATGCATGGAAATCTCTTTCTATATATTTTATGCATAAACTCTGCAGCAAAAGCCATCAAGGGTCAACAGCCAGACCATCTGGCATCACAGGAAGGCGGACATCCTTCAGGTGCTACTATGTGCTCTGCGTGAACATTGAGGAATAGAAACTAATAAAAGTTTATTCACTTCTTTAAGATTATGTGCCATGTGCAAAACAGTTTTTTCAAAAAATCTTATTCAAAACTTCCATGAAATTTTTCTTATACATACTTGCCTATAATCAAATTAAGGTGATAATACTTTAAATAAAACATAAAAATGGCATGTTTAGAATCATGGCTAACACTCCTCTTCTTGTAAAGTATGAACAAATGAATTACTCTTCAAAATAGGTGGTTTTGAAATCATATATGAATGGATAAATATTAATGAGATTACTAACAATGAGGAAGAAATAAATAGCCCCTCTAAGATCTGGTTCTAGAGATGTGTACCACGTCCTGATATGGAATGCAATATATAACAATCTACCTATAAAACAAAGGTATAAAAACAACCTCACTGGAAAGGTAGGGGGGAAAAATGTTGATCTAAGTAACTTTGGACCTAAGCAGTGTCTGTGAAAACCAACGGGAAAAGAAACTATACATAAAAAATGTACTTTAGTTGATAAAGTACATACCACATGGGAATGAGCAATGCTGATTCTGCTGTACATATATCCCGGGATTGAATAATTAACTAAATGGATGACAGATAACCCACTATCGAAAATAGATGCAGCATCCAGACAGAATAAGGAAACAGAGGACTTGAACAACGCTATAAACCAAAGGAACCTATTTAATAAAAGACATGTACAGAACATTTCACCCACTAGAGCAGAATGCACATTCTTCTCAAGTGCACATGGAACACTCTCCAGGGCAGATCACATGTTATGTCATAAAACAATTTTTTTACACATTTAAGAAAATTGAAATGGTACAAAGTATCTTTTCTGACCAAATGTAATGAAACTAGAAATCGATGCCAGAAAAAAACTAGAAAATTCACAAATAAGCAGAAAGAAAGCAATACACAATTGAACAACCAATGGAAAAAAATAAATTAAAAAAAAGAAATTAGAAAATATCTTGAACAATTAAAAACAAAAATACAATACACAAAAATTGGTGGGTTGTATCAAAAGCAGTACTGATAGAGGATAAATGCCAATATTAAAAAAAGAACAAAGACCTCAACTAAAAAAAAAACTGGTAATATACCTCATGGAACTAGGAAAAAAAAGAAAGATGAAAAAACTAAGCTCAAAGTTAGCCAAAGGAAGGAAATATAAGTTTTATAGCACAAATTAATGAAATATAATATAGAAAAACAATGGGAAAAAAATCAATGTTTTGTAAAAAAAATAAACTTGACAAATATTTTGCTAAGAATAAAAAGAGAGGAGACTCAAATAAATAAAATCAGAAATGACAGAGGAAACATCATAACTGATGTCAGAGAAAATAAGAGATCATAAGAGACTATTATGAACAATTATATGCTGACAAGTTGGATAACCTAGAAGAGATGGATAAATTCCTATAAATATCCAACATAGGACTGAAGCATGCATAAATAGAAGGTCTAAACAGACCTATAACTAGCATGAAGATCATTAATCAAAAAAACCCAAACAAAGGAAAGCCCAGGATCAGATGGCTTCACTGGTGAATTTTACAAAAAATTTAAAGGATTAATAACAATCCTTTCAAACTCTTCCAAAAAACTGAAAAAGAGGGAAGACTTCCAAATTCATTTTATAAGGCTAGCAATAATACCCTGATACCAAAGCTAGAAAGACAACACAAGAACAGAAACTACAGGCCAGTATCTCTGCTGATACACTGATGACCAAACACTAGCTGACCAAATTTCAACAGCACATTACAAGATCAAAAACCATGTAAGTAAACAAAAAAAATGAAGCCTGAACATTTAATAATCAAACTTTCTACCAATTTGAGGGTTTTTTCTGTTTTTTTTTGTTTGTTTGTTTTCTGTTTATTACCTCCTTTTAATATATTTGCCACAATAGCCAAGTGCCAAAGAAAATTAAATAATATGAGGAAGTCATCTGTTTGACCTAGGATCATGTAATTATTCCAAATTGCCTCCAGTGTAAAGTCCATATTCCTCAGCATCATGGTCAGGGCATTTTAAGATCAAATATCAGATTTCTGTCTTAGATGCATCTTCACATAGGCCCCTCACATGTTTTATGGTGTCTCATATGTCTGTGGTCCCCAGTCCCCAGTCCATGGCCTGGTATGGGGCCATGGCCTGTTAGGAACTGGACCACGCAGTAGCAGGTGAGCAGGAGATGAGTGCGTGAAGCTTCATCTGTGTTTATAGCTGCCCCCCATTGCTCACATCACCATCTGAGCTCTGCCTCCTGTCAGATCAGCGGCAGCAGGAGATTCTGCACTATGGTGAGTTGTATAATTATTTCATTATATATTACAATGTAATAATAATAGAAAATAAAGTGCACAATAAATGTAATGTGCTTGAATCATCCCAGAACCACCCTCCCACCCCTCAGTCTATGGAAAAATTGCCTTCCATGAAACCGGACCCTGTTGCCAAAAAAGCTGGGGACCACTGTCATATGTCATGTGGGCTTCGTTCATGTCTTTTATTGTTTTTTTCTTAATCTCGTCTGATGGGGCTATTTGAGCCTCCAAGTAACTGGCTTGATTGTCAACAGCGGCAGTGGTGCACTGGGCAGGTAGGTGGGTTCTTATGCTCCTGGGAAGTGGGTGTGGTGAGTGTAATGGCAGTAGCAGCTGCAGGACTAACCTCTGCAGTCCACAGGCATTTGGCAGTGGCTCCAATGGGCTGGATGAGCTGGTTCCCAGGTCCATAGGTGGCACAGGCAGGTGGGTATTTACTATAGTAGTGGTGGAAGATTGGGTGGGCCTAACCTTACGCCTTTAGAAGGAGTGTTCAGGTGCTAAAAATGGTGGACTGTGCTGGGAACTCTCTAGGCCCCCAGATGATGTGCTTGGACACTGGTGGGTGGTGGAGCAAGGCTCAGTGGACTTGTCCTCAGTACCAGCTGTGGTGCATTCAGGAGCTGGCTGTAGTGGGCAGGAGCAGGGTGATCTGAGGCCCAATGTGGAGTGCACAGGCGGGGGTGGCAGTGGCCGCACTGAAGCCCTGTACTGGGGAGGGTAGAGTTGCTTTCAGTGGCAGCAGCCATATGCAGGTAGCTGGGGAACATGTACTTGTACTTTGGCCCCAGTTGTGGCATCTGACAGTGTGATTTCTGCAGGCAAGGGAGTTTGTTTTTGACCTGCATGCAAATGAGTGGCAGCTTTGCTTTTGGGGGCAGCAGGGCCTTTGCCAATGGTTTGTGCTTCAGCCCTGGAGGTAACAGCCAGCTGCAGGTGGGAAATGTCAATGGGCTTCAGGCATATGGAGATATAGGGGTTGCTGGGCATCCAGACAGGATGCATTCTGTTGGGGACTGGGCCCTCAATATGGTATCTGCTGTGGCTCCTTAGGGCCCAGGAAGCGTGTGAGATCCAGAGTGAGCTCCATCTCTGGGCAGGGCCTTCACACATTCCCAGGTAGCTCCCTATGTTAGTCTTGGAGCCCACAAGGGTACAGGGGCTTTTCCATGGCTAAGATTCAGGAGTCTGTGGTGGGAATTTGGAACACTGGGGGTCTCTTCCTCTTTCCCTGCACTGGGGAATCTCTCCAGGCTCCTGGCTGATCCCAGTTTAAGAGCAACACCCTCCTCTGCCCTGCTTTAGGTATTTCCTGCTACTTCTCTGCTGAATTCCAGTGTTTTCTTTTAGATGAAGTATTAAAAGTTAGATTATTTATTCACTATTTTGGTTTATCTTTGTGGAGAAAAAGAGTACCAGATACCTCTAGTCAGCTACCTTGCAGTACCTCCCTCTTTTTGAAAATATTTACCTAAAAAAAAAAAAAACCTTCTCTTTAACTATTTTGAGATTATGACATATTCTTTTTTTTCTTGCTTTTAGTTATAATGAATTTTATTTTCCTTTCAAATCCAAGTTGTTTGCAGATTTTCTTTTTCAAAGTGTCTGAAATTTAAGTATTTTCAGTAAAAGTCAAAATGTAAATGGTTACTCTTTTTATTTTACCTTTTTTAAAAATTTAATTTTACTTACAATTTCTTATCTAATTAGAGATAATTTATTTTGAAAAAGCCTTAAATATTGTCATTATACATGTCGTTTTTGAAAAGTGTCTCTGGCCATATGAACATTCCCTCAATCTCTTGTTCATTCTTAGGATATCTAAAATCTTCTGGTTACCCTGTTGGAGCACTCTGATTTTATCAACCAAATGGTTCTACCTGATCACAGTTATAGATGCTTTTTTCCACAATGTAAATTCAGCTGATTTTTAAATAGATTGTTAGAAATAATTTGTCTACTTCCAGACAACAGACATGTGAATTTCAATCCCACTGGGTAGTTAAAAGAACTATTTGTGCATCCAATTAATGTTATTTTTATAGCCTGAGACCAGCTGTCCAGTGACACATTGATAAAATAGAAAATTTAAGTAATTGCTCAGATATTTTAGGGAAAATAAAGTGCTTTAGCTACAATGACAAACGCTTTGTATAAATTATTTTTGTTTTTTCTTTTTCATGGAAATAAGGATATTTAAGACATGCAAAACACATTCTGAATGTTTTTAGTATCTAGTTAGAGCCAGTAAAATATATTTTTAACATTTTTTTTGACTTTTAATAAAAGTATTTGTTTTAATATAGAGAGCCAATTAGTAAAGGGCATCTTTTGTTGCTCTAATGGGACGAAAAGCAAAACAGGCAAGTTTCTTTGTTTGCCTCTGAATGGCAGGTTTATTATTTACTCACACTTATTAGA
Source organism: Lemur catta (assembly GCF_020740605.2). Taxonomy (NCBI): domain Eukaryota; kingdom Metazoa; phylum Chordata; class Mammalia; order Primates; family Lemuridae; genus Lemur; species Lemur catta. The sequence continues at coordinate 51,041,628 of NC_059143.1, forward strand.
TTACTTACTGCTTCAGCTTAGCATATTTACTGGTAGAAATTATTTATTTCTGATTCTTTATAAAAGATTAGTTTCTTCCTGATGCCTCTTTTGGTGTTAAATTATTTTTAAATGCACTGACTCACCATATCTGTTGCCTCTGCATTCCTGAGCAGATAGGCATACTGTTATGAATCTAAAGCTCAGATAAATTGCTACTGGATTCACCTCACTTCTTTTATACCCAGAAAATCTGCCATTGTTCCCTTGCTAAGCCCAGTTGTACATATTTGAGAATTATATTTATTCTCTATGCCTAGCCTCCTTGTGGTAAATGTTTGGTTGAGTACGTCTTTTCATCTTAGGATCTATGAGCCCACCTTCACCAAGCACTGTTTTAAGTTTAATATTGGTTGCACATGCATTGCCATTCCAAAGCCCATCCAGCACCTGCCTGTCACTGGCTCCTATTCACTACTCAAATTATATTCTGCCTTGCGCCACAAATGTCTCAGGATATGATTTTGAAGGTATTGATTTTTATTTTGAAGATCACATTTGTGTAGTATTAAGAGTTCTAATGTTTGAAGACCTTAGATGTAACAATATTTGTGGAGGAGCTATTTTACTAGGGGGAGCTATTTGGTTTCCTAGGGAAAAATGAAAATAATTTACTACTGGGTTCAGAGACTGTAGCATAATTTTTGAAGGTTTGTGGAAAAATGTCAACCAATCAAACACCAATTATTTTTTACCTCAAGACACCATAATTATTTCAGGGTGAAAAATAGAATTGTAGACAAATAAAAAGAGTGGGAAAGAATAAGAAGAATAATATAAAAATAGAAGATTAAAACAAATATTGAACAATTCAGTGTATTTGGAGGAAATTGTTTGGTTTACTGATAAAGATATTAAATTTCATTAGAACATGTAACAACACAAATCATTTAAAGAGATTAACTATTCATTTATAGACTGACCTCTGACAATGGTCAAATACACACCCCATCAGGTTAATTTGCTTCAGGAAACATAAATGCTAAGTAGAATTGCTAGAATTAAGTGTCCTAGCATCCAGCTACCATCATTTCCAGATGCATTCAACTACTTGTGCAGACCACAGAGGAGGACACTTCTGTCTCCTCTCTCTTTCTCTCTCTCTCTCTCTCCAATTCTGCCTTTAAGCCTTTACTTTCATTGCAGAGAATGCATTTAACCATATTTTTTCAGTTTTTGAAAGTTTTGTAGAATATGTTCACAAGAGAGTATCATCCACACATAATATCTTCTTCCTATGTCAAATATTTTATTATACTTGAGGTAAACACTAACTCACCTCAAAGGACATAGAGATTTAATTAGAACATTTGGACTAAGATAGGCAACACAGAATGAGTATCTACTAAATAGGAAGACCTCAATATTTCCCTGAAACTTTACTAAATTTTAGACCAACTTCTTCTTATCTCTAGACCTTGACCTTACTGTCTCCAGCCCTTATAGAATCCAGATGTCCTAACCAAAGAGGCCCCTCACTTTTCTTAGAGCATTTACTTTAGAAAATTTGTAAGTGTGAATTCTTTCTCTGTCCTTTTGAGATGTAAATTTGTAAAAGCCTCTTGTTAGATTCACAACCCAGGAATGTCTTTCTTGAAGACCTAAGGAGCCATCCCTGTGAAATGTAGTGGTCAAGGAAGATAGGGTCCCTACCTCCCAGAGGCCAAGTGAAGGTACCAGCTAAAGTTTCTTTGGGGAAAGCCAATTAGCCAACACAGATGGCCTAAGATCCCCTAGTTTTGTTTTTCCTCTCCCATTCTGTATTCATGCACTGACATAATTTTGAAGAATTTAACTACTGGCTGTTCTCTAATACTATACTTGTCTTAATTTTCATAAATTTCAATATACATGTATATTTCAGTTAGCCCTTACAGTGTAACTAATCACATTTGATCCAGTGGCTTACAACAATGCTATGTATTATTTTTCATTAATCTACAGTTTGTGTGCTTGTTCCACTCTTATCTGGGATTGTGCATGTGCCTCTGGGCAGTTACCTATTGGCCAGGCAGCCTTAATGATGTGTCTAGGTTCCCTCACATGATCCAAAGGTTTGGGGTTGGTTTGCAGTCAGCGGGTGTAGGATGGTGATGGCTCAGCTGTTTTCCATGTACTCTTGCTATCCCCTAAGCAGTCCAGTCCAAACAAGTTCTTTAGCTACTTCAAAGATGTTCTCATGGCCACAGCAGAGAAGCAAGAACGAGTAATCCATGATGCACTCATGAAAAAAGGGCAAGCAAAAAAAAAAAAAGTGTTTTTTTTAAACCTTGACTTTAAACAATTTATAAATATTGCTTTGACCAAAGCAAGTTAAATGGCAATAACAAAGTTAGAATGTAGAGGACTGCAAAGTTATGGGGGAAAAGGCATGGACATTAAAAAGCCATGAATTATCTATCAACCAGTAGATTATCCTTCCAACACCCTAATCACTCAGGTTCTTGAACTGCTCTCTTTCATTGAGGTTGTCTTCAGCCTACTTCTACGGATTACAACAAAGGAAATATAGATCTTATCACAAATGAGGATAATTTCTTCATCATCTTAATTTCATGCACTCCAGGTCTCTTGTGCCAGTACCCGAATCAAATTTCAAGAACGTTTTTGTTTGTTTTGTTTTGTTTTTAATTCCACTGAAACCTTCATTCCTATTAATGTGTCACTATCTCACCCCATCCCTATCCATCTTAAATTCCATGGCCAGGTATTATAATCACTTCCTCATGTATATGCTCTTCTCTCTCTCTCTGCCAGGTTAGTTTGGCAAAAACTGTCATCTCAGTTAAATTTATCTCTTTATATAATATTAATATATGCCAACATTCATGCAATTGGCTAGAAAAATATATAAGCACACTGGTTGATTTTACTTTAAATTTATGTGCACAAAAATCAAGAGGACTTTTAAGGCTGCCAGACAGTCATTTTGTATTTCCTTAGTCCATTCATGATTGCATTGTCCTTGAATCTAAGGCCTAGGTGTTTAAATGCCACTCTATGATCTCTTATCAATCCCTCATACAATCATCCCTTATGCTCCAACCTCAGTTGACAGTAATTATATCCTAATTCAAGCTGCATACTTCAGATAATGCTGATTCTTCTTTTTCTCACTTACGTTAAGTCCAATTTTTTAGAGCATATCATGTGCTCTACATCAAACTATATCCTTAATCTGACCATTACTCACTTCTCCTGCTGTTATCCTAATCTGAGCCATCATCATCTCTCACCTGGATTTCTGCAATTGCCTGCTAAAAGATCTATCTATACATGTTCTTCTGCAACCTCATGAAAGCCCACCTGTGTAGGTAGTCCATTGTATTCAAATATTCACTGTCCCTCTCCATAAAAGAATTATATTTCCTATTCCAATGGCAAGACGTTGAACACGGGGCAAACTTTGGTCCATAAAAATGTGAGAAGTAGCTTATGCCCTATTCAAGAAGTTTGATAAGGCATATTGTAGTTCAGCTAGTTTTCTTTCCAGTCCACCACAAGATTGGCAAACCTCAGATAACAATTGCCTGATCATCCTGGCCACAGAAAAAATAAAACGTGGAGGAGGGTAATAGGTGACATGCAAAAGGACACATGACATGAGTGAAAGAAAAATATTTGTTATTGAAAGCCAATGCCATCTTAGCACTGTTATATCATTGTAGCATAATGTAATAAAATCAAACTAATATGGAAATTAATACATTGAAGAAGAGTGCTACCAAAAAAACCCAGAACCACCTAATGTTTGTAGCATTGGCTCAGGATCTAGTGAGTAGGCAGGCAAGGAAGTGTGACTAAAGTCTGCTAAGGCAGTAGCTCAGGGAAGCATTTAGGAAAACTGATACATAAGATAACCTGGAAGCCAGAGAATGTTCTTAGTGAGCCTTTGATTTTAGGTAAAGAGGTTTAGAAACAGAATGCTATTGATGTTTTTTTTTTTTTTTTTTTTTTTTTGATACAGAGTCTCACTCTGTCCCCTGGGCTAGAGTGTCCTGGCATCAGCCCAGATCACAGCAACCTCAAACTCCTGGGCTCAACCAATCCTCCTGCCTCAGCTTCCCCAGTAGCTGGGACTACAGGTGCACGCCACCATGCCTGGCTAATTTTTTCCATTTTTAGTAGCGACAGGGTCTCCCTCTTACTCAAGCTGGTCTTGAACTCCTGAGCTCAAGTGATCCTCCTGCCTCTGCCTCTCAGAGTGCTAGGATTACAGGCGTGAGCCACCATGCCCGGCCAATGTATCTTTGTTATTTTTGTCTTTATTTTGCAGGAAATTACACGAGCTAAAAAACGATAGTCAGGCTTGTGAGTAAAGGTAAAGATTCATTTGCTTCTCAACTAAATAAGTGAAAGAGAAAATTGAAAACTGCTTTAAGATACAATTGATTAACACTTATCCTTATGATAAGAGCTTTGTTCAACCATGAGAATTTATCAGGCTGAGACCCATTAAATCCTTTCAATGACTTGGGGACGAGGGGAAGGAAGTGTTGAATGCAGCTTTCCCAAGGAAGCCTAATACGCTCAAGGCAATTAAAATTAAATCTAGAAGGAGAAGAATGTCTTGTAAAGAATTGAAAGTATCCAGGCTCACAAACATAACAGACTGAAATGAAATAGAAAAAAAAAAAAAGATCTAAAAGGATTTAACTTCAGAAATAAATGAAGACTGGATTAAAAGTAACTCTGATTTAAGATGACATTTGTCCTATCAACTTTCTGCAGGTAGCACATATGGCCAAAATATTTTTGCTCAGCTCCCACAGAGGGCACATTCTCAAGACACTCTTCATGTATAGATGAACAAGTCATAGAAAAAAAGGTGGAACTTTCAGAATGTGGAGCCAAGAGCTATAGAAAAGAAAGACCTAAGAATCCGGGTGCAGGAAGAAAACTGGAATTTAATTAAGGAACATTTTCTACCACTAAAGTAGATAGATCTCATCAAACTCTACCTGCAAAAATTTCTACTATTTGCCAATTATTGCTGTTTACCCTCTGTTTGCCTCATTTCCTGATGGGCATATTTAATATGGTAGTTCTGTTTTTGTCCTACAGTATTGGTTGAGTGGGGGACACTTTAACGTTTTGTTCACTGTTTTCTGTTCACAAATGTTCAAGCCACGAGGAGTGATATATGGACATTATATAGAGACTACCATGAAACCCAATGGCTGAAAGTTTAAGGAGATTATTCTTGGTATGAGGGGAATGTGTTTTGCAAACAGATGAGAGGGAGATAAATAATTGTGACCAAGAGGACAAACTGATAAATTCTATTATTGTTCACAAGTTTTCACCACTGCCCAACATAAAAGTGTTGTCCTATCTATGCCATTGACATCGAACTTGCTTTATGAACTTGCTTAGGCTAATGGAATGTTAGTGTAACCAGCATATGTCACATCCAACCAGAATCTTTAAGAACAGTTATATATTTCCCACTGCTATTTCTCTGGGCAACAGGAATTGTGAATCCTCGGCAGGAGCTGCTTCTTCAGTCTGGGTCCCAGGAGATACAATGAAGAATGGTGAGTTAGTGTTTTAACAGATAACTCTGTGTGTGTATGTGTGTGTGTGTGTGTGTGTGTGTGTGTGTATGTGTGAGTGTGTTTGTGTGAGGGCGTTATCTGTCTTAAGAATAAAATTGGTTTTTAAAAATTGAAAATTAGAAAATTAGAATTTGGTCACTAAATTTCATATATGAAATGTGTGTGTGTGTGTGTGTGTGTGTGTGTGTGTGTGTGAGTGAATCAATAGTTGAACCAAATAGCTGTAAATCTTGATATCTAACTGGAAGAAAAGAAGCCAATTAGTAAGCAGGTCAATGAAGGTAGTTATTATCTGATAGTAGCTTCAATGCAAATAGTAAATGAGAGTGAAAATTTTGAGAAATGCTCAATTATATGAAGGACATATCCAGGACTTCTAAAATCTATCAAAAGAGAAGATCCAGAAGAAGAAGGAAATACAGCACATAAACTAAAACACTGGAAAACAATGAGAAAACACTGCCTTTGAGCTAAAGAAGGGATTAAATTGAAAAGCCCAGGAGTGTGAAGAATAATGAATGTAAAATGACTTCCAGTTAGAAAAAGTTACAAAAGCAAAGGGTGTCAACATATCAAGAAATATCAAGTAAAGCTTCAAAGCTACTGGAAAAAAACAATAGCCCTTTTCCCTGAGGAAGAAACAATCAGAATTATATCAGAATTACCACTGGCTGAACAGCATACTACACAAAGACAGGATAATACTTTCCCATTTCAAAGGGAAAAAAAATCACTAAAAATATTACATCCATTCATACGAAATTCCAGTGGAGGTCAGAGTCTCGATTTCTCCAATGCCAGTCTGAGTAGTTAGTCTGTCTCCCAGTAAAGTTCCATTACTCTTAATTGTAGAACAATTTCAATAGACTGGGAATAGAAAGTCTTATCTACTTCCTTTTAAAAATGGAAATAAAAGATAATTTCTGAAAATGGTACACTGATATAGATTTAATATACATTTATAACAAAAGCTAATATAGATAATACATGTATATGCTAAATAAAGCAATCGTATTTTTACTTGTGACTCTACTTCTGGTATTGTACTGGATAAGTCACATCACTACAGGAAGAGATGTAGTTGTTTCCATTTTAAGACATTGAAGACATCTCAGTAACACATGTAATCACCAGTCTGGTACTTCCATTTGGAAATGAACGCACGGTAAATTTTTACCACCATGCTCTAACTTATTTTACTCAAGACACTACCTACCTATATATGATAAATTTGTCAATTTGGTTATATTTAACTTGTTTATGTCCATTCTTCCCCACCAAAATATGTGGAATTGTCTGTCTTGTTCATTGCTAAAACAAGGCAAAACAAAGCCTACCACGGAGCCTGATAAATAGGAGGTTTAGGTATAATTGTGACTGAGTACATAAAATGATTAAATTATTGTTATTATTCAATTAAATTCTACTGCAACTCTTGTGATCAATTTCTTCAAACCCAAATGAGTATGATAGTACTCTTTATTTGATCAGAATTTGTACTTTATACTTTTGATAATGCAAAACTATAAATTTGGTTAATTTAAATTGTTTATCTGACAAAACATGGTATAAGGTACTTAGTATGAACAAAATCACAGATAAAATATTAAAACAAATATTAACATGTAAATATATAAGGAAAATGACTGCATAAAGAAATGAGCAAAGAAAAGCAACGTCTATCATGAAATCAGATGGAAAATCAATTTCATAGAGCAGTGTTGCATATACAATTCATTTAAGTATTTGTATTTGATCAAAATAAATTACTTAATTTCTTTCTATGTATGAAGGTAAGCAATTGATTCACATGATTTTTAAACTAATTAACCAGATCATAACGTCTACATGAATTAATAGGTAGCCTCTCCAATTAAATATCAGGAGTTGGATTTCTCTGTGTGCGTGTGTGTATATGTGTGTGTGTATAATTAATAGTAGGAGAAAAAATAAACTGTATCTTACAAGGCAGTTTTTTTAAAGAGAGAAACAGGATTTTCTAACTAAATGACTCATTTAACAGTTATAATTTATGTCTAGCATTTCAGGTGATTTGGAAATATCATGATGATCTATAGAAACTCTGAAAAAACAGTATATCAAAATTAATGAAATGTGACAGTTGTTCAAAATTTGCTATTAATTGATCAATTTTTACAGGTAGAGGGGAAAGGCATGCCTCCAATCCTCGCTTGGGTGAGGCAAAGACGTTAAATGTAACCAAAATGTTTGTACCCTCATAATATCCTGAAATAAAAAAAAAAATTCAGGGTGAAGATTTTAACTATCCACATATATGTACACAGACAGACACAAAATTTGGCCTTTAATTTCTACGACCATTAATATTAATATTTATGCAATTTATTTAGTTTTATAGTATATTCTTTTATGTTTTATAATGTTGACATATATTACAAGCATAATAAAAGCATATTTTTAGAAAAGAGACACATATTAAATGTACAAATTATAAACACATACTGATCTCAGTGAACAATGGCTACCTTCAAAATGAAGAAAAACATGTAGCAGATAACTTGATTACTGTCTTAGTTGTGCATAACACATTTAAGTATATACTCTAAAGTAAATGTGAGATCATTTATACAAATCATTACTATAAAATTAGATTTTTTCCAGAGAAGTCAGTAATATATCATTTACTTTATGAAACTAGAAAAATTAGGCCATCAGAATGAGAATTTAGATAATCTAAGGAAATTAAATCCAAGGAATGATGCTATTTAACATTTTGATGAAGTAATAAGAATATATTTGCAGTTGATATGAGATCTGAATTTGGCTAGAAGTATTCTAAAAATGTAATATCAGAAGTTAAAAACTCCTAACAAAAATTTCAGTGCCCAAGTATATAATAAACAGTATGAATATCACAAAATATATTTCTTTGGCTAGAAAATTGTTAAGAAAAGCATAAAATAAGATGCAACTTCCAAGAAAATGAAATTCAATTTAAAAAGCACTTATAAAAGTAAAATGTCCAGAAAAATTGAAATGTTTGCTATTCTGTTTTGCACTTGTCATATTATACCTGTTTCTGTCTGTTAAGTAGACTTTCAAAATACTAATGTGAAAACAGAATATTTAATTTTGCTAAAGGCATCATCATCCCAAAGGTTGCACAGGCTAGAAACCAGTTACGTTATTCTTTACCGACCATTATCCCCCATATCTAAGCAATCCCCAACTCCTGTGTATTTTTTTTCCTCTCCTGTATGCCTCATATTCTGTCTGTCTCCACTTCAAACACTGCTGCCTAATCTGCCATTATCTTTCACCTGGATTAGGCAAAAGCCTCTTATTTGATTTTCCCACATTCAATCATCCACTTCACTTCCAACCCACTCTCCAGAATGCAGCCTCCATTACCTTTAACATTTCAAGCACATCATATCCCCAGCTTCTCTACATAAAAGCTTCCAGCACTTTCCATTTCTCTGCAATTTATTTAGTTGAAAAAAAACAAAACGAAAAATCGGCACATATCCAATACAAACCTGTTTCATTTTGGACCCTGCCTTATGTCCTCCCATTTCTTACCCTGTGCTCTGCTTTCTCTTCACCTAGGTCTTATTTTAGGCACTTGAGTATCCATTGCTCCTTCCTGCCATATTAAAAATATGGTTTTTTTGCTTATCTCTAATTGTTTGCTCTGACAATTCTTATAAGAAGTTGTATCATTTGAAGCACTATACCAGGTTGCAGCTTTTATTTTCATTCAGTTTCCTAACCACTTTTGCAGTGAAAGAAAGGCATTTGTTAGAATGTGACAATATAATTCTAGTTATTCTTCACAGGCATGCAATTGACACACAGCTTCTAAATATTAAGATAGAACATTAATGAGTTTTAGACACAGAGGGTTAATTTAGCCTAGTAAAAACTGTTTTATCATATATTATTACTTTATTCATAATAACATGAAATAATTTGAAATAATTTGAAATTCATTATACAGAGATACATCTACAGCACATCTTTTTTCTCTCAATATATTGAATAAGATGTAGGAATGGTAACAGATTTTCTATTTATTAGAATTAGAGAAAATCATCAATAATGATAATGTCTGTGTAGATGCAGCAACAAAATCATTCTTATTCAAATATTTTAATGTAATCTATACAGCACATAAATGTTTTCAGGTGCGAGAAAATAATTCATGTCTGAATTGTTTTTAGGGCCTATTCACTTGGCTCTTGTTTTTAGAAGTCATGGTACATGAGAATCTATCTTTATATTCTTAAACGTGTTTATTTAGGATACCTTCATTTACTCAAATAGGTTTATAAATTTGCAAAAAAAAAAAAAAAAAAGAACAAATTTTAACCAAAATGATTTAAGATTGTCGTCTGTTTTGTGCTTCAACTGCTTCTCTATAACAAGTCACACGCCCATTATGGCTGGCTTTGGAGTGGCTACTGGCATTTTGGGGGGTGTGTCTAGAAAAGCTAAATTGAGATATATCTAGCTTGAGTTTGGCAATATATATTTTTACATTTTTCAGTAAACTATATTTTTATAGTTTTCAGTAATACTGCTTTTTAGTGTCACCTAGCTAGCCAGGTGTAATTGTGGCTCCTTGGAACAGTCTTGCTGTACTTTGATATGAATGTATCTTTTAGCTCCATGCATGGGAAGGATACAAGTAGAAAAGAAGAAACAAGATTTAAAATATGTAGCCATAAGCTAGTGTGGAATATGTTTCTTAATTTTCAAGCACATTTATGAAGGCAACTCAATAGTGTTTTACAAAAATCCAAAAATTTCATGTGGCCTTGCCAGACAAAATTAGTGAAGCTAAAACTATTTTTTCTAAATCATCAATAATAGTCATTGTAATAATAAAATAACCAAACATGCCAAAAAATAAGACTAAACATTTCCATATTCACTATAAAAGTATATTATAAAAATAATTACCATCATATGAAGAGCTAGGTAATGCAGTCAAAAACAAAGAAAAAAAACTGTCTCATAAAAGCATGACAAATATTTAAGAAATATAGTATAAAATTGTTATGCTGCTTTGCCTAATTTAAATTTTGTTTACAATCTAATTTTTGTGATTTCCTTTTAGATATTGGATTAATCTGTCTTTATAATGTTTATACTTAATTTTCTTCTTGCTTGTAATTACTCAGATTCATGTATACATCATATTGTTTTTACACACTTCAATTGCTGTAGGATTGCTAAAATGATTGGTTGGAGAAAAAGATAAATATTTTAAAAATATGAAAACACATAAATGAACAAAGTATTTAGTTCTAGTCTCACTGTGATAACCTGAATCTCTCACAGATCATTTCCATGATGACTAGAATAGCTATGAAAAATTAAAATAATTTTCTGGGAATATATAAACCTTCTATTACAATTATAGCTGAAAACTGAAGATATTTTAACTCATATCTCTAAACATCATGTCTTTATTATATAAACAGGCCACTTCAATGGAAATAAATATTTTTGGTCAAATATAGTTCACCATGATGGACTAATAGAGAAAGCACATTTATTCTCCAATCTTAAAGCACACCCCCCAAAAAATATATGGGACCATAGATTTTAAATATTGGACAGAGGTTGTATGGAACAGTGATCCCCAAGAGAAGGGGAAAAATGCAGTGAGAAAGTCTCTAGTCTGCAGTGCATAAGAACCCCACAGTCACTATAAGTTGACCAGGTGAGAGCTGAGAGTTCATGGGTTCTAAAGCATGCAGAAATCGCAGGATAGAGTATCAGAGAGACAAGAACTATGCAGAAAAACAGAGAGCTCCAGAATCTTCATGTCTCTAGCTGAGAACTGATCACTTATATGTATGAGGAAACTACATGAGGCCAGAAAACAAAAACGAAAACCTAAGAAAGGATTGGCAGAACAAACAGTAGGGCTTCCAGAGGGCTAGGAAGAATTTGCGTTACTGTCAGAGTAAAAAGACATCCTAACACGAGAAACGCTGAGTGGAGTCTACAGTGGGGTAGGGCTTCAGCAGCAGTTTCAGATTAGTATTAATACTAAACGAAGGGCTGTCCTAGCCCAATCTAGGAAGTCATTCGACAAGCTTCAAAGGGCTCAAACTGTTTCCAAATGACTTAACTAAGTCCCAGAACAAAGTTTGACATGATTTAGAGGTATGCAAAGTAATCCAGCATCCAACAATGTAAAATTCATAGCTGTTACCAATAAAACATTACCAAGCATAAAAAGAAAAAGCAGTAAATAGCAACTTATGATGAAGACAATAATCAAGCCATAGACTAGACACACAGTATAGATGAAAGAATTAATATACCAGAACACTGAAAAACAGTTACTATAAATATGTTTAAGAAGGTAGAGGAAAATATAAACATAACAACGAGAAGCACAGAAAATAAATCAAAGACCAAAACTGAACTTTCAGAAATGAAAAATAAAATATTAAAAATATCAAAAACATTGAATGGGATTAGACACTCTAGAATGAAAGATCAATGAACTTGAACACACAGCAATAGAAACTATGCAAAAGGAAAAACGGGTTGTCTTTGACCTGTAAGATAATATATTACATGGTCTAATTTATGTTTCCTTTTAGACTCATATTGGGGGTAGGGGACACATGAAAAATATTTCAGATAATAGTGGCTGAATATTTCCCAATTGTATTAGAACTATAAAACCACAGGCAGGTCTAAAATGTTCAACAAAAAAAAGAGGGAAAATGCAAAGAAATCACAAGATATAATATTTTCTTTATCACACTGGTGATAAAGAAAAAACCTTAGAGTCACCAGAGAAAAAATTACATTACATTTATAGAAACAAAGGAAAGAACTACCTCAGGCTTCCTATTATCAAATAGAAAGTCAGAAAATAAAGGGATGATATCTCTAAAGTGCTGAAAGATAAAAATCAACAAAAGTCTGCTTCAAAACTGAGACAAAATAAGTACTTTGAGACAAACACAAACAGAGAATTTTCCACAGATGATTTAAATGACAATTATTGTTGAAGGAAGTTTGTCAAGTGAAAGAAAATAATTCTGGATGAATACGTGAAACTAAACAAAAGACAGACAAAATTAAGCTTCTAGATTTTAAAACAGAAAGATTATTCCAGATTATGTAAATGAATCCAAACTAATCAACTGGAGTCAGAGAGATATAGTGTCACAGACACAGAGGAGGGAATCAAAGTGTGACAATGACTGGATTTGTGGTGCTGGCTTTGAAGGTGGAGGCTGAAGGCTGTAGGCCAAGGGTGTAGGTGTACTTGAGGAATTGAGAATGACCTTGGCTTGCAAACCAGCAAGAAATGAGGATCTCAGGACTATGACAAAATATAAATACTTTTGTAGGCTATTGTTCTGAATTTCATACAAAAGATAAATAGACTTGTGAGAGTGGTTATTTTTTCATGATTACGGCATGATGTTTGCTGTAATGATTATGAAAATTAATCTTAATTCTTACATAATGTCACTTTTAACTGAGATAATAGAAAAAGTAATTGTAATCTTTAAATTAGTGGATCAAAGGGTACATTTCAAAGCAGAGAAGTAAACATTTAAATGTTGACATTGAAAGCATACCACTTGAACATTTTAGGGTACATTTAAAAATCTATGTATTATAACTTCCTGACTTTTTTGGCTTATAGATGAAATGGGCATTGGTTATGACAATGGCAGCACTTGAAAAAATGCAGCACTCAGGGGTCATTCCAGTCAACTTAGATTTTCTGTTTGGGAAACCTTAACCACCTATTTCAACATTATGCTTAATCTGGAGGTGATAAACTGAAATCGACCCAGGCTTTTCCTTTCTCTCTAGCTTCCCAGTATACCCAGTGCATAATAGTTGTTTTACAAATCCTTTCTAATTATGGTGTTACTGAAAATAAAAGACATTGCATCTAGTTATTTTTTAAAGATAATTTGAATGGCTTCATTATCCTATCTATATACAACTTATCAAACCTGTTTTGTAAATCAGTGTACACTTCACCAACACCAGCAAAGCTTGCATAAACAAGAGCTTTATGAGTCTTAAATGATAATTACCACAATCTAATGAATTGCATAAATCATTTATAATGAAGGGAAATAAGCAAGTACTCTGATAGGAGCACATTAAAACTTAGGGTTTTCAAAAGCAATGAGTAATTTAATTTATATGGTATGTCCACAGACAGTAACAACTTGAATTTTATTTGTGAAATAATTAGCAGTTAATCTAAAGGGATACAATTTATCTACTAGCAATACATTAAACTGAAAAATGAAGATTAATTTTATCTTTGATGGAAATTATTCTGATAACAACTCATGATTTGAAAGTTTCTATAAAGAGAAAAGTATGAAAATTGATTTAAGTTCATTATGACAAACCTAGAATTTATTCCAAAATGTGAATTAGCATGCTTCGCAATTCCAAATAATTTGTGATATGCTATAATTTTTAGTGATCCACTCATTCAAGTCCTAATTGGATTTTTATTTATATACATTTATGAGGCAAGATAGGAAGTTCATAACTTCTATCTGTAACATTATAATTTGGGTCATGAAAAACACATTATTCATTCTTGAGGTTCACTATCATTGGTTAAAAGGATGTTCACCCCAGTAGTAAAAAACTCAAATATAATTAGTAAAACTTTTTCCCCCAAGTAACAAGTGTTATTTGTACTAATGCATTTTATATAAGCATTTTATTTTTCTTTACTTTACCTGTCATCTTCTTGTTCATAATTAAGTTTGAAAACAGTATTTTTCTCAATCCTTTAAGTTTCTAGTCAATACCTCCATTGAAAGATACATAATATATTATGGTAAGACTGTCTCAAATTTGAAATCCACATATTTACTCATCTGTTGGTCCATTCAACAACTATTTATCACATTTTGTGGTAGGACTGGGGTATTAAAATGACCAAGACATAACTGACAATAACTAATAATGAAAAAGGATTATATTAATAAATAATTATGTGCTATATAATAGTTATTATTGCATAACAGTTACCAATAAATAATGTAAACATTATTTTTTGTATGATTTGTGCCTACAACTTAGTATTTGAAGGAGGGGGTCACACCGTGATCAGGCATTGGGATTTACTCACTGAGGAGTTTTCCAACTAAGCGAATTAAAAATTGTCAAAACCAGAGTTATAAATGGAACCTAGAACCATTTTAGAAATTGAAGATACCAAAACCATACCTTGTTGCAACAAATGCACATAGACATAAAGCCAACAGCAGAACGACAACAAACTTTAGGAACTTCGTGGTCTCCAGAAGTAAGTCTGAATAGTACAGTGGGGTTACAAAAAAGCAATGCCTGAGAAAGAACAACTAGTATAAGGGCATCAGTATCACAAAGTAAACAATGATTACCTTTAAAAAATGCTGTTGTTCATAACTTAATTTTATAAGTCACCCTACTTATAGAGGTGAACAAGTAAGACCTAAAAACTGAGACAGAATAGACACATTTTAATATTTGGAGTTCCAGAAAGACATGTCTTGTTAGAGTACTGATCTTCTCAAGTTCTTAAAATAAAAGTATCACTTCTAGCACTAGATTGTTGACTGCAATTTTACTCAAGCTGAAAGGCATAAGAATGCATAATATTAGTTTTATTTTACTTTTCCATTGTTTCCCCATAAAATAATTTGAAAGTATAGCTGTCTTTATTGATGAGTTTTAGGTGAGCAGCATTTTTTTTCTTAATTTAATCTTTCCATGGGGAGCGCTTCCTCCAGATGTGTCAATATCACTGCCTACCACTCCAAATTTATAAAAGTGGTATATTCCAGTAAATATATAAAATAAGCTTCTAAGGAACTGTAGCATAATAAGAAATATATTTTTGGTCTTTGTCACTGGTTCCTGGCACAGAGCTTCTAAAACCCTTGGATTTCCTTAGTGATAGGGGTGTCTTTTGTTATTCATAATGATCATTTTTTTTACTACATCTGCATTTATGCTAATGAAGTGATTCTTGGTAGGTACAGCTTCAAAATGGGGACTAGTGGCCCTACCCCTCCACCCCTCCAAAACCCCTCTGGGGATAGAAGAGGGACTGGAGATTGAGTTCAATCATCAGTGGCCAAAGTTTTAATTAATCATGTCTATATAATAAAACTTCTATAAAAACTCTAAAACAATGAGGCTAAGGAAGCTTTCAAATTTGTGAATACATCCCCATGCTAGGAAGGTGGCATAACCCCCACTCCATGAGGACAGAGGGGCCCTTCTAGACTTGACCCTATGTACCTCTGCACCTGCCTTTCCTTTGATCCTTTATAATAAACTGTAATAATAAGGATAGAATTTTCCTGTGTTATGTGAGTTATTCTAGCAAATTATCAAAACTGAGGAGAGATCATGAAAACTCTTAAATTTGTACTTAGCAGATGTATTTAACCTGGGGACCCATTTATCCTTGGCATCTGAAGTGGGGGCAGTCTTATGTGACTGAGCCCTTAACCTATGGGATCTGCACTAACTTCAGGCAGTTGGTGTCAGAACTAAATTGAATTGTAGGTCACCCAGATGGTATGAGAGAATTGGAGAATAGGAGAATTGTTTGGGAAACCAGAGGAAAGTACAAGAGAGCTGAGATGCAGTAATAAACCAGTAGGTAGGATTACTTTACTTAAAGAGATTAAGGGTATTATATGATGTTAAATATTTAATTAAATATGAAATATTAAAATATATAAACTATTAAAATACCCTTAATAGAAGAAGCACTTATTTGGAAAAAATAATTTATCAGAATCTGATTTATTGATTTCTTATAGCTTCCTAAGGAGTTTCACCGGGCTAGATTTGGAAGGGTATGTGAGAAAACAAATGAAAGCAAAGATGACAGCTTTATCCCTACATGTGGTAGAGAAGAAAAGGAAACCATTTAGTGAGCAGTTCAAGGCTTTCAAAATTCAGTAGTGTCTGCATTAAAGAAGAATGGAATGGAAAGGGAACATCAGAGGAAGCAGATTTGGAGACTCACTGCTATTGGAATACAGATGGTAGAGAGGGATTTCTCTTGCAATTGAAGTCCCAGGAAATTCAAAATTGAGGGAAAACAAAGTTTTTAGGGGAAAAGGAGTGCAAAACTCTAGGCAAGGAGGCTTTTGAGGACACAGATGTTAGAAGTTTCAGCAACAGCTGTCAATCAAAAATATTTGAATGTGACCTCCAACTGAGACAAATGCAGAAAAAAGGGACAATTCCACCTTGAGGGAAAGAGAATTCCTGGACAGAAAGGGACAGCAAGTCATTATGTTGAAATGTGAAATAAAACTTGGAGTCTTTGTGAGATTGCAGAATTGCAGAGCTAATATAAAACACTCAGGATTATGGCTGACTCAAGGACAAAACATATTAAGAGACAATACAGGCTGTGTTGCAACAAGTCTTCATGCAACTTAGCATCATAGTGCAAGAAAAAAGGAATGAAGGCGGAACATAAAAATAGATGTTTTTAATATACAGATTGGTCACTAAGAAAAAGAAAAAAATCATGAAAGAACTGTTACTATGAGAAATTCTTAAGTATTCAGGAAAACTGGACTATTTCAGATGCCATACTCTGGGAGCAAAAATGTTCATTTTGATAAATGCCTACTGTTTTGTAATCAATATAATAGAAACCTCTTAGCTGGAGTTATCTCCCTGTTGGGTTTTAAGTCAGCGGTTAGGAGACCCTGAGCATTAATAAGGTGCCATTCTAGCAAAACTGAAACAATAACTTCATAGTGTGCCTTTTATTTTCTCTATCTACCTACTTCTCTAGAAAAAAAAACACAAAATAATAACAAACACATACACATAGAAGAAACAATTAAATTTGAAGTCTCAGTAAAATAGGAAGACAGAATCCAAACTCCAAACAAGTGTTTGAATAAGATACATCATCTTGGGAGTAATTAGATAAAGAAAACAATGAAGAAAGGTATTGTTTAGAAGGTACTTCCTCCAAGACAGTACAGGTAAATTTAATTACCTCCATTGATAAAGTATACTCTTAACTATTTTAAGCAAGCCAGAAAGCTAAATTTGATGACAATTTCATATGATTTGTTCTTGAATGAATTGGTAAACATGGCAAGATAAAACTTCCGAGAAGTCTTAATTTATACTCAATGTAGCTAATTCCTTTTGCTTGTAGTGGATTCTCCATAGAGCTGATAGGAACATGAAAAGGACACAGCATAAGGGAAGGGAACAAAGTTGACAGGAAAGAAAAAAGCAATGTTTAAAAAGATTATATAATCAATCTTCTGGACCTCTACTTTAAAATCTTTGCTTGAATCTGCACCCATTTTTGACTTTGTGATTATTTGTGCAATTGAGCAAAAGTGAGACTGCGTCATCCAAGTGCCCATGTTGAACAATTTTGATATTTGAGAAGCAAGAGGGCACTGGTTGTTTCAACAAAAATCTCTGAAAATGGTATTTTGTATCTTTATTATGTGTGTGTTGTAATAAAGAGATGAGTGTAAATTGTCCTGTGGTATTGACAATTCAGATAAGAAACCATTCTAACAAGGCTATTCCAGTTCTATTATGAATTCCTTTGTTTTTTACTCTATAGGCAAGTTTTTCTTCAGAATAAGAAATTACATCAAATATAATTGTCTATATGTATATTTAATAATACCTATGAATGAAATCCTACATGATTTCTTTTACAAAAGCTTATAAATATATAATATGATATGACCAAACTCTGTATAAAAATTCCCATTGACCATATGCAAAGGTGAGACACAACATGGGAGTTTGGATAATTAATGAAAATTCATACAAAAGACTTTATCCAAGTAGCCTGATTTAAAAGCCCCAATCTCTTCCACAACAGATAGTTTGACCTTACATAACGCTAAATGTGTACCATTCAACCTTCTTTGAATATTTTGGAAACAGTATGCAGGATGTGTCATTAACTTCCTACTTAAACTTCATTGCTCAAAGTGAAGCTTCCTGTCTGTTCTTTGCTTAAGTATTTAACTAGCAGCCCCCACACTCAGCTCTCAGCACTCAGGGAAGTGCTTATGAGGACACAGAAAATGAAAACATCAGTTGTTTGGCTGTCTTATCGACATCTCCAATCTGTATTTTCCTTATTTTCTCTGCAATATTTTGAAACAACCTTGATATTTGACATTTAAACAGTAAGATCACATTTTGTTAAAGCTCCTTTCCTTCATATAGTATCATTTTTCTTCTCTAGTCTAAGGACAAAATAGAAGAAATAGAGTTGAAGTGCAGGGAAACCACTACCATAAACACATACATGAAGTCACACAGGAGATGAGATCCCTTCATTTGTCAGTTCATTATAAAATGGAAATAAAGTGAATCTTCTCTGCTTACTAAGTTTTGCAGTAGGAGTTTAATAAAAGGTGATTTTCTGGTTAATTTTATTATGCTGGAAATTTTTATTCAGTTTTCAAAGTAAAATAACATGCAATCTTAGGTTAATGGTGATAGCCTTTAGCATATGGGATAGTCTTACAGGATTCCTTAAACAATACAATTTTAAGCTGGCCTGGTAAAATGTAATGTATGAAAACGCAATTTTTATTAGGATGCTGAGAGAAACAGAGAATCATGTTATTTTATGTTCAGCTTACCACCACAATAAATTATTCCATTAACTGGTAGTCTTTCCTATGGCGGGTTTTTGAAAATATTATATCAGAAGAAGAGTCATTTTTGTTTTTCTTCTCATACATGACTAGCAAAAGAAAAAGGAAGGTCTGCCTACATTCAACAAAGATGAGCATATGGCTCCCTGTCAGTTTCATATCTATTCCCCTTGAATTACTCACAAAAAACAATTAGTTAAAAAAAAGTCAATCCTATTCATGAGTTTTTTTTCCCCTTAACCTCTTTCAAATACATAAGGCACATTCTTGTGGGATTCATTCAATCAAATTTTATACACATTTTCATTTACATATTCTAGATTAAAAAGAATTTTTCAGCAGAAAATAAGTCAGAAACATTAAACGGCATATTTATTAGCTGTGAAAAAAATAAAGTGCCACATTTACCTAGGGAGAAAGCACTTTCTATACCTGGAAAAATTGATTCATTCACTCAAATATTTATTAAATTGATAATATTTATACCTACTATGTGCCAGAAACTTGAACATAATTGATACATTCCTTTTTGTCCTAAAGTTTACAGTCTCAGCAAATTAAACACAATGGATTTCCAAATATGCATTAAAAATTCAAAAGTGGATCTCTCACGGATTCAGCCTCTACATTTTAAGGATAAAATATTGATGAATTCAGAGATCTGTGAGTATGTTACACTTAACTTTTAAATATGAAAATCTAATGAACAGTAAATCTTAAAAATACAAAAGAGTACATGCATTTCACAATTTTGTCCAAGGACACTTGTTTATTTTTTTCTTTTTAGAAATAATTCTTTTTTTTTTTTTTTTGAGACAGAGTCTCACTCTGTCAGAGTCAGAGTGCCGTGGTGTCAGCTTAGCTCACAGCAACCTCAGACTCCTGGGCTCAAGGGATCCTCCTGCCTCATACTCTTGAGTAGCTGGGACTACAGGCATGCACCACCACACCTGGCTAATTTTTTGTATGTTTAGTAAAGACGGGGTCTCCTTCTTGCTAAGGCTGATCCTGAACTCCTGAGCTCAAGCAATCCTCCCACCTCCGCCTCCCAGAGTGCTAGGATTACAGGCATGAGCTACAGCACCTGGCCTAGAAATAATTCATTTTATGTTAAATCATTTCATACTTCCCTTTAGACTTTTGCAACTTGCTTAAAAAGATTATCTTTACCCAGAGACAATTTAACAATTATTTTGTATTTTCTTCTAATATTTTTATCATTTCATGTTTTATAATATTTTAAATATTGAACCACATGCAATTTATTAATACATCATGATGGTTAATTTTATGTGTCAACTTGAGTGGGCAATGGAGTGCCCAGACATTATTCCAGGTGTTTCTGGGAAGCTGTTTTTGGATGCCATTAACAATTAAGTAGAGAGGCTGAGTAAAGCAGATTGCCTTCCCTAATGTGAGTGAGCCTCATTCAACCACTTGAAGGACTGAGTGTTAGGTTCCTCTGAGTGGATGGTCCCCGGTGCAGTCTCGGGTTCCTAGTGTCAAGAATGAGCACTGCTACCGAGTGGAGCCGATGACATATTTAGTCCCAAATATAACTCTTTGTGTAGTTGATGTTTTTCCTAATTCAAATTATTTAATATTTATTTTAAAATGTATTCACTAAAGATATCATGGACCTTGATATTTATTTTCTTTTCTAATTTTCCCCATTCTGAATAATTTCAAAGCAATCTGATAGCAATCCAATCCCCCTTGCCCACTATGTGTTGTATCTTCCTAATATGCAGTTCTAATATATAAAAAGCACATTGGGTGCCAACTCAAAATAGTTTTATTTAAAGACAGGAAAATGATGTATACACAGACAATATAGTTAATATAGTGGACACAAACTCAAATTTTAGGATTAGTGTTTTTATCTAACAGAAAAAAAATACATTTTTCTTAAAAAAGTTTAATTTTCAAAAAGAAACTTGGCTTTGCCTTTCAGAAGAAATTAATAATGATACCATAAGGCAGCTGGTAATATATGGAGGTGGTCTTGTTTCAGCACATTACTGTTACCAAAGCTCTCTAAGGCTGCATAAGAATGACCAGTTTAGTGACTAGATGCTCAAAATTTCTGGCTGTGATACTGATCAAGTTTGCTGTTAACACCTGGGTTTGCACTTTCCTGACTATGGGGAGGGACCACATGGAGGTATCCGTATGCTTTCCTAAGCCTGTCTTTGGGCACATAATTGCTTCTTGCAACTTTTTCCTCCTTAATCGGGCACATGACTTACACTCTAACACGCATATAAAATCTCTGTGGTCCACTTCTTTACCCACCTGGGTCCTTTGGTAAGCATCTGGTAACAATCCAAAAGCATAGGGAAACCATTTAGAAAATATTTTTTCACAGGTGGGTCTCCTTTTAGATATATATGGGGAATATGAAACACTAGATATAATGATTAAATATTATGAATTTAAAGACAATGTATAACTTATAAAATTGTAGATTCTTTCTGTTTCTGCCCAAAGAATATGCAAATTCAGTTTTCAGTGGAAAAATAGCAATATGGTGTTTGGAAATTATTTTCATACTTTAAAAATGTTTATGTAAATAAACATATACTTTATTTTTAAGAAAATTTTATTCTCAAAGTTTCTTCATATTGTGATAGGCTTTAAAAAGGCAATTTCATAAGGGTAGACCATTCCTAATACATATTCTATTGAGGAATTTATGTGTACTGCTTTTGGAATAGTGAAATGCTTCTTTGAGATTAATATATGTGGCAAACCAAGGAAAATGTGTACTTCATTCACTATCCTCTATCTTCTTGTATTACTCTGAGAATTTTACAAAGGATTATGAGAAGCACAAGTCCCTGGATGATTTTCCTGTCACTTAAAAACTATTAAAATTACAGTTATTGAAATGTCATTTTAAAACTCATTCATTTAAACAGTTCTTTCTGCCACAAATAAATTGTTGTGTGCAATGAAGCAACAACAAACGTAATTCATCTTTGCTCTATTGACTCAGAATCAAGTTGATACACTATATTTTCCTGGAAAAATGTTCACTTGAAACGCTCTAATAAAAGTGTCCTATTTCATTTTCAAAAAGCTTTAGAAATATATTTACTGAATAATAAACATATGTACATCTATTACGAAGGCAAGGATCACTTAGTAAATTTTATCTGAAATAAATGTATGATCTATTTGGGCAAAATCTCTGTTGGAAATGAGATCTATATACTGGATCTATGGACCCCAAACTAAATAATTATTTGTGATAAATTTTCTATTGTATTTATTTATTTATTTATTTATTTATGTATTTATTTATTTATTTATTTATTATTTCAGCATATTATGGGGGTATAAAATTGATACAATACATAGACTGACAACTTAGGATATTCCAACCAGCAATGCCAAAAACACAGGACAAAAGTTAAATCACATGCATCAGAAATTAGACTGCCATATATTTATTCCATGATGTAACTTTTACTTTCAGGGAGAAGGGACATAGAACTTAAACTTTAATATTTGTTTCTTAGTTGCTGTTAATTAATTGAGCCTTGATCTCATCTAAAAATTTTCATGAAAACAGCTGACTTGGGCAATTTCCCAGTCCATATTTCTATTCTTCACTCCCTCCTTAATAGTTCCAGTTTTCTTTCTTTTACAAGCAGTCATGTAACTTCCAAGTTATATTCCTAGGACACTACTCCCAAAGAAACTTCTGAATATAATCATGAACATTTTTATTACAAAAAAAAGTATATGATCACAAGCTGAGAAATGAATTAAAGTTTATTTATCTTCCCCTAAAATTGAATCAGATTCCTTATATATACATATAGGAGTTACCTTCCTATCATTTTGGTTTTTTCTATATATTTTTATAAATAAGAATATATGTCACATATTATTAGGACATTACTTTATCATTTAATGCTATCATGGGCATCTTTCTTGGGTAATTATATGGAGACATATATATATGCATATATATATGATAACTATATCACATTTCCTCTTATAGATTACCATAATTTATAAACTTTTTACCCTGTGGTGGGCATTCAAGTTTTTGTCCAGTGTTTGATTACAATTAATACTATAAAAATATTCTTAAAATAAATATTTACATGCTTTGTATCTCCAAGTCTTACTAAAAGTGGATGTAGAAACTAGATTAAAGACTTAGATCTAAGACCTGAAAATATGAAACTACTAAAAGAAAACATTGAGGAAATACTTCAGGACATTGGTCTGGGCAAGAATTTCTTGAATAACACCCCCAAAGCACAGACACCAAAGCAAAATTGTACAAATGGGGTCAAAAGTTAAAAAGCTTCTGCATGACAAAGGAAACCATCAATAATGTGAAGAGACAACACACAGAACGGGAGAAAACATGTGCAAACTACCCATCTGACAAGGGATTAATAACCAGAATATATAAGAAGTTCCAAGAACTTGATTGGAAAAAAAAAGTCAAAAAATCCAATTAAAATGGGCAAAGGATCTGACCAGACATTTATCCAAAGAAGACATACAAATGACCAACAAGTATATAAAAAAATGCTCAACATCATTAGTCATCAGAGAAATGCAAATCAAAACTACAATGAGATATCATCTCACCCCAGCTAAAATGGCTTTATCAAAAAGGCAACAAGGAATGCTGGCAACGATGTGGAGAAAGGGGAACCCTCATACACTCTCGGTGGGAATGTAAATTAGTGCAACCACTGTGGAGAACAGTATACAGATTCCTCAGAAAACTAAAAATAGAACTACCATACAACCCAGCAATCCCACTGGTAGGTATACATTCAAAGGAAACGAAATCAGTATATCGAAAAGGTATCTGCACTCTCATATTTATTGCAGCAGTATTCACAATATCCAAGATTTGGAATCAACCTAAATGTCCATAAATGGATGAACAGATAAAGAAATTGTGGTATATATACACAACGGAATATCATGTAGCCATACAAAACAATGAAATCCTGCCATTTGCAACGACATGGATGGAACTGGAGAACATCATGTTAAGTGAAAAAAGCCAAGCACAGAAAGAAAAATCTTGCATATTCTAATCATATGTGGGAGCTAAACATTAAAACAATTGATCTCATGGAGACACAGAGTAGAATGATGGTGACCAGAGGCTGGGAGGGGTAGTGGAGAAGAGAGGATAAAGTGGGGATGGTTAATGGGTACAAAAATACAATTAGTTAAATGGAATGGGCAATATTAGATAGCACAGCAAAGTGACTATAGTAAAAAATAAGTTATGGCATACATTAAAATAACTAAAAGAATGGAATTGGAATGTTCTTCACACAAAGAAATGAAAACTTTCGAGGTGATGGATATCCTAATTACCCTATTTCAACTAATACACATGTGTCCGTACCAAAATATCTCATGTACCTTATAAATATATACAACTATTATGTACCCATAATAATTACAAATAGAAAATTTTATTAATATAAAAAGTGATGTATATATTTCATTGAACAGGTAAGACTCAATGATAACCTGAAATCAATTTTATTTTTGTTTCCAACATTCTTTTTAAATTTGTCCCAGGAGATAGTTATTGCCCTGCTACTAGATAAAAATTCTAGGTAGCCTGAATGAATTCTATCATCATTCTTAAGTGTCAGACAGGCAGAAAGCTGCAGTTAATTGAAATTATAAACCATATCATTTCAGTAATTAAAATTGTCCACATTATAATCAAGTCTAAATTTGATCATTTTCAATGTAAATCAGCTTTCATTTCTGCTCTTCATTGCTATAATGAAACTTGCAATTTCTGATCATCTGGTGTAGGGTTGTTAGATTAAATACAGGCTGTCCAGTTAAGTTTTAATTTAAGAGAAACAACGTTTTTTAAGTATAAGTCCCATGCAATATCTAGGACATACTTATAAATAGAAATATCTTTTTTTTTTTTTGTCGAGTTAGATGAGTTTATTAGCGGTTACTTGCACACAGGGCACTCACACCTTGCAGAGGAGCTTCCCGGACACTCACTCCTGTGTGGCACAGGAGTTCTTCAGAGAGCAAAACCCCCAGAAATATCATTTATTATTTGAAGTTCACATTTAAACAGTCATCATCTATTTTTATTTTCAGATTATTTATCTGATGTCTTTATTCTGACAATGAGTACTACAAACAGCGTGAAGAAAAAGCAGCAAACTATTTACTTAACTAATATTCTCACAATTCAATTTCATACTGTTCTAGACTGAATTATATCCGCCCAAATGCATATGACTGTATTTGGAAATTGGCATTTCAGGAGGTAATTACTTTTAAATGAGGTCATAAAGGTGGTCCTGATCTGATAGTATTGGTGGCCTTATAAGAGGACTTGAGATTCTCTCTCTCTCTCCCCACGTGCACACACTGAGGAAAGATCATGGGAGGACATAGCATAAGGCAGCCCTCTGAAAGCTAGGAAGAAGGGATTCAACAGGAAATGAACTGGCCAACACCTTGATCTTGGACTTCCAGCCTCCAGAATGGTGAGAAAATAAATTTCTGTTGTTTAAGCCAGTCTATGGTATTTATGGCAGCCTGAGCAGACTCAGATACACGCGTTCTGGTTACAGCAGATGTTTACACTGACTCTTTAGTGATGCCTTTCCTGAATCGTCCTGTCCGCAGTATAACGACCAGCTGCTGCCTCTATTTCTCCTCCCCTGCCTAATCCTCTTGGAGAGAATCTCATAAAATGACTCAGAACCAACATTCCTGTTGGAATTACTATTCCATTTGGTTCCCAGGATTCATGGACCTCTGACCCATGGTCAGGAATGGTCAGTTACTTTCCCAAAGCAGCTCTTTCACTGCTGCTTGTGGTCTGTGCTACTTTGAACTCTTTCAGATCTAAATTAGGCACAAATTCAATATTGTCTCCCACCTGCAGAAAACACTTATCAAACTACATGAGTGGCCCCACTGAAACTCTTTGTACTAGACTTAGAGTTAAGTGCTAGCATCAGAATAAAAATATGGAAAAATGAAACAGAATTGAGTCATAAACTAATACAACACACACACACAAACACACACACGTGCATGTATATATATACCATTTATTTGAAAGGAGTAAAATTTTAATATATTCTCTAAAAACTGACAACTTGATACATATTGCTGAAAATATGTATTATAAATGCAAAATAAGATTAAATTCTTTTTCCATCATACAAAAAATTCCAGATGGAATATCTTAGAATATAAAAAAAGTGTAATGGAAATACATATGACTGTGTAAAATTAAAAGTTCTGTGCCTCAAAAAATACCCTATATAAAATTGAAGATATAAAAAGTAACAAGATAAATTCTTTACAACATATATCATAAAAAAATCACGTTCATATACAAAATCTATACAAAGTTCTAAATCAGTCAGGCAAAGAAGCATCTTAGTAGATGTGGGACAAGCACATGGACAGATTATTTGTGGGAGATTAACTTGAACAGCCAACAAATGTATTGAAAGATGCACAAGCTTACCTTACCATGATTGAGGAAATGCATAAAAAAACCACAATAAAATGTCATTTAACAGCCTTAAGATTAGTTTTAAAAAGTCAGACAATACCAATTGTTGGTGACTATTTGGAACAATCACAAGACTTACATACGGTTGGTGGGTTTATAAATTGGTAAGAATATTTTAGAAGACAATAAATTGTGCAAAATTACTAAAATAATAGCTATAAAAGTTGAAAGTGCATATAATCTATGGGTTAGCAATTCTTGTAAGTATACACATGTAGACATACATGTACATATATATGTCTGAACACACACACACATATATATAACAATAATTGAAAACCAATCTAAATGTCTAACAGGATGTTTAATAAATAAGCAGCAAAAATTAATAAATAAAATGTACATAATATGAATAAATACCCAAATCCAATATTGTGTTAATATGTTAGAAATGAATACTCAGTTCTTTCCATGTCATATATTATACCTATTACAGTACAAACTTGGTGTTCAGGGTTGGATATAAAACAGACACAAAATAGTCACATATCCTGGCAGGAAGGGTAGAATGTCTCTCCAAGGTGATGATAATTGAGCAGATTCTCAGATAAAATGAGGAGTAATGAAAATAGGTGTGGGAGAAGTGCATGCAATATCCATCCAAAGAGGACAAGGATGAGCGTGTGGCCAGAGCAGAGGGTGAGCGAGAGAGCGGTGGCCGGAACCCTGGAGTGGAAGACAGAGGTTGGGCCACACAGGACTTTGCCAGCAGTGATGTCATTGGATAGTGTTCTAAGACTTAGTTCTAACTAAGATCTAAATAACAAAGTGTTTTAATTAGGGAAAGACACAATCCAATTGTAAAAATAGAAGATCTCATTTTTATTATATTCTTCCTTATGCTTGTTTTAGGTTTAAATTCCTCTTATTTCTCTAGTTTGCCAAGGTGAGAACATTTTGAGGTTTGATTTCTTGTTTTCTAATATATACACTTAATGATATAAAATCCCCTTTCTGTCAGAGTCATGAGAGTATGATGCGTAGCTCCTTGAGAATCTGGGCAACGTTCATAGAAATAAAATGCATGAACCTGCAGAAACCACCCTAAGACTACAATTCCAGGAGTTTTTCTTTTCACGAGTCCAACTTAGCCACCAGAAAGTATCCAAATGACCGTTCACCTGTTCCTACCACTAAGTTGTGCAGTGTAATAATTTTTTAATACAAATTTCTCCATACACTTATGTCCACCTAGAGGTTCCACAGTCTTCACAGCTAAGTATTAAATCAGTCACACCATTGGCCCTACTCTTATATTAGTATCAAGTCTTTATACTTGAACTGTTATGTCATTTGGTGCAGTTCCATGAATTCTACCTCTCTGGGCCTGGGATACTGCTTGATCTTTCTGAATCTTCCTTTGAATTGGTTTCTTACCTCTGAAATTCTTTTGTTGTAGATGGCATCTGTAACAAAGCCATTGCCAAAATCTCTTAAGTAAAGCTGCTCACATGCCTTGACATTTATCCAATACATAATGCTATAGGTCCCACTAGTAAGTCTCCCTGAGATACTTCCCTAATTTGATGATTTCATCAATTCTTCAGGTATGTTGTCCTTCTTACAACTGTATGAGCCAAAGTATTTATGCATTGCTCTTTTAGAACATAAAAGTTAACCATCAGTTCTACACCCACAGTAGTTCCATTTGTTGATTGATGAATAGACTTTCTTTTTTTTTTTTTTTTGCTCTCTCATTTTCTCTCTTTCCTTTGCATTCACATCTGTCTCAGTTCTTTTTTAAGTTAAAATTCTCAATAGTGGCACTGTGTTGTGCCTTTTTGTGTTCTTGGAGAATATGTAGGATTTCTATTTATCCTCTCAAGGGTTTTGCATTTATCTAAATGAATAAATCATTGGCAACATTTCCTTCTTTTTTCCATTGTTATTGCCTAATATCTGTGAAGCTCAGGCATGTACTATTCATTATTATGTCTACTGTATTAGCAACAAGGATATGGATAACAGACTCGAGTATCTGCTCATTTTATGCTTCATTTAATAGGTAACAGACGTGTTGGTAGATTTGTGCTGCTTAAAAATCCTCTCATGGTTTCTGAGCTTGTGCTGTACAACAATGTGTCCTGAGAAATGCCTTCTTAAAACAATGATAATTGAATTTTCATATAGTAAATTTCCTTGGGAAACGAAAAAGTTAAAAAGCAAACATTTACAACTATTTTCAATGTTGAAACACAATTTAAGCTAATTTTTGGATGCTTAAAAGCAATTAACGGTAATAGCAGAATTGTGGATTGTGCATAGTGGATAGTTCTATCATATGTGTGATTTGATTAAATCATGGATTTTTTTTTAGGATGATATCCTTATTAGAAAATGTTTTAAAAGCATTTCTTCATTCCATAGATTTATTGATTTATTGAACAAAATACAGTCTTACGTATTTAGAAAGAGTCATCTATAAAATTAAAACTCCAAACTCACTCATCTCTATTATCCTGAGTAGACTCTCAGATGTCAATAGTACACATCACCACATAGAAAATGTGCCTTTAACTTATCTTAAACCACTTGTTAAAACTTAAAAGTTTTTAAGGGAACCAGGTAAACACACTGGTAAGTTGTAAAACTTAATACCTTATATATTATATGCAATATGTGATATTATAATGATGCATTATATACACATATGTATTATGAATGAGAAAATATTGCAGTTTCAAAATTATTGTCAGTTCCTTCTTTTCTCTTTTCTCATATTCCAAAAAAAAAAAAAAATTCAAGACAACATGTTAGCATTTCTTTTATTGTTGCTTTGGTGTCCTTATTTATCGATGTTATTACTGTACTAATCAGAATAGGCTAATTTATGCTACAAAAATAAACAGTGCCAAAACCTCAGTTGTTTAATACAAAAATATTCTTGTTTTTCTTTCTCCCTTTTTTCTTTTAGACTCAGAGAACTAAGCTATGCAGTTTCTGTCTTGACATATGCTTTTATGTTGGTGAGGGTAAGAAGGGAGGTCCATGATGAATCAGTGTTGGTTCTTAATGACCACCTTCTAAATATGACACCTGTCATGTCTACTTATACTTCCTGGGCAAAAGGAAGCCATGGCCTCATCTAATTTCAAGGATGCAGGACAATGCCATCCTACCATGTGTCTGAAAAGTGGAAAGTTGAAATATTTGTGAAAAGTTTAATGACTACTACACATTTGGATAAATAAAAAACAAATGAACAAATATTAATTATTTTCTCAATTTTTATGACCTCCCCAATGAAGAAGAAAATTATAGAAAGAACACAGTGGCCACTTCTGCAAAGGCCTATCACCATCCCCAAGTGCCCCTGGAACCAGGTGGTTTCTGAGATTTCAGAAAAGGGCTTTTTGGCCCCACAGGGTGGGCTCATGCCTATAATCCGAGCAATCTGGGAGACAAAGTAGGACGATCACTTGAGGTCAGGAGTTCAAGACCAGCCTGAGCCAGAGCAAGACCCATCTCTACTAAAAATAGAAAAGAAAAAATTAGCCAGGCAACTAAAAATAGAAAAAATTAGCCAGGTGTGGTGGTGCACGTCTGTAGTCCCAGCTGTTCAGGAGGCTGAGACAGGAGGATCATTTGAGCCCAGGACTTTGAGGTTGCTGTGAGCTAGGTTGATGCCACAGCACTCTAGCCCAGGCAACAGAGTCAGACTCTTTCTCAAAAAAAAAAAAAAAAAATTAGAAAAGATCTTTTTACCCTTAGTGCACTTGTAAGTGTTCATGTGACTGCATAGTTGCTGATAAGACAAAGTTTATCCACACACTTCAGTCCCAATATGAAAAAGCAGACATAGCCATTTATCCCCACTTTCTCTGAAAATGCAGGGGCTCTATCTCTAGATTATCTCAACTGAGGTAGAATCTCTTCATACACTGAAGTTTTAACTCCTGATTTCCCCAGTATCTTAGGCAGGGCTCCTATAAACCTGAGTTCATTATTTTAATAAGCAACTATTCAGTTGTTTTGTTCCCTAGAGGCAAAGTCATTTTGTGCAATTACCTTCTTTTAAATCATTTGGCCATAATTGAAGTTTTTTTTATTTATTTTGTGACATACCTTTCTTATAGTGGTTCCCTATTTATGGTAGCTGACTGAATTATTCAATAAACAGTCAAACAATCTTAAATATTTCATTTATTTATATTAAAATGATTTAAAATGTAAAATTTCCTGGTGCCTAAGTGGCAAATACTTGAAAAAAGTGTTGAAAATTCTGATTTTAGTTTTCTAATGATTGAGATGAATTAATTCCTGCCTACTATTTTACTTAATTAAATAGAAATTTAAAATTTATAGCACCATTTAAATTTTACTCAGCAGAAATGATTGGAGTAGGAATGCTTTATTAGAAATAACACGAGTTTTACAATTCTAAAGACTTAGATTTAAATTCCTGATTGAACAACACTTACTCTCTTGAATAAATTTACTTTCTGTGACTTGAAGAAAATTACATAACCTTTCTGAAACTCAGTTTCCTCATATGAATAATAAAACTATAATTTTTAACACATAAGGTCAGAACACTAAATGAGATTTTACATAGAAAGAACAAACACCATGTCTGAAACATAGTAGATGGTCAATAAATGTTATTTTTGTTTTCACCGTTTATTTCTGACAGTAAAAAATGATTGACATTATAAATGAAGAGAACTTGAGGTTGTTGTGCTAAAGAGTATAAAGAGAGGCATTTGTTCACATCTCATGTCCCTCCCAGCAAACAAACTCATTCCTTTTGAAATACAGAAGAAAAAAAAAGTAGGATATACAAGAGCTAAATTTAAACAGACAGCGCAGTGTCCCACTCCAATTTGTAAAGGCATTTAGAAACCTGATAGATGGTTCATGCTCTTTAAATATAGGATGGCTATTGTTTTCTATAATTATATATTCTTTAGTTTATCAGGTTCCAAAAACATAGAGTAAACTTAAATTAATTTCTGTGATTTATGGCTTCGTGATTTTGCTAAATTCTAAAGGCAAGAAAAGGCAGTTGCAATATTCATTAGTGCTTTAGGCAGAGTTGGAATTATGTGAAGTCGAAACAGCAGTGATTGAAAATAAATCCAGTTGTCCTAGTGGGTCTTATGGTAACTCAAATAAATTGAAATCAGTTTGGTTCCAGACGGGATATCCAAATAAATCTGTTTTCTAAAGCTCATGCTGATCATACATCATTATTATACAGAGTTAATTGCAATTTACCTATTGTGTTCTTCCTAGCACCTTCGTTTAGGTAAAACAGTCAAGGACCTGAGAAACAATGATTCTGAAAAATTCCCAGGTGATTTAGGCTAGTATTCCAATTTTGTAATGTTTAATGATAGACATTCATTAGAGTTTTCTTGATGCTTTTGTTCAATTTCTGAATTTACTTGAGCTTACAAATTAGCAGCTTTTGAGGTGCTTAGCATGTTTTCAAGTAACATTTAATAATTTTAAAGCATTTCTAATTGAAAATCCCTTTTAAAACTCTCTTGGATTGATTCCTACAACTAGTCAGCTATCCAGAAATTACGTTTTTTAGATTCACATTTTTTTTGATGTACTTTGCTATAAACCATTCTTCCAGACTGCAAACAATGACTGCTTTCCTTGTAATTTCATTTTCAATGTACACCTATTGCAGCTGAGCATTGTTTTGTGTCAAGTATGCATCATTGGACAGTTACATATCAAATCTAGAGATTTTCTGCTAAACTATAACACTGATATTTATTATTTCCAATTGTCAAAAATACTAAGAATAAAATATATATCGTCATCACTTGCTATCTGCAGGGGATTGGTTCCAGAATACCCTGTGGATAGTAAAATCAAATATAATAAATATAAATGTTTTACCTTCTCTTCATTTGTACTGTTATGTGAATTATCTATGTGAGAAAGAAACCACTAAAACACAAACACATATGACAATATTTGATGTTTCCATATGCAAAAGTAACCAATATTAATATTTACATTAGTATCATTACTAGTGCTATTCCTATTTAAGATACAACATATTTGAATGCCATTTCTAAAAGAGAAAAGTGGTAAAAAAAATATAGCAATTTCAAACCAGATTAAAATTATTTGACTTTTTTTCATTTAATGATAAGGATAATTCCAATCTATGCTGATTAACTTCTTTATATATATGTTATAAACTTTTTGAGTAAAAGATTTACTCTGTCATTATATATTTCAATATGGCATGATGCTCTGCAAGTTGAAAAAGAAAGGAAGAATGATAGCAGTTTAATATAGCTTGTAATTTTTAAAGACTCAATTTAATATTTACATAGGAGTCTTTTATAATCTCAGAGCAAATTCATAGCTACTAATTTTTTTAAAAAAGTGAATTTCTATTAAATCCTAGCTAATCTTCACTAGAATGATTAAGGCATAATTGCTTCTCTTTCCTATAACCTTCCTGAGACCCAAAATGTAAAGAAAGGCTACTTTTAATAAATAAGCTATCATTCTCTACACTGGGATAATAATTTTTCTTGTTCCCATATTTTACTTTTTTGTAGTTTTATTTTTACTTATTTTTGTATTTCTTATTATGGTTATAGCTATCTCTTCTCCTTTAGTTGTTACATATGACTCAAGGCTTATAAAGTAGAATTACAGAATTAATTATTTTTCACTTTGCCAATGAGGTCATCGTGAGGGGAAAAAAGCATACAAAGTATAACCAAATGTCTTAGTCTTTGTATCCCAGAAACAGAATCTGGAACAAAGGCCTGTGCCTGATTATCTCATTAAAGAGTTCAATTTCAAGGAAACCAGGATAAATAAAAAGAGGAATGAGGCATGCGAAAGGGGAGAACCAATAACATACCCTAAATTCTTTATCCTGTCCTATCTGCTGAGATGAAACCACTAAAGCATGCATAAGGTATTCCCCATATTACTACCCTCATATATAACCTCCTATTTTTCTGTCAAAATTTTCTCATCCCATCAATTTATATTCTGCAATGTTGCCCCCAAATCATCTTAAAACAAAAAAAAAATAGAATTTTAATTCTTGACAAGATGAAGTAACATAGACCACATTTATCCTTCTCCTGAAACTACCAAAATAATAACAATAATAAAAACTGACAAAAAATACAAGAAAGAGATGGCCCAGACTTTGCACTTCAAGCAGTACAGAGGAGCAATCCCAAGAAATAGTTTCAAAAAGGTGAGTCCTACAATTGCCTTAAATTCCTGCCCTGAGCAAGTTTCCAGGCAATGAGATAGCGATGAAGAAGTGTGGTAGAACTCTATGGGCTCTCTTAGCTGAGAGGAAGCTGTTGGCTGAGGAGGCTAAGAGACCAAGAGTTTGCTGGGGAGAGTACCAAATAGGAGAGAACTACCCAGGAGGAGAGAGAAAGTGGGAGAGAGGCAGAGAGAAAACAGGAGCTTTGGGTTTTCAGCTGAGAAGTGATCACAGCATATACATGTGAGAAAACTACCCAGGGTAGGGAGAATAACCACTGAGAAGGATCACAAGTAATAACTCCTAATGCTCTTAAAGGGCTGGGGATAGTCTGTATCGCCACAACCAGAGTGGAAAACATAATGCACAGGATTATAAATACTAAAAGAAGGATACTGGTTGCCTGACATTCTAAGAGGCAGGAAAGTACAACCCATAATAAGGACAAAAATAATCAACAAAGACAGAACTATAAATGAAACAGATGATAGTAGACCAGGGTATAAAAACTGCTATTATAAATGCATTACTTACGTTCAAAAAGAAAAACATTACAACAATACAAAGATTAACAAGCATGAATAGGGGAACAGCTTTCCCCAAAGTCCCTTCCACTTTGCTCCGTGATTGTCTGCCTTCTACTTACCTTTCTGCTTCCTACCATGCCAATCGTATCATGTTTCCAAAGGCCAAAATCCAGTCCTGCAATATTACTTCCAAGAAATCAAAGTTCATATTGTAATTTTAATGGCAATTTCTTTGAATTTTTGCTTTGTCAAAGAGAGACAAAGGCTCACAGGATATAATAATGAGAGAAGGGATGAAAGAAAATACAGATCGACACTTTGGGACCTAAGCCATCATTTGTGAATTTCTGAGATAGTCTCATAGCTGCATATATTGGGCCTACTCTTGGTTCCATTCAATACAATTTCACACAGTGATCACTCTAAGCTTTTATTAACATCAGGCATGACACATCACTCTTCTTCTCCAAACTTCCCGATGGCTTCTCACCTGACTGGAGTAAAATTAAATTCTTTATCTCAAGGCGCCTCATAATCTGGTCCCATTTCTACCACTCTCACCTCCTCTCCTGCCATTTTTCCCATCTCTCTATGACTTCTTTAAACAAGCCCAGCACACCCCTATTGCTGTTCTTCCCTCTGCTCAGAACACATTTTCTCAATGTAGACACATGGCTTGTTTCTCCATTTTCTCGTGTCTATATTCAAATACCAAAGTTGTGCAGAGATTCTTCCTGTATACCCCACTACAATATCAAGAAAAATTATTCTCTAATTGAATAGAACTCTATACTTTGCTTCACAGCCCTTACAAGTTCATTTCTTTGAGCAGTTTTATTAAGATTTATGATTCAGAAGAGGAGGAACTCGACAGTTCCATCTTATGAAAGGAGGATGATTTGATTAACATTTATGTGTCTCAGTTTCCCAATCTGTATGATGCAAGTTATATTTTCAACTTGATAGGGTTATTATAAAGATTAAATGAGTGTTAACAAGTATAATGAAATCAGAACGCTATGTGTCACTTAGTAAATACTCAATAAATGTGAGCTCACCTTGTCATATATTTGTTTCTCTCCTCTATTCCCCATGAAAATCTAAGTGCCCTGCATGTAACAAGTATCTATGTTTTGTTTACTGTTTATGTTACATTTGGCAGTAATGAGAGGAAGCAGATATTTCTTCTATGAACCCAGAATAATAAAGGGACAAAATTGCTATTGGGAAAAGGGTACATTATCAAAATATTCACTTTTAATAAAGAGAAGAGAATAATAACAGAATTCACCACCAGGAGCTGTTAAACTTTTCTCTGTGTGCATGCTGTAATTTAAGTGAAAGAACCGCTATTTGTGTGTAAACTTGTAGCATAATGCTGGCACTCTCTCACTTTCTTAGTAGTAACAGTGTCAGTCTTCACACAGTCTTTCAGGGAAACTCAGAAGAGAACTTACGAATCTGCCTAGATCGGGCAATTCTGACCTAAAAGATTGGCTCACCTTGACTAACAGTGAGCCTCAAAGTTGGAACCTTAAATGCTGCCTACTTATGTCACTGTGAGGTGAAGTTATGTAACAGTCATCAAAAAATTCAAAATCAAAATTCCCCTATTTTCACACTTTCTTATTCCCTATATGAATAATATTTCTTTTCTATTTTGAAGGAAATACTGTAGCCGATATTAGCAGCATTTGTTGTTTCCAAAAAATTACCAACAAATAAAATGAAATAGCTCATTAAATATTATGAATTAATATTTAATTCTAAAGTCGGCACTGAATATTTCTATGCATACATAGGTTTCGCTGGGAATCAAATTAAGGTAGAATTTGTAAAATAGGGAATTCATTATTTGATTAATTCTTTTTTAAAATGTTTATTTTTATTTATGTTTTAATTTTTTTTGGAGACAGGGTCTCACTCTGTCACCCAGGCTAGAGTACAGTGGCACAATTACAGCTCCTGCAGCCTTAAAAACCTGTGCTTAACAGATCCTCCTGCCTCGGCCTCCTGAGTAACTGGGACTACAGGAATGATAAATTCATAATAAACTGCACAAAAGGAGAGGCTAATTCTCTGGATGAAAATAAAAATAACTTAGTAATTATTCAAGTAGATATGTGGAAAGGAGTCATGTGGAAAAAATGTGTAAATTAGGGCAAATGTAAATTGTATGATGTTGAGTATTATCTGAACTTACTTTAGACTCAATTTCACATGCATAAAATGAAGACAGTAGTACTAACTGTGATGAATTATTTAGAGCACTTAATATGATAACGAAGTTAGAGAATCCATAATATTGTATTTATAAAGAAAATAATCAACATTTACGTCATACAATAATTACTTCCGTGAAAATTTTCAAGGATACTTGATATCAGTGGCATGGTAAGTGTACACTCAAAACACTACATGTAGGTGTGTTATTTGGTGAAGAATGTTTCAAAATATCAGTTTTCTCAGGTTATATTTTTTGTTACAGAATGATTCACAACACAAAATTGGTTAGAATAATTTTTAAAAATATAAATATATTTTAATCCCAAATATCTCATCATTTCTTACTCTTAAAATCATCTACACAATTCACTGTTTGCCTTATAGTATCGTATTAAAACAGATGATGAATTCAAAATATTATATTTTCTTTAGATGCCATCATTTACATTACAAATTAATACAAGATAACTTCCTTAAATGTTAGGTACTTAGAATACTAGATAAATACAAAAAAAGAAAAATCCGCTTATTTTATTTAGTGGAATGTGAACTGGAGTTCACTTTACTTGATCAGTTCTTAATATGGATGTCAGGAGACCTTTGCTCTCTTGTTGCTTCCACATTAATATTTCAAAGTGTGTGGTGTCAACCTGCTTCAAATTTTCTATGGGCTAAAAATTATGAGGATATTGTAGAAATTTTACCTCTCATCAACAAAGAGAGCATATAAAGCGTTCACCTTTTCTTTGAAAGGAAATTAAATTATTTATAAGGGAGGAATAATTATTTTGCTGAGAACTAGTATAATATTTTTCTAAGAGATTCCATCATATTAGAAATCCTTTGAATATATTCCTTCTCTCTCTCTCTCTCTACTAGCCTGGCAAGAGACAAAGGGTAAGGGAATGGAAGTACTGAATATAACAAGCAGCCAAAAATGTGTTGTGTTGATACAACAGGTTTTAGGTTACAGTAAAAATAGCTCTCTAATTCTTTTTCAAAGATGACTTTTTAAATCAATCTATGAATCCTATCAATTTGACTAATTTTTTTAAATGGAGGCTTTGACACAATGAGAATATGACACCACATGTGTACTGATATCATTACTATATCATAATTAAACACTTTAGACTTCTCAGTTATAACACAATGATTCTCCCTATGCTAAGTTCTCCATACACCTTTTGATCAGGCACAGTACTTATTACCTGGTGTATTTACTGCTAAATTTCTTCCTCTCAACTATGAAATAGTTTGAGAGTAGGAGTGTTGTCATATTTATCATTTTATTTCCAGAATTCAACATAAAGTTTAACATAAATTATACACAAAGTAGTGTTTGTTGTGCTAGGATTTTGACTTGAATCTAAAAGGAAATATATCATGGAAATCAGAATATGTGAAATTGAAATAGTTGACTGTCGAACACATTGGGAATGTACCAGCCATATTTATATTTAACATTTAGTAACATCATACAGCCATATCATTATAGAAGAAAGTTTTATTTTGTAAAAAATATATATGACTCAACACAAAGCCAAATTAAAGGATAAAACAAAGGGAATTCAAACTCCCCACACAATAAGTTGCTTTCTAGGAGCTGATGGGGACTTTTCGTACTTTTGTTTCTTTTCTGTATCTAATGTATTATGCCACACTCATTCCAATCTGAATTGTTTATTTAATTGACAGATTTCGTAGAGAAGTTGCCCAAGTCTCTATAAACTTTCTATTCTACCTTGTAAATGAAGACAGTAGGATTTTGCAAAATGTCAGATGAAGAAAATGCAATAGAGCTAACAGTTCTTAGAGAACAATGTTACAGAATATCCAATTATTCTTCTCAGAATTCTCTTCCTGGAGAATGTCAATCACAGTCTATGTTTTGACTGAAACAGCAATAAAAACCCATGGGGTTGGTGATAAAAAGTCAGCAATATTTTTTCAATGCACACATAAATTTTTTATAATACCAGCTTTATAATCGTTTAATAAAAAGTGAGGAATATCAAAACATCTCTGATTTTTCTATATTATACATTTAAAGCTAATGAGAAAGACTTTTAGCTAGATCATATCTAAGTTTCCATTTGTAGGGCAAACAGTGTGGATGCTAGGGAGATGACTGTCATGTTTTTAAAGTCTATTTTTAATAAAGCATCTATAGAAATTGATATAGAAGAATTAGTTGAAAGAATGTTTAATGAAAACATTTATTTGTAACTCTGTCCAGTCTACAGTCCTCGGCTCTACCAGCTGAGCTATCGAAGGGTTCAGGATGTGCATTATTTGTAACTCCGTAACATCAAGTCGTCTAAAAATAAAAATGTAGTGATGGAGTTGTGATTTAATCACAACATACAGATGGAAAAAAAACCATTGTTTGGTGTACAATTTTTAATAATATGACTCAGTTTCTTACATTGTCTCTTTAATTGAGTGGGGCCAAATTATATTATCAAAACTAACAACTTTCATTTGATAGAGCAACTATCAGTAAATATTTTGATTATTGTGTGGGCTTGATCCATACCTCATCTTTTTCTTGCATATTTGTCCTAGGTATAATATGATACTTCATATATAATGGTTGTTCAGGATGTGGTCAAGGTGTAAATGAACTAAATTTTTTTAAAAAGATAAATGTAATTACTTGCTGCTGCAAAGAACACCAGGCAATTCTGACATATGCTGAATTATGGTCAGAGTTGAAGAAGTTGTGTTCACTGAATATGGTTTTCAGCATAGCCTAGAATATTTTTACCAAAATATATGAGGTAGAAAATGATGCTTTCAAGTAATGTCTATAAGTCATATTTTAGTGAAAATATAATTTTTTAGTATCTTATACTAAAAGCATTATAAGAAAAAAATTACACTTTGAGCCCACTTACAAAAATAAAAAGCACTTTCATTCATACATTTTTGTTTATGTTAAGCCCCAAAGGTAAAATGTTAAAGTGAACATTTTAAGTATGCCTATTAACAACTACATTAATAAATCTGTGCTTCTCACTAGTAAATGGGTCAAGAGGATCCAGCCTTCCATTTGGGAGTTGAAAATTGTACCTTTAGGGACCATTGGGTACATAACCAGACCTGAGGCGAAACACTAAAACCAGTTCTCACTCCACTGGGTAAACAACAAATGGGTAACAGATTTATAAGTAGGTCAAAAATAATTTTTAAACTTATAACTGTCAATATAGATAAAAAACTCAAGTGAAAAAAGTACAAAATAAAATGGCAAAATAAATTCTATTTACCAAACTCTTTTTCAGTAAATATTAAGTTCTTAAAATCAAAACAGGTTATTTTAAAAATATCTCTTCAATATTGCTAATGCAAACATATCTAGAATATCCTTAGGAGTATTAAAGTTAGTTACTTTTTTAATGACACAAAATAAGATTCTTTTATAAGTTAATGAAACAAAAATATTATTTACTTTGACTCCAAATCCTGAACATAGTAGTTAATCATTAAGTTTATTCAGTAACCTCTGTGGTATTTTAAAATTAAAATGCTACCATCAATGTTTGATGATAAATATATCTTGAGGTTCAGAATACCTCCTACTAAAGGGATCAGATAAATTTACTATGAATCAAAATAAATGTATGTGATGATAAAATTATCTCCTTACTATAAAAGAAATAAATTAAGTAAATTAAGTCATAATACCTAGATTTATAGTTGGGGAAATATTTTTCTCAGGGCTTTTGCTAATCATATATAATTAAAATAAGATTATCTATAATCCTTTTTCATATTTAATCAAATAAGTTTATTTCTTTATTAAAACCAATATTATATTTTAATCATCCACACATACGAATGAGGATTTAACCCCTCAATGCCATCATGGTTATGAAAGCTATTCTTACTCTAATTTCTAGGCACATTTTACAATAATCAAGAAGGCAAAGAAGAATTGCATATTCTTAGAGTATTTTAACCCAGAATTTATACATAATAGGCATTTACATCTCTTAGAATTTACTCCAAGAAAATGTGATATGATTTTATTTTCACAATGCAATTTTAATTTATTGTCAGTCAATTGTCATTTACTGAGCTCCTAAAATGTGACAGAAATGCATCAATTCCTTTGGTATACAAAAAAGAATGATATTCACTCTCCTGGGATCTAAGACTCAAGAGGAGAAATGTGAGAAATCATTAAATGTTTTATTTTAAACTTATAATACAATTGGTGTTACTTCAATGAAATTTTCTTTAAAGTGAATAAAAAGCATAAGAAATTGCTTCTGGGAAACATAAGGCTTTGCACATTCATCTGTAGTCACCTCAGAAAAGTGAGCTTTGTTTTCTATACTGAAAGTGTTATCTGGCAACCTGATGATAAAGGAGCCTCAGAAATGTAGTTTTCCAGGCTCCATTCCATGTAACATCGGGGAAAAAACTGTAAGAATTATAATTGATGACAAAGGTTAATGTGGACACCTTTCAACATGGTATACAACTCACAACCACCAAAACTACTGAATAAAAGTTTATGTTGTATCACTTAGTGGCTTCACTTAGATTGCTCAAATCCACCCAACCCTGAAGAGTAGATATTATCCTAAGTTTGAAGATGAAGAAGCTTAAATGACTTAACCAAGACAACTTGGCTCAGTTTAGCTTTAAAATATAGTCTATTAAACACATGAATTTCCCTTCTATATGGACATGGATAATTTATATGTACTTGGTGCATTCATCTCTTAATATTATATTGCTGGAACTTTTCTCTCAAATTTCCATTCTAGCATTTACACAAATCATAATACTTATGATTTTTTGTATAACTTCAGGAGAACAATTTTATTATCGCCAACAATGATACTATTACTTTGAATGTTTCAAAAATGTGAAATCCAGAAATTTTGTTTTAAATCAAGCTACCAAGTATAAGGAACAGTTGATTCAATTTTGTCAATGCATATTTTACTCAAATTTACTCAATTTTACTCAAATACTTCATGCATAGAAATTAAATTATAAACTACTATATTAAATGTGAAATATTTTATAGAATTATATTTAAGAATTTGTTTTTAGTTATTTGCCACTTTGCACATGAACGTGGTAGAGATATTGAGGCTATGATAAATAGAGAAAATTTAGAAACACATATGAAAACAAAAATTTAATTTTTATCCAAACAATAGAAATATCATGCCTACTGTAAACTAGTTTTAAGTAGAATAAGCCAATTATGATAATAAACATCAACAGTCCAGTATCAACATAAGCTTGTTAATGTTACCTTTGCTTCAAATTTTATTTTAAATATAGGAATTGATGAGGATGCTCTACAGGTGGATGGATTCTCATGGGATTTTTCTCAATGCAGATAAAGGTGTAATATGATATTAAGAATTTATTCTCTTTTTCTCAGATGCTTACATAATAGAAAACCTGCTCAGAGTTCTCCAGGGATCATTGTTGATGTGACAAGAGGCTGTAGATTTACTTCACATTATAAACACTGCCACCTTCACATGGAAGATTCAGGTGTCAGATAAGGTCATTTAATAAAGTTTTATGTTTAGTAAAACTTACTGTTTTAAATAAAAAATTTGAATCGTCCTTACTTATGGGGTTTTTAAATAAGTTTATTTATTAATATAATGTTTTATTATCATTCTCATTGACTTTAAACAATTTTAATCTTTACTTTTGCATATTCAAATAAAAGTCCATGCAAAGTATTTCAACATATGACCTATACTGGATTGAATAGTTTCTCCCCCAAATTGATGTCCGCCTGAAACCCAAGGCATGGCCTTATTTGGAAATAGGATCTTTGGATATGTTATTAGTTAAGATGAGGTCATTCTGGATTAGTGTGGATCCTAAGCAAATATTAATAATTTGTGTCCTCATAAGAAAACAGAAATATGCAGGTAAA
The DNA here is from genome assembly GCF_020740605.2 of Lemur catta. Classification (NCBI taxonomy): domain Eukaryota; kingdom Metazoa; phylum Chordata; class Mammalia; order Primates; family Lemuridae; genus Lemur; species Lemur catta. Next base: position 51,084,363 of record NC_059143.1, read on the forward strand.
AAATTATGCTAACATGAAGGCAGAAATTGAAATTATGCATCTACAAGCCAAGAACACCAAGCATTGCCAGCAACCATAAAAGGCTAGAAAAAGGCAAGGGATGATTCTGTATTAGAGGCCTCAGAGAGCACGGTCAGGATGGCAGGTTAATTCTGGGCTTCTATCCTCCATAACTGTGAGAGTATAAATTTTCGTTGCTTTTAGCCACCAGTTTGTATTTTCTCAAGGAAGAGATAAGAAACTAATACATGACCATACTTTGTTTTCATTTCAGTTTCTCCATTTCAAAGACCTCTATGTTTAGTTTAGAAACTTATACCTACATTTTAAGTTTGTCTAAAATCATTGTTTTTCCAGGATGGGATTACTTTTTTTTTTTTTTTTTAACTTTACAGAGTGGCATTTACAGTATCAGACTAGATAATAAAAACGCTAAAAGTCTAGATTCCAAAGAGCCATTTCATTCAGGTCTGGCTTAGAAAAGACTACTCATTTTTTTTTTTCTTTCTAAAAGTATCCCATATGAATGTGGGTAATACACACACACACACACACACACACGTGATGCACTTCTTTTTGTGCATTCATGTAACAATAATTTTATCTCAAGCAGTGTATCTACTGGATGTTTTAGGTGACAAATTTAATATATTAAAAAATTAACCATAATTAAATATTAAATGACTTCAAATTTATTTGCTGATTTTAATTTCTTAAGGATCTCATTTTAAAATATGATATTTTGCCAGGTGTATTGGCTCATGCCTGTAGTCCTAGCACTATGGGAGGCTGAAGCAGTAGAATTGCTTGAGCTCAGGAGTTTGAGACCAGTGTGAGCAAGAGGGAGACCCTGTGTCTACTAAAATTGAAAAATTAGCTGGGTGTGGTGGGCGTGGTGGTGTGTACCTGTAGTCCCAGCTACTTGGGAGACTGAGACAGGAGGATTGCTTGAACCCAGGAGTTTGAGGTTGCAGTGAGCTATGTTATGATGATGCCTCTAAACTCGCACTCTACTGGGGCGACAGAGTGAGACTCCGTCTCGAAAAAAAAGATGTTTCATGTGGAAATGTTTAGAAAAGGCCATTCTTTTTTATGCTAATTAAATCAATATTTATTTGTGTCTCCAAGTATTGAATCATCTGAATTTCAAACCGTTGAACTCTTTACTCATGAAAACGCACAAGGATACATTTTATACTTTATATTTTTCTAAGGGAATTATTGCTTTCATTGAGTAGAAGGAAAAAACAAAAACAAAAACCAATACTCAATAATTTTTTTATAATTAAGAATTGTGTTTAAATGCAAGTGATAGAAAACCTGACTAGAAGTAGAATAAACAAACAGGTGGTTCTTTTTCTCCACGTATCAATACATAAGGGCTAGGCAGTTCCAGCACTGTTTCAGCTACTCCATGCAAATGCAAACATCAGAGGACCGGCCTCCTTCTTTCATTCTGTTTTATTAAACTAACTGTTGGCTTTTCCCCTCATATTTATTTCCCTGTGGTTGCAAGGAGGTTGCTGCATCTTCAGGCTAATGTGTACATTCTCGGCAGGAAAAGGGGGGAAAGCAAAGACACATATCTCTGTTTACATCAGAAAAACAAAAAAAGTTCCATAGAAACCTTCATAGCACACATTACATCTCATTGGGGGGGGGGGGCAGCAGCGCCATATTTCCTCTTTTAATATAAATTAGACAGAGAAACCTGAAACTTACTGTGTATACTCTGTAGTGGATAAAGATCAGAGAAAAGCATTGCCCGTCATTGCTAAGTATGCCAACCCCACTGTGGTTAGTTTTGTCCATGTACCTATGAGTCTCTTTCTCCCTCCCTCTCTCTCTCTCTCACACACTTTCATTTGTATATATTAGTAATTTTAATTCTGATTTCCTTTACTTTAGTCCTTTTCTCCATTACTCTCAAGATCAGCTAAAATATAGGGCAAACATGCTTTAAGTCTTTTAACATGACCATGACAAGTAACTTAAAAATACAATATGACAGTTACACAAAATAATAAACGGCATACGGTGCTTAGAATTTTAGGAAAATTAGGTCAGGCACGGTGGCTGACGCCTGGTAATGCCGGCACTTTGGGTGTCTAAGCTGGGAGGATCGCTTGAGGCCAGGAGTTCAAGACCAGCCTGGGCAACAGAGCGAGACCCCGTCTCTACGGAAACAAATGAATAAATAAACAAACAGTTTTAAAATCTAGTAATAACAAAAGAACTTTTAGGGACACTACATCCTAAACTACTAATGTCGCATTTGTGTTAATCAGTGAATGAAAGCAAAGCACTTACCACATATACTTCTGAAGAACCGCCTGCATGGTCTTCCCCTTGGAAATGCCCCGTGTGGGGAGGGGCGCCTGTCCCAGAGAGTCTGAAACACAACACCACCAAGTCACCTGCACGCTCGCACTCGAGGCCGTGACAGGAAAACGACCACACTCACCTCAATAAGAAGGTATTAGAGGCACATACCCGTCACTGGCCCGTAGGACGTCTGAAATATGATTAGGCATCTGTTCTCAGAATTGTGTGGGAGCAAAGGGCGTGGAAACCGAGGGGCTGAAGCTCCCCGGGGAGGCCACGGCACGCGCTGTGGAGAAGCAGTATGGCGCCCGCACGCTCGGCTCCGCCTCTGCCTCCGCCTCCGGTCTGTGGGGAAGAGAAGTGACTCAAGGCGGCTGGTGCTTCGTTTTCAAGAAGCTTCCAGTTCACCGGTGGCGGCAGCTTTTGGGCACGTGAGGGCAGAGAAGTTCTCCAGCCCTTCCGGAGCCTGCTGACTGCCGGGAGTGTGAGGGAAGGAGGCCCGAAACCCGGCCTCTCCCGCCATTCCCGCCATTCCCGCCTCTCCCGCCTTTCCCGCCTCTCCCGCGTTTCCCGCCTTTCCCAGGATTCCCAGCTCCCCAGGGGTTGGTCTCTGCCGGTATCTCCCGCTCCTTCTGCTTCACAACTTCTTCCCACGGAGTGTCCGGTAGGTTCTGTCACTTTTCCCTCAGAATTACCCCTCAGTATGTTTTGTTGTTGTTGTTGTTGTTGTTGCTGTGTTTTGAGGCAGAGCCTCCCCCTGCCAGCCAGGCCGGAGCGCCGTGGCATCACCGTAGCGCTCAGCAACCTCAAACTGCTCACCTCAGGCGACCCTCTGCCTCGGCCTCCCACAGTGTCATCAAACAGGATTGCAGGCCTGCGCCACCAGGACGGCTGGGATATGGCTTTTTTTTTTTTTTTTTTCCCATCTGAAACTTTTTCTTCTTCCTGAGGCAGCCTGGCGTCTGGCGTCTCTAGTCAGCCATCTTGCCCGCTCGGTTCCCTGGGTTTGCGCGCGCGTCTGCACCCAGCGCGGGCGCGCTCCCTGCGCAGGGCCTCCGTCCTCCCCGGAGGAGGGTTTAATGCAGCGGTTTTATTGCTGCCTGCGAGTGGCTTCCACGGTTAGCATTTGACAAGCCTTTAGTATAAAGGGCCAGATAGTAAATACTTTTGTGGGCAGCATACATTTTCTATTGTGTATTTTTTATAACTCTTTGAAAATACAAAATTACTCTTTTATCATACACCGGCCACTCTTCTCTTGGCGATCTTGGCTCTGCTCCCTTGCCCTTGGCCGACGGGTCCATTCAGTCCAGGGAGAGCCTGAAGATTTTATTTCCGTTCACACTTCACTATTTGACTTGTAAAATAGAACAGTTCCTTTTTAGTTTATCTCTCTCTCTCTTCTTTTATTTTAAATGATGTCACACTGAACAGTAAAAATTTTCATCCGTTTACCAGGTGTACCGTAGGGGCAGAGAGGGAGTAATCCCTTTCCTCCCGTCCCAAGGAATCATGGCGAACACCCAGTGAGAAAAGAAGGTTAGCAAGAGAGAAGCATGACAAATTTATTATGAGTGCAAGGACGTGGGAGTCACACACGCAGCAGGAGACTCAAAGTAACTGAGGTTTCTGCGTCTTCCTGAGGTTACAGAGAGAATCGGGCGCGAAGCATTACAAGATAGGCTGTGGGGGAACCAGGGCGGGGGAGCCCGTCCGGCAAAGTCTGGCTTGTTATGCAGATGAAACTTCACTGGAGGCGGCTCTCAGAAAGAATAGAAGGTAGCCTGTGGCAAAGGTGTCTCTTTAAAAGTATCAGACTTTAGTGACATTTTCCTGTGAGTTAATCTTTCCAAGATCTGGATAAGGAAGGCCTCGGGGAAAGCCCCTGTGCCTCCCCGTTTAACTGGCTGTTTACCTCACTCATAGAGATTTTCCCACAAATGCAAATCTCCCCCACAAAGCACAGCTTTTCAAAGCTATCCCTGTGGTTTGCAGCCCCTATGAATAGCCGTATCAAAATATGTCGAAGAAGTAACATTGGTCGTATAATATTCTAGTTTCCTTCAGTCCCCCATTGAAACTTTAATTTTAGAAAGTTTCACATATTAAAGCCCAGGTTGGTAGCTTTGGAGAGATTTGGGTTCGAGTTTATGAGACCAGAGATTGGCAAAAGGGACGATAATAAAACCGTAGATTGGAACAAGCAGAAAGAAACAAATTTGAGTACACTGTCCCATGTCTTCTTGAATCCGTCTCTTGGCCCTGAGAATAGATTGGTTTAGTTAAGCAGCTGTACCTCATTTTAGGCGACTATGTGGCAGATGGGCTCTCAAAATTAGACCTCTATATATGATGTGGTCAAATAGATCTTTAATGAGGAGCATTTCTATGGATGGAAACAGAAAGAAAAACAAAGTTAGTGTTTTTCTTTTTTCTCAGTAGTTTATGAACTAGTTTTTCTAGAGTCTGGAGAGCAGTCAGCTGAGAAGATTCCTAGATTTGGGCCCAAAACATTTTCAGTTGGAATGGACAGGCAATGGCAGTCTCACAGATTCCCCTGGATTGCAGTTAAAATCAGGTATTCCAGTAAACTTCTTAGTTCATCCATCTACAGGCACAAAGGCTGATTATATACAAGTTGCTGTAGTGATTTCTCCCAAAGTTTATATCAGCTTGTCTAGTTTCTGTTCATAGTGCTTCAAGAAAAGCTAAGTTTTCATTTTTAGTGATTTTAACTCAGAGGGGTGAGAGAAAAATTGGAAACATTAGTCTGAAGAGTTGTAGCCAGATATTGGAGAAAATGAAAAATTTAGGGTTCAGTCCAGATGATGAGAAACTCAACAACAGATAGGGCTATAGGTGCACTATAGTTTGCTTTTGAACATAGTTATTATTTTTCTCTAATTTTACCACCATTTCTACTAAAGATATTCATGGTAAGATTAATATGTTTGCAAAATAAGTTTAGTCTTTAGATTTATTATTTACATAAGTTTAACAAGAATAGCAATTGCTCACATAGGCTCTTTTTAAAAGTTGAATTGGTCAGAAGTTTTTCATAAGGAATCTCAGATTAGACTTTTAAAAAACCTCTCCATTCTGCCCATGGACTGTAAAAATAAATAAATAAATAAATAAACCTCTGCGTTGGCTGCATACCGTATATCTGAAACATAATTAAAAAAAATAAAAATAAAAAGCCTCTCCAGGCTAAGTAGACAAGCTGAGAATTTGACTCTTCTTCAGACTGTGTCTGTAATACCTATACTAATTGGGTGAATTTTTGATTTTTGAGGTCCCCAAAATATCCTGAGGACTCTGGGCCTGCCAGAAAGTGGCATTTTTTTACCCATCTGTATTTAATGTATCTCCATGGGGCTTTATGTTGTCTTCATAAAAGTCAATCTCAATCTCTCATAGATGTCTGGCCATATGAGAAAATATGACATTTTTGTTAAAGCCTTGGGAAAATAACCAATGTCTCCAACTATATCCTGTTACAAAAGAAAAGAGATTCTTATGGAACTTCTACAAACAACTGTATTGCCATAAAATAAGAATACTCATGAATAGTTTTCAAATTTTGGAGGAATCAGGTAAAGAGAAAGGTAAATGTTTCAATTTTGCTTGCCAGTGTGTAGTTTACCAAATTTCTGTAAGGGTATAGATTAAGAGAAAAAATGTTTTCTTAACTCTGGAAATAAAACATTTAAAAAATAAGCAATTATTTTAGAAAACTTATAGAATATCATTTCAGCACATCAGTTCAGTCCCATTGAACTAATTCTTGCTTTGCTTGATGTTAGGTTAGCAATTCAACCATTTTTATCCAGTCCAATGGTATGGTCTCAGACTTGTTAGAAACCTGTATCTGTCACAGTTTTTTTCGTCCTTTACATGAACCTCTTTGATGACATATTACTTTGGGATCTACAAAGAGCTTTCAGGAAAAGAAATAGATTTTGGAGAACAAAACTTAATATGGCCAAATATACAAGTATATACTTATACAAATATGTAAATATGCTTTAAAGAAGATTAAATATCCTCGCTTATTTGACACTATTTTCCATATAATGTAACATAGCAAATAATCCTGATAATTATCTCTCTGTTGGATGTTTCAGGGGCCTTCTGGAACAACTTAAAGTCAAAAAGACTTAATGTAGAATTTTAATTTTAATTTTGGGAAGTCTGTTAAATATGTCAAAGGTTTAAAACACTTGATCCAAATAATATCATAGTCACTGTAAAATAATAACCATTATTTAGCCAAAGAGATAATAAAAAGATTTCAAAAAGCAAAAACCTTTATTCTGATAGAGAGGAGACTTAGTTTTCCAGAAATCAAAAGATATAATAAAGACAGCATGAGGCACACATAATCTGTTTTTCTCTCTCTTCCCTCTTTTTTTTTTTTCTTTTTGGCAGCTTACTGAAAGATGAACAAAAATCTTTTACTATTTCTTATTAATATTACACAGAAAAACTTACTTAAAAGAGAAAACCATATTTTAGTTTTGTATTAGTGATATTAAGGTTCATTTTTAAAATCCTTATAATAAGTTTAATTTTGGACAGTTTGGTCATACCTAAAATTTCTTTTATAAATCTTATTTTTCACAACCCCTTTACAACTTTCTTATTCATTGAATTTTACCTATATAATTTCTTCCTCCATTCATTTATTTTCATACAAACTTTTAATAACCTCTAAACAAGGCAAAATTATTTCAACAGGTAAAATACATTCTCATGTCTTTCTTATAAACTTTCTAACTAAAATACAGCTTAATTTTTGTACACTTTGCATACAGAATTGTTTACCTTATTTCTAGTAGTTTTAATTACATATATTAATTATAATTTAACTCTTAGTAATCCTAACTTCCAGTAAAAAAGCTAGGAAATAAGCAATTTTAATTGTTATGTACCAAAACATTTTAGGAATACATTAATATTTAGAAACATAGCCATTTTTATAGAACAATTTTTTAAATGTAGAACAGGCACATTTACTAACAAATTAAAATATCTTTTGTTTTTCTTAAGAAAATCCAAAAGTATATAAGTTCAAACTTATATTTCGTAATTAATGTTGTAACATTATATTTTACTTGGAAATGACCTAGATGTTCATCAATATCCATCATTTATTTTAATTTAGTGAAAATCTAAAGGTGTAGTTACCAAAGATTTGGAAACCTTTTTAAATAAACATATTTCAAAACTTTATTATTAAAAAGTTTACTTATAAACTTTTATCTTATTTCATCTTATTAAATTTAGGCATTTTTAATAATTATGTTTGGAAGACTTTATGAGACATTAAAGTTAATCCTCATAAACAGACAACCTGCTTGATTTCAAAATCACTGAAATCAGAAAACCATCAATCCAGAAACCCCCTCAACCTTACCTTAGATGGGATGTCAAGAAAATCATCAACAAATTCCTCTTTTCTTTGTCTGCAGGTCTGGCTAATTGCAGAGGTGAGAAATAGGAATGGGTTTTAAAGGTTTTTTCCTTATTTAACCATTTTTGTAGCACTGCATGCTAGGCAAGTATCATAAAAGCAAGAATCCTAAAATTAAATATGTAGGTATTTTTAGTGTTTTATTGGATACACATGGAACAATGGACATTGCATTGTACTCTCATTTGTACGTTTGTTCCCAGGTCAAACTCTTACTTTTATGATCTTACATACTTAACAGAGATAAAGATTGCATGTCTCAATTTAATATAGATAAACATGTCTATTTTAATTAAACCACTGTTATTTTTACTTACCAAATATTACTAAATTCATATGAATTTGTAAAACATTTAGGTTAATTTTGTTTTTTGAGAGAATAATTTTCATAAGCATTTACCTTATTATTTTATAAAGTCAATTAAATAGAGTTCTTATAAACTTATTTTAGAAAAATATCAACTCTTATAATAATTGTAATCTATAAAAGCTTTGTAAGGGTGGTTCTGTTTTCTGTTGTTTCTACTAGTACTTACATATGGTGGCTTCTTTTCTTATATATCTTGTCAGTTTTTCAACCATGAGTTTCTCACTTTTCTTGGAAGTGTAGTTTAATTAAAATGGATTTTGTAAGGCTGGTGGCAGGCACCCCTCCCTTCCCTAATGAAAAAAAAGAAGAAGCCCCTCCTGTTCCTCAATACCTGCCCTTCTCTAGAGAGAATCTGTAATTGATTTTTCTCACGGGCTTGGGATCTCTATGAAGTCAGAATTATTTTAAATTAAATTCCTGATCTGTTTTTAAAATTTACTTAATAGAACGTCATTCATCAAACACGTAAGAGAGTTGGATAGCTTTTGATTACAATTTTCTCAAGTGCACTTAATATTATCCTTTATGTTGTTGGTGGTCTTCTTCTTTATATTATTATTATTATCCTTCCTCTCATCATCATGCTAAGATAATTGGTGAAATTAATTTTCTTAGCAATCTCCTTGGTGGCTGTGTTTACTTCCAGTTCACTGTTACATTAAAGTCTTCCATGTAGGAGACTTCCCTGTTAAGCCTCTCATTTAGGATGGGTCTAGACTTTGTCTTTTCTCTTGAGAACACTTCAGAAGGTAAAAACCAGTGCTCAAAATTCCTCTGTGTTGTAAATATCCAGTAAAGAAAGCATGTTTTCATGCTTGACTTTGTCACTTTGTTTTTGTAAAAGTATCCTTTATTTTTTTGTCAGACTATGAATGCATTCAAGATGACTTAAAGTATTTTAGTAAGCATAGTTTATTATTTTCAGGGAAAGGGTTAGACAAAGTCTGCAAATAACCAAATTGCGAGGAATGGAAATCTTTTTACCTTGTAGAGGAGGTTTGTACAAATCATATTTAGACTCATTTGGTCCAGCATTGTACTTTCTACTTCTTATTTTTGCAACAACTCTTCAGAACAGTTTCTGGATTTACAGATTATTTAATAACATACTCGTATTAGCACTGCTTTTATACTATGCTTAGTGCTTCGATTTGAGAGTGAAGAAATTGGTTCTATCTATATCTGTTTATCTATCATCCGTCTATCTTTCTGTCTGTTAAATAAAGTTTGCAGGAGGCCACTGATTTGGACTGGCCCAATTTTAGTCACATATCTGAGCTTTAGTTATTTGCAAGAAGTTCTGTAAGCAATTAACAAATTGGCTGTCACCAATTAAGTTGTCTCTATACCTCACTTCTGTTTTCTATAAATGCTGTGAGATTGTGTTGTTAGCTCGAGTTCTCTGGACTTGTTTTGGTTTGGAGCTTCCTGACTTGGAAATCATTTTTGTTTTGTTTTGCAGTGTTTTCTTTTGCTTTGTTTTTCTTTTTAATAGCTCAGATAAACAAGTAAATTTAAGTAGTCAAAGGACTTTTTTCCTTTAAACCGAGTTCTATCTGTATTCTACCTATCTATAATAGTTTTAATCAGAAAATTAAAACCTGGTTTTACTAGGTAATACTCCTATATCTGCACATTTAAATGACTATGTTGCATATAGATAAATTAGACATAGGCATATTGATAGTTAGAATGTTAAGCTGCTTAAAAAATTATATATTATAATCTGTCTCTAGATTACAGATACTTAATTCAAACCATACATTCTCTTAAAGTTATAGTTCAAAATTCAGATTTCTAGCAAGATGTTTCTTGGTTCAATGTCCATAAAGTAATTTTTCCTCCACTATAGATTTATAACTTTCATAGATAGAATCTATGAGATATCTTGCTTCATATTATCACCATGGTATTTTTAATATTTATAATTTATCTTCAACATGAAACACATGATAATTGAGAGGACCATGAATAATTTCTATTTTAACAGTAAATAGATGGATATGGATTACATGCTTAGTAAATGCTTACTTGATTAAACTGACTTGTATTTATTTGAATCAAATTGAATTGAATTGCCCGTGATAAAAACATATATTTTTTTAAATGGGAATATGTAATGAAAGTCAGGGACTCATTTACAGTTTGCTAAATTAATGAGATAAGAACAATTTTATTTCTTGTTGGATAAGCAATTTCTGTTTTTAAAGCATGTTACACATTATTTATTGTTCTCTTCTAAGTACAAAGCTAAAGAAAAATGATTACCTTTTTAAAGACCTGCTAAGACATTGGATTCAATAGGTTAAGGAACCTGTGGCATCAGGGCCACATGTGTCCTTCCAGATCTCCAACTGTGGCCCCTTGACCAAACCCAAGCTTCACAGAACAAATCCCTTTTTTTAATCCTTTTATTAAAAGGATTTGTTTTCTAAAACTTGGATTCAGTCAAAGGGTGCACTCAAGGATCCAGAAGGCCACATGTGGCCCCAGGGCTACAGGTTCCCCACCCCTGGAAGTGAAGGGTCATAATCACATACAAGCAACCCAGGTCCATTTTTAACGTCCGTTAGCATTAAAGTTATCTTAATAAAGACAAGACTGGCTTAACTGGTACATTACAGTATTCCTGAAAGATAGGAAATCAATAGGAGTTGAAATGATGCAAAGTCAAATTTGGAACAGAACAATAATTCATAGTGCCTACCATAATAATCACAAAAAGGGTATAATGTGTTTTCTATTTATGTCAAGTCTTTTATCGTATAGCATTTGTTTTTATTTATAAATGTGACAGTAGATGTGTATGCAGCCTTGGCCTGACGTCATATTTATCCTTACGTGTTTTGACTGACTCAACGGTCTTTTCAAATGAGAAGTCTTTATTTTTCATTGCATTTACATACAGCTGTGCAATTCCTTTTCTCTGTTTGCTATACATAGAAGCTGTTGATTCAAATTATTTCTATTGTTAAATAATCTGTCAGTGTTTAATTTCTTCTAAATAATCCAAAACAGTAAGTCAATTAGTTTATTTACTTTGCACATGAACTTTTATTAAACCTTGTAATCTGAGGAAAAAACACTTTTTAGAATAACACTGCAGTCAGGCTTTGGAGCAAAAAAAAAATTATGTTCATAATTTAAATGATACACTATACAATTAGTAAGGAGGAGACATTTATATAACAATTTCATTAGGAATTCTTTATTGTTCTACTGTAATATACACAACCTTTGTTATAATATATCACATAGATTAAATATTAAGAACACTGGGTATTATTTGGGTATCTGCACTCCAGTTATTCAGTTTTAGAAACTGTGGTTATTCCTTGGAATCAAAGTTAATCTTTAGATATTGAAGGAATTTTTAAAATTTATTCAAATTGTATGCTGTTATGGTCTGAATGTATCGTTACAAATTCGTGCGTTGAAACCTAAAGGTCAGTGTGATAGTATATAAAAGACCTCAAGGGAGTGAGTTTGCTCTCTTCTGGTCTCCTACCTACCATGTGAGGACATAGCATCTGTCTTCTATAGCGGGTGTAGCAACAAGGTGCCATCTGGGAAGCAGAGAGCAGCCCTTACCAGACTGAGTCTGCCAGCACCTTGATCTTGCACTTCCTGTAGGACACAGATTTCTATAATTTGTAAGCTACCCAGTTGCAGGTATTTTGTTGTAACAGTACAAATGGACTAAGACAGAAAATTGGTGCCAAGAAATGGGTAGAGACTGGAACAGTTTTGAAGTGCATGCTAGAAAAAGCCTAGACCACCATTGGTGGAGCATTAAGGGCAATTCTAGTGAGGGCTCAGAAGAGGAGAACTGTAGAGAGACCCTCATACTTCTTAGAGATTATCTAAGTGATATTGATCAGAATGCTCGTAGAAATATGGACAGTAAAGGTAATTCTGATGAGGTCTTAGACCGAAAAGAAAAATATTTCACTGGAAACTAGAGAAATTACTTCCTTGTTACAAAGTGTCAAAGAACTTGGCTGAATTGTGTCCATGTCCTAATATAAATGTTCCTCAACTTATAATGGAGTTACATCTCAAAAAACCTGTAAGTTAAAAATATCGTTAAGTTAAAAATGCATTCCATACACCTAACTTATCAAACACTATACCTTAGCCTAGCCTACCTTAAATGTGCTCAGTATATTTACATTAGCCTACAGTTGGGCAAAATCATTCCACATAAAGCCTGTTTTATAATAAAGTGTTGAATATCTTATGCAATTTATTGAATACTGTACTAAAAGTGAAAAACAAACCGGCATTATGGGAACTCAAAGTATAGTTTCTATTCAATGTGTATTGCTTTTGCACCATACAGCTGAAAAATCATTAAGTAGAATCATCATAAGTTGGGGACTGTCTGTACTTCGTGAAATGCAGAATTTAGGAGAGATAAACTAGAATATTTGGTGGAAGAAATCTCCAAGCAAAATGTTTGGTGTGTTACACGGTTTATCTTGACTGCTTATAGTAAAATGCAAGAAGAGAAACAAGTTAAAGACACAATTTATAATTTAAAAAAAGAAGTAGAACTTGAAGATTTGAAAAACTCTCAGCCTGGCCCTGTTAAGAATAAAAAAGTGTATCTGGGAGAGAACACCAAAGGTGTGGCTAAGGTAGTTAAGTTTGATAAGGAGATTAATACATTGATAAGGAAGCCAACCTCTATTCATCAGAACAATGGGAGAACAGGCCCAGATTTCTAGGGCCAGGAGAGCAGAACACTTTCAAGGGAGGGACTCAGGGTGCATGTGGGACCTAGGGCCTCACTGCCCAGGGCCACCTCAAGTCTCTGCTGCCTGGATTTTAATGTGGTGCTTCTTGGCAACTAGCTGTGGCTCAAGTGGGCCAGGTGTGGCTTGAGCCACTGCTCCAGAGGGCACAATTGTCAAATCTAGGCAGCTCTGCATGGTGCTAACTCTACAAGCATGAAGAGTGCAGGGACTGTGGGGACAGGGCTGCCTCTGCCTAGGTTTCAGAGGATGCCTCCAAGGGACTCAGAACCTACACAGAGAACTGCCAGGTTAAGACCACTGTGGAGACCCGCACTAGGGCAATGACTAATGGAGCCTTGCAGTTGGGGCCATTGTAGACAGTCCTCACTGGGGCAGTGTCTAGCAGTGCCATGGGGTTGGGGATACCACTGAGATCCCAGAACTGTAGAGCCAACAGTGTACAACTCCAGCCTGGGAAAGCCACAGGAACTGGACTCCAGCTCATGAAAACTGCAGTGTGGGCTACACCCAGAAAAGCCATGGGGGCAGGGTTCTGGAGCCTTAGTGACTCAACCCCCACCCCCTGTGTCCAGAATGTAGGATATGGACTCACAGAAAAGTATTCTGAAGCCTCAGGATTTAACGATTGCTTTGCTGGGTTTTGAACTTACTCGGGACCTGTTATCTCTTCCTTCTTGCTTATTTCTCCATTTTGGAATGGGAATGTCTGTCCTAGCCAGTGTCCCCACTGCATTTTGGTGGCACATAATTAGGCTGACTTCATAAGCTCACAGTAGAAGAGCAGTGGCTTCAGGGTGCATCTTACATTGAGTTTCACCCACATCTGATTTAGATGAGACTCTGGACTTTAGAATTTTGAGTTGACGCTGGAATGATTTAAGACGTTTGGGGCTATTAGGGGTGGAATAAATACATTATGCATGTGAGAAGAACATGAATTTGGGGGGCTGAGGTAGAATGTTATGGTCTGAATGTGTCTTCCAAAATTTATGGGTTGAAACAACCACCAGTGTATTAAGAGGTGGCGCCTTTAGGAGGTGATTAAGTCATAAGGGCAGAGCCCTCATGGATGAAATTAAGACCCTAATAAAAAAAAACTTAGGGAAGTGATTTGCTCTCTTTTGCTCTTCTACCAGGTGAGCACACAACTTTTGTCCCCCTATGGAGGATGCAACAACAGGCAGCATCTTGAAAGCAGAGAGCAGTTCTCACCAGACGCCAAACATGCCAGCACCTTGAGCTTGGACTTTGCAGCCTCCGTAACTGTGAGAAATGATTTTCTATTATTTATAAACTACCTAGTCTCAGGTATTTTGTTATAACAGCACAGACTAAAACATATGCATTATTATAATTATTTGTTAAATGATGGTATTAGAGAATATATCTGTTATTCAAGCCTCATTTTTTGTATTATTCTTACTAATTGTTATTAGTTTTAATTCTAATAACTTGGTTACGGATGTTATATTAATTTCCTGGGGCTGATGTAACAAAGGACTACAAACTGGTTGGCTTAAAACAGTAGAAATTGATTCTCTTACGATTCTGGAGGCTAAAAAGTATGAAATCAATTTGTCAGCTGGAACATGCTCTCTCTGAAGCCTCTAGGGAAGAATCCACCCCAAGCCTTCTCTTAGTTTCCTGTGTTGCTGGCAATCCTTGGCACTCCTTGGCTTGTAGACACATTACTTCACATCTTGCCTTTATCATCATGGGATGTTCTCCCTGTATGTCTTCTTCGTGTCTCATCTCTTCTTGTTAATACAGCAGTGCCATTAGACTGAGGGCCCACTCTACTCCACTGTGACCTCATGTGACCTCACCTTAACTAATTACATCTGCAACAATCCTATTTCCAAAGAAGATCACATTCTCAGGTTCCAGGGTTAGGGTTTCAGTATATTTTTGGTGGGGTTGGGAAAGATTTCAACATAACAGCATATATTTTCATTTATTCAGCTTTATTGAGATACAGTTGACAAAAAAGGTACATATTCAAGACATACATCATGATAATTTGACATACATGTACTCTGTAAAATGATCACTGCAATCAAATTAATTAACACATCCACTACACATGCTTACCATTTTGTGCATGTGCCTGTGGTGATGACACTTAAGGTCTACTCTCTTAGCAAATTTCAAGTAATCAATACAGTGTTGTTAACTGTAGTCACCATTCTGTACATTAGATCCCCAGAACATACTCATCTTATAACTGAAGGTTTGTACCCTTTAATCAATATCTCCCCATTTTCCTTCCTCTTCAGTCCCTGTAACCACTGTTCCACTCTCTGCATCTATGAGTTCAGCTTTCAGGACTTGCTACTTTGTAGACAATTGACTTTGAGAAATTAACTTTTCTACATATGTCTTCATATCAATAGCATTGAAATAGTAACATAATAACCACTAATAAATTTATTGGAATGATTAAATAAATTAATTAATATAAAATGCTCAGGAAGCTGTTGGACCATAAGTTTTCCATAATTATTGATGAAGAGGATCATGAGCATGACCCCTAAGCAATAGTTCCCTTGACTGTGCTTGCGAAGTACTTTTTCACACAGATTGAACTTCAGAAGATTTTTGCAAAAGTGAAGGAAGATGTAAGATTTCTAAATTCATCTGTCAGCTTATAGAAGCCTGTGTTAATGAATACAGAATTTGCATTTTTTGACTCCTTCCAAGTTCAGGCTCTGGGAGTCCATTTTTTGGCTAGAAAAATAATGTTCTCCAACTACACATTTTTTAAAATAAATCATTCTATCTGGTTGCTCAAAAATTAGATGCTGCCTGGTCTTCTAGTAATGGTCTGAAATACTGGTGCTGACTCACCTTCCTGAAGAATATTATACAGAAGGCATTACCTGTATTTGTGGGTAGAAAAATTTACTTTTAAAACAACTTTATTGACAGTGAGTTAATAGTTTTTTCAAACAAATAATTAGCACATCCTCATTTCACACTTCTCCCATATTAATGCAGTTTATAATTAAAATTCTTATGATTACAATATAGAGAAGAAAAAAGGGATAACAAAGACTATTTAGGCCACGGAAGGTGGCTCACGCATGTAATCCTAGCACCCTGGGAGGCAGAAGTGGGAGGATTGCTTGAGATCAGGAGTTTGAGACCAACCTGAGCAAGAGGGAGACCCAGTCTCTACTAAAAATAGAAAAATTAGCCGGGTATGGTGGTGTGTGTCTGTAGTCCTAGCTACTTGGGGCTGAGGCTGGAGAATTGCTTGATCCCAGAAGTTTGAGGTTGCTGTGAGCTAGGCTGATGCCATGGCACTCTAGCCCAGGTGACAGAGGCTATTATTATTATGTAGTAATAATAATAAAGTTTTCAAATGTAATCAAGTAATTTTTTTAGGTAATTTAAGAAATGTGTTACCTCTGATGCTATTGAAGGCATTTTATGTCTACAGCTGTTATACTTGTTATTTTATGTATTTATTATATATTAAATATAAGGATGAGAGTTCAAAATTTCAGGAGGTTGCAACTACTGTTCAAGGAGAAGTTTTGTATTTATAATCAAGCAATAATTTTTAGATGTGTAAAAATAGAAAATATGTGAAATAAATGTATTTTCCTATTATCTAACATTTAACAACAAATATAGCAGGACAGGGGTGGAATTGCTTTTTTGGGGGGGGTGGTGAGTAGAAAACACTAATGTTCTTAAAATTTTGCTTGATATCTGAATAAATAGTAAATTTAACTTAAAGGAGTCTAGCTATTCATGATACATAAATCAATGGTGCAAAGAAAAACAAAGATGTTTTTCTAGGTGACTTGGTTGTATATGTAATATTTTCTGCAAATAGGCAAATTATAAGTGATAAGTAAAAAATGAAAATAATACTTATGAAAATCATTCTTAATTCCACCAAATTCTTGTATATTGCATTCCTGAATGTAAATAATATGACAAAGAAAATGATTAGATCAGAAATGTTACCAAAATTGCATACTAGGACTTGAAATAATACTGTCAAACCAATCCATGGACTGAAATCTCCACAAATTGAATGTAGAAAATATGTGAGGATTTTTGCCTTCTGTGCCTATTTCTTTTTTTCATGTTTATTTTATTTTGTTTCTTTTTTCCTCTTGAGGAAAGGAGATATTTTCCTGATTCTTCTTATGCTGAGTAAATTTGGGTTATATCTTGTACCGTGTAAATGCTACATTCTGGAACCAGAAATAAATCTGACATGAGTAGGAAGACATTCATTTTCCTGGGGAGGTTAACAGTTCTTTTAAACTATTATCAATAAGCAATAATTGCTTTCTTCTTTATTTTTTGCTATTTTTTAAAATTTTATTTTTTAATCAATGAATAATAATTGTATATATTTAGGGGGTACTATGTGATATTTTCATACATGTATGATATACATTGTTCAGTGAGCCAGTGAGGCAAATTAATATATTTGTTACATCATATACTTATCATTTCTTTGTGATGAGAACATTTAAAATCCACTCTTTTAGCAATTAAGCAATATACATTATTATTAACTTTAGTCACCTTGTTGTTCAATAGATCATTATAACTTAGTCCTCCTATCTAACTGAAGCTTTGTACCCTTTAATAAACATTCCTCCTGTCCCTACACACTCTCCCCCCATCTATCCTTTCATAACTACCATTCTGCTCTCTATTTCTGTAAGTTCACAGTTTTAGATTCCATGTATTAGTAAGATCAAGTGATATTTGCCTTCTGGGCTTGGCTTATTTCACTTAACATGATGTCTTCTAGATTCATTCATGTCACAAGGGACGGTATTTTGTTCTTTCTTAAAGGCCGAATAGTATTTTATTATGAATATATACCACTTTTTTTTTTACCTGTGCATCTGTTGATGGGTACTTGGGTTATTTCCATATTTTGGCATTGTGAATAATGCTGCAGTGAACATGGGGGTGCAGATATCTCATCAACATACTGATTTCAGTTACCTCAGGTACATACCCAGAAGTGGGATTGCTGGATCATATAGTAATTCTATCTTTATTTTTGAGTAACCTCCATACTATTTGTTAAAATGGCTGCACTAGATTCCCACCAATAGTGCACAAGCACTTCCCCCCTTCACATTCTCGCCAGCAAGTGTTATCTTTTATTGTTTTGATAATACCATTGTAACAGGCATGAGGAGATAACCACTGTGGTTCCTATTTGCGTTTCTCCAATGACTAGTGATGCTGAGCATCTCTTCATATAACTGTTGGCCTTTTGTATGTCTTCTATTTTTATTTTTGATTAACAAATAACAATTTTATATATTTATGGGGTACTGTGTGATGTTTTTGATGTATGTTTACAATGTGGAACAATTAAATCAAGCAAATTAACAAATCTATCACCTCAAATACTTATCATTGTTTTTGTGGCCAAAACATTTAAAATCTACTCTTTTAGCAATTTTGAAATATACATTGCATTATTATTTAGTATTGTCACCATTCTGTGAATGCGAAAACAAGGATGAACCTGGAGGACATCAAGCTAAATGAAATAAGCTAGGCACAGCCAGACACATACAGCATGATCTCACTTTTAGGTGGAATCTAAAAATGTTGAACTCAGAAAGACAAATACCAGAGGCAGGGTGAGGGGGTTGGATAGGGAAAAGAGAGATGTTAATCGAAGAGTACAAGGTTTCAGATAGGAGAAGTAAGCTTCTTTTTAAATTATTTATTTTTTTAATTGACAAAAATTGTGTACATTTATGAAGTACATTGTGATGTTTTGATGTATGTATACATTGCAGAAATATTATTAAGTAATCAGTCTAATGTAAGCATGTTCACTGAAAGCCCAGGGAAAGGAATAATTGAATCTGTTAAGATGGAGAAATCAGCTAGGATCTCCCCATAAAATTATCCTTGGTTAATTCATTTTGAAGTACCCTGTATTTTTTTTATAAATAGTTATTTTAATCTTAACTATATTTATATTTATATATTATTCTTAACATTTGCTTTCATAATTAGACTTTGTTTTAATAAGAACTTTTCTAGTTTGTTCATCATTAAATCTGTAACAAAAAAGTAATTAGTAAATAATTTTTGATTCACAACATAAATTGGATTTGGATATTGGACTGTCAATGGCAATGGTATTTGTAATGATGGTTTGAGTGTCACTGGGAGGAAATTATATTGGATTCAGAAAGAAGAAGAATTCTATAAGCAAAAGTTGGTGAGTACAAAGAAAACTTTCAAGAGGTTTGAACATGAAAGAGAAAAGAGAAAGAGAAGATTAGTTATTGTGGGAGGCTGAGTCTAAGGAAAGTTTCCTTTGAGTCTTGAAAATTTTGATGTGTTGGTGGGCTAAGTTAGCCTTTGTGTAAGTGGCCTGGCATTAAAATTCCAAATTGCGTATTTATTTGAAAATGCATGAAATCGCCTTTTCTAAGGCCAGTTGAAGAAGGCAAAGATGTGTGATAATGCAGTGATGTTAGAAATAGAGGTGACTAGCATATAACATAAAGGGACTGTCCTATGAATAACTCCATTACCTTGATAAGTGGAAGATTTTGATAACACATTGATGGTGGGAGTACACAGGAGGGATGGTTGTTTAAGAGGAGGTACACAGCACTGTGTTAGTTAGAGTGGGGCCTGGTGATTTCCATTCACTCCTATAAAATAATGTGCAGGCACTGAAGTTCAAGTGAGTGGAAGGGCAATGTCTGATGGAAGAAATAAAGCAGTTTTATGAGTCAGATGGGACTACAATGTTAATAGAAGGATGGATGTGATTTTAGGAGAGAGTGCAGTGGATGGGTATGTCAGAATGTTGCATGTTTATACAACAGGGCCATGTAAACAAGAGAAAGATCTTGAGAAATATATATGAACAGGCAGAAAGAGAAAACAGTTGAAGAGATTTTTAAAAGACTTTTTTTTTTCGAGACAGGAAATGACTACCATTTTTGATGATTGACTATTTAGTACTAAAATACAAAGCTAGCAATTAAAAATAAATCTTGTGTTGAAGCCTATTTTAATTGTGTATTGTTTTAATGTCAGGAATATGTGAAAAGAAACACTTCTCATTTATCTCATTAGTTAACTTACAGACTTAAATGTTGATTTGAATTTCAAATAAGTGCCTTAGCTTTTGCTATAAAGGAACGGCATGTTCTTTATCTCTCTAGGAGAGTTTTTAAAAGTTGTGCATCCTGTTCTATTTTATTATGGTTTGGAATCAAGCCACACCAATAAGTAAGCTACCTGCAAAATTATTCGATAAGGAATCTGAGAACTTTTTCTTTAGATCCAATTTCCACAAGAAGATTTTCCTTCACCATTTATTCCCTATATCTGTCAATATTCTCCATCTATAGACTTAAAGGATACTTACTCAGGTTTCCTTTATCGATTGTGAGCTAATAAGCCACTCTGTGCATAGCACATCTTTGCAAATAGAACTTATCTATTTCTTCACATACATTAATAATTCATTGGTATAACTTAAAATATTTCCAAAGGGGAATGCTGACCAAAGGAAAATAATATATGTGAGCTACTCACTGTGTTTAAAAAAAAATATGTGAGGCTATAAATACAAATAATTATAAATACATATATCTTTATAATAATCAAAGGACATAACTTTTTATTATTAGCTGCATGGATTAAATATAAAATTGTTTTTAAAACAGAGCTATAGTTATAGAAAAATTTGAAACGAGCAAAAATTTAAATTGAAGAGTTAGTTTTCTGTTACACGATAAATATATTGTGCTTTGAAATTACAGGATATCTTCATCGCAAACATTTTGTAGTTAGAATTTGTCTAAGAGATTGAAGGATAGAAAATATACAATCTTTTCTCAACCCTCATAAGTTTGTCGTTGAGACATTATCCTGAAACAAATGACAGATTGGCAGCTTTAAAAATCTCCCTTGTGCACTGCCTTATGGTTGGGTTTGGTGTGAGATTAGGGTGTTTACCTACAGCTCGTTCCCTGTGGGATTGTGCTATGATCTGAATGTTTGTATACCCCAAAATTAATATGTTGAAATTAATCCCCCATGTGGTAGCATTGAGAGGTGGGGCCTTTGAAAGGTGATTAGGTGATGTGGACTCTACCCCTGCAAATAGGATTAGTGCCCTCATGAAGGAGTCCTGAGGGTGTTTGTTCACTCTTTTGCCCTCCTGCTATGTGAGGATGAAGCAAGATGGTGAGGAACAAGCCCTCACCAGACACCAAGTCTGCTCACATCATGGTCTTGGACTTCCAAGCCTCCAGAACTGTGAGTGATGAATTCTCTTGTTTACAAATTATCCAGTCTAAGGTATTTTGTTATAGCAGCCTGAAGGAACTAAGAAAGATCAACAGCAGCCTACTGTGTATCTTATTTGATGGTTACTCTTCCTTTAAAGGTACCCTTTTCTACACAAAAATTTCTTCCAGATACCCATAACACTCTCCCTCTCTCTGTTTCTCCTTTCCTTCTGTCCTATTCTGACCTAAAGGTAGAATTTTGCAGGTACTAGCCCTGGTTTCTGCACCACTTGTTGTGGTCTCTTATACTTTACCTTTGTATATAGGAATAAACCTTAGAATTATCTTAATGTGTGTGAGATAACTTTTCACAGAAGCTGCTATCTTTCTTGATAATTGTATTTCAAGCGGAAGGCCTCCAGGTCTTTGAGAAACACCTTCCTAGATTACAAAACTGGCCAGAGGCTGGGAACTGATTTGCATCTCAAAGGAGCAAAGAACATAAAATTGAAAGCTTTGTCATGTAAATACTGGAAGAAGAGGGAAATTAGGACTTTATAGTCAGGAAAAATATCTATCTAAACTTTAGTCAAGCTGAGAGAAGCATTAAGGCCATCATCATCATTATATACATTTATTATTTCTGGTAAAGATTTTGTAGATTTCTTATGCCTTCTACAAAGGAAATCATATAATCAACAAATACAGCCTTTTTCTTTTAATCTCCACTTTTACAATTTGCATTTTTTTTCTCATTGTACTGGCTAGTACAATGTAAGGTACATGTGCTATAAGTAAATATTATTGCTTTGTTTCCAATTGTAGGAGTAAAATTTATTATTTTATCAAATACGATGTTGGCAGTAGAATTTTTGTAGCTATCCTTTATCATGTTAACCAAGATTCTTTCTTCTAGTTGCTAAAAAGTTTTGATCATAAATGGATTTTGAATTTTTTCCAATGCTTTTTTTCATATAATTGACAAGATTGTGTGTATTACTTCCCTTTTATTTGTTATTATAAGGAATTATATTAGTTGGTCTTTGAATGTCAAACATCTTCCATTCCAAGGATACATTATCATTTTTACATATTACTGAATTTTGTTTGTGAATATTTTGTTACAAGTCTTTGTGTCTGTGTTCATGAAGAATGTTAATGTATAGGCTTGTATGTTTTTGTTTTAAGATTTTTGTCCCGTTTTTGGTATCAGAGTAGGGGTACCCCTATAAAATTGAGAATTCTTTCTTTTTATTCTATTTTGTGGAATATTTTGTATAGAATTAATACCTTTTCTTCTATAAAATGTTTACAAGAAGTCATCTTTCAGCCAGGGGTATTATTTGTGGGAAGATACATTGGTTATTTATTTGTTTGTTGTTTTTACTACAAATTCACTTACAGGCGTATAAATATTTGTCCAAACAATGAAGCCATCCCTCTGCTAACATCTCTCTCTCACTCTCTCTATTTCTCTCTCTCTCTGCAGCTTTCTTTTCTGTAGTATTCTATCTCACAAATGCTAAGAAATTTGACCTCTTCCAACATCAACTTTTGTCTCCTTGACTCAAAGTTACAGGGAGACTCTGTTTGCGTGTCCAATCTGAGTCTGATTTTTGGACACTACCTCCAAACAATAATCTGGGGAAAACATACAATTTATCTTACTTGTTTGCCTTCTATCAGGAATCACAGTTCTGAATATGTTGTGGGATAATGTATGAAAACAGTCATTTTATATTTTTGTCAAGTTTCTATTTGTTGAAGCCAAGATGATACATTTGTTCCCTCAATCTATATCCCAAAGCAAAAGAATGTTTTTCTTTTTTAATTAAATCTCCTTATGGATCTTGTATTATTTTCATAGCATCATTCAGATTTTCTCGATTAGTTCAGCCTTATGTTGGCTGTGCTTTGGAGAATTAGAGGAGACAGCGTCTAGGCACACTTGGAAAAAAGGTATCTATTGCCAGAACTAGAACATCATGGAGGATTTGTGGTGAGACAGACAGAAATAGCATGCAGAAAACACTGAAAAGCTATTCTAAATTAAAGGTGACAGATGACAATTAGGATAAATTTTCAAAGCACTCTTTGGCATTTTCAAAAAAATCTCAGGACTGGAAATGATTCAGTAAGGAGAAAAGATTTCATGTGGTCAGGCACTTATGGTTACGGACTATATTAGTTGGTTACTAAAAAAAAAAACAGCTATTAGAAATAGAAAAATTAGAAATTTCAGGGATTTTTTTTTAAACGTTAAGACTAAGTTTACCTTATACTTCAATTTAACATTGCACTTAATCATTTTATTATACATACAATTTTCAACTTTGTCCACTTTTTTTTTTTTCCCTCATACATCTTTGCTCATTAAGAATGAGCAATGGGAATTTGACATGCAGTTTGATCAAATTATGACATTTGCTTAAGCAGATTATAAATAAATTTAACCTAGAATTGGATTTACATGGAATTATTAGTTCTTTATATTTGAGCTTATTCAATGGGGGAATTGTTAATTTTCCTGAGGAATTCACATTTTTCAAAAAAGTACACAAATATTAGATCAATATCAAGCTATAATTGTAGTTGCAAACATGTCCAGTATACTTAATTACTAGGCAACTAGGATTAATCCATCAATTCTATTTTTGTAATAATAGATGCATATTATTTTGTTGGATTAGACATTGGTTTAAAAAAAAAGAATCTCAGAACTTCTGTACTGAGCTGAGACTTTGTAAGTCTTTACACAGCAATGGAAAGAAAATGTTTGGCTTTATTATGCATAAGCATTGGTTGTCAAGACAGATATAGATAAATTCTCTGTAGTCATCACACACTATTCCATAAAATTATTGAAGGAGTGGTCATAAAATTATGCATCTCAGGTGATCCCAAATGCAAAATTGTTGTTCTCAAATAATTAAGTTAAAGTAATATGTAAGAACAGTGTCTTTTTAGAAACATTACTAACATGTCTTATAATACATGTAATTTAAGTCTGCTATGGTTTTCAAAAAACCTTACTTCAGACATAAACATTCAAAACATTAGGACATGAAGCTCGGCTTATATGTCACTTCCTCCCAGAGGGGTTTTTATAACTCCAAGGGTAGGTCCCTATTCTGTTATTTTCTTTCTTAGGACTTTTATTATTATTACTATTTTCAGCAAATTACATATCCATTTATTTTCATGTTTCTATTTTTTGCTACTCTCGTGTATTAGAAAGTAAGCTCGGTAAAGGCCTGTGATTTTCCCCTGCACAGACCTGCACAATTTAAACAAAGTTGAGTTAGAAAATATATGTAGTGAACCTCAGATGATGCATCTAGTCAAAGCCTCAGTTTGCACTCATCCCAGTACTGGACAGCAGAATGGGGTTTGGAGATGATGGCATCATGGTGGTGGTGGTGGAAGATCAAAGAACATTTACCAAATGTTGAAGCATCACTGTCTTGTGGCAGATTGTTTCCAGTACAACTCCTTAGCTAAACTAGAGATTTTAGTTCAGCATTGTTATTGACCCAAAAAAAAAGCAATTTAAAAATCCTCATATGTCATAGGGAGAATGAAGTACACCACTTAACCCTGAGATTATTAAACATTAAGGAAGTAAAGAAATGAGAAAAGAAAACAAAATAAAACAATGAAAAGAAGGAAAAGGGAAACAAGTAACTCAGAATAAAAAAGACAGGAATAAAACATCAGTGAATGCAAAAAAAGAAAGTAAATGGCAAAAAAAAGAAAAAAAAATCTGTTCATTGCGTAGTAGTACTTTCAATAAAGCAAATTCTGAGGATGACTTACATCACAGCACCTCAGTTTTAGGTTGTCTGTTAAAGAAGACCTGTTTACAGAGTACTGTTCACCTTATACTGTAAAAGAAAATAAAAATCTCAGGACTACCTTCCCAATTCCTTACACAGAAGATAAAGTCTTTGGGCTCCTGTGAAGAACTGGCCACAGAGGTCATTCATTATGGAAATTCCTTGCTGGCCTCCCGTAAGCCCAGACATGTAATTGTAACTTTAAGAACAGGCTATATCTAGCTCCTAAAACCGAAGTCTGTTCTGATTCCACACTACTAATGAACTACAAGTTTATCTTCACAGGTGCAACACAAAGACAATACAGGATCAGACATTCTCCCACCTACATCTCCCAGGGACATCTACATAATTGATGCTTCCTTAACTCCCTTTTTCTCCTCTAACATTCAGGTTATCCTATGTAAAATGTAGATTTTCCTGGGTTTCCCAAGAATGTAACCATTTTATCTCGCTACCCCCCTCCCCACTTTTTTTTTTCCCTTTCTGTGTGACTTTAAATGCTGAAATGTCCAAATCCCCCTATGGAAAAATAGCTACAGGTTTGTCTGTAGTTCATGACTTTCCCAGGTGCATCCTCAACTTTGGCTTAATAAACTTCCACAGATTGAGATTTTTGCCTCAGTTACTTATTGTGGGTCAGCAGTACTCAAAGGTGATAAATATATTGCACATGAGTTAAAGGTCCCACAATTCAATACCTATGGCAAGTCTAAATTCCCAAGCAAATTTTTTATGAATGTCATTATTGTGTTAACTAATCAAATCACTTGTTAATATGAAATTATCTCCTTATGTCAATTTTTTTTTTTTTTGGTCAAAAGAGGATTATTTGTTGTTCCAGCTGCCACATCCATATGTTAGGTAGACAACCTAACCTAGACAAACATAGCAGACAAACTCCTAGAGGGATCTCCTGCACCTCCTGGGGACAAGGCAGGTGTCAGCCATACTTGGGGAGGAGGGAACACCCTATGAATTGGTCAATCAGAATTTAGCACTCCAACTGCAAAAGAATGCAGAGGACTCTCTAGCCTGAAGGCCAGGCAGCATAGGTACAATAGAGTCTGAAAAGTGGCCTGGAACAACCGGCTTTCAGAGAGGCTCATGGGAGATCTGCATGCACAGTAAGACTCAGGTCATATAACTCCCAACTGTCCATCAGTGTGGTTCCATGATGACATCTGAACCACGGGGAGGTCCCTATCCAGACACTATAAAATGAGATCCAGACCATAAACAAGGTCTCTATTGCTGCAACAGGGGGTCCAGTCATCATCTGTGGCATATGTATCTTGCTCTGTAAACCTATATCTTGCTCTTGCTCTTGCTCTTGCTCTTGCTCTATAATCCTATCTTGCTCCCCTTAAATAAATTTCATCTCGTGCTTGCCTTACTTTGGTATGTCTGATCATTCTTTGGCCAGGAACACACCAAGAACTAAACACAGAGTGAGATTGCCAAACCTGAGACATGCAGCCAATCGCTTACTGAAATATCCTGGCCAAAGCTCTTTAGCTTTGGCATTCATGTGGATAAATTACAATAACATCTAAAAATCCCTTGGAAAAATATTTTGACTGTTCATCAAGTATTCCAATGAACTGAGATTATGTGGTGTCATTGTGAATTCAATTATTAATTGATCAATCACTACTCTCTAAAATAACTGATGGTTTAGGATTTTTCTGTGCCTCCAAGGAAATTAAATGCAAATCTATGTCAGTCATCTGTTAACAAAGGTTCCTTTAAGGAACCACTGGAATATAAATGGAAAGCCCTGCAGCAGTTTTGGTCAACTGTAACTCACTTTCTTTTATTTTATTTTTTCTTAATAACCCTTTATTTAAGGTGCCTGTTTGATTTTTCTGTGACTTTTCTACCTTAAAAAGGAAATGTGATTCAGAGGTAATATATCAAAGTACTTAACATTGATACAAATTAGAGTTCTGTCTTTTCCTTTTTTATACAATTTCTAGTGGATATAGGTTTTAAGAAGCCTGAGGACAGAAAAAGCACCAAAGTCTCAGCTATTTGGGAGTTCAAGGGGAGAAGTGATTTTTTTTTTTTTTTAATCATAGACAAGGAGGCATAGTCATTCCCTGAAAATACCTAATGAAAAGATATTTTTTCCTTCCCAGTAACCCTGTAGTACTGAAAATTTATTTTAACTCGCTATTTTGTCAACAAAAGCAAAAATAAAAGATACTTTAATTTTTGATATGTTATAGCATATTGAATGCCACTCTCCACGCTAACATTATATCTCACATTATCAAACTATTTCTGGTACATGCATTCTTGCTTCTTTTCATCACTGCTAAAATGAGGAGGAGGAGAGCACAGTGAGCGTTCCCATATGTTCATTAAAACACTTACTGCCCTCTTCCCTTGTCAAGTAGGGTGCCAGGTTTCAAGATAAAAGAAAACAATGAAAAGCATCAATTCTGTGCTACTGATGAGCTAGCAGTCTATTGGGGAAGGCCCAATAATGCTTATTGGCAATAAATATTGAAGAAAATCAAAATATTTTACTCCAAAATATACTTTTGACATATTTTGAGATGGCTGTCAGAGAGCCAGCAAATAGAAGTAGCCCTGAAAAGCTGTCTTTTGTGGGAGAAATTTTTATCTGTAGAGAATTTGCACTGATGCAGCCAGCCCTTTCCTTGTTTGGTTCTAGGAAAGATTAACTAAGAGTCTGACACCGTAAGTTGAAAGAGACATTTACCATCTTTTCTCCCTGAGGGCTGCTACCTGTGAGGTTTCATCTCCTTAATAAGACCACCTTTGCTAGCCAGGCCTCCTCTTCTCTGCCTTCCATAACCTTTCTTGACACCATAACCTGTTTTGCCAAGATCCAAACCCCCATTCTTTCTGTAACCTCAAGAGGGTGTGTAAGCTTCTGAACCCCATTGAGGGTGGGTGGGTAATCACTCTGTGGTTCTCCCATATGCATGTTAATAAATTTTGTATGCCTTTTCTCTTATTAATCTATCTTTTGTGAGTTGGTCTTTCCATGAACCTTCAGAGGGCAAAGGGGAAGTTTTTCCCTTGCCCCGCTACAATGTTGGGTGCTGTAGTACACGTATGAAAATTGTATTTCTGCATGCAGTGGGAATTAGACTGCATCATACTTGTTTATCTTCTATTTTCAACTTTGCCTATTTCTTGAGAAAGGGTATTGCCCACTTTGTTATTTTACAGCCTCACCCTACCCCAATTATGATTTAATGCAATGGTTTGCGTAGAGCAATATATTGTTTCCCAAACTTTTGTCAGGACTGGAATCACCTAAGGCAGCCATACCCAACCTTTTCGGCACCAGGGACCGTTTTCATGGAAGACAATGTTTCCACGGACTGGGGAGGGGGAGATGGTTTCAGGATGATTCAAGCACATTACATTTATTGTGTATACTTTATTACTATTATTATTACATTGTAATATATAATGAAATAATTATACAACTCACCATTGGTTGGGGACCCCTGACCTAAGGCAAATGTAAAGTACAGATTTCTAGTTGGGAGATACATGGTGTAGTGATTAAAAACTCTGATCTGGTCTCAGAGTGTTTGGATTCAACTCTCTGCTCTGTTACTTATTAGTTGGGTGAACTTGGATAAACTATTAAATATCTCTGTAACTCAATCGCCTCATTTTAAGATGGATAAAATGCCTTTATATCATTGCTATCAGGGCTAAATGGGTTGCATGTGAAGAATTCTTAAAATTATGTTGAACTCAAGGCAAACATTCTTCACAACTGTTAGGTTGTATTAGGCATGCATTGAATCATAATGAACCAATGTCATAACATCAGAGAAACATTCCAAGGCCCTGGCATCTCTATTCCCTTACTTTAAATTGCTTTTCTTCATAGATAGTTCACTTGACATAGTATTTATTTGTTTAATATTTTATATCTCTCTCACCCTCGCTATAAGAGATTTTAAAAAGGTGCTGATTTTTTTCCCACTATTATATTCCTAGCACTTAGAATACTGGCTAAACAAGCACACCTAAAAGATTTCTCATTCATTTTTTTTTTTTTCCACATCAGACAGGTAATGTGCCAACATCCTAACAAGGTTTGAGGGAGGCACATTTCATACATGTACATGAAAACCCAGTCATCACACTTATGAACTATAAAAGGATCTCATTTTAGTTTAATAAATTAAAAAATATATTGTTAAATAAAGAATAGTTTTCATACTAGCTCAAATAAAAACAAAAAATGAGAAAAAAAGTTGTCCCTTAAAATGTAATAAAGTTTGACTCACAAAGCCTTATGCTCCCTTCAGTTTGGCTATAATTTAGACTATCTTCTTTCTGCCTCTAGACTCCTGACTGCCCTCTCACCAATGCTTATAGAATCCAGATAGCCTAACCACAATGGCCCCACCACTCAACTTTTTTTATTTACTTTAGAAAAGTTGTAATTTCTCTACTCCTTTGAGATGGAAATCTTTTTTAAAGGCTCTTTCAGCTTCACACCTGTAATCCTAATAACACTTTGGAAGCCCAACCTGAAGGATTGCTTGGGGTGAGAGGTTCAAGGCCAGCCTGGGCAACATAGTGAGACCTTGTCTCTACAAATAATAATAAAAAAATTAGCCAGATGTGGTGGCTGTACCCGTAGTCCCAGCTACTCAAAGGCTGAGCCAGGAGGATGGCTTGATACCAGCAGTTTGAGGCTGCAGGGAGCTATGATTGCGCCACTGTACTCTAGCCCAGTCAACAGAACAAGACTCTGATTTGTCTCTAAAAAAAAAAAATTAAAAAAATCTTCCAAGTTTTAAAACACAAGGCTCTCTTTTTCAAGGACCTGGGAGCCCTCCCTTTGAAATGTAATCATGGAGGACAGAGCACCCCTTTTATCCTTCTCTTTGGGAAGGAAGGACCCACACTTCTTGGGGGCCTTGCTCCAAGTGGTAAAACTATAGAAATACTTCTGCCCTGAATATAGAGAAAATTTACTATTCCATTGGGTAAGTCCAGGGAATAAACACAGATAGACTAAGACTCCCCCACCTATTTCTTAAACTTCTCCAGCCCTTTGTTTTCATGGAATTTAATTCAGGCTGAGTTCTGGCCTCTCTTTGCTATTGAATAAAGTTCCCTTTGCCTGTTAAACTTTCTCCGGCATAATTTTTGCTTTGACAGGAGAAATTTTTATGATTCAAGGGTTGTGGAGAATTCGGAAAGGACTCTATGTGATGATTCACACAACCGTTTTGTAGTACTTGATGTATGGATTACTAGTATGTCAGAAGCTTTATTTTTTTTTTTTTCAATTGAAAAATAAAGGGAAGTATGCATTGTAGAGCAGCTCTTGCTCTGAAAGTGGTGCTCCAGACTGGTAATTTTTTGGTTGGATGGTTTGTTTAATCATTATCGATTTAACAGAAAGTCATGAGGTGGGCTTCCTCAGGGTTGGTTCAGTGTCTCAGCAATATGAACAAGGACGATGATTTTTGAGTCCTTGCATTCTACCAGCCTCCACAACCTGCCTCTGGCCTCCTCCCCACACTTGTTCCAGATGGTCACAGCAGGCTACTGCAGCTGTGGACACCACGTTCGCCACTGGCAATGGTCATAGCAGGAGTGCTGTGTGTGCAGGTGGGAATGAGGGAGAAAAAGGCTTTTTTTCTCAGATGACTCTTACCCTATTCCCCACCCCTCAGGAAGGACTACCTTTCTCAGAAACCTCTAGGAATTTGTCTATTATGTTTTATTGATCAGAGCTTAGTCACATGTTCACTAATAGATAATTCACTGGCAAAGGGAATGAGATCTTTGTGTTGTTAAATTATGTCCCCCGCCAACATACTTCCCATGGCTGAGTCAGGTACTCAAAGATAAAACAGAACCAGGTGTCAATAGCGAGGTGAGGGAGCAGCCGTGTACTCCATGTCCTTGGAAAGATGTTTTACAAGTGTCATAGGACCTTCTTTTCTACAATCAAGTCAAACCAGTTCTTGTTGTCAGTGCAAAGAAAAACTTCAACTGGAATACTCCTTTGACCTTTGAAATAAACATCTGAAAGAGATCATGATTTTGGGCTCGGAAACCACCCAATCAGGCTGGACTATTTTGACCAAGCATGATTAAACAAGTTTGAAGAATCCTTCACTTGCGTAGATGGATCTGATTGAGAACCTGAGTGAGAACTTTCCTCAAAGGGAGAGCCAGACCTTCCCTTGTTCTTCAGAGAGCACACTTTCAGTTGTACTGAAGGCTGTGCCTCTTCAATCTGCAAATTGTGTGTGTGTGTGTGTGTGTCTGTGTGTTTAAAGAAAATAAAGCTCTCCCTTTTTCCTTCACAGATCTTATAGTCTTTTGTTAACCCTGTATAGGTTAGACTGTGGCTTGATACATTGTTACAAAAGAGAAAGTGAGGTTTTGTTATCAAGGAACCAAACATCTCCTGGGAAGTCATATCCCACCAACCTGGATATTCTTGTTCAGCTTTGTGATTCCAGAGACAGCACCTCAACCAAGTAATTCCTGATCAGAGAAGAAATGTTTATCTCAATTTTAACAGCAGCCCATTTACTATTACTATACAGTTAAATCCCTTCCTAATGCCTAACTAAAAAAATGCAATAGAAATCAATTATTTTGACACAATCACCATTCCCCTTGATCTCTGAGGCATCTTTGACTCTTTCTCTGCTAATACCTCACACACGATTACCACATCTCTTAGGTTCTTCTCTAAACGTCCTATCTGGTGAGCCTTACTTATCTGTGGATCCAGTAAAAGTTAATGAATGCTAATACCCAACTTTCTACTCATCTTTTTGGCACTTTATTTAAAACATAGTATCTCCTTGTCCAATTTAAGATCATTTCTCAAAGTTGAGGTCTCTCCCCATCACTCAGTGACAAACACTGTTAACACCAATGTCTACATTTTTCTTTCTACCCAGTCTTTTTTTTTTTTTTTTTCATTCCAGGAAATTTAACATTCATACTCATGACACTTAACAAAGGCTTGGCCTTTCAACTTCTTGACACCTTCATCTCCTGTGACCTGTACCTGAACTGAAACAGATCCACATATCACCTTGCCCACACTTTGCAGTTTAACCTGTAGGTCTTGTAAAGTCTGGAAGAGTTCTCAAATATCTATTCTCTATGCTTTTATATTCATAGTGGCTCATTATTATTAGTCTCATGATAACTGTTCTATAAACTCACTGGCCGTTTTAGTCCAATGAATGCTTTAATTTATTTCCATATTAGCCACTTCTTTTCTTAAAGTACTTAGCTATACAATTTCATTTCCTTAATCCAGCATTTAATCAGATTCTTTCATATTGCCTATGTTTCCCTTCCATCATGTGGCTGTGATCATGTATACATTAAGTCCAACTGTTTGCTCTGTCCATGTCTATAAGGTTTCAAAAAAGTGCTGCTGAAGAAAAATCTTACAATTGGGGCTAAATATAGCAACTACTAATCCATGATTTCCAGCTCTCAGCCAGTGATTTCAACAATTACATCACAAATAAAATAGAGTCATTGGCAAGTCAATTCTGGAAATTTCTTTTACTCAACATAAAGCTTACCCATATGATATCTATTCTTTTCTATTTTCCTCCTGTCCCTACAGATGATGTGTGACTGTGGTGAATCTCTACCTGCTTTTTGAATGCACTATTTCTTATAAGCATGTAGGATGAGGAGTTAGCATTGTTTTTGAATCTTTCCTTTGCTGCTTGATGTCTATCTATTTTAAGTAATAGCAATTGTTTGATGCCTCTGCTTCCTCATCTTTAATTATGAAAAAGTAATAGATACCATTGTCATTGCCATTGTCTCTGTTCCTGAAGATCACTTACTACTCCTGGTAAAAACAATTATACTCCAAGTAACCTTTTCTTTTCTAATTCTCCTTCTCTTTCCTGGACTTAATTTGACTATGATCACGCTGATTCCTTTTCAGTGTAAGAGGAGTTGATCTCTTTCCTGTACAACCTTAATGTCAATTTCTGGACTGTCAGTGTGAGCTTTTGGTTACAATGACTTGTGTGGTTTTGAAACACAAAACAGAAGACCTATTTCTTTGTTGTTTTATATGGCTGCTGTTTTACAGTTCAAACAGTTTTAAAACACACTGTCCCTTGAGCACTGAAGTAAATTTTCTCTAAGACTTAACAAAGCTTGTAAACTAGTTTCCACTTGGGACAGGTTCAAATAGATATTTATTGAAATAAAATATAAGTGAAGTAAATCCTCTTTCAAATAGCTTGAGTAGATAAAGGCAAGTGGCAAAATCACTTGCATAATGTTAAATGCTATTATGTAGGGAATTCAGTTTATTGGTCCCCAACCTTTTTAGCACCAGGGACTGGTTTTATGGAAGACAATTTTTCCATGGACAGGAGTTTGGGGGAGGGGGAACAGCAGAGCTCTGCAGCCTGGTCCTCTGCCATACAGGTCTGCGCCCTGGGGGCTGGGGACTGCAGTTTAACATTGGACTCATCTCCCTTGTTTCTCTAGGACGGGAAAATGTATTTTTAACAGAAAACTCACTCTGGGTTGCTATTTGAAGGAAAGATGGACTCGCTTTCTACCGTCGATGCTGTAGTATACTGTTTATGGAGCTACACCACAAAGTTTTAAGATACGTGGTTTAACTGATAAGGATGCCATTTAAAAGAAAATATATTTTCATTCTTCTTTTGCCTCATTCCTTTTTTATATAGCCTTAATTTAAATCTAATCACATTAGTGTTCTTCTATATTCATTTTAAAATTTCTTTAACTGTAGCTTAATTTACCTCTGAAAATCTACTTAATGACTAAGGTAAAAATAATCTAGGGCAGGAGAATAAGGCCAACAGAAAGTGGTAAAATTTGGAAGTTCAGGCCTTTTCTTGTTTCATCACTTACCATCTAGTACACTTCAGAGGCCAAAGACCATGGGATCTTCTTTCACCAAGGACGGTCAAAGCCCTTTCCCATGTAACTGTTTTTATGGGAAAACTTTACCTATTTTGTTTTATCCAAAATGTTTCATTTGCTATGGAGGATTTACCTATGGATTTTGTGTACATGCAATTCTTCCTGCTGGGACTCTTATCCGGTTGTACACACTTCCCAGCTGCTCGAAGCACACAGGTTATTCCCTGGTGCGCGATGAAGACTCAGTCTTGGCAGTGCGTCGCCTCTCTTTGGGCACTGCGTGACCATATTCTCAGGTTGTAAGCGTCACATTTTCCTTCAGTGGTATATATAATTCAAACTCTCATTTTGGTCCCTAGTTCAGAGTAACTTGCTCTCACTTGTGTTAATCAAGCATTTCAAAGACTCTAACCAACCACCCACAATTCAAAATCTGAGCAGATGTTGAAGAAACACTGTGGCATTCCTCTAAAAAGATTCAGGATTCTTGGACCATTTTCAATAGGACGTACCTGTGTATGTAACTTGAAAAATGCATTTTCCCATATTTCTAAGAGTTCCTTTACTCAACACTGAACTGTATTCTGTTGATTATATTCTTCTGAGCCATATGCAAATAGCACCAGAATCCCTGGCTGTTTTCCCAGGTTGGGTATTCTATCTAACTTGTCTGGGGAGAATTAACCTCCCAGGCCACTTTTCCCTTGTGACAAGCTAAACGCAGTTCTGGTAACCTCTAATAAATATGCCATTTCTCTTCTGATGTGTTCACCCTGGTTTATAAATACCTCCATAATATTTTGCTTCTGAAAAAGATCCATATTTTACATAGTATTTAGTGTAATATTATGGTACTTACTAAGAAGTCAGTAGTTATAAGAACTTTATAAATATTAACTAATTTAAGCCCCACAATCAACCTAAACGTTAAAAACTGTCTTTTTTTTTTTTCCTTTTCAGACATATAAAATTGGAATCCAGAAATGTTAATTACTTTCCTCTGGGGCTACAATCATTGATAGGTAGTGTTCTTCCATCCAGTACTATCAGTGAGTCATTAGCATCACCTTAAAGACCTGATACCTTATTTATAAATGATGCTTTGTCATATGATATTTCAAGTATAGATTTTAATTTAAATGTTGTCATCTCAACCTAAAGAGGTTGTCAAGTATGGTTCAATTGTCAGCCATCTATACTGACCTCAGGAATGTCATGTTTATAAATAATAATCACCAGAGATAAATTCAGATTTAATTGTGGGTCTCAATCTGTAAACAGATTACCATCACCCACTCTGTTTCAGAGAGCTAAGTATTTATTTTAGGAAGACATTCCCCTCTTATACTTTTTACAAATATAATACAAATATTAAAAACATAACCACTTTGTTACCTTATCAGATACTATCTAAATGAACTGCAGTAGTGCATGTCACCATATGGCAAACATCTCACATTATAGCAACTAAAGTTAAGTCAGGTACCATCTAATAAATAAAAATAACAATATGTACAAAATTTCTTGAGTTTTATACTTATATCTTTTTATAGACTACAGATATGTATTATTTTTATTTTATAAATGAATTAAAATTAAGTACTTAAAATTTATATTTTTGTAGTTTATATTATATTGCATTTTAATTATGGAACAAATATTTACCAAGAAATTCGAAGCACTATGTTCAGAACTGAATACACAGTGCACTCATGGAATTTATGCCAGTAGCGAAAATAGATATTACACAAAATGTAAAAATTCATGCTTAGTTACAATAAAGAGGAGTACAAAGAAGTATTAATTGTATTGGCATGGACAAGTTTGTCAGAAATCTTCCCTCAGTTAAAACATCAATAAGGAGTAGTAGTTACAAGGTATGGTGGGAGTTTTGTTACAGAAAGGATTCTGAATAACAACAACAAAAACCTATCATGTATAAAGGCTCTGAGCCAAGGTAACAATTAAGAAATAAAAATAAACATATATATTTTAAAATGTATTAAGTTTAATAACCACAAAGATTCATTTTTAACATTAATATCTTCACAGCTTAGTAATTTTCATTTAAACAAATGTAAAATCTTTTATAAATCGATAGCAAATGAACAGAAATGTTTAAATTTCAAATATATAGTCAACATAGAAGATGAGATAGATCCTAATTATTAATCAGACAATGCAGGCAAACATAATTTCTCAGACCGTTAAAACATAGTTACACTGACATTATCGTTTTGGTGAAAAATGAGCTTATTTTTCTAGTAGCAAACAAGCATTTTTGCTCTCTTCTCTGTAAGACTTAGTATGAATTATTTGACAGTCAGCATGAAAGTGTTAACATAAACTGCTTGAATACCCATGCCAGTGTTTCATCGTCCATTCTCAACTCTGGTCCTCATCAAGAACATCATGATGCCACCAAGATGGAGACATGAATAATCTTCTTAGGCCCAATCCCGCAAAAAGCGAGAAGCAAAAGGGCTCCACAGGAAAGAGCAGAAGTATAGTTTAATTCTCACCAAATAGAAGTTCTTTTCCTTAGGTGGAAGCAAGATGCAAGAGCAAGGATGAAACAACCTGGATTCTATTTTAATTTAGCCTAGATGCTGAAATACAACCCAAACTCTACTGAACCCAAAATCTCTTGCACTCACCTCACCTACTTTGGGCCAAAAAAGTGACTCCAATGTTGTCATGGCAACCATCTGTGTGTGGAAATGAACTGACAGCACCTCACCTTAGCTGCAACAGCACTTATAGCTCATTTTCTGCCTGGATTCCTCTGCCTCCAGCTGGTATTTTGCCTACTGGAATCTGTTCATCCATTCCATCATGGACCAATATGAGACAGTTAGGGAGCTGAGCAGCGTTATGAAAATGCTTGAATGAGTACCTGTTCTTTCACATCTGGAATGCATTCTGTCAGCATCTCAGAAGGCTCACAGTGGAAATGAACTCCAGTTGCCCACAGGAATGCCCATGTTGATAACGACTTCCTGGATTTATTTCTCCTCTGCCATGACATTCCCCCCTGACTCCCAAACCTTTTCCCTGACACCATTTCTTAAAATAAAGCCCCTACATGCATGCTAATAAAGCTCAGTATGTTCCATGAAAATAATTAAGGATTAAATACATTATCATTGGTAATATTATTAACATACCCTAAGGAAAAATTATAAATTCCTTACATTCAAGAAGTATGAACTTGATACAATCTTAAATGAAGACATGGATAGATACTAACAAAAGATTCTGTTTAATGACAGTCTATTCATTATCGTACACAATAATTTTTCAATTATTTCAGACACTAATATCAAACATTTCAAATGATTATAAGTTGCACTGTAGTGAACAAAATTTTATCAAAGCACATGAGCTATATTTCAGGATCTACTGAGTATATCATTTTGTTTTGTCATTTAACTTCCAGGGTAATTATGGAAGAAAATATATAAAAAATCTGGATCTCATCATTGATACTTTGTCCCTTCATCCACATAATTAATTGGTCAGCATCTTACCTGTCACTCTCAATCCACTGGGATAAATTCAAAGAAACTGCCTTCAATATTTCATTTCAGTAACTGTTTTCTTTGGACTGTTGTTAAAAATGTTGTCATTTTGTGCTTTGCTCCTGTTCATGGGTGGGCCAAACTCTCAATGAATCATGATATTGAACATTGCTTGGAATGGGTTGTCCAGTGGAGCATAGAAGTTGTCTGATAGCTGTGTGTATCAACCCCCATTCTTCTAGTCTGCACATTTCACCAAATCTGCATATATCTAGATGAAATGAATCTGTCAGCCTACTTTGGCAATGAAATGAGGGGAATATGAAAAGTTGAATTAAGTCTAAGTCCAGGTGAATTCTGAAAGAAGTCAGGATAGAGGATAGCCATCATAGAGATAGAAAATCTTCTTGGAATCATCCAATTTTGAATTCTAATAAATGCAGCTAAAGAAAGATCAGATAGAAGCTATTTATTCGTCAAGTATGTCTTGGAACTAAAGGTATTTTGCATCTTAAATATGATCGAATGACAGACTCAATAAAAGAATGCCTTAAAAATATTTATCAATATTTCCTATCAGAGAGAAAAATTACTTATAAATATTTATTATATTTTGGATAATACATGAATATGAATAAAAAGTGACATAGTATATTTCTATTTGTTAAATCAATAATATGTAACTTATAAGCAATTATTTTAAAATGTCACATATTTTCAGTGGATACGTGGATACACATGGCAGCTACCTATCTTATCTTGGATCTCATGTTTTTATTTATTTATTTTTTACTATATAGTTTTGGTTTATAATCAGTTCTCATTCTAAAATAAATGCAGAGAAGAGAGCTAAAAAATATATCTTAAAGAACGAGAGGACCACTCTTTCTGAAATTCTATTATTTTATTTATATAATAAACTTTTCAGTGTAATCCTATTTATTTTGTTTCTTCTTTCAGTCTCTGTTCTTCTGATACCTTTTATATCAGGAAAATAAAACTAACAGTGAAAAATTTTAAGAAATTTCTTTAACAATAGTGAAGTATGAAGGATAATGAATTTCAGAAAACTGTGGAGCCATAAACAAACAAACAAAATATTTTGGATATGTTTACTGCCTTAATTGCTGGTAAAAATTCTTATTAATAAGGTCATAATTTGCCAAAACACCTGCTGCACCAGAAATTTCAACAATTAATTCCACTTTTGAGGTTAATAGCATATATATAAAGCAATTATCAAAATATATAAAATCCAGATGGAGATACTACATTAACATAGTATTTACTATTATCCTGAGGGTTTTTCTTTGTTTTTTAATTGTGTTTGCTGCTACTAAAAAATGAACAGGGTCCTAAGAGAATTATGTATGGATAAAATGTTGGTAGATATCATTTGACTAACAGTGGGAATGTAAAAGACAGTGTCATGAGGGAGAGGGCATTTAAAAGAACACAGAAGATGAAAACATTGTTAAGATGTATCTCATGTACACAATCATTTTGCTCAGAGATAACTCTACACCTCAGAAAGAACCAAGTCTGAATAACAGGTAATATTTATTAATACATAATTTAAAAGTCCTCAACTCCCTGGAATGGATCTGCATTCAATTTCCTTGAATTTGTTTGTCACAACACATCAGAGATAGTATTGGCTATCATTGCAAAGATTATTCATAATTTTATAATCTTTTCAGTATATAATCAAAATATGATATCAATAAAGAACTTCCAAAAAATCCTAATTGATTCTGTTATTATTGACTTTAAAAAACATGAGCATAGTCTTATTGAAAGTAACAAATAATCCTAATTGGTATGATGATGTTTGGTGCATACCAGGACCTGGCCTTTGCCCATGTTGTTAACTGTTCACATGCTGCTTTCCACATAGTGGTTTCCCTTATCTATATCAAAGACAATCTAAATTCCATTTCCAAGATATGGAAATTTGTTTCATTGCTATAAAAATTGGGTCAAGGCATTACCTCTTCTTCAAATTTCTCCCCTGTTTTTGGCTTCCTGAAAATGTCTCATGATCTTTCAAATGTTAGCAAGTCACTTGGCTGTAAGTCCTTTTCTGACCCTGATTCATGGAGACTGGCCATTACCCTTAAACAATCCTGTGTCCTCCACATCTAACATGGTGAGGACCATAGTCAATTTCATTTAATTGCTTAAATGTCTGTTCTTCTTATTAAACTGCAACAAAGGCAGGGATGGTATCAA
This sequence comes from Lemur catta, assembly GCF_020740605.2. Taxonomy (NCBI): domain Eukaryota; kingdom Metazoa; phylum Chordata; class Mammalia; order Primates; family Lemuridae; genus Lemur; species Lemur catta. Next base: position 51,124,069 of record NC_059143.1, read on the forward strand.
ATTCAGCTGTGTGAGTATACTGTATAGCCCCATGTCTAATAGAAATGAAGTCCTCAAGTGCTGTTGCATGAGTTGGTAATAGCAGATAAAACAAGAAAGAGGTTGACAGTAGATAGAATTATGAGTGGTTGAGAACTCTAGATTTGGAGATAGGAATCCAAGCAGGTGTACCCCTCGAAAGTTATCTACAGCTTCAAACTTTGTGCAATGTAGGTAATGAGATAATGGATGCAAAATTGTTGACAGGGAAAATAGTATATAGTAATCCTTGAGTAATATCATATACCATTATAACATTTCATGAATTAATAGTTTAATGGTCTGCAATATTTCTGTAACCTAGATTTCTAAAATTGCAACCAAGGGCTAAGACTGTAGGAGCTTTTTAAGATTCTTGATTCATGTTGCAAACAGCAATTGTCTGACACTTGTGTTGATTGTTACTACCAACTCAGAGATGAGTTAGTTACTCAATCCTCAGCCACTTACTCAAAATCCAGGCCAGGGAGACAGCATGTGCTGGGCAGAACTGTGGCCCAACGTCTGCCATTCACTTTACTAGAAATTGAGGAGAGGAAGGACCTGGCACTCTAGTGATTCCATAGAGGAAGGACAGTAACTAGGATAAATGTTCCCCCAATACTACACAAAATCAAAGAGAAATAACTTTCCCCAAATGAAACTTGATACCTTTGTGAACTGTGAATACTGTACATGGCAGACAACACATAAAGACAAATATCTACTATATTGACTAAATTATGAAAAAAATCTAATGGAGAATTTTTATTCCATCATTTCAAAACATAAATAACTATTAAATTAGATTTTTTTGAGACACAGTCTCACTCTGTCACCGCGGCTAGAGTGCCATGGCATCAGCCTGGTTCACAGCAACCTCAAACTCCTGGGCTCAAGTGATCTTCCTGCCTCAGCCTCCCCAGGTCCTGGGATTACAGACTTGCACCACCACGCCCGGCTAATTTTTTTTGTATTTTATGTTTAGCAGAGACAGGGTCTTGCTCAGGCTTTTCTCTAACTCCTGATCTCAAGCGATCCTCCCAGCTAGGATTACAGATGTGATCCAGCCTAAAATGGGGCTAACAATTAAACCTGTACCCAAAAGGTGTTTGGAGATTAAATTAGTTAAATATATGCAAAGGAAGTTGGTCACATTGGCCAGAACATTGTTAGGATCAATAAGTATATTGGCTGTTGCTATTAGTTTCATTATCATGAGCATCATTATTATTTAGAATACTCTCCACAGTTCCTTAACAATCTAATGCTCATCTGTAAATATTGAGTTTTGAATAAGGTATAGTTGGTATCTTTTTCTATAGTAAACTGTCTAAAATTTAATCCAATGTTAATTACATTTCTTTCAATAGAGAAGATTTTCTAGTAATAGATATCAAATAAGAGTGTGTATTCACACCCCAAACTATAGAATGTGGGCTGCTGTTTTCAGAAAGGTGAGCAGGCTTTATCCCTAAGCTCTGTAACTAAAAGAGGATACAAATGTCTTTTCCTTTGGAAATGTACTTTTCTATAGTCTTTGATAATGGAAAGAACAAAAAATCTTATTTAAAAGTTAATTTTCATGAGGGGAAAAAGGTAAAATTAGAGACTCTCACCACATTACTGTTGAAAAAAGAAAACTCATAAATACAGCATTTAATGCAGTATCATAAAATTGGAAGGGATCATTTCAGGACTGAGAAAAGTCACCAAGATATACACAAAAGATGGAGTACTTCCATTAAGTCTATTTGTTTCAATAAGAAGAGATTATACAGTGACCTTTTCTTTAGCTGCCTTGGTTTCTCCATTTTTAATCATTATGCAAGATTTGGTAGAAATCCTTGCTGACACTTTGCTCCTCAGGGGGCAATTAAGAGAGTAGTGAATTCACTGGAAACTGAAAATCATTTCACTTTACTACCTAAAATGACAGGAGAGAGGCCCACATATTTGGACTGTCAAAACACTCTCCCAATGTTAAATAACACAAGAATCTCAAAAATTGTGCTTAAGGAAAATTGCACATCCCAAATAAAAGCGTAAAATATATATCAAAAATAGGACAATTAGTTACAATTAATGGTATATTACAAAAATGTAGAGCTATAGTCCTATATTTATCATTTTGCATATTTATATAAATAACTTTTTCTGGCAAATCTTTTATTTTGGTTTTTGTTTACTTTGCTCTTTCTATCTTACATCTCAAATATAGGCTACTTTTCTAAGCATTTTATTTTTCTTAGTTGAAAAAAGGGCAATAACTGCACAAATAATTTTTAACTAAAAGCAAATTAACAAATATAATGTAAACATTACATTGATTATTTGTGAAATATTTGTATATAGTTTAGGAAAAGTATTTCAGAGTTTGTAATATAAAAGGGTTTTTTCTTTTGTTATTAAGCCATTTTTATTGGGCATTTTTATACTTTATGTGTTTTAAGAATATTTAGAACAACCTGAGGTGAACAACTTTGTACTAAAACCTTAGACACATAACTGAGTTTATTCTTTAGCAACAATTCTGGAAATTTATTACCGATTAGAGGGTAAGACTACTTTCTCAAGACTTTTGGTCATATCGCTATATTGTAAACACCAGTTTTCACCACCATGAACAATATGTGAGCATGTCTGTTATTGTTTTAATCATACGTATTTGAGGTGTACAATACAATATGATGTTTTGATATATATACACACACACATAGTGAAATTGTTACTATTAATGTATCAAGCAAATTAACAAATCCATCACCTCATATAGTTAACTTGTGTGTGTGTGCGTTAAGAATATCTAAAATTTACTCTTAGCCAATTTCTAGTATACAATACAATATTTCTAACTACAGTCTTCATGTAGTTAGATTTCTTGTTATTCTTTTGGTGGTTGTTGCTTTTGTTGTTTCTGAATCATAACTTGACAAAGCTGGCTAATATAATAATATTTAAGACAAACTCTATTTTAATTACTTTTTAAATTGCTGCCCTCTGCACTAGGATGTATGTTCCATGATTACAGTAATTTTGTGGATTTTTTACTCAGATTTATTCCCAGTGTCTAGAGAGTGGCTATTATAAAGTGAATTCTATCTAAACAAATACTGGAAAGACACTTTGGTCAAATTTTCTTTTTCTTAATCAGTCACAGTCATTTTGATTAGAATGTATTTTAGTATTGTGAGGAAATATGAAAAATTAATAACATTGCCTAACAAAGCTGCAACTGTTAAGTCCTAGTGACACTACTTCCACCCATGTTTAGTCAGTAAAATAAATTGAGCATACTATAATAGTAAGATTTATGTTGAGTTTTACTGATACAAGGTTTTATGCATGTGTTACCTTGTTTGATTTTCACAACAATATTCTAATTTTTTTTATAAATATTATGCCTGCATTGCAGGTTGCATACCTGGGACTCAGAAAGAATGAAAACCTTCACTTAGAGGGCTTGGACGATACAAGTTTAAAAACAAATTTTAAACTCATTTTTCTAATTCAACATTTTTTACTTCAATTCACAATTATTCCATACAAAGATTTCCCCCTAAAATATATGGCCAGTTTTACAGGACAGAGTTGGGATAAAAGAAACCCCTTCTCTGCTAAAGTTGGTGAAAAATATCCCAGACTTATTTGTGTAAGTTTATAAAATTTGTACCTTTTCAGAATTACTGTCCTTGACTTATCATTTGAATGATTAAAGAATCAATAGCAAATTATTATCTCAAACTGTAAATATAATCTGAACACAATGCAAATTTCAACTTGCTAGTCATCAATAGCCTGGTATGATGTAAACCTTCTTCCAAAGGGCCCTGTTAACTAAGTTTTGCAATAAATATGATGTTAATCACAGGTTTCAAACATGTCATGCTTTTAATTTCCCAACACATTTGTCTTCAGTTTTAATGTTTCAAAGGAATCATTTAATGACAGTTTCTTTTCAGTGACAGCCAGTAATTCCACATGAAGACATGAAGGTGTGTGCTGCCTCTCTCAAAAAACTATCGATCTAATATGTTTTGATTCAGCCAGCAACATTTCCCTTACGGCCATCCTAAAAATAGAGAAAACCTGACCCAATACTAATGTGTCATTCTGTTTTCAGTGAGTGACTTTATTTTGTTTTGTTGATTGATTTGAGAGAGGGCTCAAAGGGTAAGCCTATTTACACCTGTTGTGAAGAGAGGGAAGGTTGGGTAGGTATCACAGACCCACAGAGGGACAGCCTCAGTGTCCTGAAAAGGCATACAGAAAGGAAAAAAGATGTCTTCCTTTTTTCATCTTTGTATCAGTATAGACATCCATGCTGTTAAAGAACTACCACTGCTCCGAGTGAAACGGGGCACAGTAGAGGAGTGCTCCTCCACAGCGGTGAGACCACACAGCTCCAAAAAAGTAAAAGAGTTGGTTTGGGGGTATGTGTGTTATTTATTTATTTATTTATTTATTTATTTTACTGTGAAATTTTTTTCCAATACAGTAAAGAGAATATACAATGAAGAACATTTGCCCTCTTACTTTTAGTTGAGAGTCATAGATTATTCATTCCTCAATCTATTAATCGTAGAAAGAATTAAACAGATATTTGTCATCAGGTGATCATATCATCAAGTCTATTTTGTAGTAGTGTATCATTAACAAAGGATAGACTATAAAACAGACTTGATGCCGTGAACATCTAATAATAACATATTTTGATTAGTTGCTTTTTTCTTGACCACCAAGTGGACACTTTGGGAGCAAAAACAAACAATTCTTCTCATTACCATCCCACACCTCAAAATGCACAGGAAAATCTTTCTTCCAACACACACATTATTTTATCTACGACAAAGTCTAGTTGATAACATTCTCTTTAAGGTATATGCCATCTAGAAATTGCTGGCAAATTATCTTAAAAATATGTTGTGTCAATCAATGTCCATTCTGTATGATTTGATAAAATTTTTCGATATATTAAAAAATAAATGTAGAGTATATTTCATTGATGATGTGTCTACTTGAAAGACAATGACAAGAAGCTGCCCTAGGTTCTGTAAATTATCTAAAATTAAAATTAACATTTAGCAAACACATACATATGCTTTAATCTGATTCTGTGGTGGACAGGTGCTCTGTCACAAATATTAGCACAATCAGTTTCTATTCATTTTAAACATTTTTTAAAAATTCCAACTCTATAAAAGTGTTGCAATGATAATTCAGTTATTGGTACATTTGTTCCACAGAGACAAATAACTTCTGGAATCTATCTTTTAAGTCAGGGATCCCCAACCTGTGATGAGTTATATAATTATTTCATTATATATTACAATGTAATAATAACAGAAATAAAGTGCACAATAGATGTAATGTGCTTGAATCATCCCAAAACCATCTCACCCTTCCCTGGTCTGTGGAAACATTGCCTTCCATGAAAAGAGTTCCTGGTGCCAAAAAGGTTGGGGACTGCTGTTAAGTGCTTAAACTCCAAGTATATACAGACAACTGTCTCTCAGTATTGGTATCTAGTAAAGTGTGTTGAGAAGAGTGAACAATAAATAAATCTAACTAGATATAGTTTTTATATAAGAGGATACTGTTAAAATTCATAGGGTTTGAGTGAACAGTAAATAGGAAGAAATATATTCCAGACTGATAGAATAGTTTGAGCTAAGTCATGGAGACTCTACAACATAAGGCATGCTTTTAGAAATGAGAATAGCTAATTTATAATTATATGTCTGGCATGGGAATAATGATGTAGAATATGAGAACAAAAACAAAGATGGAAACCAATAATAAAGGAGGGAAGATTTAAATTGCAGGCTTTATAATTAGGGGTATTTTCTACCCAAAACCAGACTTGGGAGATACAAAAGCAGACCAGGTTTGCTTGTAAGGCTTTTCAGAAATACAAACTTAGATGAATTTTCAAGCTTAGTGTAGAAACTTTTATAAACACAAAAAGCATATACCCATAGATTTAGGAAGTTTGCAGCCAGTAGATAAGTAAATAAAAATAAATGTATAGGATCCAACATCACCAAAATACCTTCAACTAGAAATGAGTTGAATTATCTGTCTTTTCTCATGTCATTTTTCCTTTCCCTTTATTTATTTATTGGATCTTATCCAATTTTTTGACTGACCATTACTTATCCTGGCTTCTGTTATCTTTCCTACTGATAATCAAAGTGATTGTGTTCTCTACCTTTAGCTTTGATTATTGACTCTTTTTCTTAGCTGTTGGCTCTTGACCAACTCCTGGTTTTATTTTGGTGTTTTTTTCTATATGATAATAATTACTATTAATATAATGATGCCTTAGCTATTGATGAATAAAGTTTCTCTGTTGTTTTATGATGCAGTTTCAAGATCATGTGCTACAGAATCCTTAAGAACTAACTCTGAATTATAGACCTGCCTTTAAGAAGCTAGAAATTTCATTTATAAAATGATTGTAATAGGCAGACTATACAAGAAGTATCACACCATTGTGTGCTTGAGGGGGTTTCCAATCAAGGTGGAAGACAAAGGAGGAGCATGTATGTGACATGGCAAGAGAAGGAGCATGAGGGGGAGGGAGGGATGCCAGTTTCCTTTAAACAACCAGCTCTAGTGTGAACTAAAAAAGGAAGCACCAACCCATTCATGGTGGATCCGCCCTCATGACTCAAAGACCTTCCACCAGGCCCCACATCCCACACTGGGGATCAAATTTAAAAGTGAGATTTACAGGGGCCAAACATCCAAACCATATCATCATCTGTGATTCCTGGGTTTACAATGATGTGTTCCCTCTCCCATCCAACTTTTGAAATCACCGTCACCACCAATATCCAAAGTCTCTCATCACTGCTTTTATCCCTGCAACATACAACCATTCATCACAACACCTCCCTTTCAGTGATTACTCTGGAGTTTTTTGTTTTGTTTTAGCAGCAGAAATTCGGCCTTTCTCTCACCCTCACCGGCTCACATTTTCTGGGACCACTTATGTTATTGCCTTGGCAAGATTGTGTTGACAATGCCATTCTCTGTTCTACCTAATATGCTGGTGTGCATCATCAACAACAGACAACCATGGGGATACATTGATTGCATGGAAAGATTTTCTCAGGTGCTTTATCTTCTGTCAACGGAGCCATCTCTGTGGAGGGAGACCGATTCCCTTCTTATGGCAGCAGAGCCAGTTAATAAAGTGACTGGAGACAGAGACACAGCCCCACCCTTTGTAGTTGACTATGTTACTTAATTAGTTTCTGCTCTAATTTTCTTGTAAAGAGAAATAATAGAAATACATTAGGGTACTGTGAGGAAAAAATGTACAGGAAATATTGTAGTATCTGAAAACAGATGTTAAATATCAGTACCATTATTACCACTATAATAGTCACAAGAGACAGAAGAGCAATTGCTGATGCTGTTTTGTGTAGAAAAAGCCTTTGTTTCTCTCTCCTTCCTTCATTCCTCCCTCCCTCCCTCCTTCCTTCCCTCCCTTCCTTCCTTTCTTCCTTTTTCTTTTTCTTTCTTTCCTTCCTTCCACTGATTCTTTCTTTCTCTTTCTTTTTTCTTTCTTTTTTGCTAAGCATTTTTCTTCCAGTAAAATACTGCTGTAAAACATAGTGTAATATAACTAGTATACTTTAACTTTATCAGGAATAAACTATCTGTCTTTGGGGATTCTGTTCACTAACCAGTATTTCTAACTTGTAAGTGAAAGTGCAAAGGTCTATGGATTTCCTTACATGCCAATTTTGAGTCTAAGTGGGTCATAAATTGGAACTGTCTGTATCCTTATCGGAGAGGTAGGGGCTACAGTTACCTTCTTCATTTATGGAGGAAATGCTTGTCATAAACAAGGTCATTGCTTTTTTTCTATCCACATAATTTATGCTTTATTTTGATGTAACCATTTGAATTTTCTGCCCCACAGAAAACATTTTAATGCTTTATATCAATATATAGAAGGGAAATATTTACCATGCTATGCATTTTTGTTTTATGTGTCCCTCAGCACAAAAGGAAACTTTTATGATGTTTTTCCATTAATGTGTTTGTTTTAGGAAAGCTGGAATTCAGTAACCATTTTTCTTTCCTTTCTGATTCATAGATTCTCTAAGGGCCTTGCCTCTTAATGCAAGGTGTATTGATATACTGGTTTAATATAGTAACAGCCCTCATTGAGATATACCTTCTCTAATACCATCAGGAGCAATGAACCAGCTAAGATGCTTGAAATATTAAAATCAATTAAAATAAAAAAATGTTAAATGGCATTGTTATGATGGAATCAATGTGTACAGTTGGCTACTGAGCAATTAAGGGAGAAAAGTACACTGGGATTTCATGTTTCTCTTGCCTTTTTAGCCCAGGATATGGTTTTGGTAGTTTAAGTACTAACAATGTCTTCTGTTGAAGACCTAAGTAAACTTTTCCCCAAAAGTGATGGCTAAACCTTCCACACCTATGTTTAATTATACTTTTTAAGATTCTTAAGTTTTAAATTGTCTAAGTCAGTCCCCGTTGCTAATTTTATGTCTTAGAAAGGCACACTGACATTCAGGGCATAAGGGTACAATGTAATGCATTAGTACAAGAGGAGAGGACAAATGCTATCCTCTAAATTATTGATAAAGTTCTTAAAGGTGAAAGAGCAGTGGCATAGTGGAAAAAACTCCCATTTCCTTCTCTATTTCTTTAAAAACATCACATGGATTTGAAAATATTAAAGTTTCTCCATAATATCTGAAAGCCATTCTTTATTATTAGTGTGAGTAGTAGAAATCCAAATCATATAATGGAATAATAAATAATTTGTGGGTGCCTAGTATTACACTGGATGTGAAGGGAAATAAAACATTTAAAAATGCTCCTTAAAAAGAGAATACTTAAAAACATATGGAGAAGCAAGAATACCTGAGAATACATACAAGTATGAAAATGAGATGGAAGCCTATATAAACTATAAAGGAGTAAATGAATGTCTCTTTGGGTTGAGGCTGTTAGCAAAGTCCTTTTAATGGAGTTTAGACCTTACTTAGAATTTCAGTGTTGTGTATGATTCACATTCTAGTGTAGAATGTCCTTCAATAGTCTGCCATTATTAAGAGCAAAAAATATCGTTTGCCTGTAAACTGTTCAAATTCATGGAGGATACACATTTATGGGAACAGTTTGTAGTCAGTAAATTCCAGACAGAGTAGTAAGGATGCTGCATATGCTCATTGTAGTTGAAGTCTTTTTTGTTCTCATTGTGGCACCTGTAATCTGAAGAAGGGTCCTTTCTCGTGAGGTTAGACTTAAGCATCGAGATAGCTTTTGACCTTAAAATCCTCAGTACATACCCATAAAAACACATATAGAAGATGGAGGGTGTCATTTATTCCATGTCAACTGAAACCAAGTTGGGAAAGGGTCACCTGAAGCAGTGCACGGTGCACAGATAGGAACGTGCAGTGTGGTGATTTAACCAGAAGTAAAGTTTTAGGTGGGAAGACAAAGAGGTGGAAATGCAGGAAAGCTCGAAAATAGGGAGCTATTTGAAAATAAATCAATTCTAACTAATTAGTGATAGATCCATTGAGAGGAGAGGAAAAATGTGATAAAGGATGTATGAAGTCCAGATGTGTAAAGGACGAAGGGCAATGCCAGTGAGGGTATAAAGATAAGTGTGGTCAAGATGTGGCAATTTAGTTTCATACCAAAGGGTACAAGGGATAACAAGATAAATATTAGGAAATGTTCTGAAGAGTATTTAAAATTTAGGAATATATCTAAGAACAAACAGAATGACGAGAGGGAGTTGTGTACTCACTGACATGAAGGTTAGAGTCAAAAAGTAAAAATCGTCTAATAGATTTTAGGTAGATAAATAGCCAAATAGTTAAGGACTGTCTTTGGAGAATTTAAAAGTATCAGATATTGGGAAAGTTGTGCAGCATTAGAAGAGAAGAATTAATGTGGATGACCCCAGAACAACAGAAATGCGGAAGAAACTGTGAGAGAAGAAATTTTTAGAAGGTACATGGAGGTGGGGGTAATTTGGTTAGATCAAATGGAAAGTTTAGTTCTTGAAAAAATGCTCATTAGTTTTTAAAGTAAAAGGAAATTGAGGATGATTTTCAAGATGATAAAAACTACTTACCTGTCAGCTGAATATTCCAATACTTAAGTTAGATGTCAGGAGACACCCGCTCTTTTTGGTTGTTTGTTGCCTATTTTAATCCTCCCTCTCCCCACAAAACATGAATATAGCTCTAAATCTATAAAATTCAAAAGGCTTAGGAAAAAAATAAACCAAAATCTGATTATGTAAAACCAGAATTAAAATTTAACGTGCAGTGATTTACAATGGTATTTAACAGTCGATCTGTTTCATGGGGTTACAGATTAATGATATTACTATCTGTCACTTTTGCACAGATAAGCTATTCTGTGTTTTCATCTTTAGACTAATTATTTTTCAATATGATTTTAGTACAGTTTTCTTCACATGCCTTTCCATATTTACTACAGTCTGTCCCTTGCTAAGTGAATTCACTTTTATATTATGTAAATTATAATGGGACCTTATATTGCTGACTATTCTGAGACAATGGAATTACTTTTCTTTTTTTTTTCATTTTGAATTTATTTCAGTTTTGTACTAACACCCTGTTTTATATCAGTTTTCATGCACTTGTCATATATTCTAGGACCTTAGAAAGCAACAAAAGTATTTTTAAATTTTTGAAGGAGTACAAATAATGGATATCATTTTCCAAGGAGTTTTGTTGAATAAACTCTTAAATGGGTTTTCTCATGAAAATCCTAAATCGGAAATACTCTTTCAGTTATAAGTCATTCTTATACTAGTATATAGTGTTTGACATGAGCTTTAAGATATATTTATTTATTTAAAAATAAATCTCAGCCATGTATGGTGGCTCATGTTTGTAAATCCAGTACTTTGGGAAGCCAAGAAGGGGGAGGATTGCTGGAGGCCAGGAGTTTGAGACCAGCCTGGGAAATATAGCAAAACCCCATCTCTACAAAAAATAAAAATATTAGCCAGGCATACTGGCACATGCCTATAGTCTCAGCTACTCTAGAGGTTGAGGTAAGGAGGATCGCTTGAACCCAGGAATTTGAGCCTGCAGTGAGCTATGATGGCACCTCTTGCCTGGGCAACAGAGTGTAACCCTGTCTCAAAAAAATAAAAATAAAAATAATTTAAAAAATCTCAATACTAATGAAATAAAAAAATGTGTAAGTCACTTTGTGTGAGCAAACTTACTGAATTAATATGAAATGTTTGTTTACAAATAGGAAAAAAATTTATAAACTTGAAAAAAAATCTACTATTCTAAGTCTCATGAAAAAATTGTTCTTTATTTACGTTATTTACTCTTAATATAAAACGTTCTATCTACATCTACAGCTACAACTCTCCGTATATAGATGTGGTAATGAATATACCTATACAGAGAAATATACATAATATGTAAATGTGTATGCACATGCATATATATTTACATATATACATCTATTTCTTAAAAATTAGGCAGATACTTTTATTAAATAATTTTGTTTTAGAAAACTAGCAAATATAGGCAAATATGTTAGTTTCTGTTTCCTTCTTAAAATACGAGAAAATATGCCCACACTGCAACATTCTATAACAGGCATTATATGGAATAGAAAAATATGTAAAATTTTTAAAAAGAGAGTCAGTCTATGGTATAAGTGAAACAATATTGTCAGTATAATCTGGAGCATTCTTACTGATTTAGTCACTAAGGATGTTTAATGATGATTATGTAATTTTTTTTAAAAAAGAAGACTTCACAAACAGCTCAAAATATGTGCTACATAAACCTAATTTATTCTACGTAAACAAGCTATATTTTGTACTTATAGAAATGTCTAACATACAAATAGGAAGATTTCCTAAATCTGTCTCATACATATTCAAATCTTCACATAAGACAGTTTATTTTAAAATGTTTTATCTTTGTTCTCTGTGTTTTTAAAAAATATATTATTAAAATTCCAACCAACTCCATTCCTTAATCAGTCAATAAACATAAACAAATTACTTTTGAAATCCAACCACTATATATGTTATTCCCTTAGAGTTCCTAAGGGACACATTCTCTCACATCTTAGAATAAGTTCAGCTATTTATATCCAGAAAAATATTGTGCTATTTCAAATGATTTGTTATTTATCCAGAGGTGTTCTCTCTACACATACCATAAGCCCCAGAAGGGCAGGAATAATATCAGTCTTGTTTGTCTCCATATGCGTGGCATAGGGTGGGTTCTATATTTTCAGAAATATTTAATTAATGATTAAACCTATGAAAAAATGTAGGAAGTTTGTCCTAGATCTTTTGTTATCAATCTTTGCCCCCAAGGCAATTTTAATAGTATTTATTTACTTTATATTGTTGGCTTCTAATAAAAAAGCGTTATCAAAATAAATGGTTCTGTTTTTTTTTAACTGTAGAACAACATAGTTCAACTTACCCTTTACCAAGCACAATGTGATCTGGCCAATCTAAAAATTTCCAAACTAATTTTGCTCCCTTCCTTTAAACTCATTCACCATACTCAAGCCAAACTGAACTTCTGTTCTTCCTGGCACCATGCCAAGCTGCCAAGCTTGTGTTCACTTTAGAGCACTTGCCTTTGTTTTTTCCTCTACCAAAAATTCTTTCCTTCATCTCCTGCCTCTTTTCTTTGTGTCATTGAAACTTAATCACAAACTTTTCAGTGGAAGCTTTTCCTCATCTTGCAATACATACACTTCTCTATCCATCTCATCCCAATATCCTGACATTGTGCACATCACACCATAGTTGTTTTCTTCTCATGGGTGTCATATGTGTAACTCTTCGTGCAAAAGTAAGCTCCTCAAGGAAGGGAGGAACCCTTGTTGAGAGTCTTTCAGAGTCTTATCTTCTGATTCTAAAAGAGAAAGTACGTGCTCTTCACTGGGTTCAACAAAATTTACTAAGAAAATAGAAACGAATGAATACAGGGATGTCTAATTAATAAATGGTAACCTTTTAACTTCCAAACGAGACCACTGTAGGTAATGAAATGGAGTTTTTAAAAATAATTTCACCATGTCAAAAGGAAACTGGGACTCACATGGGCTAACCCCATGGTCCTGGAAAAATTAGTAAATAGGATAATTCCAGTAGTCAGTTCTATTAACAGAACCTTTAAGTTCTTGATGTGAAGAAGAATCTGTTTTTATACCATCTATAAGACATTAAATTCAATCTTAAGCACTTGATAAAAACATATGATTTTTTAAAGGGCTGAGTCATATATATTCAAAGATATATTTTCTTTAATTTCTGAATTGAAGAAACCATTTCAAGATATTCAAACCCATGAGGGCTGTCAGTTTGGGAAAGGCGCATAGAGATTTAACAAACTAGGCATTGTGCACATAGAACTTTATACTTATGCTGAAGACTTTGTCAGATAATTTCATAGTTCAGGTGATATTACATGGTAAATTCATACTTTTAAAAGGAGTATTGAGTTAATTTCACTGATACCATGAACTGAGAAGGAAAATTGGGTACAAGTAATGAACACTCTCAATAAATGATAGCAGGCAATTTACTTCCAGTATACTCAGAAATCAACAAGAAGAAGAAGAGGGGGGAAAAAAAAGAAGAGAAAAGAGACCTACAGATATTTATATCTATAAAGGCTGGATTGGCAGCATCTGCTTCTGACAGTTGCTCATCACTGACAGACATACAGGACAAAATTGGAAACACAATTGATATTGATAGGTGCTGGTTGCTGAAGGGGAATTGCACTTCTTGCAATAAATGATGAAGAAATTAAGAGCACTGCTCTAAAAGGACTACCTCATCACCTTCTGTAGTGCTATACACAATTTCACAGAAAAGTCATCCTTTCGCTTCACATGGTTCAGTACCTTTAACATATGACTGAATGAAAATAATAGATTTCTTCTTTTCAATTTAGAAGTATCATAATGTTCATAAATTGAAAAAAAATATTCAGAAATATTACTAAACAGGCTATTTAGGCTAAAACAAATTATAATTATGATAACTTCTGTCCTAGAAGCAATTAAGACCAGAAAGGTGAACTTGTCCACAGTGGCAGAGTCAATGATTACAGGGATCAAAAACTAGAAGTATTTTGAGCAATGAGAAGAGACTAACTGGTGAATAAAGAAAACAGACAAGAAACCCCTATGTTTAAATAGGGGAAGAACAAAATAAGCAAAATAATTAAACTAGAGGTTATGCCCTGTATTGTAAGTGCTCTGGAGCAAAATAGAGAATGCATTTCAGATGTCACGTTGAGGGGACATATAAGGAGGGTGGCAGTAGACATTTTCAAAAGAGCAGTCAGGAATAGCCTCACTAAAAAGAGAGGATAAAAACAAAACCCTCATCTAAAAAAGGTAAGTGATACAGCCAGACAGAGAGCTGAGGCTTTCTAGGCAAAGGGAACACCAGTGACAAAATCCATGTAGTAGGAAGTCCTGGGTGCAATCAAGAAATTGTCCGCTTGGCCCTGCACTGGAGTATTCTAAGCAGATCATGATTGGAGAGGCGATGTGTTTTTAATCCAAATATCTCCCTTGGTGCTGTGTTGAAATTTAAACATAGAGTGTATGTTTGAAATAAGAAAAGCCAGAAGCCATTAGAATACTATTGTGATAATCTAGGAAAAGTGAAAATTTGCCTTACTAGATTTTCATGTTATACCAACCTTATTATTTATGGTCATTTTTTATATATTGCTGTTTTCTTTTTGTTAACATTTGCTTTTGGGATAGTTGGATTTCTGTTTATTAGTGAGCTAGTATAATATTTATCACTCCTTGTTATGCTCTTTTCTGGTTTTGCCATCATTATACTATACTACCCATACAAAATTATTGCAGATTTGTTCCTTATTTTCTTATTCTTTGAATTCATTTATTAAAATTAGAGTTATTTCCTTAAGACTTTTAATGTCATTTGTAAAACCATCTGAATTTGTTGTCTTCATTGTGTAAATATTTGAATGGTTTAAGAATACTCAATTTTCTATTTCATCTTAAGCTTGTTTTGGTAGGCTATAGTTCATAAAATTTTAAACATTTTGTCTCATTTTAAATTTATTGACATATTTTCATAGCATCCTTTCCTTATATTTTACCTGTATTATCTCTAACCTGCTCCATTTTATACCTAGTATTTTCTATTTCTTTTATATTCATTAAAAAAATTCTCATCAAAAGTTCCACTTATTTTATCAGTTTTCAAATTAACTTTTAATTCTGTTGATTGTCTTTATTTTATGTATTTTCACATATATTATTATTATTATTATTTATTTTTGCGTGACAGCATATGGTTCCACTGCCAGGGCAGGAGTGCAGTGATGTCACCAAACCTCACTGCAACCTCAAACTCCTGGGCTCAAGCGATCCTCCTGCCTCAGCCTCCTGAGTAGCTGGGTCTACAGGTGCGCACCACCACGCCTGGCTAATTTTCTATTTTTTGCAGAGAACAGGTCTCCCTCTTGCTCAGGCTGGTCTCAAACTCCTGACCTCAAGCAATCCTCCCAACTTGGTCTCTCAAAGTGCTGGGATTACAGGCGTGAGCCACTGCAGCTGGCTGTTTTTTTATGTACGTGAATGGCCAGTTGTCCTAGCAGCATTTGTTAAAAAGATAACTTTCTCCACTGCACCTTTTTGCAAATCAATTCTCCATTTAAGTGTTGGTCTATTTCTGTTCCGTTGATCTGCTCATCTATTTTGACACCCGTGTCTTACTGTCTTGATTGCTATAGAATCATAAGTTTTGGAATAAGGTAGTAGCATCCTCCAGTTTTTTTTTCCTTATTTTTCATACTTCTTTTAGTAAATATAAGCTTTTGCATTCCATTTGGATGTTAGAATTAAATAATCAGTATCCACAATGCTTCCCACAATGATCTATAGTTTCAATGCAATAAATCATTGTGGGAATAATTTATATCTTTATGAGTCTTCTGAACCAAAAATAAGGTATGCCATTCCATTTATTAATTGTTCATTAACTTCTCTAAACATAGGCCTTCCAAATAATTAGTGACACTTTCTCTACATTCACATTTTCAATGCCATGCTGAATGATAATTTGATATTTCAATTGTTGGTTGTTTCTTGCTTATATACAGAAATACAATTATTGTCCTATATTGGCTATAGTCTTACTAAATTTTCTTCTTAGTAATAGTAGTTATATTGTAGATTCTATCATTTTTTTGATATATAGGAACAGGTTGTCAGTGAATAAAAAACTTCTTCCTCCTGATCTAGATATCTTAAGTGGTGATTGTGGACATCCACATCTTCTTGACTTTAGTTGCAAAGCACTCAATCCTTACCCCAGTATCATTTACCTGAAGCAATTTTGAAAATGTCCTTTATTGTTTGAGAAAAATGCCTCTCTTCCTAATTTACTGAAGAGTTTTTATTAGGAATATTAGATTTATTCATTTTTTTTATCTATGTTGACATTTTAATGGCATACATACTTGTTTTAAGACACCAAGATTTTAAAGTTATCTATTATATCAGCATAATCTAGATTATTCCAACTAATATACCAAATGTTTTATTGTTTCAAAAATATGGCTTATAAATAAGATGTTTTGCTCTACCAGGTCCAGAAAATATCCTCCTTCTTACCCTCTGGATTAAAATTCAATTAGTACCTGTGTATGCAATTTATTTGAGTTGTTGCTTTCCTTAACTATTAATAGATTTTTTTTTTTTTTTTTTGAGACAGAGTCTCACTTTGTTGCCCAGGCTAAAGTGGGTGCCATAGCGTCAGCCTAGCTCACAGCAACCTCAAACTCCTGGGCTTAAGCGATCCTACTGCCTTAGCCTCCCAAGTAGCTGGGACTACAGGCATGCGCCACCATGCCCGGCTAATTTTTTCTATATGTACTTTTAGTTGTCCAGATGATTTATTTCTATTTTTAGTAGAGACGTGGTCTCACTCAGGCTGGTCTCGAACTCCTGAACTCAAGCAATCCACCCGCCTCGGCCTCCCAGAGTGCTAGGATTACAGGCGTGAGCCACCGCACCTGGCCTAATAGATTTTTTTTTAAGTATGATTCTTCTACTGTGCCTATCTATTATATTCAAACATGAAACTATGCTGTGATAGAATAATTTGTTCTCCCTGGATTTCCAAAACCTTTAGCTTTCTGTTTTGAAGAAGCTGAAAAAATATCAAAATAATTATAATGTTAGTAATAATTATAGTAATAATAGCAATTATAACTAGCTCACTCAAAACATATTGTCTGTCTTTTTGGGCTAACCCTGCTAAAAAATAATTCTTATAGAATATTAATCAACATATAGTTAAGTTTTACTCTGCAAGTAAGAAATATTAATCTTTAAAGTATTATTCTATGGATTTTAAAAAAAACTTGAATTTTAAAGCACAAAAGGCACAAAATATATTGATGATTTAAGGTAGCAAAAATTAATTGCATTGAACCTATCAATTTTCAATATTATGGAGTATGCATCCTTAGAAAGAAACAGTGACTTTGTAATAGACATTTTTTGTTTCTATTTTTTAAAGCATTTTTTATGCTCTACTAGTACCAACTTATTATTTCCTAAGGCTCCTGCTTCTCCAGCCAAAAAAAAAAAAATGATATGAAATGATTATTAGTTTTAGACCTTCTAAAAATTGCAGGTAAGAGTTAGTGTGTTCATTGTACCATCAAGTAAAATCCATCTTATATGTGTGCAAATTAGGTGAATAGACTATATGTTTTTACACTTATTTCCCCTATATCTCCACTTTTGTCACACACAAACAAAGCTGAAAAAAAGCACCCACCACCTTTTAGAAGCTTATACCCAGCCAATCACATCTCGTTAACATAATGTAAAATATTTGGTCATTTAGTCAGAAGTGACACTATTTTAATAGTATCACAATTTTCCCCAGACACCTTGGACTCTCTGTAATAAGACATTGTAAAAGACACTAGTGAGTTACCTCTATGTCTTTGGAAATTGAGTGAAAAGCAGTTCACAGCTGCACTTCTCTGCATAAAGACTCGGAGAAGGCAAAAGAGTTCAAATATAACCTCATTAGATAAGACAGCAAGTCTACGTGGCATACAAAGCTATTAAACAAACTAGATTGGTCCATAATAATAAGAAACATATTTCACATCTGTTGCACAGTACAGAGCTTTTAACAAGTAATAGGCATAACGTGCTGGAAAATAGTTGCCATTCCCTTTCAGTATATCATTGTCAATGGTAGTGCTGTCTCAAAAGAAGCACTTATCTCATACACTTTATTGCTTGATAGCTTGCTGATTGCTTTTACAAAGCAATAAATTGATGGCCTGATTCAGCACTGACATTAGGTTATGTTCCTTTTCAGTGATTGATGCCTTGAATTAGAACTCTTGTATTCTTCTCTGCTTTGGAATATGAAATTCTAAACAGGCTTGTCTGATGTCACAGATAAAGCAGTATAACTGATGCCAAATGAGCCATATTTATTCATTTAAATAACTAACTGGCTCTTCCCTTTAATAAAATTTTCATAATTTATGTTTTAATGTCTCCATTTCCAATTACATTGTCTGGCCATATTTTTAAAAATCTTATAAAAGTAAGGTGTATTTTTTTTAAATTGCAGTTTCAAAGCAGCTGCATGAGAGTGTACTAAGTCATAATATATATAAATTATTTAAAAATAGATCACATAAATAATATAACATTTCTTCAAGTTTAAAAGACAGAATCTATTGATTATTTTCCATTAAGTGAAATAACTGATTTTGTCATTTTAAAATAGCAATGAAAGTAGAAAGGTAAAAATAAGTAAAACAATAGAAAAGCAAAGCTATAGTTTATTTGTTTTATATGTTTTTCACTCTATCAGAAAAGTTAATATGGCAACATTTATTAAAAATGTTAATATGAACTACATTCCCATGGTAGCTAGAAAATTCAGTGTTAAGATTTTAACAGTTTAAGAAAATCACATAGCAAACATCTTTTCAACCAAGTATATGAAATGCCAAGCAATCTAATATATAATTAAACAATCTCTCAAGACCAGTAGTTCTCAGTGGGGCACGATTTTACCCCCAGATAACATTTAGCAATGCCTGAAGACATTTTTGGTTGTCACAACTGGAATGCTGCATTTAATGAGTGGCAGCCAGGGATGATGATAAACATCTAACACAAAAATCTTTAAGACCCAAAAAGTCAATAATGCTGAGGTTGAGAAAACTTGCTCTAGATACTCTAAGTATATATAATGGGACTCTGCTTGTCAGTCCCCTTATTCTGTTAACATAAAATGTCTTAACAAGATAGATATACATTGTCCTTTTATCTGTGTCCTGTGCCTTTATATCTCATACCCCAGTCCTCATTAACAAAATAAAACTGTGGCCTATGACCATGGACAGGTAACAGGTAGGTGTAATAGGGAATGGATTAAAGTGGATGGTCACTGTCATGTTAAGTCTAGTAAATTGGGAATTACTGAATAGCAAAATGGTGTCAGATAAATAAAAAAAAGTGTGGCTGATAGGAGTAATAAAAAGTTATGGTTTTGACACTGTTAATTTGATGATTAGAGTTGGGCTTTATGTATGAGAGAAAATAACTTATGTTTCAGACAAAGCTTTTAAACCCATATTAAAAACGTCTGTTAACCTGCTGCTAGTTTTGAGAGCATTTATAATAGTGCCCTGTTATTTTATTTTTAAAATTGTCTCTTGATTTTTCTTTGTACTAGTATGGGAATAGAATGTGTGTGTGTGTGTATGTATGTAAAATAGAGGAAAACATATAATATTAAATGTGTTATATTTGACTTATTTTTTAAGGAGGTGTAAAGTAGAACAGAACTAAAATTGGACAAGCAATACTTCTAATTCAGCAAGGTGAAGTAACATTTTATTTTAAATAAAGATTAAAAATAGCAACTCAGTTTACATACAATTGAGATGAGGTCTTTACGATGAACACATGGATGGGAATTTAGATTACATAATAAGATGCTTTAAAACTTTGGGAAAAAAATGTTCAACCAAGGTGTATTTGACAGTCAAAGCTGTCATTGAAACACCTCATATTTTCTGTTTGATGATTTCCTCATTTGCATGGTTCCTAAATGCCAGCTACATATATTTTTGCATGCATATGCATGCATTTTCAAAGAATAGATTCTGAGAAATAGAACTTCTGAGGAAAAAGCAGGGTATTTAAATTGACATAAGACCACTAAAATACCTTAGTAAAAATGATGGCAATTTTCAATCTCATTCATAAGGTTGCAATTACATTTGTAATGAGCATTTCAAGATATTAGATGAGCAGATTAGTTAATGAAAAGGCATTGATTATATGATTATTTCACATTATTTTTTAATTTGCTCATTTAATACAGACTGGAAGTCTCCTATTACTGTGCTGAACACTGAGGATAAAAAGATAAAAATATACCCCTTTCATCAAACATCTCAACTCTAAAAAATTAATAATTATAATATGTAATATAATTGTCATTTAATGATAAATTCTGTTTTTTCTCTCTGTGTTGTTGACCCATGATCCAATACCCACAAAAACGCCTATCAAAATACCTTCTTAAGACACCTGAGTTTGGATGTGTACATATATAAGATCACTGAGGTTATATGATGTTAAAATTTATTGAAAATATAATCATGAAATACCTGTTCATTGACTAGAAATTCAAGATTTAAAAAGTCAAGAAAAATTTAATTATGGATGCTTGATCAAATTTATGGATCATATTTTCTAGTGGCTAAAATCTGGGTTTCTTATTTAAGTACTTCAACTTACCATTTCTGGGCTGGTCAATATATATTTTTTAATATCATTAAATTTCAATTGTTTAATTTATAAAATAAACCAAATATTAGTGCACAAATTAAATCATGGGCATTTGGACTATCTGGGATAACATATTAAAGAACTTAGCAGATTTTCTGTCACATAATTAAGTACTTAAATATGTAAATTTTATGTTCATTTATAGAATTCTTAAATGATTGAAAGATGTTCTTAGCTATGACATTATTTAGTTGGAAAAAATGTCTAAAAATTTCTGAAGTCTTATACTGGTCATAAGTCCTGTAAATATTGTGGGAGAGCATTAAAATTGCTACAAGTTGTATTAATCACATTATATTAATGCACAATGAAGTAATATAATGATCATATAGACACCACTTGGAGGAAATTATTTTGGGCCAAAAATTAGTGAAGAATATCTAGACCTTTATAACAAATGTAAAAGACATTTGCCTCCGAGATTCTTCATACTCTCATGTTACCCATGATAGCAGGTGGGACTCACTGGAGACTCCCGGGATTTAATGGGCTTGGAGAGTACGATAGCCGTCAGTAAATAGTTCCTGAAGATAGGCTGCAAAAAATAAAAGCCTCCAAGTAGGACCATGTCAGTGACCCCAGATGCAGAAGACTATGAGGAATTAATGAAGGCTCTCCTGTCCCAGGAGTTTGCCATTATTCTGAACACCACAGATTATGGACACCTGGAGAGACAGAGACAGCTGTTCTGCTTATCTAATTCCCCCAACACATGCTAAAATTGGGTGCAACATGAATTCTATTTTTAGATAAGGGCCAAAGAAGATTTGTCCCAGTGGGAATGCTTTATGATAGTGTGAAATACCTCACCACAGAATGTTTCCTAAAGGAAGTAAAACCAGACGGATGTTATTAATAGTTTGACATTTCTAGTTTCTGTGAATATGTTCTTACCATTTTCTAAAGCAAAGTACATAAATGTTATTAAGATTAAGATCTTATAAATGTAGAAATATAAAATTTTGAAATGTCTAATTTGGAAGCCAAGTTTACCTTAAAATAAACTATAGCATGGTGGGTTGAATATTCGACTCACACAGGTAGGCTTCCCTTGAACATAGGTGCTAAAATTAAACATCGATATTTGGCCAAGGGTGTTTTAAAATTAGTGCTTTGGCAACTTTGTTTTCACTAATATAAAGCTTACTTCATTAAGGCATTTACTCTTGCATACATATTAAAACAAATGTAGTGTTAATATAAAGTATGCAGGTAAATGAAGGAGAAGAGCAAGTGCTTGTGGAAATAGGGCATGGAGTTACAGGTATACCAACATTGACAGAGACAAAAATGAAAAAGAAGCAAGAAACATGGAACTGAAACACAGCTTGCTGTCTTTGCTCAGACCATCTCACAGTCTAAAGTGATGTGCCTCCACAACACAGCTCATCAATACTCCATGCAAACGTTAATACCATCTCAAATACAGCTTCCACCAACAATACACAAGTTAGGGGTGACTATTCATGTCTCTAAATTCTCTTATTACTTTCTACCTCCCTTGTGTCACATCCCACAATCTACCTTATAATTACTTTTGTACATTTTTTTTTTGTCATCTCACCTAGATTGCTATCACTAGGAGGACAGCTTTTGAATTTGTGATCATTTCATTTCCTCAGTCCTCAGGCAGAACATTTTGACCACAGTGGACTCTTAAACAACATTGTTGAATAAGTGGATGATAAGGAAGAATTGAATAGATGGGAGGATTTACTCTTGAAGCATTTCCAGTGTTTGAAGAAGCTGGGAACCTTGCTTCAAAGTCTTTAAAATTACATGTGATTTGATAGTCCTCTCCCATGCTTTATCCCTCACAGTGATCAAATACTTAATTCCATATGTCAAGGAACCTATGAATTAGATCAGGTTCTGAACATTTTAAAAAAATGAATGTTAATAACATGGAAATATTATATCTTAGTAAGTGTACAGTATGTGTGTTTATATCAATTATTTTATACAGAGAAATACAATACATAGCAAGGTGGAGAAAGTTTAGAGGTAGACTGGTAGTCTTTGATCTATTTAATGGGATTTATTAGACTATTAGCATCTTAATGCATTTTTAAACTAATTGCTGTTATATTTCAATAAATAAGCATAATGCACATCTACTTAGGTTTTAAACAAGGACTCTGTAACAGTCAAGAGAGTATACTATAAAAATGGTGGCATATGATATATGGAACACACCAGTTTATGGAAGTTCAGTGAGTAAGTTGAGAACATGGTGCAAAAATCTTGATATTACAAAGATCCAAGGTACATGAGAGTGGTTGTTAATCTACTGGAGCTGATCATACACAGAGTATCAGAGTTGCCCTGTACAATACAGAGGTTTGCCATTAAAATGCCATCTCATTATGAAATCTTTCTATAAAGAATCTTTAAATTTTAACATGAACTTGTTTTACTTGGCAGATGTTTGGAAAAATATCACAAGCTTTTCCTTTTAGTATATTTGTCAAACTTTTTTTTTTTTGAGACAGAGTCTCACTCTGTCACCCAGGCTAGAGTGCCATGGTGTCAGCGTAGCTCACAGCAACCTCAAACTCCTGGGCTCAAGTGATCCTCCTGCTCCAGCCTCCTGAGTAGCTGGGACTACATGTGCACAACACCACGCTCAGCTAATTTTTTCTGTTTTTAGTAGAGATGGTTCTCCCTCTTGCTTGGGCTGGTCTTGAACTCCTGAACTCAAGTGATCCTCCCACCTCAGCCTCCTAGAGTGCTAAGATTACTTTGTCAAACTATTAAAAAGTAAATTGCAATATATAGCAATTGACTTCCACTTTTTTCTTAAGAAATGGCATGTGCTCAAATTAGGAATATCATTTTGTAGTTTATGAAATGTTTATATTAATGGCTCAAATTAGTATAAATGGGAAAATATGTTTTGTTTTTTACAATATAGAATATTCTTTTTTTTTTTTTTTTGAGACAGAGTCTCGCTCTGTTGCCCGGGCTAGAGTGAGTGCCGTGGCGTCAGCCTAGCTCACAGCAACCTCAAACTCCTGGGCTTAAGCTGATCCTACTGCTTCAGCCTCCCGAGTAGCTGGGACTACAGGCATGTGCCACCATGCCCGGCTAATTTTTTCTATATATATTTTTAGTTGGCCAGATAATTTCTTTCTATTTTTAGTAGAGACGGGGTCTCACTCTTGCTCAGGCTGGTCTCGAACTCCTGACTTCTAGCGATCCACCCGCCTTGGCCTCCCAGAGTGCTAGGATTACAGGCGTGAGCCACCGCGCCCGGCCCGCAATACAGAATATTCTAATCAGATAAAAGGAAATTTCTCTATCTTGTTCACTCCTCCTACATATGCAAATATTATGTAAATATCATGAGCATTCAATTCTTTGAGGGCCTGAACAGAACAAAAGGTGAATAATAATCAATTCACTTTCTCCCCTTGAGCTAAGACATCCATCTTCTTCAGCCCTAGGAAATCAGAGATACTGGTTCTTGGACCCTCCAACTCTGGGACTTATACCAGTAATTCCTAAATACCCACCCTCTACCACCTCTCACTCTTCTCAGATCTTAAGTCTTGGACTGAAGTTACACCACCAACTTCTCTTATTCTCAGGCCTTCACACTTGGACTGACTTGTAAGAACCCACTTTCCCAGTTCTCCCACTTACAGAAAATATACAGTGGAATATCAGCCACCACACATAATCATGTGAGCCAATTCCCATAATAAATCCCCTCTTATCTGTCTGTTTCTCTGTATCCTATTACTTCTGTTTCTTGGGAGAATCATGACTAATACATTCCTAAAGACAATTAATAGGTAAAATTTAAATAACAAAATTTATTCAAAAGAATAAGTGCAAAAAACCAATTTTTAGGCATACAATTTGTTAGGGTGCATGCTTACAGAAAATGAAAATAGATACTATTTAAACATATCTTTAATGAGTTTCATATTTCAGTGTCTTCAATGAGAAAATTTTGCAAACAAACAAGCAGAGGTAATGTGACAAAAATGAAAATAGTTGTGTCTAAGATTGGTTGGTGGTGTTTCTTATTGTGGAACACAAAATGAGAATATGTTTCTAATGCCTAATAAATTCACTCAGCATTGCATAAGTATTTGAACTCCTGTTGATGTTGTTATTTTTTTCTTTGTTTTCCAAGTTTCTACTAATTTTTCTGTACACAATCTTCTTCCCACAAATCTTATGTTCAATTCCCTGTGAGTTTTAACCTTTTAGTACATATCCGACCATTTAATTGTTCTCTCAAGAATAAAAGACAAGTTATTTTTGAGTTTTCTCTGTTTTGTCTCTTGCATCCGGTGTTTTTTGTTTGTCAATGCAGAAAAAGTAGAATTCTTTTTTACTTGCATTGTAACTTTGACTACCACATAGAAATTAATGCTTCCATTTCCTAACTCATTTTGGAAGAGGGCTGTTGTAAGAAGTCTACACGGCAATTTTGGATTGATGTTTTTTATCCACTAAAATTTACTAGAATTACATCTGTTCTACATATTTTACTGTTTAGTACAATTTTTTGAAAAACAAGTGAAGGTTTTTGAGTACTTTTTTTCCATAATTAGGAAGAATGCTAATGTTATTTTTCCAGCCTCTGTCATAACCTTTCTCTCTCCCTCTCTCTCTCTTCCTCTCTCTGTCTCACTGTCAATCTCTCTCCATACACACACACACACACACATACACACACAAACACACATACATACACACACACCTTACAAATACATATTGCATACAGAAGTATTTAAGGACTTACATGTTCTTATACCTCTATTACTCAATAATTTTCTTTAATTGAATAAGACAAGGAAAATATTTTTTATTTTCCTTTTTTTATAATAAAAACATTGCCTATCAGTTTAAAGGAAAATAATCTACAGAAGTCTAAAATGATTTATAAAATCATTATATAAAAATCTGTAATTTTGATATATAACAGCAATAACAGGACAGCATATATCCGTAGCAAGAAATTTCTCATTCAAAATACCACCCAAAATTGTATATTTTAATAATTATAATATTTTTTCTTTATTTTTGGAAAATCAAAGATACGTTGAATGCATACAATGGCTCTAAAACATATTTTATCTTTGTAAAAATTACATATAAAATATCTATCTTCGTACAAGGTATTAAATAACTTTCCTATTAGGATTTAAGGTAACTAACATGTGCTCAGGTTCCATCTGAAAAAGAAATATTGTATACTAAATATTTTGTATACTAAAATAAACTATAAAATCAAGTAATTTTATTTTCATTCTTTTTCTTTTTAATCACTCAATGACCATTTTTCAAGATCCAGCATCTGTCCTTTCTAGTCTCCTAGCAAGCTCTGTGACTGTTAAGCCTTCAGTAATTGAGTTGGTTTCAGAAAGATAATAGTGGTATCAATTGAAATCCAAGATGGGAACAAAGAGAAATGTAAAGACATGATACCTTATTCAATTTCTCCTTTTATTAATAGATTTATAGGCACCACATGGAAATTAGCATAAGAGATCCAGAAACAAGGGAAATGTATTATTTGTGTAGCTTTGTGGATTGTTCTAAACCATAGGCTTTTTTCTGTGTTCTCATTAAGATTTGTTTTTACAGTAACTATTTTCATGGAGTAAAAGTAGCAAAGAGTAAGAAAAAATGAATGCAATTTACAAATATCTACCTGTAGAACTTTATCTTTTCTAATTTACCCTTTTACATTTGGATACTTTGCAAAATACATCAGCACAAATGAAAAAAAAAGTAAAGTGAGGTTATTTATAGTACTTACATTGCAATTAGAAAAAATGAGGTTCAAAGTTCACAAGCTCCTTCGGGGATAAGAAATGATTGCAATAAATTTCCTAAGAATGGAAAATGTCTCCAAGGTGTGCAATGTGTCCCACTTCTCCCAAATCCATTCTTTTCCCTCTGATCAGCATATAAAACAATTATTCATCTCATATCTAAAAAATGCCCTGATTCTGTTTCTCCATGCTGAAATACCAGATAAAATGAGATCCTAGATTGGAGCAACATGAACAACCAAGCACATTCAATTCAGTTATGCCACTGCTTTCCATCTCCTAAATTACCACGAGTAAATAAATAAATAAAACACCCACCTCTGCCCTCTAAGAATGTGTAAGGAAATAATATGACTGTTAGTCTCCTTGAAAGCTTTACCACTGTAAAACCTATATATCGATCCATTCTCGGACCTCCCTTTGGAATAGGGAGTTCATAAAAATCCATTTAGATATTCCCTTCTATACATAATTCTTAAAATCCTGTCTCCCCTTACCTGTCTGTATACATACCCACAAACCTATTAAATGAGTGTGGCTCTCCATAGGCATACAAGAACTGAAAACTTAAACACAATCTCACAAGGTGCTTTCATGCAAAGGTTAAAAGAAAGCAGGTCCCTTCTGTTAACAAATGTTTTGCATTTCCTTAAAATGCACTTATCAAAATGCATGCATTTTATAATACCATAGGAAATCTATTAAAAGATGATTGATGAATTGTTTTGCAGTTGCATAGCTCAAAGCATTTCCTTTTATCCAACTAAGACATTACCCATAGGGCACTAGGTTTAGCTGAATAAAAAACAATGTTTTTGAGTCTCTTGCCAGGTAGTGGCAAATAATGCCTTCCAAGCTTATGAGCTTTAGTGCAACAGCTATAGTAACTGTCATTCATCCATAGACTCATTCTTCAACCCGAGCCTCCGCACTCTCACCTTAAGGCTTATGATGAAAGGCTGCACTAAGTAAACTTGAAAATCCCCCTCTAAGCTGGCAAGAAACTCAAAGCAACTAAAAAATGATTCATTGTTCAGAATATAATTTTTTATTTGCAAGAGAGTGGAAACCATGACTGAAACTAATGGCTGTAGGAGAAAGAGAAAAAGAACGAAGGCAGAGAAAGATAAAGATTTTATGAAATAGTACCAAACTTTTTCCCCACTGATTTTGTTAATAGTATATTTTTGTTATTTCTTATTGTAATAAAAAGTCTAATTTCATTTTGTTCACGTTTGACTGTTGAAAGACTTTAAGCCTTACTCCTTCCTCTTCCTCCCTAATCCAGGCAAGCTGAAAACACAGCCCTTATTCTCTGTCCTTTGAGTTTGGTGGGAGATTCAAACCGGGCAATCCCTTCCCCATAGGAAGAAACCCTCAGCCCAGCCCCACACCCGAACTACAATGAAAACTCCAAACCAGCCCTCTTTCCCCTCTCTCTCCAGCCATTTCAGACAAGCTTATGAGGTTAGTGCTGCTATCCCCAGAACCTTCATTATATGAGTAAAAAAGAGTTTTATACACACTTGGTCCATATGTGGATTCATTAGTCCTCTGGAATCTGATCCAAATTTTGAGTGAGGGC
Organism: Lemur catta; assembly: GCF_020740605.2. Lineage (NCBI taxonomy): Eukaryota > Metazoa > Chordata > Mammalia > Primates > Lemuridae > Lemur > Lemur catta. Next base: position 51,152,410 of record NC_059143.1, read on the forward strand.
CCATCCTGCTTCCTCAGGATGTCTACAATGTGTAGTCAGAAAGTTTAAAACTCACAGAATTTATCTAAATTGTACAGAAAACAATTTTAAGGATGCCAATTCAAATTCTAAAACAATAAAATCCTTTCTGATGGATTCTCCAGAACCTAAAACCCAATTCTAAAAAAAATATAGTGAATGCTACATTAATTTTCTGCATAAACTGAAACCACAAACTTCCAAGAGAACAGATGTGGCCTTGTAATATGGAAGCTCCTCACAGTTACATATACACAGTGATTTTGAGCTACATTGGAAATGGAAAAATAGATTTCTTATTATAAACTATTTAATATTCTAAATGTATGCATGTTACCTTTTACAAATATTTAAAAGACAAAGACTCAGTAAAAGCCTGCATTCACTACAATATAGGATAGGAGGAAATAATGGTAGTTTTAAGTAAAACAAAATAAAATTGTACAACTGTTAGCAAAAGAAATAAAGGATATCTTTACTTGTGATCTCAGGATATTCATTAAAACAATAGTAAAGTGTGTGAGTAAATATTAAATATAACATTGGGCAGGAAAAGAGAGTAAAGGAAAACAAGATGTGTGGGGCAAATGGTAATTTGGAATTTTAAATACAAATATATCAGCGTTAATGTGAGATAAATGACTAAGATTTTTAGACTGGATAAACAGTACAAATACATGGTTTGTAAGAGCATAAAGAAAAAGAAATAAGAATGCAGGAAAATTTAAAGGTGTGTGTATTTGTGTTTGTGTGTGTGTGTGTGTGTGTGTGTGTGTGATTATCTCAAGGCATTGGCTTATGCAATTGTGGCAAGTACCTTGTCTGTAGGGCAGGCCCTGCTGGAGACTTCTGGGTAAGAGCTGATGCTGCAGTATTAAGGCAGAACTTTTTCATTCTCAGGGAAACCTCAGTTTTGCTCCTAAAGCCTTTCAAATGATTAGATGAGGCCTGCCCAGATCGTCAAGGAAAATCTTATTTTCCTTAAAGTTAACTGATTTTAGATGTCAAACAAATCTTTAAAATTCCTTCACAGAAACTGTATTACTATTTAATTGAAAAACCAGGTACTAGAGCTGTGATGATTACTTTTAGGTGTCAACTCAATTGTATTAAGGAAGAACTAGAAAACTGGTAAAGCATTATTTTACCAGGGTGTGTCTTCGAGGGTGTTTCCAAAGGAGACAGTGTGTGAGTCTGAGTGGACCAGGTGGGGAAGATCCACCCAGTGGACTGGGGGCCCAAAGAGAACAAAAGCAGAGAAAAGGCGAATGTGCACATCTGTCTGTTGGAGCTGGAATACTGTCTTCCTCTTCTGTCCTTGGACAACACCTGCAGGCTCTTAAAGAAATCAAAAAAATAAATCAGGAAATAAATGAAAAATTCACTAAAAAGATAGATAACATTAGAAAAGAGATAACGAACTTAAAGAAATGAAAAGATCAATTAGGGAATTTTAAAATATAGCAGAAAGCATTAACAGCAGACTAGACCAAGCAGAAGAAATAATTTCAGAGCTTAAAGACAAGGCTTTCAAAGTAACACAATCAGTAAAGACTAGAAATAAAGAACAAACAAGAATGAACAATGGTGCGCAAAATATGGGATTATGCAAAGTGAGCTAATACAACAATCATAGATATCCCTGAGGAAGAAGAAGAAAAAGCAATAAGCATGGAAAACCTATTTGATAGAATAATTGAGGAAGACTTCCCTGGTATTTTTAGAGGTTTAGATATCCATATACAAGACAGTCATTGAAAACATGGAAGGTTCATAACAAATAGAACATCATCAAGACACATAGTCATCAGCCTGGCCAAAGTGAAAGTGAAGGAAAAAATCCTGCAAGCTGTGAGAAAAAAGCATCAAGTAACTTACAAAGGAAAACCTATCAGACTAACAGCAGACCTCTCAACAGAAACCACTGGAGCCAGAATGGATGGGGGCCCCATCTTTAGTCTTCTTAAACAAAATAACTGCCAGCCAAGAAGTTTATATACTGCAAAACTAAGTGTCATAAATGAAGGAAAAATAAAGTCTTTCCCAGACAAGCAAACACTCAGGGAATTTGTCACCACTAGTCCTACCCTACAGGAAATTCTCAAAGTGCTCTATACCAAAGTCACAGTAATAATAGCTTTTAGACTACTTTTGTTTTATTTTATTTTATTTTTTTTTGAGACAGAGTCTCACTTTGTTGCCCGGGCTAGAGTGAGTGCCGTGGCATCAGCCTAGCTCACAGCAACCTCAGACTCCTGGGCTTAAGCGATCCTACTGCCTCAGCCTCCCGAGTAGCTGGGACTACAGGCATGAGCCACCATGCCCGGCTAATTTTTTTGTATATATATTTTTAGTTGGCCAGATCATTTCTTTATATTTTTAGTAGAGACGGGGTCTCACTCTTGCTCAGGCTGGTCTCGAACTCCTGACCTCGAGCGATCCACCCGCCTTGGCCTCCCAGAGCTAGGATTACAGGCGTGAGCCACCGCGCCCGGCCCTGTTTTATTTTTAAATGTATTAATCGTTTAAATCATGTAGAAAATAAAAAGTGTAGTTGCAAACTGTCGTTATGATAATACTAACTTTATAATTCCCCATGTATTTACCTTTACTGAGATATTTATTTCTTCATATAGATTCATGTTACCATCTGGCTTTCTTTCATTTCAACCTGTAGGACTCCCTTGAGCATCTCTTGCAAGGCAGGTCTCATGGTAATGAACTCCCTTGTATTGTGTTTATCAGAAAATGTCCCAGTTTTTGCAGTTTGAATATATCAGCCTTCTGGCCTCCAAAGTTTCTGATGAGAAATCTGCTGATAATCTTATTGAGATTATTTGTATGTGGTGAGTAACTTTTCTCTTTCTACTTTCAGGATTCTCTTTTTGTGTTTGATTTTCAAAAGTTTGATAAAAGGTGTCTTGGTGTGGGTCTTTCAGTTCATCTTACTTGTAGTTCATTGAGCTTCCTGGATGCTTGTATTCTTATAGTTCATCAAATGTGGGAAGTTTTCAGCCATTATTTTTTCACATATTCTCTCTGCTTCCCCCTCCTTCTATTTCTGGGACTTTCACAATGCATGTATTGGTCCACTTGATGGTATCTTATGGGTTTCTTAGGCTCTGTTTACTTTTTTTCAATCTTTTTTGTTTCTGTTACTTACATTCCACTATTTCTGTTGTTTTATCTTCAATTTTGCTGATTCTTCTGCCTTTGGATGTCTCTAGTGAATTTTTGATTTCAATCATTTTACTTTTCAGCTCCAGAATTTCTTCTTAGTATCTTTTTAGACTTTTGCCCATATGTTGCTTTCTTGACTTTCTTCTTATCTTCTTTAGTTCTTTGAGCATCTTTAAGACAGTTGTTTTAAATTCTTTGTTCAGTAGGTATGCTGGTAAGTCTTTCTCAGGGACAGCTTGATTTAATTTTCTTCTAATGAATTACAATTTTATGTTTTTATGCCTTGTGATTTTTTGTTGTTGTGGAAAACTAGATGTTTGAATCTACTAATATGGTAAATCTGGAAATCATACACTTCCCCTTCCATAGGCTTTGTTTTTTGTTGTTGGTATTCTTTTTAAAAAATTTTTTGGGCTATCTCTGTGCTAAGGATAAGATTGAGATGCAAATTTAAGTTCTTCCCAGGTCTTTTCTGAGCTTTCACCTTTCCCTGGGCATGTATGATCACTTTCTAATTTTTCTCATAGATGCAGTTTTTTTGAATGTCCTAGTATGGCTCTCAAAAGGAAAAAAAAAAAGAAAATTGGAGATAGAAAAAATGGATGCTGGCCCTTTAAGTGCCCTGGAAATCACTGCAGCTGGATCAGGTGGAGCTTGCAACAATAGAGAGGTACTTGGGAGATTAGAGGCAGCCCTTAGTAATCAGGGCAAAGAGCTCTGATGTTTCCAGGGCAGGGTATTTTGTGCCCATTTTGGCTTCCAACCTGGGCTCAGGTTGCTCCAGGAACACATGGATAGCATCCCACCGTGGTCTGAGGATGATGGATGAGTACCCGCAACTTTGCTGAGAGCTGAAATTGACTGAAATTAACCACAGTTTACTGTCCAAACATTCCCTTGGAATTTGCAAGCCATCAATAGACCCCAGAGTTCCAGAATAATTGAGTTGTGGTTTTATTCTTCAAGCTAACACTGTCTTCTTTTTTTCATCTTTCAGATATTGCTGTTGGTTTTGGCATACTACAGATTCTCCACTTTTAGGCTTGATGTAGTTATGCACATTTCCTACCATTCCTAGGTTTGGAGCAAATGCAGGATGTGTGTCAATCAGCTCTTTTCTAAATTCCCAGGCCTCCTTCCAAGATTCACAGTAGCTGCTACACATTTTTACATCTGTAATTAATTTCTGATAGTGTTCCTATTGCATTCTTTGCTTATCTTTAATGACACTTACCATTTTGTAATAAAACTACTCCTACTTGTCTAATTCCCCTTCTAGACTTTAAGGTTTAGGTTCAGAGAATGTAGTTGTTTATTTTCTTATCTAAAGTCCAGTCTTAAATACAGAATGGTTATTAATAAACATCTTTTGAACTTTTAATACAAAATAGAATTTGACATGAAAGATTGTAACAATTAATATTTATTTAATTAAAAGGTTAAAGAAAAACAATTCGTATCCATACTATATTTCTGGAATTTAATATTCAAATTTTATACTCTTTGCAGTAGAATATTTTAATTATAAAATAAATAGTGGTGGGTAAATAAAAATTAGATTGTTGGTCCTGGTACTAATAGAAATAAATGCCCAGAATCCTCTAATATCACATTAAACTTCCAGTGAAATATATTTTAGCTTGTGATTTAGGTTTATACTTATAAGTAAAGGAAAAAAACTTTACTAACTCTCCTTTCCCAAAGGGACAGTTAAAAAGCAGTATATTTAGAAATAGTGATAGGAAATATTTTCTTTATATGGATGCTATGTAGGGAACAATGGTAATTACCAGTCTAGAGGTGAGTTAGAAAATCACTGACTATAATAAGATACAATTGAACTCTACCTCTGGGAGACACATTACTTCAGAACACAAAATCAAAAGCTCTCTAGGCAGAAATAAACAATCAAGTCACAGATCCTGGGTTGGAATGTTACACTATCAGAATAATGACTTGCGTGTTGAGCATACCCTGAAGTCATATGCTATTGTTTGCTTTGCTTTTTTTCCCCCTACTGAAACACTTTAATATAGTTTTAGGAATTCAGTAATCAGATATTTACTTTAGCTCTGAATCACTTTAGAGTTTACCAGCTATATCTTTAAATGAATTAGAAAACTAAGACCAAAGGTCAGAAAAAATGGGAAATCCAGGTTTAAACCTACATGTCTTCTCTTCTATCCCAGCCAGGTGTTTCTCCATAATCATTTTTAAAGGTAATAATTAATATCACCATCATTACCCCCTTACATTTTTTTCTGTTTATATTTGAAAATTTAATATGCTTTAAAAATAAACATTCAACAAATACTGGTCCAAATAATTCAAATATTACTTTTCAAAAGAGACTGAAGAGAGAGAAGTGGAAGCCAGATTATACCCCCCAAAATTGAATGTATTTATTGCATGAAGATAGAAATTGTGCTGAGGGTTATTGGCCTGTAAGAGTAAAAGGTCATGATACCATTAACACGGCAGAGGGTGTATTCACTTAAAAAAAATCATGTAACAGTCCAAAATGAACTCATGATGATACCAAAGGTATTGGATCATTGTTGAAGAAGAAAATGTCCTATAAATAATTAAGAAAAGACAGACAGATGCAAAAAAGGAAAGAATAGCAAATCTCTAGTAACATTACAACAGAGAGCAGGAGCCTGCACCCACAACTGTGTATCATGAGTCTGTTGAATACCTGTCTCCCACTTCCATCTGCATACAAACTCCGTAGAAAGAAGACTCACGATCCTGTTCACCACTATAGCCACAAGTGTCTATATCACAGCAGACAATCATTTCTCCAGAAACATTCATTGGATGAATAAATGAATGAGAGAAGTAATGGCCATTTATATTCCCCATCAGGAGTAAATAAAATGCACCTGCATTTCATGTCTGTTAAATATACTCATATTTTACAAATTACTGTTGACCCTTGAACAACACAGCTTTAAATGGTGCAGGTCTACATATAGGTGGATTTTTTTTAACCAAACATGATAAAAATACAGTGTTTTCCAGGTGTGAAACCCTCATATAGTGAGGGTCATATACACAGTTCCACAGGGCAGACTTCAGCACTTGAGCATGTGTGGGTTTGGCTATAGAACCTGTCCCCCGTGTATACCAAGGAAGGACTGTACTTACCTATCTACCACATATGGCTTGTGGTGGAATGCTTACTCATTTATGCATTACCTATGGGGAGGGAGCATCAAAGAAGAAAATCCTGGCATCTCTGATTGGATTTCCAAAACTGTTTAGAAAGAGTTTTAATAGCTAAAAATGAATGACTGAATTTTAGATATGCAGAATATATTAAAAAAATAAGAGAGGCCAAATAGCATTTTTGTTTTCAGGACTTAAGATTCTTCTCTCTAATGGAACTCTGAATTGTGCTGCATTATCACAAGCTTTGTTTTGTCTGGTAGGCTCTGTCTTTCTTCTTTCATAGACTGATACATCAGTGGCTGTTTCTTTTCCTTCATAATTACTCTCAGGCATCCTGTTACATACTTTTGGTAATATCAAGAGAATCACCTGCCTCTTGTTAATTTTGCTTCTATTTTCTGTATGAACTCATAGAGAAGAAAAACAAACAAAAAAAGTAAACAACATTAACAAAAAAGAAAACAACAACAAAAAACCTTGTCATTTTTCTGGACACACAGAATCAAATCCAACTGTCAAAGACTTTTTTTAAATGATTCCCTCTTTTTTTTTTTTTTTGAAGTTGAACAATGTCTGTACTGAATTTTTTTTTTAATTTCAGAATATTATGGGGGTACAAATATTTTGGTTCCATATAGTGCCTTCACCTCGCCCAAGCCAGAGTTACTCACATGTCCTGAAATTTTGTCTCCAATAACAGTTCAAAGTCTTAAGTTATGTTTTACTTTTTATTCAAAAATATATGATGAGGATGAATACATCTATATTTTATAAGAGGGATGGTCAAGAAATACAAAGTTTCAGTTAGGCAGGATGAATAAATTCTGGGAATCTAATGTACAACATGGTGACGATAGTTAATAAAAATGTATTGTATATTTGAAATTTGCTAAGAGTAGATCTTAAATTTTCTCACCATACACATACACACACACACATACACACAAAATAATGGGGTGAGGTGATGAGTATGTTAATTAGATTGATTTTGGCAATCAATTCACAATATATACATATATCAAAACATGTACATTTTAATACATACAATTTTTACTTTTCAATTGTACCTCATTAAAGCTGTAAAAAATAAAACAAATACTTAGAAAAAAAGAATAATAATATGAAAATAGACAATTCAACAACAGCTTTGGTTAAATTAGTTTATATAATACTTTTAATAATGTTTTATTATTAAACATCTTGTGTCCTTTTATTTCATGTGTCTTTATAATTTCTTTGGGAAGAGTGTTGGAATCATTTATTTTATTCTATACCAAAGGAGGAAACTATGTGTACTGAACATTAACACTGAAATAATTATTTATATGTCATTTGAAGGTGAACTGAAAATAAGTCATCATTTTTTGAACAGTAACATAACTTGGTTCATCAAGAAAAGGAATTCAAATTTTCTTATTCTTAAGCAACGTGGTCTACATAGTTGCTTACATAGTATTCTTTGACTATAAATATTAAAGAACATTGAAAAAATATTTCTTTTACTTATTATGGCAGATAAACCACTATGGATTTTTCTATAGTGTCTTTATTCATAATTAGTGTCTTTATTAGAATATCTATTTTTATAATGTCATTACTTCTGAAAGTTTATTCTGTTTGCTATACCTTAATAATTTCAGTCTTTAGTTAAGACATTTAAAACATTTTTTATTATGGACACATTTTTTATTATCTAGTCATGATTATTGTTTCCAGAAACACAGCAAACATATTGTCAAAGAAATTGGGTTTTGAGTTGGAATTCATGGATTCAAATCTCAGTTCTTACACTTAACTTACCTTAAAAAAATTATTTAACCATTTTGTGTTAGTTTTCTTATTAGTAAAATGTTAGTGATTATAATATTTCCCAAATCATAGGGTTTTTGTAGGGATAAATAGAATAATTTATTTAAAAAAAAAACAACTTAGTGCCTGAGACAGAGTTGGCACTTAATAAATACTACCAGTTCTTTTTATAGGAATATACTTAAAACTCTGTCATATTTTGACAAAGTTACAAAACAGAATTTCAAAGTTTAATAAATTATATAATTCTAAAAGTAATAGCATTTAAACATAATGCACAAAATTCATAAATTGCATGTTAGAACAACCAAAAAGGTATAAATATTAATACTATAGCTTTGGTGAAAATTCAGGTTTAATGTATCCTAGCATTTTTTGAGCCTTTAATGAAAATGTTTTACTCAAAATCTGTCAGAATCCTAGAAAAATACATCAAAGAAGAGGGATTAACAATTTAGTCAAAATAAAAAGATAGAATCTGCAGTTATCATGGAATATTTTATCAGAATAATTTCTGCTGTGAACTTTAAAACTCAGGTTCATTGCTTGATGGGATGAAAGAAATGATCAAGATTGTGAAATAAATTTTATTCCCTGTTATGGTATAAACCACTTTAAGCTTATGGCTTATTTGGAAGGAGGTATAGTAGAGTATAAAATGCCGTTTATTTTAATTCCATGTGAAAGAGAGGTAATGAAATATTCTTGAAGATATTTAACAAAATGAGTCTTAAACTCAAGTACCTTCCCTTTCTGGAGTTAAAGACCTTAAAAGTCTACATTTATCTCTTACCTCCTTTGTTTCTGCTAGACCTACCTAGCCTTTGGCAAATTACAATATTACTCTTTATTATTAACATGAAAAATGCATTTTTAACTTTAACTGCAAGGAAAAATACCAACTATGTAAGGGCAAAAAGTATGACTCATTGGAATGTAAAGACTGTGCCATTGGGAAATGGGGACTTAAGTTGTTACCCATCGGTAGACATCTCTAAGAGTGGCTGAGATAGAGGTAGAAAAATTGGCCAGTTCTATTGTTTTGAATATGGATCTGCTTTGAAACTTTACATGTTGCAGTTAGAGGGCAAACCTCAAGTTTGACTAAATATCCAATTTCTACTTTATTGATACACTCCATATTCAGATGATTAACTTCAAAGTCTATGCTGTTTATTTGTTCAATCCCAAATTAAAAAAATAATTTGAAGTGTATTTTCAAGTGTACTCAGAAATGCTCAAGAGTATTTTGAACCATTTAAGACTGCAAGTCCTATTGACAATACCAATGCAATTGTTTTTTAAAATTAGCTTCATTGAAATATTAACTACATAAAATGAAATTGATTGAAGTATAATTTAAACATGCTAAAATTCATGCAGTAAATGTCACTAAATTTATGTGGACAATTTCATGAGATTTTTCAAATATATTAAATGGAATAAAAACATAGTATTTAACATTTTTCATCATCCAAACAGCTCATATATGCCTCTGAATGGTCTAATCCCTTCCCTGCCCTGGCTCCTGGTAGCAATTGATCTGTTTTCTCTCTTTATGTTTGCAGTTTCAAAAATTTATGTAAATGGAATGATATTTTAAGTATGCTTTTGTGTTTTATTCTCTCACCCAACATGATGCTTTCAAAATTCATCCATGTTGTTGTGTGTATTAGACATCACATCCTTTATTGCTGAATAATATCCCATTTTATATTTAACTTTAACCATAGTTTGGACTATTAAAAAAACAAATTTTAAATAAATTTAAATAAATAAAACAGAAAATGTTAGTACTTTAGTACTATGAGGATTTGTGCACAGGTTTCTATGTAAACATGTTTTCATCTATGTTTGGCAATTATCAAGCAGTTAAATTGCTGTATTACATGGTAATTATAAGTTTATAAGAAATCACCAAACTTTCTTTTCCAAATTGACTGTTTTAGTTTACATTCCACCATCAAAGGAGAGGATTTTCTCTTGCTCCACATCTACACCAACCTTGTAATGTCAGTCTTTATTTTACCCACTCTGGTAGTTGTTAAGAGGTATTTTACTGAGTTTTTAATTTACATTTATCTAATCACTAATAGTACCTTTTCAAATACTTTTTGGTCATTTGTTTGTCTTCATTCATGAAATACTATTCAAATATTTTGTCCACTTATTTACGAATGGCTTGTATTATTTTCTTCTCCTCATGTCCATGCTTATTTGTAAACCTACGTAATGTCTTTGTCTATCCCAAGGTCAAAAATTGTATCTTATTTTTTCTAGAAGTTTTATAAATCTAGTTGTTACATGATACTTTTCAAGTTAAGTTTCATGTCTGGTGCACTGCGAGGTTTGAAGTACTTTTTATTTTTGCCTGCATGTCCTTTTTTTCCAACATCATTTGTTGAAAATGTTATCCTTTTGTCTGACTGTGCAGCTCATTTCTTCACTATTAGCCTTCACTAGAATTTGTTTGATTCTATTTTAAACTTTCTTGTCTTTTTTTAATCTCTTGAAATTTTTCTCAGATTTTGAATTTTCTCTTTAATCTAACTCATTTATAATTTACTTTAAATATCCCATAACTTAGTTAGTTTACCTGCAGTTCTTGTGTCTCTGTCCCCTCTCTTTTCGTGAATTTCTTCCTTATGTATTCTGTAATTTGGGTCATGGGTTGGCCCCAGCCAGGCTTTATCCACAATACTCTCATGAAGCCTGGCTGAGCAGGTGCCCCTTTAGAGGTATAATACGGTAGCCATGACCAGTGCTCTAGTAGTATTGATGGCTTATTTTTCATTTGGGAGCTTTCATAAACATATGAGTAATACAAATTTAAGCCCTGAAACATTTTGAGTATAAGATTGCTTTATATATTCTCAGTGAAGTCTTTGTATTTTTACAAGTCTTAAACCCAGTCTTCCTTGTGATCTCCTTTTATCAGTAAACAGAAAATTTTAGTACTTCCTGTCAATGAAGATGTAATCCTTGCATGATTTTGACTTTTTCATGAATCTCAGTTCCAACTCTCCATGTTTGAATGGCCAAAACCTTGTTTTCTGTACCCACAAGCCTGTGGAAATACAGTCTATACAATTGCTGCTAGGATTTTGGCCTGAGCAAGTCTATAAATGAAGGTGCCATTTATGAATTTCTTAGTGCCTAGGTAGCTTGGTAAATAAAAAATGGCTTACAGTTACAGAAGAGAAATATTACATGTGGATTCTAAACTCCAATATGATATTTTGGAAAAACTTTATGTAAAGAAAGGAAAGTAATAGGCAGAACAGAGACAAAGAATAAAATTATAAAATTCTGTGAAATTTACATTTTGGGATAATACTTACGTTTCAATAGTTTAAGGGACAGGGCTCACCTGTCTTAGAAATATGCCCTCTGCTTCTTTTCCAAGTCAGGCTTGACTTTGTCTTAATGTATCTTTACCTGACACCATCCATATATGACAATGCATCTCTTCAAGGACAATGCAGGTGACAGACATTTTTCTAGTCTGTATTACATAGAGAAAAACTCAAAATTTTCTCTAACTCTTACAGGGTGGATTATAATTGTGATAAATATACTACTTTTTAAAACAAAAATTATACAAACATTTAATAGTTGAATGTATTTGTTTTGCAGTGGATTAAATGAAATTAGGGAAGGCCAGGCACCGTAGATCATGCCTGTAATTGTAGCACTCTGGGAGGCAGAGGTGGGAGGATTGCTTGAGGCCAGGAGTTTGAAACCAGCCTGAGCAAGAGTGAGACCCCAGTCTCTACTGAAAATAGAAAAATAAGCTGGGTGTCATGGCACCTGCCTGTAGTCCCAGCTATTCAGGAGGCCGAGGAAGGAGAATCGCTTGATCTCAGGAGTTGGCGGTTGCAGTGAGCCATGATAATACCACTGTACTCTACCTGGGGCGACAGAGCAAGATTTTATACCCAAAACAATTAAAAAAAACGAAGAAATAGGGAAAATAAATGTCACTTTATGTATCTACCATATTATATGTGTGTACATTATAGCTAATAACTTTATACATATTCCACTGACTTCTAATCAATACTCTTGATGCCACTTTGATATCAATATTGCATTCATGTTAATAGTTGAACCTGACCTGAGGAATTAAATATGAAGATAAGAGATCAGTCTGACTCATAAAATATTTGTCATGTATTGTTTTTACTAATTGTGAAATTAATAATATTAGGTCAAAAATGTATGTGCCATTCAAGTAATTCTGCATTCTCTGGTCTCCTTTACTTACTATTTCAGCTTTTCATTCTTAAGATTTGTTTGCAGTTGATTAGTATATCTGGGTAACATAATAAAGCAAAGCAAAGTTTTTGAATGTGGCTTTGTCTGCATCTTGTAGGTAAGCTTTGTCTGCATCTTGTAGGCTTTGTCTGCATCTTGGTGTTGCTGGATCCTTCTGTACACACTGGAATCCTGAGATATTGCAAAATCATGTTAGAAACCAGGTGCCTCTTTTTATTCCTGAAAGTATGAGATATTAAATAGTTTTACATGAGATCTTTTAAGAGATTTCAATAGTCATGTGGTTCAGATAAGCATTGTATAAAATTATAATTCCCGTGAATGTAATCAAATCTGAGATCTTTGGTTATTAATTCACACATTTTTATCATGCACATACTATAAATAAAAAACCTAGGCAAAACTGGTAAGTGTTAAATAAGAAAAAAGTCACTATTGTTATAAAGCATATGTCCTAGGTAGAAAGGATACAGATAATAAACTATTAATAGTTACTTCCGGTGGGTGATTTCACAGTGGTGAGTGCTATGGTGAAAATCACACAGGGTAATGGGACTGAGGGTGCTATAGTCTAGATGTTTGTGTCCCTCCAAAATTTATATGTTGAAATTCTAACCCTCAAGGTGATGGCATTAGAAGGTGGGACCTTTGGGAGTTGATTAGTTCATGAAGATGGAGCCCTCATGAATGCAATTGGGGCCCTTATAAAAGAGACTCTAAGATGCAGGGAAAAGGAACCATCTGCATACCAGGAAGTAGGACCTCCCAGAGTCTGAATCTGCTGGCTCCATGATCTCAACCTTCCCAGCCTCCAGAACTGTGAGCAATAAATATCTATGGTGTATAAGCCTCCCAGTTCATGGTATTTTGTTATAGATTTCCAAAAGGACCAAGACAGGGGGACTTGGGTTTATGTGGAAGTAATTTTAGAGAGAGTGAAAGGAAAAATATTTTTTAAGGAGATAATTTGATATTTCAAATGAGAAAAGGAACAATTACAAAGTAGTAATGTGGCAATCTGGAGAAAATATTCTGGGTAGTAGGAAAAGCAAGGAGAAAGGCCATGAGAAGGAAATGAGCACTGTCTGCTTGAGAAGCAGAGAGGAGGCCGGTCTGGTTAGAGCACAGGAAGTGAGGAGGAAAGGAGGGTGTGCCAAGGTTTTGGAGGTCATGGTAACACTCTCCATTTTATCCAGATTTTATTGAAAATCCATTGCTGAGTTTCAAGCAATGAAATGTGATGGATTTCACATTTTATACGTACTGCATTAGCTCATATTTAGAAAGAGGACCCTAGAAGATCAAGAGTGAAACCAGGAAAAACAGTTAAGAGATGATGGTGGTAGTTCAGATGACATGTAAAAGAATAGAAATATAATATTAATACTTAAGAAATGAAATCTCAAAGAATTTAATGGTAAGACATATAAAGGGTATCCAAGCCACATTATAATTATAAGCATGGTCTCTCTTGTTCTCTTTCTCTCTCTGGTGTTTTCTGATTAATACATATCTCTATCACTATTTTCCCTTGAAAACTATCCCCTCTAAAAAGTTCACTTTTCTTCATTTCTGGGGCTTGTTTTTGTTGCTTTTGTTTGTTTGGTCATTTGACTATTTGTTTAGTAACTTGGCTGTGGAATTTATCTGTCTTGAAGTTTGTAGTCTCTGGTGTCTGCGCTCAGATGTTTTCTTCAGTTTGATCTTGTTTCCTGGAATCTTAAGCCATCACACTTGGGTCAACCTAAGTCCCTCAATCTAGTAAGGGTTTTGGGTATTTCTGATGAGTCTGTGTATAACTTGGGGAATGAATTCAAGTCCACCTTGTGTTCCACCATGGATGCTCCTGAGTATAGTGGATATGATACAGGCATGGACCATCACTGTGCTGGTGGACAGGGTTCTTGACCTCTATGCAGGAAGGAATTTAAGCACAGGGTTACAAGCAAAATAGAAGAACTCAGACAGGAAGTATAAGCAGAAGCAGATAGATTTATTGAAAGCAAACTACACTCTTTTACAAGGAGGCAAAAGAGCAGACTGATCCAGAAAGGAACCACCTCAGGGTTAGGGTCTGTCCTTTTATGCTACTCTCTATTAATTTGCTAAGCTGGGGGTGGAATATTCATGGATTTTCTGGGAAAGGGATGGAGAGTTCTTAAAACTGGGAACTTTCCCATTTCTTGACCTTATAGGGTGACTTCCAGGAAGGGAGGTCTCCAAGAGCTTCTATGAAGAGACAGCTCTGACAACACCTTGTTTTTAGCCCAATGTAACTAGCTTCAGACCTCAGATCCACAGAACTGTAAGACAGTAAATGTGTGCTATTTTAAGCCTCTAAATTTGGGTTAATTTATTATGGCATCAATAGAAAACCAATACATGAGGCCGAACAAATCTATGCTGTTAATAAGCTGGTTTGTTGATACCTTTGGGTAATGAAAGGAGTTGTAACTGGGTGTGCAGAATATGGCCTTTTGTAGTCATAATAATGTTCTGTTTATTTACTGGATTAAGGTTATGCAAATTTTTTTCCATTTATGATGAATCAGTGAGTTATATGTTTATGATATTGCCAATTTTCTGTATATACATTTTACTTTAATAAAACAAATGAGTCTCCAAATAATTGAATTATGACGTGGAAGACAGCCTTAGAATAGTCACAAGTATTCAAATCATAGGTTTTAAAAATGAAGAGATATGATATAAAACACCTAAGCATAAAATATACTATAGAGAAAAATGGTGTTCCTAAGGAGAGAACTGAACTGAACAGGCAAGAACCTGATAGGGTAAAAAAAAGGAACTTTGTTGATATTGAAAGAATCCACAGTGATTTTTTTTTACATTCAAGATTTAAGAACATTTTCAACAAGTATTCATATGTTTATGAATAAATAAATTTTCTAATATTTCTAATTTCATGCAAAAGCAAAAGAAATTATAATTCTAATGGAAGAAAAATAAAACTGGCCTCAAATATTCCTATTTTGATACTTAATATTAAGGAACATTAAGAGGATATGGATATATACAGACATTAAAATGAAGAAGGTTGACATGCAAAATATCCATTTATATTGTAACATATGCATCATATGTAATAGTTAGGTATACAAAATTGGGAGTGTACACCACCTATTACCCATTCTGAGGGAAAAAATACAAACAAATAAAAAAAGAACCTTCAAATATTTATCCTTACTCTATAAAAGTTCAATATAAATAAATACAATATTTGGAAGTTTCCAGTATATTATCACTGCTTTTAAGTAATGGAACCTAAATGTGTAATGAAATGCATTTGGGTACACAAATTATAGCATATCTGCAAAGTAGTATATTGTGTATCAATTTCTTTCTTTGTTTTTTTTTTTTTTTTTTTTTTTGTGAGATATGGTCTTTCGCTGTCACCCAGGCTGGAGTGCAATCTTAGCTCACTTCAGCCTCTATCTCCTAGGCTCAAGTGATCCTCTCACTTCAGCCTCCTGAGTAACTGGGACTACAGGCGTGTACTTCCATGCCCCAATAATTTTTCTATTTTTTGTAGAGATGGGGTCTCCCTATGTTGCCCAGAGTAGTCTTAAATTCCTGATCTGAAGCAATCCTCCACCATGGCCTTCCAAAGTACTGGGATTATAGGTGTGAACCACTGCACCTGGCCAATTTCAAATTATTATAAAATAATGTTAATAATATGGATGACATATTATTAGGTATAAAGTATACTTCAAAAGGATATCATGGTTTAATCCTAATTCAAAAGGGGAAAATATAAATGTATGGATATTTTATTTTTCAGATTTAGGTTTCTTCATATTTTTCGCATAGTCTCTAATGAATAGATATTATTTTTGTTAAGTTTAAAGATAAAATAAATATCCATTTAAAAGAAAATATGCAAAGGTATAAATCAACTATGCTCTGTTAAATACATCAAATTTAAGGAAACTTTCAGGAAAAAAAGCTAAACAAAGCTAAACAAAACAAGCTCTTAAATTTTATTTTCAAATATTTAAAGTGCTTTGTAAGATGAAGATGTTTTCAAATTTACATATTTTAATTCCCTGTGTACTGCAATTCATCAACTTACTTGCCAAAACGTACAGATGCCCTTACATTACAGTGCATTACTTTAAATTTTATTTTTTCCAATTTGTATTGAATCACAAATCAAAAGTTTGCAACATAGTTTTGATTAATTTAAGACTCAATAGAAGCTGTTTCTTGTTTTATGTCTGACAGTAATTTAACATAATATAAAGTGGTGTGGCATTAAACAACATTCCTGAACAGAATTCAGTTCCATTAACAAGCTCCATTAGAGAAACATAGCCATCCACAAATCAACAGTTTTGTGTCAGTTTCAGTAATTACTGTTTGGGCATAATTGGTGTAATATTATACCTTTTGTGAAAGTGCTTGAATTGTTTGGCTAGGCAAGGCAAAGCATCCTGTTGAATAAAGTATAAGCTAAATACAATTTTAAATTATTTGTATCAAAAACTGCCACTCTAAGAAGAAGAATGTCATTTGCTTTATGAAATTCATGACTGCTGCTTTAATTTTGAATGGATAATCTATTTATTAACAGATAATTCAAGGTAAATTTGTAATTTTAAAAATGCATATAAATTATTAACCAAGGTTAACCTTTCTTAACATATGGTCATTTTCAATGTCATACTCCATAAAAGAAAGGATATGGTGTGGCTATGTTATCTAACAGAATATTTTTTCACCAAGAAAAAATACTTGTAAAATTTTTTTATCAAGTTAAAAAATATATAGAATATATAGAATACACACACACACGCACACACACACATGCATTGGCAGAAATGGCCTGTATGCCTTCTTCTAAAAGTGGGTTTTAATTTAATGCTCAGATTAACACAAAGTAATATTGAGGAATATTTATATCACAGAAAGCAGTTATCTCTTGTTCACTCTATTATCTATAAAAGAAGATTCTTCAGTGGATGCACGGTACTATACCTAAACATTTTCCTCTCAGTTTAGCTGGGTGTTTATTTTATTGTTAAACTAATTACACCAAATAGAATTAGGATTACTAATGAAATTATTGGAAGTTCATGATTGATGCTTAAATGTAAAAATATTATTTCATTGCATCATTTTTAAAAGTATAAGTTTAGACTGTCAATGCACCATCAAATACCTAATTCATACTCTTTCAATTGTAAATAAAAGTTTGGTCATTGTATCAGACATACAATATTAATCTATTTAAGCTTGAAATGGAGGAATATATATAGTAAATGTTTTATTATGACCAGATTATCAACCTTGGCCTAGATTAAGATCCTGGGTTAGTTGTAAGTATCATATTGAAAAAAAATGCTTTTTTCTGAATTTTAAATTAAAATCTATCCCTTTTCTTGTTTCATTTCTTACTATTTGAGTAGCTATAAAAATCATATCCTTGCCAAAACAATTATGAATATATTTGTTCAAATGTCATTTAAAAAATAGTTAGTCCTTTTATTACCAATTGACTGTGCAAAATTGAATTAATATTACTATGCTAAGACCTCAATATTGTAAAATTTTAGGTGGCATCAATTGAAGATGCACAATTTTGTGTGCAAAGCAAGAAAAAATATCATTAATTAAAATATGAAGTATCACTCAGGGTCCTGTGAAGAGACAAAACTATAGCAGTTATTTGAGCAGAGACAATTTGTCATAAAGTTATTCAATAAGTATGTAAATATAACTTTAATTTATCATTGAAGATAACCTCAAAAATGGCTGACAAACAATGGGAAGGAGTTGGAATTATTAAATTTAGAAATTTCAGTAAAAGTGCTTGCAGGGTTGAGACACACCTCTGAAGAGAAGATACTTTGTTTTCTCTGAAATCAGAAGTGTTGTATGTATTAATAATACCAAGAATGGAAAAACAAACACCACAAGTACTCACCATCAAATTAGTATTAATTGATCAACACTTACGTGCACATATGGTAGTAACATTCATCGGGCATTGGGCAGATGGAAGGGGGGAGGATGGGATGGGTATATACACACCTAATGGGTGTAGTGAGCACTGTCTCAGGATTGGACATGCTTGAAGCTCTGACTTGGGCAGGGCAAAGGCAATATATGTAACCTAAACATTTGCACCCCCATAATAGGCTGAAATGAAAAGGAGATATATATATATATATATATATATATATATATATATATGATACCATGACTATAATAAGGACATTCCATATGCAGTGCAGGGCATGATGGATGCTGGCAGGCAGCATTGTGGGAAGGGGAAGCAACTCCATACACAGAATATCTGCCTATTTCAGTGAAGAGCATCTCTGCCTCCCCCATGATGCGTGTGGCCCAATGTGAGCGACAGCCACCTGTGCTGTCTGGCTGCCCCATCCCCCACTTTATGATGTCCCACTAGGGGCTGAGGGTTGATCTCAGAGTTGGCAGATTAGGCACTGAGCACTTGAAATACCCAGATAGTCCCTGGTGAGGGAAAGTTCTTGCTGTTGATCCATGCAGTCTTCATTCTCACGGCCATGACCACTTTGTACACAGACCCTGAGCAAACAGGGAGGTGGCTGGTAATCAGGGCTGCCAGACAGAAGTATCTTTTCCACCTGATGGATGACCTCTGGTGACATTCATATCAAATACAAACGTCATCGTGCTCTCTACCTGTGCTGAGAGGGCTAGCCATTTAACTCTACCTCAGATCTCTTAATCACCAGTCAAGCAATCCTGATATTTTCCAATTTCAGAACATTGAGCCTAACTTAACAGCCTCACAGGTATCAATGTAGATCATTGCTTCTGACCATTTATGAGTTTAGAAAAACTGGACAACCAAATATACCATCCAAATTACTTTTTGCCAGGAGAATTTACCTTCATTGCTATCTTTCCATGCCCTGGTTAGTTGTGCTAGAGCAAACCAGACATCCTTTTTTTTTTTTTTTTCTTTTCATTTTGTTAATATAGTATATTTGGCTCAATCATCTTTGACCCAGGCCTGAGTTTTTTTATTTGTTTGCTTGTTTCTTCCCAGATCAACTGTTTGTAAGGAACACCCTGCAAGGCTACAGATGAGGACTTAGAGAAGACTACTACTCTCCTTCCAGAGTCAAGGTAGGAGTTTGACCACCTGGTCATGTATCTTGCTTGTGCCTTGAGGTCTTCTTTATTTAGCCAATTTCTTATATAATATCTCTATTAATAATAGAATGATTGTTTTGTCTACTGCATATAATATTTGGTTCAAATAAGCAGTGCAGTTCATAATGGTATGTCAAATCGTTTGTACCTACCAGTATTTTTTCAAAAGAATGTATTGATCTTTGGAAGAGAGCATAGATTGTCTCCAAAACCCCAAAGAAGTGTGCAGAGTTTCTCTATGGCACTCTATTGGCCAATCCTCACATGACCCCTGCTGTAAAGTAACAATATGGTTTAAAGGGTTGTGGGTCCAGCATCATAAAACTGAGTGCACAAGGATGGATTTGAAGCTCACAGAAAATAACTAATAAGTGGCCCAGAAATTGTGTTGTCCATTGTAAGCCCACCCTGAATTCAGATAGGCTAAAATGTGAAACAAAATAAAGATTTTTATATATGTTTGTTTCTTTATTCGCTTAACATTTTTTGGAAGTATGACCATTATACTATTAATATTAACTGCATATATTTAAAGCATACAATCTGAAAAACTTTTGATGTATTTATACATCTGCAATACTAATACAAAATCAAATCATGAACATATCCATCACCCTCAAAAGTATTTCATTTTTCATAAGAACCGCAGTGCCCAATCAGCTTCTGGTCTGAGAGTATACATTATTTTACATTTCCCAGAATTTTATTCAACTGACATGATGCAGTGTGGAATATGTTTGGCTTTTTCTCTAACTGTAATTACTTTCTCTCATGTTCTAGCCTATATAAATACTTCATTTTTCGTGTTGTTGAATAGAATTCAATGTACAGATGTACTTCAGTGTATTACCCATTAATGGATTGATGTACCTGTGGTTTGCATCAGGTCTAGCATGCGAGCTGCATTTATCCTCTTTAGAAAATACCTAGGAATGTAATTCCTAAATGTTATATTTCATTTTAATTCAGGAAAAATATTTTGATAACTTTGCTTTAAAATTCCTCTTTGACCTATGGGTTGGTTATTTAAAAGTGTGTCATTTAATTTTCACAAATTTGGGACATTTCCAGTTGTCTTATGGCTATTGATTTCTGGTTAAATTCCAATATGCCCTGTAAAAACAACTTTCATGATTTTGATATTTTTAAATTTGTATTTTTTTAATTACCTAAAATTATCTCCCTCTAAAACAAAGTTTGGGCTGTTTTTGTGACTGTCCTCTTCTAAAAGATTGGGGTTTCTTATACTCAGAGAACCCCCCTCCTTTAACACAGCCCACTACGTAAGCACCTGTTAAATCACATTTGACACACTGCCTTGTGGGAACTGGGGCTTGAAGGATGTTCCTGTGACTCACTTGGGCTATGGCTATTTCTGTGGGTTGTGAATTATGTGAGTTGTAAAGTGTCCTTTGTCTCTGACCAATGAACCTCATGGTTTTTTATCAGCATCCCTAAAACTGGCTGACTAACTTGTTAGTTTACAAGTATGGCAAAATCTCAGATGCTTCAAAATTCTTGACTTTTTAAAAAATCTATTATATCTGGCTTTGTGACTCACTTATACTTAAAACTTTTTTAGTGATTAGACTGAGGTTTACAATATTATTTTAAATTTAACTTGTAAGGCATCCAAAATAGCTCAGTTGGGAGTGCATTAGACTGAAGAAATTAAACTTAGGCTCTCTTCAAATACTGTAATTTCATCTGACATACAGTATAAAAACCTTGAGAGAGTTTATTACCAAGATGTTTCTATTGTTTGTTTCATTGTTGTCATATAGAGTAATCTCCTTATCCTCAGAGGATACTTTCCAAGATCCCCAATGGATGTCTGAAACCTTGGATGGTAATGAACCCTATCTATACTATGTTTTTTCTTACACATTCACAAGGATGATTTAAGTCCCGGGTGGGGCAGAGTGCAATGGCATGAGAGTTCATTACAATACTTAGAACTGAGTAAGATTTAAAACTTATGAATAGTTTATTTCTGGAATTTTCCATGTAATATTTCGGACCATGATTGACTATAGGTAACTGAAACTGCAGAAAGCAAAACCATGGATAAGGGGGTACTACTGTATTTTATTTTTACCCACATTACAAACTCAAAATACAGTGTTATTTAATACTTCCATTCTTTAGTCACTTACCTTTTAGAGCTATTAACAAGAAGAGGAGATATATTTTATCTTCATTTTCTTATTTTCCAACACTCTTTGTTTCTTGGAATAGATCCAAATTTCTAATTGTTATGCTATTCCTTCTGCTTGAAAAAACTCCCATTAACATTTTTCGGGATAGGTCCGCTAGTAATGAATTGACTCATACTTCTTTGAGGAAGTCTATTTCTCATTCATTTTTTAGGAGTATTTTTGCTGCATATAGATTTTGGTTTGACAAGTTTCATTTTCTTTTAGCACTTTAATTTGGTCTTACTCTTTTTGCGTGTGTCTCTTCTTGCTTGTATATTTTTGATGAGAATTCTTTTAATTCTTATCCTCATTGCACTGTAGGTAATATCTCTTTTCTGCAATTTTTCTTTGTATTGTTTTTCTTTGTCTGGTTTTGAATGGTTTGAATTGTATATGCCTAGATGTGTGTGTGTGTGTGTGTGTGTGTGTGTGTGTGTGTGTGTGTAAGACGCGAATGGGGTGTAATTTTAGATTTTTTTTTGTATTGTTTGAGATTTTTAGATCTGTGGTGTGGTATCTGTCATTCATTTAAAAATTCTGTACCATTATTTCTTCAAGTACTTCTGGCTCATTTATCTTTCTCCTTCTAGATTCGAATATTGTGTATTCATTTGATATTGTCCCAAAGGTCTTAGATACTGTAGAAACTATGTTCCTTTTATTTCTTTACTCTTTTTTTTTTCTCTTCAAGATGCAGTTTGGATAATTTCTGTTGATTAGTCTTCAAGTTCATAGATTCTTTCTCAATTGTACCTACTCTACTGATGAGTCAACTGAAGAGTTTCTTCATCTCTGTTTTTGTTTGCGTGAGTTTTCATTTACATTTGATTCTTTCTTTTAGTTTCTGTATCTTTGTGGAAATTATGGTGTGTGATGTCTACCTTTTCCGTTAGAACTTTCAACATATAAATGTTAATTACTTAAATTTCTTATTGATTATTTCCAACATTTGTGTCAAAGCCGAGTTTGGTTTTGAGGACTGCTTTATCTCTTAATAGTTTTTATTTTTTATTTTATTTTCATATGCCTATAATCTTCTGTTGAAAGGCAAATACCTACAAAAAAAGAGCAGACATAAAGTTTTTTTATACTACTAGATGTGCATGTCTTTGTTTCACCCCTTTAGAGTAGGGGTTTGCTTTAATCTGGACAGAACTGAGGCTGTGTTTGGAGGTTTGTCATGGTTTCGGCTAATATCAGTGCACCACAGGCTTCAAATTCCTCTAATGAGAACTTCTATTCAGGGTGTGGGCTGCGCTGCTTCCCCCATGTCAGAAGCCCTCCACAGTCCACAGAGGCTCAAGCACCATTTGTCATTAGTCCACATCTGCCTCCCAAAACCCTTCCCTAATTTGTTTGAGCCCTAGCATTCCATTATGAAGGATGTTCCTTTGTCCGATTCCAATTGCCCCATTCTTTCTGTGATATCTCATGTCACAATCTTACATATTTGCTCTGCCCCTGGTAGGGTCCAGGTTCTGGTGCCTAACACTGGGCAGCTAACTTATGTCTTTGACTTCTTTATTCCTGTTGGTTTGCCACACCATCCCTTCTAAGTAGATGCTCTCCTTACCTTGCTTTGCATGGGTGATAGCTCTTTCTCTCTCTCTCTTTCTGTGTTTAAGGGAGGTGCCTGTAGGGCTACCATCCGGATCTCTAAGTAATGAAAACTATCCAGACTTGCTGGCATCCCTGAGGAGATGTGATGAGACTAGTTCTGGGAATGTTTGTAAAACTGCAAACTGGAAACTTGTTTCAACATTTGCTTCTTTAATGAACTTCTACTGCCAGAGAATGGTATAAAGTTAGAAAAAAATGATAGTAACAAAGATGAAAAACAATTTCTAGTTGATTCTTCAGTAAACTTCATTCCTGATCATTTTAATTTAATCAATAACACCTTTAATGTCATCATTCTTGATGATATCAATGTTCTCATTGATTATCTTTGCAATAACCTAGCCTTTCAGATCCTCAGCTTTTTATTCTGATTATCTTGTTCTGCAGTATACCTTGACCACAAATTCTCATTGTTAGATACTAGAACTATTTGCTAACTATAACTGTAATACCTACAAAATTTCAGTTTAAAACATTCTCCTCTCTCTCCCTCTGCTATATTTTTGTGAGTTATAATAGTTGGACCACATCAAGACCCACTTTCCATGGATTCTATCTAATTTTCACTGACTTCATGCATTTGATGTCTTCATTTTCCCAAACAAATTCAATGATCCATTATTGTATACTCTGCCTTACTAAGAACTTCAAATCTTTCCTTGGTGGTCTTATCCATAATTGGAGTTAAACTGACCTTTCCACCTATGTTATTTTGCATTGGTGCAATTGAATGTTGCTAGAAAGAAATAATATCTATGTTGACTAGTCTCACTTTAAATTTATTGTCATGAAACTAAAATATGCTAAAGGGTAGCACAGATCTCTTGAGGACTAATTTAAATCTAAGGAAATCTAGGAAAAATTAAAGAGATCAAGTTAATGTCTATAACCAGAAAAAGGTGTGAGTGAGATAATTTATCAATATTTCCAATGGCAGCAATTCTCACTCTCATATGTAGCTTTAAGAAATGACTTAAGCCACAGTGGAAGAAGAGCTAGTTCCTAAGAAGGTGGTGGCATCGACTAGGAAAGGTGGTGAGGATCTTGAACTTTCTAAGTATATATTCAATGATGGGTCAGATCTAGTCAGAAAATGAAACACAAGGGTAGGCTTATAATGAGAGGTGAGAACTAAATCCATATGTGACCTGAGAGTAAAATTCTCTTTCAGAACTTGTCATAAGATGTTAACTCTTGACTCATTTTCAAGTGGGCAAGAAATCCCTCATATATTGACACTGATGGTCAATGCTCTAATTACAGGCTTAGTATTTGGAAGTTGGTAGCAAGATCATGTTTGGATCACCACCTTTAGGGAAAAGGCTAATCATTCATTAACTCATTCATTCATTCAGTCAGTCAATCCATAAATCAATTATCCATTCACTATATGTTTATGGACTTGTCCTTCCTGTCTGGTGCTTTGCTACCCTTTTGATCATTAAGCTAGGGAAAGATTCCTACTTTAATCCTTAGGGGAAACAGAGCCTATAAGCATAAATCGTTTCCTGTTTAAAACTTTGTGACAATACAGTCATCTACTTCTTTGCTAAAAGCTAATTTTGTATAAGAGTGACACAAAAATGGATTTTAGTACACATGCCATTTATCAACCTATAAACAATGCCTTAACATAAAACAAAAGCCCTTTATTTGAATGCATACATTGCCAAAAATCTTATAGACTATTATAAGATTTATGATAGCTTTCACAGCATTCTTTTTTTTTGGCATCCACTTGAGTGCATTAACTTTGAACAGAAACTGTTTGGCTTGAATTGTGAATATGACTTCAAACAATAAAAGCAAAGGAATCCATAGTGCAGCTGCTTTCTTGTATATCAATACACAACTGTATACATATAGACCATATCCTGGTGCTTTTAGGTAGCTGCAGGTTCACTTTAAGTTCTTCTAAAACACAAAAAGCTCCATCTGGCAAATTTAGGTGTTAGTAAATGTGAAGTATTGGTTGACACAGCGACAGAAAACCAGAATGAAGAACTCTCTGTTATATCTTTTTTACACTGAAGCAAGAAATGTGAATTTTAAATCCGATAAAAATGATTTTTCAGAGCTCAAATCAAATTACAAAGCGAAGGCTAGGAAGCTCAGTGTATGATTTTCAAGGAAACAATCAATACAGATATTCCAAAAATAATTAAAACATTGTATTAATGTGGATTCATCCAAAAGAAATATTTGTGGAATAGTCCTAGACTCCCTGAAATGTAGTCCAGATACTGTAATAACATTGCTTCAGACATGTCATATAAACTCTCTGGTCCAAATATAAGTATCTAAAAATAGAAAATTACCCCACTTTGACAATTCCATAGTGTTATTCTGTCATTTATTCTAGTAATATATGAAGAGGAAGGAAGAAAAGTAGGCTTTTTTGCCCACTACTTGCAAAAAATAAGTCCATTAAGACCTGACATAGAATCCTAACATAATTAGGAGATTTAGGAAAAATTTCCTGGCTTAATTATCTTTCAGTATCATAGTGATCAATTACAACACTAAAATATCACTATCCACCTTCATAATGTCACGAGGGTAGGCACTGTGTTCTCATTTTGCAGTTGCGAAAACCAAATCTAGGCTTCAATAAATTAATTAGGGTCACAACAACTTGTAAATTCTAACTTTGAGAATAAAATGATGAGCCATTTGATACCCCAAACCACAGAATTAAGCACGATATATTGTAACTCCTAACTTAAAATATTAAGGTGACAAAACTTGAAGGGATTAGAAGAAAAGGAAGTTTTTAGTTTTGTACAAGCAGAACATTAAAAGTTATTAAGTGTATTTTAAATGTAGTGCATTAACTGGGATTTTTTAAAAGATAGCATAGTCCTTGGTTTGCTAGTAAGAATATCTAGTTATTGTAGATGTTCTAGAATATTCTATTCTAACTAGAATATCTAGCTCATCTTATTGAGAGTTTAAGTTGATTAAGGCTAATTTAACAATATATGCTTCCATATTAATTTTTGCCAAGATTGATCTTCACACTTGATAAGGAATAGTATTGTCTTGCCTTCTAACAAGTTACAAACTCCATGAGGTTTCCATATTATATTTGTATACTTATGTCTAATGTCTTGCACAATTGCTGCAACATAGTAATTGCTCAAAAATGTTAAAGTAAACTAAAATGCTATAGTGTTTGAAGAATGTTCCATACTTGAAGATTCATCATATTTAGTTTACTTGTTTGTAACCTTAAGAACATATTATTTCCTTTAGAAGATATCATTCATTGATATACATATATATGTTCTAGATAATATTTACCATTATGACTCTAGTTAATGTTTGATGAAGGATATCAATTTTATTTTGGGTTTTCCTATTGAGTATACCTTGCTATACTGGAGCTAATGACTTAGTAAATAATAAGCTCTGATTAAAGTATAATTATTATGACGATACACAATATTATAAGAATTTTGTACAAAAATTGAATTTTAAGAGTAAATTCTGTTGAGAAGGAGCTCTAGAAAATGATTTTTATAATCCAAACCTTACTTTTTATGATTTAATTAAACTAAATCATGTGAAAATTGGGTGTTTTAAATAATAATGGATCATTATTATGAGAAAAACTATTTGGAGGAAAAGATACTCTTAATTAACATTAAACAGTAATTCATTTTCTAATATCTTTACTAATATAAGAGTATAAATATGGCAATATGGCCTTTTGAATTTGCTACGGTTATACTGTCAGCACAAAGTTATTTTTACATGTAGCATTGGACTGAAAAATACCAAAGTCAATAATAAAATTCAACTGTATATCTCATCCACTGTAGGACTGGCATCATGGTTTTCTCACACTGTATAAATTGTGGAAATCAAATTTATCCAGGTGAGACAGAAAGCTTAACATTTTTTATGAAGAATATAAAGTGTAACCCATTTCCTTGTAAGTACCTAAAAAAATCAATAGCTTAAATTCTCAGAATAAAAGAAACAGGGTACTCAATATCAATAAATATTACACATTTTTCTGATATACTTTTTCTACCATAATATCTCTTCTTGCCTCTTTCCTAACTCCTGAGGTCCACTGAGTAATAATTATTGTGCTGTATTTTAAAATGAAAAGATTTGTGGGTTTTCTTTTAATTAAAAACACTAATCCATTTATAATTCCATTGTTCAAGAAAAGGAACAAGGTCCAGACTCCTTGGCAAAATGGCTCACAAGAGGAAGATAGCAAATGCACAAGATGAGTCTGGAGCATCCTGCAGTGGCAGAATGCAAGGAAATGCTCAAAACATACAAGGTAAATCAAATCAAACAAGCACAAACAATGGAGGGGATTGTGCCAAAAGGCCATGTGACTCAACGAAAAGGACTTCCGATGACCAATGCTGGATCAATCTGAGAAATAAAACAAATAAATTAGTTTTAGATTATAACTCAAAATATGACATAAATATTCATGAGTTCACCTGACATAAACAAATAATTGAATACACAAATAAATGAGGAAAAGAAAAATGTCCTGTGCAGAAGAATTCCTAATAATTTATGTGGATGCTCTGGTCTCAAGGAGATGAAACACAATTATTCACTCTCTGAGCTGTACACAGTGACTTCCTTGAAGGAGCACAGTATGGAACGTGGGAAAGAAAAAGCAGCGTTCCGTAGAGAAAGTGGACAAATGCCTCCTCATCCAGGTGAGAAGGCAGCAGCAGCAGTTGTGATAATTCACATCAGTAGCATGTACTCTTGATATGAGGTGATGAAAATGGCACTTTACCTCTGTGGTCTTTCTTCTCAAAGTCCGTATTGATAGTCTGATCCTCAGAAAATCACCAGGCAAATATCAATTGAGGGACATCCTACAGAACAGTTCATCAATTTTTCACAAAACTGTTCATCAAAAACAAGCAAAATCTGTAAAACTATCACAGCAAGAAGGAATCTAAGGAGATATGACAACAAAATGTAATGTGGTTTCCCAGATGGAATCTTGGAGCAGAGAAGAGGACATTAGGTAAAACAAAACTAAACCCAAGGAAATATGAATAAAGCATGGACCTGAGATAACAAGAATATATCAATATTGGTCCATAAATTGTGACAAGTGTACCATACTGTGGCAAGATTTTAATAATAAGGGAAACTAGGTATGGGGAGTATGGGAACTCTCTTCCCAATATTCCTGTAAACCTAAGACTTTTATAAAACAAAATATTTATTTAAACCAACTAATTATGCCATTAAGATTTTTAATAGGAATAGACAAGATTATTCTTAAATTTATATGCATTGGTAAAGAAACTAGTATAGGTAAAACAATTTTGGAGGGAAGAAAAAGAATTAAGTGCGAGGAATCAATCTACCTGATTTCAAGACTTATTATATAGCCAGAGTAATCAAGAGAATTTCCAGAGAGGATAGACACATAGATCAATGTAGCAGAATAGAGAACTCAGAAATAGAACCACAAAAATATATGCCCAATTGATTTTTGACAAGGTTGCAAAAGCAATTCAATGGAGGAAAGATAGCCTTTTCAACAAGTGGTACTAGAGCAATTGGATAGCCACAGCCAAAGTAATATGCTTCGACCCAATTGTCACACCTTACACAGAAATTAACACAAATGGGTCGTGGATGTAAATATAAAATATACAACTGCAAAACATTTAGAAAAAAATAACACACAAAGAGTTCACAGACTTGACATCAAAGGCATGGTTAATAAAAGAAACGGTTAATATATTAGACTTCATTAAAAAAAAAGCACTTTTGCTCAGCAAAGAGTGTCTTAATAGAAGACGAGAGGCTTTGAAAAAAACAAAAGCAAAAACAAAAACAAAAGACTGTCTTAAGAGATGAAAATACAAACTACAGACTGGAAGAAAATACTTAAAACCACATCTCTGACATAGTACTGGTATGTAGAAAACATAAATAACTCTCAAAACGAAAAGGAAAACAATCCAATTACAAAAGACACTTGGAAACATTTCACCAAAGAGGTTACACAGGTGGCAAATAAACACATGAGGAGATGTTTGGTGCCAGTAGCCACTATTCCTGTTTTTCTCTCCATATCCATTTTGTATGAAAGAAGAGACACAATGAAAGTGATGGAGATTTGTATTTCCAAAATGATAATAAATAACATTCTCATCAAGCTGAAATCTTTAAGACGCTTAATAGTTAGCAATATTTTAATTTATTAATTTATAGATACAGAACAAGGTATAAAAATATTATATCTGAATTAATATCAATATTTTGATGGGAACAAAATATATATATTTTTTTCATATGTTTTTGAACGAAACATAACATTGGATTGTCCAATGTGACACAATATAGAGACATCAGTAAAAAACTTTACTGAGTAAGTTCAAGGACTGGAGCAATTATAGACTGCCCTTCCAAAGTCCAATGTCGAATGGAGAAAACTAATAAAACTACAGATGCAATTGTTCTCATGTCTTAGTTTGTGTTGTTGTATCTTATCTTGTCCCGGCCTCCTTTTTATTAACCTCCCTCTATCAAGAAAATAAAATATAAGGATTTTTGCTTTTCCTCACTGTGATGTTTTAATTATGGAAAAGAAACTTAGTATGAACAATTTTCTTATTTCTAGGAAATTGGCTCTCAAAATACAGCTTCAATAAGTCATAATTAAAGGCTTTAAAATAAAATTATAAATAGACTGGGAAAAATTTTTGATAGCTTAATGACAGAGTAGATAACATTTGTTCGTTATATCCACCAGGAAGTATCTTGAAATTGATAATTTGTAACTCATTTTATCCTTTTCCCTGATTTGGAGTACCATAATAATTGATTATGTAAGGTGAGTAACCCATAATGTAACATTTCCTTCTTATCTATCTCAATTGTGGTGCTATAGTGGAGATGAAAATGATAATTTATCATAGAATTAAAATGTGATTATAAACACAACAAAAATATGTTTTAACTACTAATTGCTTTTCTTTCAGTGGAAGATTACTAAAAGTTGACAGTAAACACCATGATTACAGCTGCATTACTTGGAAGAACCAATAAATTGACTCACATTGGAGGGTGTAGTGACTTTTAACCAAAACTTTAAAGGCTGCCATGTTGCTCCAGAGTGAGGCACTGGGAGATGATAATAGTTTTATTTTAATGTTTCTTAATTTGCATAACCATAATCTTGAGCCATATTTGCATAATATGCATGAGGTGGAGCTTGCAATTATAGAAAAGAAAAAAAAGGGAGAACAGAAGGAAAAGGAGAGGAAATAAAGGGTTTTAAAACGGATGATATTTAAAACAAAAATAATTGCTATTAGAGCAAAGGGAATCTTGGGAAAGGGGCCTATAAAATTAGGTATATTTTGAAGTCACTCTTGGTTGTGCTGATGAAAGGTTAGGAACACCCCATCAGAAAAAGGAGACATTCCTACATAAAAAAAACTGAGGATTTAGTGTGAAAGGGGCATAGGGAAAATAACATATAATGGGCATTTATTTGGGTAAGCAGGTGTGAAAAATACTCCAGGGAGCTGAATGCCAGTGTGTAGAAATAGCTCAGAAGCTGAGCACTTGTAATTATGCAGGCTTTCCCTTTGGGCTTGCTTGTTTATTTGTCTGTTGGTGGTTGCCTGAACTTCTTAAATTAAAATTTTGATGAAAAGAAAGTTCCTGCAAACCATACTTCGTAATCTTAAAAGGACCCAAGAGAGCAACTTTAAAGTTTTATGAAGATATTTTTAAAAATCAGTTTTATTTTTATTGTACATTTTACTTTTCTCTTTTCTCTGGTTAGGAGAAAATTAATTTAGAAAATAAAAGAAAGTGGCCCCCAATGTCTTCCAAATTGTTTTCATTTTACTTTATAAAATTTAAATCTGGTAAGCTTAACTGTGGTAAAAATTTAGTGGTATTTAAAGATTAGTAAGGACTAGAAAGATGCATTAAATTTTTCACTCTTTAAAAAAAAAGAGTGCTATATCAGTGTGTAAGGAATATCTTATGTTTAGTAAGAGAAATTATCTGTAGGTAAATCTGATTTTTATGTATAAGGGAAAACAGTATTAGAGAGGAAAGAAAGAACTTTGTGTGCTAAAGTCATGCTAAAAAAGAAAAAAATATTTTTTCTTTGTCTACATGTTTGAATGTATAAAAACAACATAGAAAAATATGTGGAAAATAAAAATATACTTACATAAAAACATGAAAAAATACTCCATGAAAATAGAAAGACAGGTGATTTGTAAGAGAGCTTTGCTAATCTGGTATTTTCACTTCCAATCTTATCTGACATTTATTCAGTCATTCCGGCTGTGAATAACCAAATATTTCTAAATATCCACTTACTGTTTTTGAAATGTATTTTAATGCATCACTGAGTAGATGTTATTTGGCTATCAGAATAATAGACACAATTATATACTTTATTTTAGACCTAGAAACAAATGCAAGAAGAGGAAATTTTCTATAAGTTCTTTAAAGCTCTAGAACAACATATACTTACTGCACTGAGATATAACAAATGTTATTAAGATTACAGGATGATATAAAGAGGAAGATTACCAACCTAAAATAATAAAGTGAGTTAAAAAATCTTATTACATTGATAATTAAATACAAAATTTAAAAAGATAGGAAAGGCATAAGTCACACATTCTGTGTGCATTAGTTACACAGAATGCAGAGGAATAAGAAAAAACAGGAAAAACAATCTGAAAGATGCTATCATATATAATACAAATAAAACTTGTTTGTTGTAAGGATAAATATTCTATTCGTGATTTTTTAAAACTCCACACCAAAAAAATCTGTAAGCAAACTAAAGTAGGGACTTCCTCAATTGAAAAACACATACATCCTCAGAGAAGCACTTGCAGCTAATATAATATTTAATGGTAAAAGTTTGAAAATTTTTCTTCTTAAGTGAATAACAAACCAAAGATAATCAGTTCTTATCACTTCTCTCAACATCACACTGGAAGAAATAGCTGTTTAAGCAAGGCAAGGGAATATTAAAAGATAAAAATAAAAGGCATACATATCAAAAAAATTAAAAAAAAATCTTTTAGCTATGAGCAGATGACATGTTGATCTTGGTTAAAAAAAAGCAGTCAGTAATCTACAACAAAACTAATATAATTCATGTATTATACAGTTAGCAACAGTTTCAGGATAGAACATTCATATTTTTAAAAATTGTATTTCTATATACAACAAATGATTGGCAATTGAAATTGACAAAAGAGAGTACCATTTGCAATCATATGAAAACATGAACTACTTAGAGATAAACCTAAAATTATGTGAATTATATCTACTCTTAAAAATTGAAATAATGAAAAAAAAAGAAATAATGATAAACTCAAGAAAACCTAAATTAACACAGAGATATACCGTGTATAAGTGTTTAAGTATTGGATACTCAATATTCTTAACACATCAATTGTCTAGAAAATGACCTATAAGTTCATCAATCAAAAGTAATTTTAGAAATTTTCTAGCAGATTTTACAATTTTTGTGGAAATTTAAAGGCCATAAATAACCAAAACATGAAGACTAGAATGAAGTTATAGCACTCACTGTAGTGTAGTATGTGGATAAAAATAGACACATAGATAAATAGAAAATAATATAGAACACAGAAATAGACCCCCATAAATATGACTAATTGCTTTTCAAGAAAGGTAATACAATATTGAAGATAGTATTGTCAACAAATGTACTAGAACAAAGAGATATTCATATGCAAATAAATAAAGCTCAGTCTATATCTCACATCATATAAAAGTCTACTGGAAGTTAATCATAAAGCGAAACCTCAGATGGTAAATATTCTATAAGAAAACATTAAAAGAAAACTTTGTCTAACCATAGGATAGGGAAAGATTTTATCAATCATATATAAAAAACAGGGCCTCTAAAAATGGGTAATAGGCTTCATTAGAATTAAAACTCCTGCTCTTTGCAAGACACTGAAAAAAATGAGAAGAGAATCTATAGAGTGGGAGAAAATTTTTGTGAATTCATATATATACAATACTTGTATCTATAATATATGCTATAATATATAATGAACTAAAAAATTAAAATATTTGAACAGATATTTTATCAAAGAAATGATGTGAAGCTAACAAGTGTATAGAAAAATTGTCTTTATCGGTATTCATCAGGAAAATCTATATTAAAATGACCGTGATATACTTACCATTGCATGGCTATTAGAATGGCTAAAACTAAACTAAACAA
Source organism: Lemur catta (assembly GCF_020740605.2). Taxonomy (NCBI): domain Eukaryota; kingdom Metazoa; phylum Chordata; class Mammalia; order Primates; family Lemuridae; genus Lemur; species Lemur catta. Next base: position 51,186,115 of record NC_059143.1, read on the forward strand.
AACAAGAAGACAATACCAAATGCTTAAAATTATTCAAAACCACTGAAACTCTCCTACGTTGCTGAAGGTAATACAATGGTGCACGTTGAATGCTCTTAGATATTTACCAATAAAAATGTAAAATATACTACATCTACACAGAGCTCTGTATATAAATGTTTATAACGGCATTCTTCATAATAGTTGTAAACTTGAAACAACCCGGATATCCATCAGCTTGTGAATGGATAAACAAACTGGAGCATATTCACACAATGGTACTGAGCAACAGAATGCAATGAATGATTGGTGCATGAAACACGATAGATTAACCTCAAAAGTATTTTTCTATGTGAAAAAAGCTGTTATCACTTAAAAAACATTCTAGAAAAGGGAAAACCGTGCATACAGAAATTAGGCTTGTGGGGCAGGAGATGGACTGTAAATGGGCAAGAGGGAATATTACAGAGTTATATAAATGTTTTTCTCAATTATGGTGTTTATCCTTGACATTTGTCACAACTCACCAAGCTGTACACCCAAAAGGGGTGAATTTTAGTGTATGTAAATTTAATCCCATTACAAGTGACTTAAATTTTCTTTGTAGAAAAATGTATACCCATACCTTTAGAGACATTCAGAAAACTATTACATTTTCTTGAGCTCGGAATAGTGTTTGAAATTGTTTTATTAACTTTCTCCCCTTCATTCTTAGAAATTTCCCATTTCCATTAGGTTTCCTTATATGTAATTTAGGTTTGAGTTTTTCCATTTACCACAAAATAAAATTAATCTACTCGATGCTAGGCTTAGGTTTCAAAACAAAGTTACTGTGTCTCCAAATCTACAGGAATAGAGGCAGAGCCTCCAATCTTCTCTCCATGGGAGGCCACGTTTGATGCCTCTTTCTCACCCCAGCAGGTGTGAGCTGGAGAGACTGACAGTGGAGTGCCCACAAAGTCCTAACAGTTGGACTTTGCACACACACAGCCCTGCAGGTCTATGGTTGTTATGGCTCTGGCATGACCAAATTTAAGTACACCGCTGCTTAAAGACGGTCAAAGAATTTTAAAATAAGGTTGATCTGACTAGATTCAAGCTTGGATTGTAGGTAGTCTTGACATAAGGGAAGGCAATAATATTTCTTCTGAGATACAAATTTTTTATAACTAGAATAATTTTGAACATATTCCAATTTGTTTTTAAAAGTCTTTCATTTCCTGAGGAGAAAATAAAGAATTGCAGCCCCAAGAATTAAAAAAAATGGTAGACATTATGTTAGACAATTGAAATTTTGCCAGAGTGACTTGTACTTACATATGTGCTTAAAATTTGACTTAATGATTTTTATGATTTTAATAAAAATACAAGCATTTTTATTATTTCAGCAAATCATTCTCAAAAACTGTAGTTTGGACAATATATTTTGCATTCAACAGCTCTTTGTAATTTAGAATTATGAGTAAAATATTCAAAGGAAGATATCTAACAAGGATAGAATAACAATAGAAAATAGCAATTAACGTGCATACCATCTTCTGCGTTAAATAATCTACACCACTCTCATCAATCCTCACAATATATGTGTATATCTTTTATATAGTTTACTTATTTATAGGTATATATACACATATGTCTATATATGTATGTATTATATATTATGCATAAATATATACATAGATATATACGCATATAAGCATTTATATATGTATTTATATGTTGAATATGTATTATCTGCATATATATACACATACACACATATGGTTTTCTTTCCATTTTACAGAAGTGTTATGAAGTCACATTTAGTGGGTAAAATAGCAAACCAAATTATAGATTATTATTTTTCACTGAGAGAGAGAGAATAAGTAGTGGACAAGCTAACAAATTGTATTGATCTCTGTAAAAGAAGAACCCAAAGTTCAGGAAAAGATTATATAATGTGAAAAATAATCAATTGTAGGGAAGAAAACTGAACACTTGGCACTTTGAGAAATACAGCGTGTTTCTTCTGATCTAAATGTGTATCTAATGTTGGCACACACCTTGACTAATTTAGATGGACTACATAAGGTAATATATATATTATTAAAGATGTATATTAAAAGTTAAATTATTGGGTCATATAGTAAGTCTATGTTTAACATATTAATAAATGGTTGAAGTGTTTTCCAAAGTGGCCATGCCATTTTATATTCCCACCAGCAGTGTATGAGTGTTCTAATTTATCTACATACTCCCTAATCTTTGTTATTGTAGTGCATGAGAAGTGGCATCTTACTGTGGTTTCCCCAATGGTTATTGATGTTGAGTATGTTTTCATGTATGTATTGGCCACTTGAAAATCTTCTGTAGAGAAATGTCCAAGTACCATTTGTGAATGGACTATTTTTTCTTCACTGAATTATCTTGGCACTCTTGTCGAATCTGATTGATCATAAAGATGAGGCTTTATACCTGTCCCTTCTATTCCATTCATTTTTAGGTCTATTCTCATTCCAATACCACACTGTCTTTATTTTATTTTATTTCATTTTATTTTATTTTATTTTTTGAGACAGAGTCTCACTCGTTGCCTTGAGTAGAGCACTGTGGCATCAGCCTAGCTCCCAGCAACCTCAAACTCCTGGGCTCAAGAGACCCTCCCACCTCGGCCTCCCAAGAGTGCTAGGAATACAGGTGGGAGCCAACGTGCCCAGCCCCACACTGTCTTGATCATGGTAGCTTTGTAGGAAGTTGTGAAATCAAGAAGCTGACTCATCCAATTTTGTTGGGATATGTTCCCTCTTCTATTTTTTGAAAGCTTTGTAAAGTATTACTTATTCTTTCAATATTTGATAGAATCAACCACCACAGCCATTTGGGCCTAGGCTTTTATATGTAGTAACTTTGTAAATACTGGATTATTTTCTTACTATAGATCCATTCAGGTTTTCTGTTTTTCTGAGCGAGTTTTAATAGTTTGTCTCTTTCTAGAAATCTACTTAATTTGTTATCTAATTTGTTAGCATAGAGTTGTTAATATTCCCTTATATATCGTTTTTTTTTATTTCAGCGTATTATGGGGGTATAAAAGTTTAGGTTATGTACATATATCACCCTTGCCCCCGCTGCGCAAATCAGAGCTTCAAGCGTGTCCATCCCCTAGACAATGCGCATCACACTCATTATGTACGTATACACCCATCCCCTCCCCCCCCATCTGCCTGACACCCATTAATGTTATTCCTAAATGTGCTCTTAGGTGATGAACAGTGAAACCAATTTGATGGTGAGTACATGTGGTGCTTATTTTTCCATTCTTGGGATACTTCACTTAGTAGAATGGGTTCCAGCTCTATCCAGGAAAATACAAGAGATGCTATATCACCATTGTTTCTTATAGCTGAGTAGTACTCCGTGGTATACATATACCACATTTTATTAATCCACTCATGTATTGATGGGCACTTGGGTTGTTTCCACATCTTTGCAATTGTGAATTGTGCTGCTATAAACATTCGAGTGCAGATGTCTTTTTTATAGAATGTCTTTTGTTCTTTTGGGTAGATGCCCAATAATGGGATTGCTGGATCAAATGGTAGGTCTACTTGTATCTGTTTAAGGTATCTCCATATTGCTTTCCACAGAGGTTGTACTAGTTTGCAGTCCCACCAGCAGTGTATGAGTGTTCCTATCTTTCCACATCCATGCCAACATTTATTGTTTTGGGACTTTTTGATAAAGGCCATTCTCACTGGAGATAAGTGATATCTCATTGTGGTTTTGATTTGCATTTCCCTGATGATTAGAGATGTTGAACATTTTTTCATATGTTTGTTAGCCATTTTTATATCTTCTTTTGAAAATGTCCTTTGCCCACTTTTTGATAGGGTTGTTCGATTTTTTCTTACTGATTTTCCTGAGTTCTACATATATTCTTGTTATCAGTCCTTTATCTGATGTGTAGTATTCGAAATTGTCCTGAAATATATGCTGTGTGTTAATTAGAAACACACATATCAAAGGATAGAAAATATACTAGGCCAATTTAATAAGAATAAAGTTAGGGAATTACATTTTGGCCTAATGATATCATATACTCCAAATCTCCTTTAAGGACTGTTTGAAGCCTCTAATTAACTGGTCATTAGTGACATCAATCCCCTGCGGCTTTAATCATGACTCAAACTTACAGCACATTGAGCAGTAACTACTCTCCAAGGCACAGAAATTACCTCAAAATTTCTCTTATCAGGTAGAGGCTGTGAAAGCCACTTAGTCTGTTTCTTGCTACACCCAAGAGAACAAATGGAGGACAGTTCTAAAATCCAGAATGGAAATTTAGTACCTAGCAATTGTGGAGGAATTTTGTATCAGCTAAATTAAGTCAATTAAATTGAAGGCAGACAATTCATATTTCATATATTGGAAAATGACACTGTGGCAGGGGGATGCAGATGAAAAATAGCTGCTGAGGTCATAGAGACAAAAGTAAATACTAGTTTATCTTACATTTCAAAGTGTCTCAATATTTGAGAAGGAAAATAACAGATGAATCATCAGTGATTGGGATAGCTTAGGTGAGTTAACCAGGACACAGAAGGGCCCTCATCATGTGCTTCTCAAAGCAGAATTTTATGTAGGTTTCACAACTTTGAGCCTTTTACTGCTCATTTATACCAAGAAATACAGAGTTTTAAAGGAAATAATTGAAATTAATTGATGAGTCTTTGAATTATGAAGCAAATATGTATGTATATCTCTAAGATTAACTTTCTAGTTTTTCTCGTGGCATAAGAGTTTCCATTATCCCTGTTCTTCCATTCTTGAGCACCAAAAACTTCCTCCACCTCTTATTCCACATCTAACTAATTGATTATTCCTGCAAAATTCGCTGCGCTGATAGATATTGTTTCACACCCCTTTCTACTTGTCAAGAACTATGAAGGGTTCAAGATTTCACCCTGCTGCAAGCTAACAAATTAACTTATAAGAGTTTTACAGTTGCTAGGAAAAGACACAAGACTCCTATGTTATAGATAAAAGACTTTATTACTCATGGAAAAAGCAGTTGCCAAAATATCAGAGCATCCAGCTCAGTTCCCTCAGTGCCACTGGGGGAGGGTGGGTGGGCTGAGGTGCAATCCAGCCCAAGCAATGGGCTCCATTTCCAGAGAGGAAAACGTGAGACTTATTAGTGACCTATAAAATAGCAAAGCCCCTGTTTGAGGCAAGAGGTCACCTCCTCCCTCAAGCTTGTTCACTGAGCATTTAGGCTTTGGGAAACAAGCCAAACAAAGAGGGACCCTTGCATTCTTGGCATACCCAGAAAGACGTGGAGGAGTATCTCCCAATACTAGTTTCCATGACACCATCTTGGCATTGACCTTGTAATCACCAAGTTCATAATTTGTTTCATTTTCTCTTGTATCTCCAGCTACAATTTAACCTGCCATAATTGTCCAAAAGATTTTTTTGTGATTTTTTTTAGTCTCCCATTCAATATTCTTTAATACTAAAAGCTTAAAATGTTGCCTATATGTGTATTTGTGTGTGTATAATTCTAGCATACAAAACTATGTTCCTAAACTACAATATTCATGAAAACATGTAAATTCAACAAGTCCTTATGAATTTCATTAATTCACATGACAGTTTATGTACATCATATTTATAAAAAACAGGTACATTTTTTGGAGATATAAAATATAGGTAATCAGTACTTGCTATTTTCTAGAATTACATATACATATTACTCTTTGCAATGTTCAAAATATGAGAAAAATGCCCAAATTCTAAACAGTTTTAATGTCTGATATGATTCTCGGTATACAATTAAACTAAAAATTTGCATTTTGCATATTAACTTGAAAAGTGTTTAGAAGCCTAATAGCCCTTATTGGGAAATCTTATTTGAATATCTAATTTGTAGATTTATATTACCAAAATGCAATTAAAAAATTGAAAGGTCAAAATAATTCTCTTTCCCTCTACCTCACATTCCCATTCTCTATTTTTCTTATAGTTATTTATCTAAGAGTTGAACTTAGATTTGGGATTATATTAAGGACCAAAAATAAATTGCTTATACTCTGACATAGGAATGTGAGAGTGCCTAACCTTGTCTACATGTTTGTTTACACATTTTATTTTTAATATCTTTGTCTTTAAAAAGAAAGTGATATTATGAAAAGCAGGTTTTATTTTTGTTCTGCCTTTAAGTATTGTACATATTCCTGAAAAGTCTAAATATGTCTTGAGCATCTACTGACATGAGACATTATACTTGTGAGTGAGGAAACTTGATATTTATGCAGAATGCTCTCTGCTCTCTAAGAATAAGCTGCCCGCCTTATTATACTCCATTCATTTAATTGCTCCCCTTTCACTATTCCTGCATGCACATGATATGTCATTTATTCCACACGGAAGAGTGCTGATCTTTCAGAGTATGACTAGGCTACATTAAAATTCATCTAGATTCTTAATATATAATATCCCAGACTGCTGGAAATGTGGATAAGCTTTTGCATCATTGACAACTTGCAGTATTTCTAGCTTTAGTGGTACTGCTGATTCATTTCTAAATTATTTTTGAAGAGCATTTTATATAACTTTTCAATTATGTTAAATATTACCTTAAACTTTGATGGTGTTAATTTACCTCATTGAGTAGGTCAACTCCTGATCCATCCTGCACTCTCATGTCTTCTCCCAACCCATCAAATCAAATGTTGAGCTTCTTCGCCACAATTCCTTTAAGAACCAATCTTTATGTGGTTTAAAGCCTAGGGATGCCTTCTAAAGAGTGATGACCAGCAAATATATGTCTGCCTTGAGATCACAGAGAGGTGTTAAAAGATAAATGGAGGCATACTAAAATATTAAAGAGTTTGAACAAACAGGGATTCGTGAATTGGGCAGCTTCTGACCATGGGTGATTCTGGGTTCACTGAGAGGTACGACAAACCCTGAGGAATGGTTTTTTAGGGGGAACTTGGAAGTGAAGCAATGAACATGTGTGACCCATTAAAGTGGAACAGTATTCCTATTTGGATCATCCCAGTGGAAAGTCCAGAGTTAGAGTTTGGTTGATAGTATCTGATTGGTTAGGCTTAAGTTTCATTTTACAGTTACACTGAGTTGGGTTTCAGTTTGGTTATGTAGAAACCTAAGGCTCTGTAGCCACTTTAGTCTAATGATCTTCCAATTAATTATTTTAACAGAGATGAGACTCCGTGTTGCTAATTTTATATTAAATAGTTTAATAGCATTTTTTCATCTTCTTTAGCATTTCATAATTCTTGAATCTTTATATTCTGTACCATAAACTAGAGAGCAGTAATTTCTTCATAAAGATAAAATACTGCAGATCACTTATAAAACTATTTATTTAGAGTGTATTTTCTGTATTGTCAAGCACTACAGGAAAATGAAGATTTAGGACCTGATATAAAGCAAGTTTATAAGGCTTCTGGGATCCCTAGTAATATAGAGTCAGCCAACACTCAGCCTGCACAGCACATACCTGCAGCACCTGGGTGCATGGGGAGAGGTGGAGGGTGGATAACACTTCAGTTGCCACAAACGAGGATATTTCACAAATCCATCATTGGCCTGTATTAGTGGACTCAGCATGCTTGAAAATAAATTCCTTTATTAAATTACTTTAAATAAATACGTACTTTATTAAAAATTTATTATTTTATCTGACAACCAATATTATTATAACAACTATTAAATATTACATATTATAAAGATAAAATAATTTAATAATATTGTATCAATTCAAATAGTTATTTATAATAAAAATATTATTTATTCAGTAAAATAAGTTAAGATGATGTTAATAAAAATAAATATATTTATTCTTGTTTAACATTCTCAGCAATCCTATGAACTTGACATTTTAATTTATTCTGTTTCTGCATTAATTATACTCACATACAGCATGCAGTCACCTTGGCAGAACTTGTGGCACTCACTGCTAATTGATGCCCCAGCAACCATTTTGCACTGTATGGTACCCAGATTTTATGAAGACACTTTGCTGCAAAGTGTCTTTAAAGGATACTACAATATCTAGTCTCCTTCAAAGTTAGATTTGGACATACCACTATTTTTGTCCTTTGGGATATGAGAAGAAATATTGCATTGGACTTAATTTTCCACTTTCTGTTGGTTGGAGAATGCATACAACTGGAGCAGAAACTTTGAACCAGAGATGAGTCAAGTGTGGGAAGTGGCACAGCCCCCCACCAACCTGGTAAAGCTGGGTGTCTTACAGAGCAACACATGGACTATGGTGGAAAACTTTTGTTTTTCCGCACCACTGTATTTTGAGTTCATTTTGTCATAAGAACAATTTCTAGACCATAATTAACACCAAGTCCAAGATAATAATTAGTTTTGGTTGATATATTTGGTTGTCATATTTTCTAACCTTGATCACAATCACTATCATCTTTCTCACCTGCTGACTGTTGAGATATTATACAATTTGTTGTCAGTAACTGGCACTTCCTATGTGTGAGAAGAACAAGGACCATTTATGTCCTTTCTAATGATTATGGGAGGCTGGTTACATCCATGCCTAGCCTGCTGGCACCATGGTTTCCTTTTTATTTTGACACATCCCCCAGTTTGTTCTCCTCGACTTCTTTTTCTGTCTTATTCACAATTACACCCCAAGGTTCAAGTTGCCCTAGACTCTAGTTGCACTACTTTTTTCATGTTTCTCTTACTATTGGTGAAATCACTCCACAATTCCTCTGAGATACAATTTTAGATTCTTTTCAGTAAACATCCTTATAGTTTCACCTTTTCCCCTAAGTGTTTCTACTAGGTTTTTTGCACTTATTTAAACTTGGCACCCCTCTATATCATGTTGCTCCTTAGAAATCTCTTCAATTAAAAATACTATTTTGTCCACTAATGAAAAAACAGTTCAGAATTCTCCCCTCCTGAGTAGAAGGCAAATTTGGATGTCCAGAGCAGCTGAATGAACACTTATTAGATTAGATTTGAGCCACAATTATACCAATGGAAAAAATGCACATACTGGACTATGATGTGCCTGAATGGGGAAAGTTGGTGCAAATTTTTTCTTAATTCAAAATGCCCACTAAACCAGCCTGGCTCTTTTCATTTAAACAAACCCATAATAAAATGACATTACATTTAATCAAAACGTTCAAGCTGGCTCTTACAGTCAGATAAGTTATTCTCAAAGCCATTTTAAAACATATGCAAACTTTGAGAAGGCACACTGATCCCTTTGTCATTGTTTCATCCCTAGAATAAATAGATGCCTATCACATAGAGTTCTACAATATTTTTTTAACTTAATTGAGTTTCACTCCTCTCCTGATATGACCTGGTGCCACCCATCATCGTCTTGAATTACAACAGTATATCATCATCTATACATTTGTTATCCACCAGTTTCCCTTATACTATATACTATGACAAATAAGCAAAGACTGTCTTAGAATTAGTATCGAATGGTAGCATGCCAGGAGTATAAATCAAGCAAATGAAAGTAGGAGTAAATAAAAGAATAAAGGCTAGGGTAAGTCAGTAAAGACAGCCATTTACTGGGATTGATGCCATGTCCAGTGAAGAGTAAAATGAGAGTATTTTCATCATTAATTATTGACAAAAACTTAGAAGTAATGGAAGGTCAGAGATGAGGAGAATTTGATGGATTCAAGAAACTGTATATACGAAGAGGAACTTAGCTAATAAGTTTGTGTCTCTTTTGTGTGATTCTATTTATTCATGGAACTAGACTTTTTAACTTAATGTATAAATTTTACACATAAAACACATAGCAATAAATGCTAAAACAGTTGTATAATTTATGTCACTTCTCAACAGAGGAGAAAGTAAAAGCTTTTGAGAGTCACCAAGATATTTTTACTCCCAAGCAACACCTGAAGGAAGAATAGTGACTTAGCCACTTAATTCCCATGTCTCCCACTTAGGAAGAAAAATTACAGAGTTTACAGAGAGGTATTGAATAGCAGAATGACCAAATCTATGCAACAAAGAAGGATTTCTGTCTTCCTTCACAGGTCCAAGGGAAATTTTTTTTTTTTTTTTTTTTGCTAATCTATTTTCTTTTTTGATTTCACAGCTTCATTTTTTAAATAGCTTCTTCAAAGTGTTTTTTATAAAATTTATTTTAAAAGTTTTGTTTAATTTATAATGTTTACATCCTAGTGTTTTGATATATAGATACATTGTGAAATGATCACCACACAAGCTGATTAACATATATATCATCTCACATAGTTTCCATTTTCATCATTGTTTGGTGTGTGATGAAAACATTTAATATCTTGCTTTTAGAAAATTACAGATTTCAAATACATAATGTAGCATTGTTAACTATGGTCATGACACTCTGCATTAGATCTCCAGCACTTATTCTTCTTGCATAACTGAAAGCAGGTATTCTTTGAACATCATCTCATCTCTCCCACTCCCCAGCCCATGGCAACTATTGTTCCATTCTTTGCTTCTATGAGTTTGACATTTTCAGATTTGTCATAAAAGTGAGATCATGCAGTATTTTTGTCTCTGTGCTGGGCTTATTTTACTTAGCATGATGTCTTCCAGGTTCATCCATGTTGTCATAAGATAGGATTTCCTTCTTTTTTAAGCCTAAATAATATTTCATAGTGTGTATGTATACAAAACACATATATATTTATACCATTTAATCCACTCAATACATGTCTTTTTGACTGCTACATCCCTCCTGTTTTTCAGTGTTTCCCTGTCCTGCTCAATGCCTTTGTAATAGTCAACGACATTAACATTCACCACTATCCTAGGGTGAAACATCCTCACTTCTTATGTTCTGTTCCTTGCGGCAGGATCCCTGATAGCATTAAGCATTCCCTTGATTCTCAGAATCCCCTCTCCCAGTTCACAACCCCCCACTCTTACACCTCCCATAACACACCAGTTACTCCTCCTGTGGGAAGCAGAGTGTATAAAAGTGATGGGGCAATTGGGACACTTAAAATGCGGATACTTAGTCTTTCACCTACAGACTCTCAGGGATGAAATTGTACAGACACCTTGTTCTTTTGAAGGCCGGTCTTTGCAGTGCTTAGCAGTAATGTCCCTGCTTATCATTACTGATGATGGTGAGAATTGTCTGCCTTTTTCTGTATTTTAATCTTAGAAAACCATTTTGCCCATACTTAGAAGCTATAACTTTAATGTTAAGTGTTTTACTTAATCAAATTGATATTATAATGTCCATTTGCTCACACTTTGGTTTATTTCTCAATGGTTTAGAAACTTACTAGGGGAAGAGGCAGGATCTATGTTGAATTAATAATTTGGGTTATCTCAATAATCTATGTTATCAAAATTACTTAATATTTTCTAATTTATAAATCTTTATCCTCACTTTTCTTAGTCAATTAAGTCAATCATGAACTTGTCCCTAGGATTATTGTTTATTTAGCACATATAATAGACCAGCATTTGTTCCCAGTATATTATACACACTAACTCACATAAATCCTGAAGTTGATTCCATCGTTTCCATTCCAATTTTGCAATTGAGGAAACTGAGGAATGGCGATCATCTGCAATTTTCCAAGACAACACTATTCATAAGTAATAATCTGGAAATAGAAGCCAGGCAGTATTGTGCCAACTGTCAAACACTTCATTAACCACTCTCACAAGTCTGTGATTCAGAGTCTAGTGCTTCAAGTCTTTTTCCTTTTGAAGCCTGGGCTATTTCATTTATCACTTTCTCTTGCTACTGATAATATTGTTCTTTTTTGATAGCAAGACATTTGATCCCTTTGCTCATCTCTATTCAGCAAGGATATCAGTTCCAGTTCAAGAGGATCTTACCTTCAAGACAAGCCTGGAAAATTGACCTCTTTGTTGTTTTTTCACACCCCCATTTCCAATCTCTGCTATAAGAGCCACTCCACATAAAATACCAAGAAGAGAGTAAAAGGCAGCTAACATCTGTCATGGGAATTCAAGTCTACACTGCCCATGGGTGCTGCATGTACTTTGCATGGAGAAAATAGTGCATGGGGAGAGAGAGGGCATTATACAGGCTCACACCACGTAAGGCAAAAGTGATCAAGTTATTCTATGAGCTAACTCAGAGTTGTAGTCATATGAAAAAGCAAAAACAGGTTCAAGAGTGAGTTAGCCAAAACTGAACTGTGATTCACATATATGAGCTCACATGTGCAATATATTTTTTCTGAAAATGCTTATAGATAGAGCACAATTGCATATGCACCCTTAACCCTCTAGAGAATTGAAAGTCAATTTAGAAAAACCTAAAAGTAGTTTTATACTGATTTGTCATCAGTAAAGGTAACTATATGTTACAGAATGCAGATTGGGATACTGCTGAGAATGAAAGGAGTTAATACTACTAATAATAGCAGGGCAACAGCATGCCTGGAGCTGACCCAGGTGAACCAGGATATTCAGTCTTTGTTTATACAGTACTTTGAATTTTTGTCTATTTCTAAAGTTTATTTTTTCTTTATATTTAATATTAGTGACTGAGCTAGCATCTGAGTCAGCACTCATCCTTTGGTAGTTGACTTTTATGGAACATGATATGGTTTCAATTAATGATTATAAATCTTAGGTTATTTCTGAATGGCTTACTTTGATTTCTTCTTTAGTTCCATAAGTATTGTTCTTTACTTCAACATTATATATGGGTCAAGATGGCAGACTAGAAGCAGCCCACACATGCCACTCTCAAGGAGAGGATCAAACATTGCAAGTGCATGCAACACTCAGATCTCTTGGAGAGAGCGTTGTGAATCATGAGAGAGATGATTGTAGACATCTAGAGTGAAGGAGAAGAGGATAGGGAGATCCATTCACCAAGATCAGAATGAAAGAGTCACTTAGGGAACTTCAAAATACAGTGGAAAACTTTAACAACAGATTAGACCAAGCAGAAGAAAGAATTTCAGAGGTTGAAGACAAGGCTTTTGAACCAACTCAGTCAGTCAAAGATGCAGGAAACAGAATAAAGAAAAATGAACAATCACTGAAAGAAATATGGGATTATGTAAAGTGAACCAATGTACGAATTATAGGGAGAAGAAGAAAGAGCAAAAAGCATGGATAATCTTATTGAGGAAAACTTCCTTGGTATTGCCAAAGATTCGGATATCCAGATACAATATGGACATCAAACGTCAGGAATATTCATAGCAAATAGAACACCTCCAAGATACATAGTCATCAACTGGGCCAAAGTCAAAACAGGAGAAATTTCTGCAAGCTGAAATGTAAAAGCAACAACTAACCTACAAAGGAAAGCCCATTAGGCTAACAAGAGACTTGTCGGTGGAGGCCTTACAAACCAGAAAGTATTGGGATCCCATTTTTAATCTTCTTTAACAGAGCAACTGCCATCCAAGAAATCTGTATCCTGCAAAACTAAGTATCATAAATAATAGTGAAACAAAGACTTTTCCAGACAAGCAAACACTAAGGGAATCTGTCACCAGTAGATCTGCCGTATAAAAAACACTCAATAGTGCACTATACATGTTATAGCACAATAGATACCCATCAGTATAAAACCACCTAAAAATTAAAAGCTCACAGCTCTAATAAAACAATAACACACGAGGGAAAACAAAAGAACAAGGTATCATTCAACATGACGAATAGAACAGTACCCTACATATCAATACTAACACTGAATGTGAACGGTATTAATGCTCCAAGTGAAAGACATAGACTGGATGAATGGATAAAACATCATTGTCTAAGCATATGTTGTATCGGAGAAATCCATCTAACTTGCAAGGATGTGCACAGATTCAAGGTAAAAGGATGTAAAAAACATTCCAAGCAAATGGAAACCAAAAGTCAGATGGTATAGCCATTCTTATATCAGATAAAATTGACGTTAAATCAACAATGGTTAAAAAAAAGACAAAGATGGTCATTATATAACAATAAAGGGGTCAATTCAACAAGAAGATGTAATAATTCTAAATATATATGTACCTAACATACACAGGAGCTCCCAGATTCATAAAGCAAAGTCTACTAGAGATAAGCAAAGAAATAAATGGTAGCATCATAATTGCTGGGAAATTCAACACCACCCTGACAGAACATTGAATAAATGACAGACCTTTGAATGACAGATCAATGAACTGGACAGATCATTGAAGCAGAAAATCAACAAAGAAATACTGAACTTAAATGGAACTCTAGAACAGATGGACCTAACAGACATTTACAGAGCATCCTATGTGAAGACTACAGGAATAAAACTATAAATCAATTCCAAGAGAAACTCTCAAGTCCACACAAAGTCAAGGAAATCAAACAATCTGCTGAATGATCCTTGGGTCAATGATGAAATTAAGATGGAAATCAAAAGATTTTTCAAACTGAACAACAAAAGGGACACAAGCTATCAAACCCTATGGGATACAGTAAAGACAGTGCTAAGGAGAATATTCATAGCCTTATATGCTTACAGCAAAAAGACAGAAAGATTACAAATTATCCACCTGATGTCATATTTCAAGGAACTCGGAAAAGAAGAATAAAACAAACCCAAAACCAGCAGGAAAAAAGAAATTATGAAGTTCAGAGCAGAACTAAATGAGATGGAAACAACAACAACAAAAACAACAAAAGTACAAACAATCAATGAAACATAAAGTCAATTATTTGAAAAGATAAAAAAATTCGATAGACCACTAGCCAGATTAACCAGAAATAGGAGAGAGAGGATTCATATAACCTCGATCAGAAATGAAAAAAGAGAAATTAAAACTGATACCGCAGAAATAGAAAATATCCATATATACTACAAAAATCTCTATGTGACCACTATCCTAAGTGAAATATCTCAGGAATGGAAACACAAACACCACATGTTCTCACTAATAAGTGGGACCTAAACAGTGGGTGCACATGGGCACAAAAACACATAAAGGATGTTGAAACTAAGTAGAGGGGAGGGTGGGAGTAGTGTGAGAGATTAAATCTTGCTCATTGGATGCACTGAACACTGGCCTGGTAGCAGCACACTGAAATCGCTGACCTCAGCATTACAGAGTATATCAATGTAACAAATGTTTCGTACCCCCTTAATATTTTGACATAAAAAACAAACAAAAAACCATATAGATTCTTATCATACAAACATTTGTTCATTTTAATTTTACTTAGCTTGGTTTTACATTCTCACTGCTAACCCATATTGTTTAGTTTTCCTTTCTATATTGCTCTTTCATCTTTAATTTTTTCAAGTCTTTTGTATTGAAGTATAACACATACACAAAGCTGAGTAAATTCTAATTTTTCATCTCAGTGTATTTTTTGTAGTAAGCATACCCATAAAATCACAAGGCAGTTGAAGAAATAGCCCCTTACCAATACCCCAGGATCATCCTATATACCTGCTGGTAGGGTTTATCACCATGAATATTACTATCATTTGACTTACATATAGACTAGTCTCACTTATTTGTGAGCTGCATACAAGTAGAATCTCACCATATTTCTACTTTTTTTATTGAGCTCCTTTCAGTCAACATTATATTTGTATGATTCATTCATGTTAATGCATGTAACAATTGTTTGTTCATTTTTTAGCTGTGTTTGCATTTTCTTCTATAAAAAAAGGCACTGTTTATTTTCCCATTGTATTCTTGATGGTGAATTAGGATGTATACAGTTTTTGCTACACATTTCTCCCAGTTTTTTTAAGGATAGACATTTCAATTAAGTTTCTTTATTTGATTATTTTGGGATAACTTTTAAGAATTAAGTAAGATTTTCCCTGTAATATCATAGAACAAGAAAGTTTACAATCAAAATATTTTTATACTTATTACATATCACAATGGAGTACATAATATAGTATAACACTTATTAAAGTTCACAATTAACAAAACTTATCTTTGTTGCTAGAAATTAAGATAGTGGTTACCTTTAAGGTATGGGGAATGGAAGGTGAGATTTGGGATGCTGGTAATTCTTTGTGTTTTGGTATGAATGCTGATGACAGAAAAGGGTAGTTTGTGAAAAGTCATCATGATTTGTGTATCTCTCTGAGTGTATGTCATAGTAACATAAGATCTAATAATTGTCTGTATTGAGTGGACTGGATTATAATCTGTATGAACAAATCAGAGGGCAGTTACCTTTTAATTCCACTGAATGTTTTCCTTAATACATGCATAAAAAATAGATCGTTTTATGTCTCACTAGAAAATAATTTGGAAGAGCAGTTGATAAGAAGTATACCACATCTACTACAGCAGGGGTGAGCTAGCTATAACTCAACCTATAGTGAGTTATAAAATAATTTCATTATATATTACAATATAATAATAATAGAAATAAAGTTTACAATAAATGTAATGCTGTTGATTCATCATGAAACCATCCCCCTGCTCCCCAGTCTGTGGAAAAATTGTCTTCCATGAAAACAGTCCCTGGTGCCAAAAAGGTTGGGACCATTGTACTAGAGATTCTATGCGCTTATGTGAATGTAAGCTGTGAACACATATTTTGGTTGTTCTCCACCCCATTTCTGTATAATTTGATTTGTTGATTTAAGTAACCTTTACAATACAGTAAGAATGATTTTAATAGCATTTTTAACCAAATAAAATGATCCTAGTAGGAGAAACAGCCAAAATGAAAGTTACCAGAATCAAGATGCTTCCACTCCTGTTGTATGAGAAAATGACAAACTTCTGACCCGGAAACACATTCTGAATTGCTAAAAGTAATGTGGAGAGAATTATAGGGCTGACTATACTTAAAACATTTATCAAGTTGCTAATAAAGCCATCGGTGCAGAATACTATTTCTAAAAGCGTTTAAAATAGCAATTTATGTGCATTAATTACTCATCAATACAAATAATTTATGCATAAACTGTTATTAGTTGGTTATATATTTTAGCTCTTTTTTCTCTTGAGGAGTATAATGCTATTTAAGTTTGCTCATTAAAGTTTGCATTGACAGAGTCCTGAGGCCACTCACAACAGATGATTTACTCTTGTAGTCAAAGTTAGTGCATTGGGTCCTTTAGATCCTTAACTTAAATGTGTATAAATGTATATAGAATGCATCTGTTATGTTTGAATGTTTGTGTCCTCACAAAGTATTAATATTTTGAAGCCCTAATACCCTGTGTGATGTTATTAGGAGATAGTGCCTTTGGAAGGCAATTAGATTGAGATAAGGTGATGAGTATGGGTCCTCCATAATGAGATTAGTGTCCCCAAAGAAGAAGTGGAACACACAGTGAAGGAGACCATCACAAGCCAGGAAGAAAGCCCTCACTACGGACCAAACCTGCCAGCACCTTGATCTTGGACTCTCCACATTCCAAAACTATGAATAATAAGTCTCTGTTATTTATGCCACCTGGTCTATGGTATTTTAGTATAGCTGTCCAAACTGACTAAGATAGAATTTATCTTTCAGAAGCCAAAAAAGAGTGCCATGAACAATGAGACATGTTTTTAAATAAACAAAACAAAAGGATCAATAAGGATTATTTTATTTTCACTGAAAGTTACTTCTTTTTATTCATTAAAGTTTGGGTCCTATAATAAAATAATATGTCTTATTTTATCACAATGATTTTTTCAAGTATGCATTTTAATAGATATATGAGGATTTAAAAGAATAAAAACTACTTAAATCAAAGTAATATTCATAGTGTCATAGGGGATTTAAAATATTTGGACTTCCAGTTTCAGCTCAGAAATATAGTGAGCTGGAAATAGTGTTGCCTCCATTTTTTTAGATTATGGATACATAATAGTTGTATATATTTATGGGGTACATGTGTTTTTTTGTTTTTATTTTTAATTTTATAGATACATGATATCACAAGGGACTCATGTACTACCACCAACAGGGTAAGGCTGCTTTCCCACATCTTCCTAAACAGCTTCATTCACTCATCATCATTATGCTAGTTAACAGGACTTAAGAAATGTCATGAACACCATAATATTTTCCAATAAATAAAGTCTGAGTAGACCTTTTGAGATGAGTTATTTTGGTCCTCTTATATCAGACCTCTTTAAAGATAATATTTCAACTAAAAATGGGTATTTTTCTGTCAGTGAAATAAAAAAAAGAAAGGATGAGTACACTTAATGGCAGGTTTATTATAGATGCTCTAATGTCTGTCAACTCTGAAGAATGAGGTAGCAGAAGTCTGTTTTAAACCCACAACTCTCTTGAGTCTGAAAGTATTCAATAACTTACTCGGCTTGAACAATTTATTATTTTGAAACCTACTCCATAAGATGACAAGATTAAATTATTCAGTCAATATTGCAGTGTTGGCTTTTGTCATGGATGTATTTAATTTAATAAAGAACATTGAATGAACCATTTATCATATAGTTACCATTTTATGCATTGCATTTGTTGACACCATCTCTTTTTTTTCCCCCTTGGCATTGAGAACACTAATTAATTCATGACTATGATATATCATCTAAAATAAATGTCCCTAGAGCTCTGGCATGTTAAAAATCTGGTCATATATACATCTACTAATCACATTTATCTTTGTACCTAAGGATAGTACATGTGATAATATAGGGATTCTTCAATAAGCAGTGTCTGTAAAACAATTTTGTTATTATTTATTCCTTAGTACAGGATCCCAGTTGTTATGTGATTATAACACATTTCAAACTCTCTTACATACACAACACTCTGCACCAGGAGAAAATTTCTTCCAGATTTTAAATTATAATATATGATACAGAAATATATAGGTGTAGAAGTAAAAGTGTTTTGTTTTTTTTCTGGAGCCCCCTGCATTTTGAAAAACTTAATTGACTTTTTAGATGCATCTTTTATTATCAAATCAGTGTATAACTTTTTCTAACTTTTTTCTTGCACCAGGTGCTGTTTAATTCCAGTGTCCTTAGAACAGATCCCTTTGTAATTTTTCACATTCTTGTAACTTATATATGGAAATAACCATTTCATTTTCAGATAGTAGATGAAAAGCCAAGTATTGAGTGAGGAAAGAAAAATAGTTCAAAGTTTAATAAATCTATCTTCCCTAAAATTTTGAGCATACTCAAATATTTTAACTATTCTAACAACTTCCCACTGCACAAATATCTTTGCAAAAATAGATTTAGATTAAGTGCTGATGTATCTAAATCAAATTTAGATAAAAATATAAAATAATTGAAGTTACTTGGACATTCTAAATTGCATGTCACAAGATATTTAAGTACTCTGAATGAGGTCAAACTTTTGAGTATCTAAGTGAATATTTATAATACTCTCTCTTTCAGAGTAGTTTTTATTTTGCTTGCTCATGAATAGTAAATAGAACCTTGTTGTTACTGTTCTGTTAAATAAATGTTGCTTAAGCTTGATATTTTAGCATAAAGTCTCAGGACCCACACCTGAAGGTGTGTTGATGTAGCAGGTGAGTGGGCACTCAAGGGGATTCTTATGCAAGTGGTATGCAGACACTCTGAGAAGCAAGTCTCTAAACCAATGTATCATTTGTGGAATATTTATGTTTCATTACACTTTAAGCCAGTCATTCAAAAATCTAGCCATTCAATTTTCACAATTAAACTCTTCACAAAAATATAAGACTAACTCTGTTGTATCGTACATATGCTAGCTTCACCTCCTTCCATCAGCACCCTAGATTCCTTAGAAATATAATTCCTAGTGAATCTTCTTCCATGGTAACAAAAGTAAAATATTTCTCTACACATTTTCCTCATATTCATTTTGTCAGTGTTCACGTGGCCTCCTGAAATTTGATGTAAAAATGTCAAAAACAAAATTAAAGAAAATATTAACAGTTGAAAAACAATAAGATACAAAGCTATAAATAAAAATAAGGAGAAACATTTATTAGTACTTTGATTAGAGAACAAAAGAAAGCAAAAAGTGTAGTTAAGCAGATGGTCCTAGCAGGGATACATGGAAGGACTAACACTGAGGTTGTGGTGAATTATTAGACAACGAGGCTTTACTGCCCCTGGGTTTTCAGTTATATAATATACCAGATGATAACAACTAATACTGAGATTTTGGAAAAGGGTCAAGGATAGGCACTGATGAACAACTATACTGAAGGCTAGATAAAGTCATTTTGTAGTAAAGTTTATCATAGTTTGTTTTGCTTTCATATTTTTCCATGTTAACTATAATCTGATTTAGGAAATTGCTTATTGTAATAAAATGGAGTGATTTGGGGACTATAAAGATTTGAAATTATTTTTTAAAGTGGATTTCTAGTTTAAAGGAACATTCCCATTATTTCTAATTGAATATAGAGAAACCAGAGTATTTTTCTGTTGTTATCAAATGCATATGAACATTGTAGCTTCGTTCTTTTTGGATGTTGTAGAAAGAAATCAATAAAAAAATAGATAAAAAGTCAAACTATCCTGTCATCAAGATGAAGCATTGCCCTCTTTTAGTGAATATTTAAGTTGTGGCATAAAATGGATCATAAAAGTTTCAGTGTATTATTTATATGGAGACAGCTTTCCTGTCTCATAAACTCTTACTCTGCTTTGAGTGCATTGGGAAACAAGGAAGCATAGAAGAGGCACTAAGAGGTATTGAGTAAGAGTGCTTATCGATTCAACCAACTTTCTAAAGTCCATTCTCCAGTCATGCTTCAGAGCTGCACATTTCTGATAGAATTTGTTTGAGGGGTGGCTCTCAAGGCTATGACCCGGCCTCCCAATCGACAACTTGTCAGTGAGGCTTAGCATTACCTAACAAAGCTACACGTATTGATCATGCCACACAGAAACATAGCTCTGGCTATGTGTTGTTAAATAGCATTGAGGTTTAGCTATCCTGTGCCTGCCCGATGCATTAACCATTTGGTTGAATGCTTTTACACCAAATGCTAAATCACTTCAAAATCCATCCTTGTCATCACAAGTTAGCATGTCAGAAACTTGAAACACTATCAGGTGGTGAAGTGGGAAATAATGGTAATGCAGGCAAATGTCCAATTTTTACCTGTCATCTTAGATCCTTAAGTGTCTAATGTCAGACCTGGTAAAACTACACCCACTCTTTTCCGTGTTTCCTTTGTATCATAGAGTATGTAGATTTAAAAAAATGACATGCTCTGTTGCTAAGTTTGAACAAAAACAGTATAAAATGTATCCCTAAGAAGTCCATTCCACTTTCTGCCTTGAATCCTATGCTCTTAATTAAACAGGACTATTTCAGAAATGAAAGCGTGTGAAAGCTGCTTGAAATGCCAAATATTTTAAAATAGGGTTTAATTTAATTAGTGATGGAACATAAACAAGAGCTCTACTATATATCCTGTAAAACCAGCATGAAACTTCTCTTAGCCTAGAGAGACAGAGAGATAGTGAGTTGCCATGAGCTTCCCATGGAATTATGAAACTTATTGCTTACAAGTACATAGTTAATTTATTTAAATTGTGGTTCACAATTTAACTTCCCCCCATTTTAAAAAGAGAGCAAAAGCATGAAAAATTAAACATGGTTTTTATTCCCATAGATTTGAATCAAAGGCAGATGTGTTTGCACTTTTTGATGTATTTTTACATTCGATCATATAAATTCAGGGATTTTCTGCAATGTTGAAACTAAACAGAGCAGCTGAAAATTGTTAACTCCCTAGCAGTTTATTGTCAAACTGCATTCATGGACTACTTAATAAATGTTAACTAGTCAGTGCAACCTTGCAGGGGATGGAGTCAGAGGCCATGTGACATGCACTGTGCTATGACTTCCTGTCTGCCATGCAGAGGAACAGAGAGCTAGGGTCAAATGAGGTGTGAAGAGCAAGCTGTTATACTTTAATCTTTTCTCATTATTCAGTTCGTATTTATGAATGAGTGTGTTAGAAAATTCAAAAACATTTGCAGGATTTTTGAGGTAAGAATGCCTTAATATGAAAACAAAGTGATATAAAGAACTAGGAAAGGAAAATGCATTTTGCCATTTTATACAAATGACTTCAAAATAAATTCACAAGTACAAAATATATGAAAGCCAATTTAGTTCACTATTTAAAAACTCATTTTGAGGGAGTTGAAAGATTGATAAATCTTCATAACATTTTCAAAAATAAAAAGTATATATTCTGTTAAGCAAAAATTGATTATCTAATTAATGATACATCAATGCCTTTATCTTGTCTTTTTCCTTCTTTAATTCTTTTTTTTTTAAATCCCAGATTTGGTTATTATCTTGTGTGAAAGAACAATATACATGTTTAAGAGGTCAAACTAAAGAAATCAATTTTATTACTGGAAAGAATCTAGGAGGTTTTTTAAAAACAAGAAAGATCTATATAAAATAAAGATTTGGGACTTTTTGGAGGAGTGTGTCAGAAGTAAAACATAATGACTGCAGGACCCCAATTCTACAAAAGGAAAATAATTCTCTGTTTTTCTCAGTTATCATATCTCTTCAGTAATTCAATAAACATTCATTGGCACTACCCTCGACCAACTTTGAGGCAGCTGCTGAGCATATGGAGATGAACATTTCACTACATTATCCTCTGAAGGTGTCAAACAGTTCATGGTTACCTAAGATTAGTCATTAGAGGTTTACACAGCAGAAAATGAGAGAATAAAAGAGAAATCAGTTCGATATGGTAATGGCTGTCAATACTTTAATATGGAACATATTTCATCAAAATCTTTTTGGAAATTTGTTTTTCTTCCAAACACACAATATCCAAATTGCAATATGAGTTTTTGAAAATCTTTCTGCTCCATTTTTATAAATATAATCTTAAGACCCATTCTTGAACATTCTAAGAAAATAAAAAATTGGGCCAGTTATTTTTTATTTCAAAAGAGGTTTTTCCCTAATTTAAAAATTTTTAATACATATTTTGAATTTTTTATTTTTAATTATGGATACATAATAGTTGTATATATTTATGGTGTACATGTGGTTTTTTGTTTTTATTTTTAGTTTTATAGATACATGATATCATAAGGGACTCATGTACTATCACCAACAGGGTAAGGCTGCCTTCCCACATCTTCCTAAACAGCTTCATGATCTTCCAGCAGGAGATTTTATCTATTGAAAGACATACAAGAGAAAAAATTCCCTAGGACCTTGTTGAAATAGACTTTATTGAGTACTGTTAACAAGAAACACAATTGGGGACTCTAGGGAATCAATCCTTGGGTTCATTTTTCATATACAAAGAAGATATTTAGAATTCTACACAATTGGAAGGTGACTCCAATTGGGGATCTCAAACCGTGGCTTTGCAGAGATCCTCTAGAAGCAGTTGATCTTTTGAGGTGGATAGCTGACCTAAAACCTCTAGAACAAACAGATGACTTCAGATAGATTCCCAAGACATTGGAAGAAGACCTCTGTCTAATTCCTGTTTTGTTTTTCATCTGCTTCCTTATAAACATTCTTCTCAAACAGACCCTTGATTGTTGTCCACTCACAATAGCCCTTTTTTTCTTTGCATCCCTCATTATTATAATTGTTAGGTCAGAATACACTTGCTCTAATGTCATTTTTAGGTCATTCCAAATGGTAGTCCTGCTCTCTCAGTCTTACCTTGTTACCAGACTCCCATGAAAAACCATCCAGCCTCATCAAATGAGACCACGGGGAATTATGGATGACAATATTTCCACTACACCTACATGGACAAATGACCTTTAATAGATCAACTTGTGACTTTTTAGTACCCTTTTCTCCCAGAGAAAGAGCCAGTAATAATAACCTATAGGTCATACCCTGAGTAATTCTAAATTTGAATTCAACATCTATTTTAGGGTAATGGATCAAACACTTGCCCCCTGGGAAAGACTAATAGACATGTAAATATGTAACTCAGTTCTGACCTCCATGTGCTCCTACTGGATACAATTTTTTTTGTGGTAGGACATCTGGTCCTATTTGCCTCAGACTAACATATTTATGATCTAGGAATAGCATTGTGTGATGTGTCTGTACACAGAGACCAAGATTCTCTAAACACCAAGACTGGAAATTCTGACTCAGATGTGAGCAGTAAAATGAAGTCACCTTGATTATTCAAACACTCTACCTGGGGGAACTACTGACTCATTTTTTTATGTGAACAATCAGAGCAGTTTTTCCAGTGGTGGAAAATATACAAATAGAAAAGATGATAAAGAAATTATCACATTATTAATGGAACCATCTCTGTCCCAGATGGAATACAGGTCAGGCTCAATATAGCATGAGAAGTGATGTGTAAAGCATTTCTCTAGATTTCTTGTCTAGAGACTAACTTGGTGACATCGGTGCCATGGTTGGTATTTCCTTCTGTACTTGGATCAATAGAACAGTTAAGGCAGATGACGCTATACATTGCCTTAAGGAAAAAACTACTTGGCTCTCTTAGGTTTAACCTCATGATCTTTGGAATTTGTCTGTTGGTCTGAATTGGACAACTGTGGTTCCTGATTCTGAAGGATTTTACTTGGATTATTAGTTATTCTTGGTCCTGATGCTGGCCCACCATATTCTATCTAGAGTCTTAAATGCTTCTGCAGCTACTTTCTCATCATTTGATACATGATGATGTAACAACAAAAAGATCAGTAAGATTTTGTGATACAACTAACTATAGAAATAACTGAAGAATCCAGGAAGGATGAACATCTGGATCTCTAGTCTTGCTTGAATTGGTCAATCTCTGGCAAGTGAGAAATTGACCAAGGAGAGGATTGTGAAACATACACAAATGGACTTGATCAATGGCCATCAGCTTCCTTATATATTCCCCCCACTTTCAACTCAGGACCAACCAGAAAATGTCAAAGATTCTCCCCAGACAAATCACATGAGCACCTTTACTAGTTAGCTTCCATAGGCAAATGACCTACAATCAGACCGTAGAAAAATCTTCCCATTTTGTCACTATGCAGCTTTCTAATTCCCCTATCTGCCTTTGAGGCTCTGCTAAATGCAAGTCAGGGTGACTACAGCAAGCACTAAATAAATAGTTTCTATTCTCATTTGGATGCTCTCTTTTCACAAGACAAAATATGCAATGTTATGTATTAAAATAGAAATGAGAACTGTTGCATTTTGTTTTTTTGGTACTGTTAAATTTTGTGTATATATGTATTAATAAAATTATAGAATTATTTTAAATGAAGAGTAGACATATGCAATATACACTTTTTTAAAAAAGTTTTCTTTTCAAGGAGAACAAACCAAGATTAAGTTTATCATGTCCTTGCTGCTAGGATAAGAGAGAAAAACTTGGCCATGAGCCAGTTACAATATTAATTTTTTGAGATAGATTTCAGAACAAGGATACTGTACTACATGGGAATTAAGGGAGGAGAGTCAAGTTAAGAAGATCCAATCAAAAGCAAAATGAGAGAACACAAAAGCAGAGATTTGGTGCAGAAGCCACATGATGTGAAATTGTAATAGTCAGAAATGCACCTCAAATGCATATTCCTATCTCCTTTTGGCTATCCAGCGTTATCCTTGTTAAATTAGATACTGGATGTGTCTGAGTAGATTGCTGAAACATGGTTTAGTGACTAAAGTCTAAATGAGTAAGGCCACCACAGTCCAGTAAAAACTCCCAGCCTAATACAACTTCTAGACATCTGGTCCTGGGGAATCTTTCTTTGAAAGCAAGTAGTTTATATTTATATTTTATACACAGAATATATATTTGGTAGTCTCTTAGTATACATTTTATTAATATATACCAATATATGTTCATATACATATATTCATATATATGATATTTATTTCTACTTCTACTAATGTCTAAATTTACAACTACTGAATATTGTTTACTCCAAGTTAGTCAGCATTTAAAAAAAATCTTTCCCCAAAATATAACTTTGAGACAGATTGTATGTTTTATGAAACAATTTTATTTATCTCTGACTATGATTAATAAAACTATGAAAATTACAAAAAATTATAATAACATCTAGAAATAAAATGGCAATAAAAATTAAGATTAATTATTTTTAGGTAAAAAGTAGATAGAGTATAAGGCAGAATAATTGAAAAAAATATGCTAATTAAAAGCTTTAAACCACAAAACCACTCTAAACCACAAAATAAGTGAAATGAATTAGGAAAATAGATTAGTAATAGTGTAAAAATCTTTGTCAGCTGATAATTTACCATGTCTGATTTCATTTCATAACACATCGCATAAAAAGTTCTGTCTCCAGTCAGCAGGTGAGAATTGTTCTTTGAGAATAAACTATCTCTTTCCCACCAGCATAAAAATTCTCACTTCCCTTATTGCTATGTGATAATTAATATTTTGTGTTCAGATGGATACCGAAAAATATTATTTTTGTTATCTTTTTTTCAGCTTGTTAAAGTATAAATGCTTTCAAGAAACAACACTGGTATTTACTATGAATTTTTGTGATGTATTTTAAAAAAAGCAGAAATATTTTTTATGCTCCTTCACATATAACCGCCTCACCTATTTTTCTAGTTTAAAAAATATAAATGAATTATAAATTGACATTAAGTAGAATTAAAATGAGTGTCCATATTGAATAATGAAGGACAATGATCAGATAATTCAATTATTATAATTTCCATATAGATAACTACAATGAATTCTAGTACTATTTTTGTTACTGTATCTGTTGCTTAGTGAGGTACAGACTTAGATTTATTAATTTTCTTTAATAATGTAGATAGGAAATGAACATTGGGTGATTTGATAATAGGTTATAGCTCTTGATATGTAAATCTGATCACAATAAAATATTCTAAACAGTTTCCCTCATATGTAAGGTCTTCACACAAATGGGAGCAAGGTAGTATTCTATTCTTCTTATAAGATCAATATCCTATACTTTTGTCCTTAGTTACAGACTGATGTTCTAACATCCATTCAGTTCTCTTGGAAAATATTCCCTTGGTTAACAAATGGATTCCTACTGAAAATTTAGTTTGTTAATAAAACCTAGATTAAGATATTCTCTCTCACTCTCCTTCTCTCCCTCTCTCTTTTTCTTTATCTCTCTCTCTCTATATTTTTTAAAGGAATGGCAATCAGTGCTGTTGGTGGTAGATTCTCACTACCACTTCCAAAAAAACTCGTTTATTTTCCTAGGCAATGTAACTGCATGAGTGTATACAGTAAGAGAGAGCCTCATTTTTCATGAAATTCTCAAGAATTACCACCTTCCCAAGAATGTCACTTGACTTAGATATCAGGTTGTTTTTATAGCACCCCAGTGGCTGGCTCTTCATTTATTTGAATGTAAAGCAGAGTTAATGTTGCCCCAGGGATCCATAGAGTATGGCGCAATATTTCTCAAACTTCAATGTACGTGCAAATCAACTGGGGTTCTTATTAAAATGCAGATGCAGATTCAGTGGATCTGGAATGGAGCATGAAATTATAAGTTTTTAAACAAACTCCTAGGCCATCTCTATGTTGCTGATTGGTTCTTGAATCACCCTTTCAGTAGCCAAGTAGACAGAATTGTACAGAAGCAATGCTTCATTTCACTACCCGTTGATTGCTTATTAATGGGATTCCGTATCATTGTGTTCTCACTGTTACCTGGAGCCCCTTGACAGTCATGGGTATCCCATTGCTGAGATATTGCAGGTGCCTTTTCACACCACAGTGAGTCGATTGTTCTATTGTTCCTGCTTCCTTCCTTCCTCCGTCTCCATGTGAAGATCCACGGACAATGAGAAATTTGCCAGTCAAGCAACAATTTTTTTTATCCTCTCTTGTCCATTTTCATGTCCTCTGCTTTCTTTCTTTCACCAACTGCTTTTTACCTGCTACTCCACTTTCTCCTGCTCCTCCTGCTTCCTCTCATTCATCCCTTGTCTTTTCATTTCTGCATTTCTCCAGTCATTTGTTTCTTCTGTTTCTTTCTTTCTCTCCCTTATTTTCTCCTTCCCCTTTTATCTTTTTCCTTCCTTCCCCCTTGTAGACAACTATCTCTCCCATGAAATGATTAGACTCAATATATGGCTCTGTGATAGTTTGAGTATGAATATGTGGAGTTATTGAAACTCACATAAGCTCATACACACATACACACTCTCATATACTCATGCACACACACACACACACATATTTACACAGCTTCTCAATTCTGATTGCAACCCTGCTTGAGAAGATTACACAATATCTACAAAAATAATTTATAATTTAATCCACCCAACAGAAAGAACTACTGATGGGCTAATTTTGTTCTGGGTTGCCCTTCCAATTCCTTTTTTATTAATTTAGGATTTCCCTGTTGTGCCCACTATTCCTAGGTACTGTAGGACTATTTAAATCTAGCACCTATTCCTATTCTAGCACCTATTCCTAAATCTAGCACCTATTTTTTTTCAGAGTAAACACAATCAATTGCAAGGAGCTTTAAAAAAATATTCTGCACTTAAATAATGTGACATTATGCAAAACATCTATCAGCTTTACTGAAGTCCTGGGTCTAAGAGCACCATCTGATATTTTCGCAATTCACCTTTCCATAAGTTACCTGCTGTTCCCTTTCCTTTTACTCATTTGTTAGTTACCACCATTCCTTGTTGGTCACTTCTCTTCCTTCCATAGCTTTTATTTGAAGCAAGAACTAGAAGCTGTTCATACAAAAGCAAGTATAAACTCTGATCCACAGTATGATTTTGCAATAACAGCATGAGGTACAGATTTCTGGTGCCAACAGACTGCAGGGAAAGCAACAGCATAACTGATCGTGTTTAGCTTGCATCTTATTAGTGTTTACACACAGTGTTGCTCTTGTTTTATTTCCAGTAGTTTGTTTACTAATGATAGCATTCCTGTAAACTCTGTAACTTAATTATTGACATTGGTTAAAGGGACCAGTTCTTAAACCAATTCTCATGTGTAAACACTGAACTCAATTTTAAGTTTAAAATTTATGCTTTCATATATTTTAAATTTGGTTAACATTAATATGTTTTAAAATCAGAATCCTAGTTGGAAAAAATCATTCTAAGTGTGACATCACAAAAGAAGTACAATAATTCTGGTCATTCTCATAACTGGTAAATAGGTATTTGCATAAAAATAATTTTATTGAATAAAGTCATCTAATAAATATTGATTCAACTCACTTATAATTAGTGGAATGGTAAAGAGAGTATGATAAGTCCAGGAACACAAATGTTTTAACTGATCATACATGTAACAATAAGTAAATAATTTAACTTGTCATGGCCAGCCAAGGGGAATAAAAAATGTTCCATTTTCTTTTTAGTAATGGAACCAGGTGAGGCATCTTTGATTTTTAAAGTATATTGGAGCATTGTACACAATAATCCTCAAAAGAATACAATTTCAATGAATAAATTGGTTCTTTTTAGTTAGTGGAAATGAATTTCCTCATATCCTAAAGCAATGATGGTCTCCAAATAATGTCTAGATTTCAGTTTTTTATTTTCTAAAATGGTGTTGAGTGGAACTTTTTAAATAACTGTAGAATTGGCACTAAGACCTACAGATAAAAACAACAGAATAGTCTACAATTTTTATTCATTTGCAAACTCTTTTGATTTCTAGAAAGTTAAGTTTATATTAAAATAGTGAAACCATTGTGTTTAGCCACAAAATGAAGGTTATAGGACCACATAATTATTAATATGTTTTTAACCAAACTTAGTGACTGACTTCAGGTATATTGAATGATATGTAAGACACCACAGTACATTATTTGCTTTGTGGGACAGACCTGGCATCTTTGTCTATTAATTACTGAAAACCAGGAGCATTTATTTCCAAAATATTATAAAAATTGTTGTAAAGATTTAAAAATGCTCCCATTAATTCTAAAATCTCCCTAGTATTCAGTCTAGAACAAATGAAAACTAAATTGAGTGAAGTAAAAGATTCCCTCCTTCTTAAAACATTTTCATTTCTTGGCATTGTGAACATCAAACTTGTTAACTTCTCATCTTACCTCCCTGGATGCAATTTCTAGCCTTCTTTGCTGGTTCTCCTCCAGATATTTCCATGTTGCAGTGCTTCCAGCTCAGTGATAGTGTTGCTCCCTTTACCTCCATCTCTCTATGAACCAGTGTTTTCCAAACGTGCACGACCCTAGGCTCTTTCCCTTTCTCCCCTGGGCTCTAGGTGCTGACAACCTACTGCATGTGTAACATCTCAGGTTAAATGTGTATAGGCACCTTCAACTTAACATATGCAGACATATTTTTAAACAAATTTTATTCCCAAACCTGCATATCTTACAGTCCTCCCTATATTGGCAAATATTGTTATTCGTCTAGTTGCGTAGTCCAAAAATAGTTAGAGACATTTCTCTCTCACTGTCACACTCAGCATTCAGTATGTCATCAATTTGTGCCAGGTCTATCTTTAAATTATATTGAAATTTCACTTCTATCTTCGTTTGCATGGAAACATCTCTGTTTCAGACTGCAACGGGCACCTTTCTTGTTTACTGAAACAGCTTCCTATGTGGGTTGCATGTTACCCGTCTTGCTTCTGAAGATTAAAGTTGTTGTATAGAAACACAAAAAAACATTTTAATCATACAAACCATGTCATTTTACTCCTTTACTCAAAAATCTCTGAAGGGTTCTATTCACAATCAAAATATTTAAATTACTTGACCATAGTTAATAAAGTCTCATGTTATCTAGCTAGTGCTTATGACTCTGGCTTCATTGCTACTTGACTTACCCAGCTATATCCATGAAAACCAGCTTGGCACTTCTTGAATTATGGAAAAATATCTTCTGCTTCAGGATGTTTGCAGTTGAGGCTTCGTAATTCAAGGACACTCTTTCAATAGGTTATATTATAATTCAGGGAGATCATTCATGTCTCCATTCCTATATCATCTGTTCAAGGAGTTTTCTTCTTACTATCTTATGTAAAATACCATAACACCCTTCCTCTGTATCCCTTTGTCATAGTTCCTATTTATAGACACACTTCCCACTCCTTAGCATTAGAGCACATATTTATTTGAATGTGTTTAGTGTCCATGTCCCCTACTACAGTATAAACTGTGTCTGTGGTGGGCTCTGTGCATCCTGCTCATCGCTCTGTCAAGCTTCCAGACTAGCTTCTTATGCATCACAGTACATAACAATAAATATTTCTGAACAAATAAATGCATTTATTACAAAAGTGACATTTTATTTATAGTAATTTTACTATTTGTAAATAATGAATAAATGTAAAAAGGATGAAGAACGTCAGAAGAAATGACTCTAAGAGTAGTGAATACTTAAAATTTAAAAGTGGAAATAGGCCGGGCGCAGTGGCTCACGCCTGTAATCCCAGCACTCTGGGAGGCCGAGGCGGGTGGATCGCTCAAGGTCAGGAGTCAGGAGTTCAAGACCAGCCTGAGCAAGAGCTAGACCCTGTCTCTACTAAAAAAAAAAAATACAAAGAAATTATCTGGCCAACTAAAATATATATAGCAAAAATTAGCCGGGCATGGTGGCGCATGCCTGTAGTCCCAGCTACTTGGGAGGCTGAGGCAGTAGGATCGCTGAAGCCCAGGAGTTTGAGGTTGCTGTGAGCTAGGCTGATGCCACAGCACTCACTCTAGCCTGGGCAACAAAGGGAGACTCTGTCTCAAAAAAAAAAAAAAAAAAAAAAAAGTGGAAATGGAATTTGAATTATCCAGTGAAAAAATTTTACCATAACTGCCCCATTTTTTTACTCACCCTTTCCCCCTATGTCAGTGAAACAGTGAATAAGCATAACTGTGGATAATTCTTTACAATTTCAGCAGATGAATATCAATCCAATTACAGATACTGTAATTGGATTGATACACGCTAAGTCATGCCCCAACACCTGACCTACAGATCCTCTGAGATAATGAATGTGTTTTGTTTCAAGCTACTAAGTTTGTGATAAGTTATTATACAGAAATATAACACTAATATACCATGTTGAAATCTATCTTGTCATGTAAATTTCTTTTCTAAAAAATGCCTCTAAAACACAGAAAACAAGAAACTTTCAAACTTTCAAACAATAAAATCTCGATTGTAAAATTATTGGTGAGAAATGTCAAAGCCTCCATAGCATCATTGAGAAGCAGCACCAGGAGAAAAAATAAGACTTTTCTCTTCTCTGTCAGATTAAAAATTAGATCACAGCATAGCTAGAGGCATTTGTGCAAAGTCATAACAACTGTATATGTGAATTAGTTTGCATTCCTCTATGGTTGTATGTATGTTTCTTTGAGATCAGACCAGGTCAAAGGATGTGTAAGACGTTCCTTTGTCAAAAATAATATACTTTATATTTCTTTTGAAATAATGAAAATAAAATCTGACTGAATTTTTCAAACTGCTATACTGCAATTTTAGACATCTAAATTGTTCTTCTGCTGCGGACAATGACAACCAAGTTAAGCCCCCGAGTTTGGAGCACATTTTAGAGAGGATTTTTGCATTTTATCCCTTTTTTTTATTGATCTTGAAAACTGTCATTGGCAACAATGTGGCTGCAATATTGTAGGCATCCATGAATAAAAACCACAGTGACATTGCTGAAATGTAGGTTTCTGCCACTGCATGGACTTCAAGTTTCTCAGAACCTTTCTTTAGAAATGCTTTGTTAGTCAACATGTCTTCTGATATATTAGATATTAAACATATAATAGTATATGTGCTATTCTGTCTACATGATAGATTTATTTCAGGTGCATACCATACTTACAGAGAAGGAATTTTTTTAAAATTTAAAATACCAACTCAGTGTTATTAAAACATTGAAATGAGATAAAAATTCTATAATGATTTTCAAAACCCAGGCTAAAGATAATTATTGCAAATGAAAATGTGTAACTTGAATTCCATGACAGTCAAGGTAATAAAATGGAAATAATGAGTTGTATAGCTATAATTTTTAATATAAGGAAGCATATCATTTATTTTATTAGATGTAAAGCTCATAGTTTTTTTTTTCTTGGCACCTTTGTTAAAAAATCTGTTGGCTATAAATGTGTGCATTTATTTCTGGGTTCTATATTCTGTCTCATTGGTCTGTGTATCTGCTTTTATACCAATAACGTGCTGTGTTGGTTACTATAGCCTTATAATATTGTTTGAAGTCAGATACTATGATATCTCCAATTTTTTAATTTTTATTCAGGATTGCTTTGGCAATTCAGACTCTTTATTGGTTACATACAATTTTAGGATTGTTCTTTCTATTTCTGGGGAAAAGTTCATTGGTATTTTGATAGGTGTTTCATTAAATCTGTAGATTGCTTTTGGCATTATGGTAACTTTAACAGTGTTAATTCTTCCTATACATAAGCATCAGATGTCTTTCCATTTTCTGTGTGTGTTCTTTTTCTTTCATCAATGCTGTGTAGATTTCCTTGTAGAGGTCTTTCTGTGAGTACTGATGTGCCTGTCCAAAGCACTTTTATCTTTTATTTTATTCTAGAACTTCCATTTGATTTATTTTTATAGTTTACATCTGTGCACTGGAATTTTTCATCTCTTCCTACACAGTTGCCCCTTTCCAATAAGAGGCTTTAACATATTAATTTTAGTATTTAAAATTCTCTTTTTGGTAATTCTAACCTTTGTCTTATTTCTGTGTCTTGTTTCAATCTGTCTGATTTGTGGTAATTTTTATGTAGCAATAGAATAGTCTGGTTCCACTAATTGTTTTTTCTCTTGATAGTGGGATGTTTATTATGTCTCACTTTTGGAGTGACTCATAATTTCTGGTTGAATGCTGGACATTGTATAGAGAACAGAGGGGGCTGAGGTGAATAGTCAGAATGAGCATGACTTTTCTGCTGTGTGGTTGGTGCTGTGGGAGTTTGAATCAATCAATAAAGTAGTTAGACTAAATTTGGGTTTGTTTTTATGGTTGCCTTCAGCAAAACTTGACTTCAAATACTTTTAGTTCTATCAGATACTTCGAGTGAAGATTGGTGTGAAAATCTAATTTTCTTAATATTTCTACTCCAGCCATTCCTCTGCATCTTTGGGATGTTTTCTTTCAACTCTATTATCTTCCTTATGCGGCAGACCGAAATGCTCACTACCCAATGTTTGCGTACTTAGTGAGAAGGGCTATATTGCTCTCTATTGTTTGGTTTAACGTCAATGTTATGTGTGCTCATATGTACCTCGTTATCTGTGGTGATTTTGTTCCTTTTCCCATAACAGCCAAGGTATTTCTTATATATATGGTGGGTTTTGTGTGTGTGGGTGTGCATGTTTTGTGGGAGAGCATATCCTGCTTCTTCTTAGTAGTGGGGGACCTAATTGTTTTCAGCATGGTATTAGCATGGAATCAATACTATTTCCTACTTCTCCTTTAGTGAGAGTTGGTATTTTTTGTTCCTTTTCTCAGCTGTGCCTTGGCTATAACAGTATTATCGACCCTACCCAGGTGGCTTAAGCCTATTGATGGGTAGAAGATTATGGTTGAGTTCTTTTGTCTTTCCTACAGTGGCAGCCATGTGCCATCTCCTGGCCTGCTCCACCTAGCAGAGTTTTCTACTCCACTGATCTTCGCAAATCTTCCTCATCAACATCCAGTGTAGGTCAACAAAGAAGAGATGGAAAATAAATGTCAACCTTCTTTGTATCAGAGAACCTCCAGGATTCTATACTGTCATGCTAACCCAAACTAGGCATTTAGCAATTTACTTAAAAATTTTGCTGAATTATTCTTACCCCTTTGAGTGGCACCTATCATCTGTTCAATGCTCAGGTTCCAACTCTCCTTGGGATGGGCCTCTTTTATTTGAATTGTGTTGCAACCTCAGTAGTGTAACAAGTTCAAGAAAAGGTATTATTTTGTAGCTTATCTGGCTTGCTTTTTTAATAGTTAAGGTTGGAGCAAAGTGTTTTCTAGCCCTCTATATCTTAAATAAAGCAGGACACCCAAATGTCTGTTAAATGTCAGTGAAAAAGTGTGCAGTAAGAGCAGAAGACTTCACCTGCAGGTGAAAAAAAAAAAAAAAGAAACATTTGAAAACTCATGGTATATGTTTTTCACTAACCCAGTTAATCTACACCATAATACCTTGAGAGAAGTTTTCATTTTTTCCACTATTTGCCAATAAAGAAACTAGAGCAAAGGGAAGTCAATCATAATGTCTTGTCTTATCTGAAATCAGCAGTTGAAAGAGTCGAAGCTAAGATTCAAAGGTGGAATTTGTGCTCGTAATTTTCATATTATACATCATCCATTTCCTAATGGTGATTTCAATTCAATCTAAGTCAGCTAAATAGCAAAATACTCCCACCATTTTTTTTTTTTTTTTTTTTTTTTTTTTTTTTTTTTTTTTGAGACAGAGTGTCACTTTGTTGCCCGGGCTAGAGTGAGTGCCGTGGCATCAGCCTAGCTCACAGCAACCTCAGACTCCTGGGCTTAAGCGATCCTACTGCCTCAGCCTCCCTAGTAGCTGGGACTACAGGCATGAGCCACCATGCCCGGCTAATTTTTTTGTATATATATTTTTTAGTTGGCCAGATAATTTCTTTCTATTTTTAGTAGAGACGGGGTCTCACTCTTGCTCAGGCTGGTCTCGAACTCCTGACCTCAAGCGATCCACCCGCCTCGGCCTCCCAGAGCTAGGATTACAGGCGTGAGCCACCGCGCCCGGCCCACTCCCACCATTTTTGCCATTTACTTTTACATAGCAAATGGAAAAGAGATGAAAATAGACTTTCCAGCTGAAGCTCCCAATTAACTACTGAGGAGAGGAAATCCTGAGTCTATGATGAGATTTAAAACTCAAAGGCTAATGCTGTCTCCTCAAGTATGTATAATATTTTGGTAACTTTAAAGTCTAAATTTAGACACTTAATACTGAGACTCTCAACTTTTGCATCATAATTAAATGAGAATAATATGTATATATCCATTTATTAATCATGCTGAGAGAATTAGGAGATATAGAAGAAATTGCTCCCAATACAAGATTTCTCATCACCTGTCTAATAGAAAGAAAAGTACTTTTAAGCAATAATTTTTCACTGTAATAGTCTAATAATAAAATATTCTGAAAGGAAGAGATTTTTACAATGTGAAGAAAAGGACTGAATTATAACTGTGACTGAAACCTAAGAAGCACTTTAGCTAATTGTCAGAGAACAATGTATAGATTTATGCTAAGCCAGCATTAGGAAGCTTGAAATAAATATTTAATCTAGAAGTTTTATTTGAATTATTATATCATAAAAATGTGATGAAAATCATTTAACAGGAATATATGCATAACGCATAATATATATTAAAATATCTAAATTTTATAGCAAAATAAGAAATGCTATCATTTCCAAATATTTATGTGTGCTAGAAAGTCTTCAACAATTAAGTCAACATATTTTGCTGGTATATGAGTAGCCACAAAAAGTCAAGTGAAAAGACAAAGTAGGTTAAATTTTAAAAGGGCTCCTAAATCATGCTAAGCAAATTACATTAAAATATTTAGAAGAGAAAGAAATAATCATAAAATCAGAAAATACTGTCAGATAGAAGCTCATCTGGTCAAATTTTAGTCTGTATTAATTCGCTTCAGAAATTTACAATCTTAAGTGGTTAGCACTCTTTTAGGAATGGCTAGAAATTCCCCATAGATGTTATATATAATAACCATGTGAATGATATTTTGATCTAATAAAGCCTTCCTAATATAATTATGAACAAAATCAAATATTTAAGTGCAAAATTTTGACTTGTCCATTTATTGTGCAAATATTAATCATATATACAATATAAATTACTTTGCCAGGTGCTGTAACAATAAAGATGAATAAATATGGCAGATGACTCCAAAGATACTATAATAATTCATTTGTGCTTAGCTATTAATATTATTTATAATATAAGAACATATAAATTTCAATAATACTTCTTTTTTGAGATTTCAAAGATGACTTCTGAATAGTTGATCAGGAAGAGAAGCTGGAATTATATTTTAACAAAACAGTTGTATAATAATTATGGTCTTTATTTATTTTTTATTTTAAAGAGGTCAAGAAGTGCATTATCACATAGGGTTAACTTGTCAAAGCAAATCCCTTTGCATCGCCAGTTTTACATAGCAACAAGCTTTAGAAAGGATTAGCAAAGGATACAAGCAAAAGCCAGACACAGAGGCATCATTCTTTAGGCTTCTCTAGAGAAACCTTGTATCCATCACACTTAGAACCCTAATGTTCTCCCTGTAAGCCCCTACCCATGCAATGTGACATGTTTGGGTTTGCAGTAACAGATGGGCACTAATGTAATATGTGTCAATTTTAGGGAGCCACTTATACTTGGGGCTTAATTTTTATATTTAATCAGACAGGCAACGTGAGCAAAACAGGTGACCAACTTCCACTATCCAGCTAATTGTGCCCCATCAATTTATAAATTCTAAGTTTATTTATAATAAGTAATCTAGATCAATAATTTAAATCCTTCTAAATTATTCTTAGCTAAGAACTCCATCTTTTATCTTCCTTTTGGTGTGAGGTTCTTTGTTATCTAATAGGCACTTTTTTTATTCCAAAGGAGCAAAAAGATAGGGGAAATAAGAGAAAAAAAACTTTGAAATGAGCTTCATATCATCCACATAAATATTGTGTTTTCTTTCTAAAAGAATCATCTTTTAATTGTAATACAATTATAATTTAAATTTTATCTAATTAAAATTATGAGAAATACTTTTAGTATGTTTTATAACTGAGGCACTGAATTGTAGCCAGTGTAAATAAAATATGATTAATACATTTAAAGAAAACTAAAGTAGAAATTGAAAGTGTGCCAAAGCAATAAGAGACAATCAAAACAGATACAGTATATAAAATAATCAAAATAAACTGCTAAAATTTAAAAGTAGAGTTATTAAAAGTGGAAAGTTACATTGTAAAAGTCGAATGACATTCATTTACTATAGGACACCAATAATTGAAATAGTTGAGCAACTGCTGATCTTTGTTAATAGAAAATTCAATAAAAGGCTGAAGTATAATCTACAAGTGGATACCTGTTGCCATCTTTATATTTATTCTTTCAACAAATAGGTGCTGTAGAATGTAGCGTGTAGCCAAAACAGGCACAGTCTCTGCCCTCATTGAGCATATTGTCTAGTCATGACACAAATTCAAAATTGTTATTGCCACAACTTCCATAAAGAAATTATCCAAAATTTCATGATTTTTATGAAATAGTAATTTAATCTAGTTACAGAGAAGAGGTAAAACTTCTCTTAGGTTACACTGGAGTTGAGATCTGAAAAATGCATAAGTTTTAGTTAAGCCAAAAGGAATGAATAAGATATTTTACAGAAACCTATAGCAGAGCACAGTTGGTCACTTAAAGAATTAAAAGAGGTCCAGTGTGGTGGCAAGGATGAAAGCAGCTGATATGAGATGAGATTGAGATATACATTTTGGTACGACATTGCATAGACTTATAAGTCTATTGAGTTCATTTTTACACTACAATAATGAGAAAACATTAATTGTTTTAATATGATAATGACATAATTAGTTTGAGTTTGGTAAAGAACAGCATTCATTAGTGTATAAACAAATTGAATTGGGTGTGATGAGACATGTTCACATTGTTGTAGAAGTTATTGTGGTGTTCCAGGTAAGATGTGTTGTTATATGGATTGTAGTGACAGTGATACAAATGACAAGAAGTAGCTATGTTTTGGAAATATTTAGGAGTTAACAATAACAAGACTTGCTATTAGACTGAATACTATACATTGCTGAGAAATTTGAGAGAAATGAAACCTTCAAAGATGACGCTAAACTTTTAGATTGCATATTACTTTGGATGAGAGTACTAATCCCTCTGTAGAAGGGAATACAGGTCTTTCAGGGAAAGATCAGGAGATTTTTGTTCTCTTTGACACATGGAATCTAAAGTCCTTTTGAAAAAATCTGAGCAGGGATTTCAAGTAGGAAACTGACAATATATACATGGAGTCTTTTTGGGTCAATCATAACAGCAGGAGACATATCATGCATATAATGTAATTGAAGCCAGATCAGGGTGGTTACAATGGTAGGTGGGAGCTGAGCAAATGTTATCAGCTGGTATAAGTAACATTTTAAGGAAGCTTGATTTATAGTGATAGAGTGTGGCAGCTAAAGGGTGATGAATGGTATCTTATAAGGGATGGATCATTAGCTAAAAACTCTGCTCTAGTGTTCAAAATAATAATATTTAAAGTAGCAAAACTTATTCTAAGATCCCTTTAAACTTGATTTGAATAATCATAATAAAATGATAAATAATAAATGTTCCCAAACTGTATAAGAAGGATCATATACAATGTTTGTAAAATATGAATACATATCACTAATTACCTAAAGAAAATATAAATACAATACATATGGGTTTTAAAAATGAAGTATGCAAGAATTTTATTAATATATAAAATATGTAATAATCATAAAGTATCCTTGGTTATTCATTGTTATGTAATAACATTAGAAACATTGCATAATAGTTCTTATAGTGATATTTTTATGCATTACACTAGAACTGTCTATTAGAATATATTAATCATAAAAGCTAAAAATAAAAATACATATTATTATTGAAAATATCTTATAAAATTTTAAAAAAGGTTATATCATTAGAAAGGTAATTGAGAAAAGAATATAACATTTGATGTGTCTCTAAAATTTGAGTATATACTTTATGTTTTATAGATATTCTAAAGTGGAAAAATATGTATATATATAATTTAATAGTAACACGTTTATCGTTATTATGAATAATATCTTTAATGTGGACTCTCAGGAATTAACTTAGCCAGAACTATATGGAGCATGAATAAATGCACAGAAGGATTGAAATAAAAGTAAAATAGCAACACATGTAAAAATATAAAGCCAACTGATATTTCCCCTCTGAGTAATTAACAATTTTTGTCACATTCTGAAACTAATTAAATTCCACAGCTACTGTTCTCATTCCATATAAGGGGGAGGTTGGAGGGAGCCACCAACAGATCCCTTACAACCCTTACGAAAATTAAAATGAATATGTTTTCTGAAACATTAAGAAATGGTCAAAATATACCTAAAATTTTTCTGGCCTATACACATTACTGTCAACTGTTAATCAAGAAAAGTTGAGAAGCAGAAATTTTGATGTGGGGAACATAAAATAAATTTAATTTATAAATCCATTGAGTTGGAGTTTCCTGAAAAACATGAGTGAAGATGTCAACCAGGAATATTGTAGCTCATAGAAATGTAGATATACAATGCACCAGTAATGACTCATGCCATTTATTAGAATGATATCAAATAGGATGGGTAGAGTATTGAAAGAAAAATAAAAATAGAAGAAAAATGGAAGTACGTTAGGTATAAGACAGTGCAGAGAATGCAATAGATAAAATGTAGTCCATATATTTGAGGAAACAATGTGAAAGAAGATGCCATAGAAACTTTTGAAGATATGGGTGAAGATAGGAGCAATAGACAGTGTCAGTGCCTTGAGAATGTGAAATTGTCCTGTACTGAATCGGTCACTGATAACTTTTCCCCTGACAAGTTTAACCAAGTGATGAAGACACATGATGGAAAATTGTGGTAGGTGAAACATAAAGAAGTAGATGATCAGGAAAGACAGCATCAAATTTATAATAGGAAATATTTGAGAACAATTTTCAGCTGTTTAGAAAATAAATTTAAGCCTGTCATTTAAAATAAAATGTTCTGAATAAGTTCAATGAACTTCAAGACAACACGGAGAAGGAATTCAAAAGCCTACCAGACACTTAACAAATAAATTGAAATAATAATTAAAAAATCAAGCAGAAATTCTGGAAGTTAAGAATTAAAGAGACAAACTGAGAAATACATCAGAGTCTCTCAACAGCAGAATCGACCAAGCAGAAGTAAGAATTAGTGAACTTGAAGACAGCATATTTGAAAATACACAGTCAGAAAAGAAAAAAGGATAGAAGGATTAAAAAAATGAAGCCACACCAAGATGCCACACCAGATCAGTGTGGGAAAAATATTTTTTTCAACAAGTGGTAGTGGCACAAGTGGGTAAGCATCTCACTAAAAGTAAATATAAATCTATACCTCACAGTATACAACAACAGGAACACTTACAAATGAATCAAACATTTTAATGAAAAACGAAAACGTCAAAGAGCTGGACAAAATATGGTAGAGTTTTGCTTGAGTTTTTTTTTTTTTTTTTTAATGTTTGAAGCCTTTTCTGTCACAAAATATTGAAGGGTTGCTATTTTGTTGGAAATTAGAAAAAAAATACTTCTGGCATATAGACAAATGCCAGAAAGGCAAAATAAAAATTAAAAAGCTGGAAAGTACTTATAACTAATATCAAATCACATTTCTTCTAAGAAATTTTTTGAAATTAATACCAAAAAAAGACCTAAAATAAATTGAAAAGATTGAAAAATTCATACAGCCAAAAACAACCCAACAAATTTTAATAAAGCACATTAAAAATACAAACTCATTTACAATAACAAATATTCAAATACAATGCCCTGTAAATACTACCCAAAGCTTAAATATACTTTATGTTGATAAGGTCTGGCATAAGCGGGGCTCTACCTGCAATTACTGGTGTATATATAACAAAACCCCAGTTATGTTATATCCCCAGTAAGAGGATAACTTAGGATATTTACTAAAATTACAAATGCATACTTTTACTTTTCTATAAGATGTAGAATGTTGCAAAGAACCTTAATCAAATCTACTGATAAGAACAAGGTAGATGAC
This sequence comes from Lemur catta, assembly GCF_020740605.2. NCBI lineage: Eukaryota > Metazoa > Chordata > Mammalia > Primates > Lemuridae > Lemur > Lemur catta. Next base: position 51,227,848 of record NC_059143.1, read on the forward strand.
TCTCTTTCTTGTTTCTCTATACTAGCAGCACAGCCCACTTCCTGTTACTGGGACACTTCAGGACAGCCCTGCTAAAGGATTATATATGAGATTTATATGGGATATTCTTAATAGTTTGAATTTTTTTCTCTCCGATATTCATAAAACTATCTCTCTCACCTTCTTCAGGTTTTTGTTCACATGTCACTTTCTTACTGAAGCATGATCTGAGTATAGCAGTACATTTTTATTTCTTCTATTGTAGAATAGAGAGAGAAATGACTTCCGTAAGCAAAAAGTCAAGAAAAAAGGATATCTGAGTACAGTCTATTTAAAATGAACAAGAGAAGTATTTTCAGAACAGTTTAGTTTTCCTAAAGAGAATCTTCACTAAAGTTAATGAAACATTGCAAATTTTCCCTGAATTTATGACTTGTCATATTCAACATCATAATTCAAATCTCTTTTCATTTCTTGATGAAGAGGGTGTGCTGTTAAACTCTTCTTCATTGTGCTTTGGATTTCTACATTATTGACTTTTCATTTTATTTAAACAGTAAGACATGATAGGCAATGAATTTCCTAGATAATAATTATACCTTTTCTTTCCCAAAAGAATGAGTGGCTTTTTTTAATGCCAGAAATGCAATATTTGTTACAAATGTTGAAATACCTTATTGCTTTTAAAAACAGGAAATCTTATATTTCAAGAAGAATAAGACTAACTTAATGTCTGATATATTTCCCACCAAATATACCACAGCACACATAATATTTGAAGTACCTTTTTCTCTTTTGTACTGTGGAATCACTGGCAAATTGCATGCTCTGAGGCCATTTAGACTCTACCGGAAAAGCTTTCAATGAGAGTCTGCAACTTCTGAAGCCTATAACTAAAGTTACTTTTTCCTTTGACCAGCAAGTGACCCTTCGCACCTAAACACTGTTCCCAAGAAGAAGAAAAAGCAAGAAAATTCTTTTGATTGCTCTGTAGTAGCCACATTAAAAGTGAAAGACAACAACAACAAAAAAGAAACCATTTTGGAATGCTTTGTAACTAAACAGAAATCTCATAAGTAAGTTTTGACCACAAAAGAAATATCTTACCTTTTATTTGCTTTTAGTTAAAGTTACTCCTGCACAGATAGAAATATTCTGAGAGAAATCAATAATATTTTAAAATTTACTTATTATTTTGAATTGACAAATTATATATTCATGGGGTATTTATGATAGAGATATACAATGGAGAATAATTAAATCAAGCTAATTAATATATCCATTACCTCAAATTTTTTTTGTGTGGTGAGAAATATTTTGTTCAATTTCACTATTAGAAGGATAAAATAATATTTTATTGTGTTTTGTCATAACAGCAATGACACATGGAAGAAATCGTGTTTCTTGGTGAAAAACATAACCAAATTGTATCACTTAGAGCTTCAAATAACTGAATACCTTTCTGAACAGGAATGTTGCATAAGAAAAATCTATTATCTCAAGTGAAAAGATGTCCAAAGGGAAATAAAAGACCAAGTGTAATATATTACTTCATGAAGCCCTTTGTGATTCCTCCATCCTTCCTCTGGCTCTTACTTGAGTATTGTATGTCCTAGTCCTCATTCAGATACAAGTTTCCAGACATTAATTCCTAAGCCTAAATTCCATAGAAAGTTTAGGAGACAGTTATCTCCATGATGAAGTTCTTAGGAAAAAATAAAAGTTTGTTGTGCTAAAAATAGTGGAAACCAAAAGCACAAGAAAAAAACTTCCAGCATCCCACCATGTAGACAAACTCCTTTTCTTGGCCAAAATCAAGACTCAAGGACATTCATGCGCCACCTCCTGGCAAGACAATGAACCGTCTTTAAGTGACTATTATGATCTTTGGGCTCCCAAACAGCCATTTTATACCCAGAGTTGAATTGGTTTGTGAAGTGGATAGCTAATTTTTTAAAAAAGGGAAAATATAAGTTAGGCAGGCCTCCAACTCTTCATAAATACTTTTTGAGCTTATAGAATCTATAATTAAAACGTTTAAAACTTTCCCAAATAACCTCAATTATTAGATATAAAGTTACCAGAATATTAAATATTAATATTCAGATATCAACACTAATTAAATATGAACCTTCCTTAATATTCTACATCATCTATAGTGAGTAATGTCTGTGACTTTAATCTCTTTACTTAAGTGTTCTATGAAAATGTGAAAAAAAGTTATGCTCAGGATCTAAACTCAGATAACAACCAAGAAAACAACAATACTATTAAACTTCAGCTAAAATAAATTTAAAAGAAAGCTAGAAGGATGAAAATAGAGCTTACGAAAGTTCCAAGCAGCAAGAGAATAAAGGGTGATGAAATGATTCCTCTCTAATGACACAGTATTAAAAAAAAACTATTTTGAACACTCAAAATTAATATTCAATTTGAAAGCACATCCAATACTTCCTGTTTCCATTACAATGCTTTATTTTTCTGCAGTGTACTTATAAACATCATACATTTTTATTAGTTTATATTTGATGTCAATTTTCACCCTCAAACTTAAAATTCAGGCTTGATTTTGCCTACTTTGTTAACTGCTGTATACTAATAGAGAGTTATTATTCAATAAATAATTTTCATTGTAAATAAACTTTAATTTATTTTGCACAAATAAGATCATAGTATGAAATTTATCTGATAACTGCTTTTAGCTTTTGGTTAAAAATCTTGCACAGATACATACATATGTCTATGTTTGAATTTGAATACACATATTATGAACATTTTACCTGTTTATATATGTCACTGCATGACATACATAAAATATGTTGTATATGTAGCTTTCATTTTTTCCAACTGTATACTATTTTATCAAATGACATCATGATAATAGATTGTCTTCAAATTTAAGACTGAATAAATGGATTAAACAGTAGGCTAGGAAACGCTGAATGGGAAATTAGTGAATTACAAGATAGAAATTTGAATAATTTTCTTAAAGTAGCTGACAGAGAGAAGAGATATAATGAAAACAAACAACAAAAAACCCTTAAGAAACATAGAGGATAATATGAGAAATTATAACATACAACCTATCAGAAGCCAAGGAGGACAGAAGAAAGCAGATAGGGATGGCAGTATTTGAACTGATAAGGGGTAAGTCAAGGATTTATTAAACAAGACTGGATTACACCACCTAGGTTCATATATAGAAGCCCAGTACTTCAGTAACAGGAATCCATTCAAATATATATTGAGCAAAAGGGGGGGATTATTTTATGGTTACAAGGATTTCTCACAAAACCTGTGGGAAGAGATAAAGAAAACCTTAGTCTCAAAAATAGACTAGAACCTGGAACTGAACCCCTAAGGGAAGCCAGGTGGTCCTCCCATTGTCTGTCATCTCTCTTTCTTTTTCTTGTTGTTGAAGGTTATTTCGGTACCTAGCATAGAAAATAAATATTTTTTTTTTTAAGGGGAGAAAAAAGAAGCTTATTACTTACATCTCATCATATGTTTGTCTACAGAAGATATTTAATAACTATATTATACAAAATAAACATATACTAAATAAATATGATAAATAATAACAAATAATATATGATGAATAAATGCACAAAATATTTATTAGTAGTAAATATATTATTATTAAAATATGTTTATTTTATAATATTGTATGATAATACAAATAGCAACCATAAATGCAATAGTGGTAAAGATAGGTAATACTGTGTTAAGCTTCCAACACACATTATGTCTTCTTTTCCTAATAATTCCAATTTAGAAAAAAATATTTTAATGTTCCATAGGCATGAAGGTAGCAAAGTTTCAGCTACTATTAAATCTCAAAAAGTGTATGTATAATTATTGCATCTTTGTAGTTATTTATTTTATGTTGTTTATTTCAAATCATCTCATATCTAAACATGTTAAGACTATAGAGAAGTATTTAAATAAACATCACTCAATTTTTGGTGTCATATTTTTTCCAAGTCGTCCAAATTTTAAAATATCTTTAGAGTGTAAAAAATATGTATCTGAAAATAATTCCTATTTTCCTGAGTATGTCCTCTGAACTATATCTGTAATATGCATTCTTCTTGATATATTTTTCCTCCATTTTTGGTAGTAACCTAAGATTTTTGCTTTCATTATTTTACTTTGTCATAGGAAACTTCTACCTGGGTCTACTCTGATTAAATTTGTGTGTGTTCTGGGGAATCGCATGCTGTTGTGAGCAAGTCGGGTGAAGGTACCTGTGCTGTATGCTGGGAAAATCTGAGTAAATTTAAAATTTGAGTTTAAAATGCTGTCTTTGAAATTACACTACCTGCGTCTTTCATGCCCTCTATGAACCCTCTGCCTTCATTGTCTGCATACCCGTGTGCCCACGCCAGTGGTCAGCAGGACTCATAGCAAAGTCTGCAGTTCCTGGTTTATAGCCACATCTAGTTATTTTATTTATTTTACTAAATTTAGCTCACTGCCTACAAAGCCAATCACATAGCTTTTTTTTTTTTTCCTTCTTTCCTTCTTAGAAGCCCCAGCCCAGAGATGGTTTTGTTGTTGTTGTTATTGTTTGTTTCTTTCTTTCAATGTAGTGATAAATCTGGAATGATAGATGTGTAATTATAATGATGATGTGTCTGTCTTTTTCCTTCAACAGTTTCTTACTGTATGCTATATGTTGTGTAAATGAAATCTTGAAGATATTTTATATTTTCCCTCGGCCTCCCTGTCTACTCAATTTCCTTATAGGATGAAGTAAAGATACTTCACTCACTGGGTTGTTCACAAGACTTTCAGTCACCCTCTTCAAACAGTGCATGGTGCCCAAGATCTGAAGAGATACTTATCCATATTCAGAATCCTCTCTCAAATTAAATCAAATTTCTCTGCAATCTATTTGGCAAATTATCTTCACTGAAATATATTTGTCAAATGATATGTGCTTGGGGATCTATATTCTATTTTAATCAAATGCAAATATTTTTATAGTTTAATTATTGTCCTCCTGTGGTATGATATTTTTAACATTAACTTGTGCAGATTTTACAAGAAGCAAATGGCATTAATTTAGATCAATGCAATTGATGGCCTACTAAAAGAACAAATATAAAAAAAATCTATTTGCTTTATTTGCTACTGTTAGTGAGAAAGGTAAGCATTTTAGTACAATGCTCATTTTCATTCCTACACTTCCCCTATAAGCACATCCATGTATGTTTTAGTGTAACCATCTGTTTTAGAACCCATTTGAGTCCACATGACACCTATTACTTAGATTTATAAGACAGGTAATATTTAGCCAAATTAGCAATCAGAATGCCTGAATGTTTTAACATCATTTATAATTAACGGCTGGGTGTAATAACAAATAGGAACAGCAGCTGCAACAAAACTCCGATTAGGCCGTCAAAATAGGGAATAATTCAAATTTATGGAAGGCCCCAAACTCATCTTCAAGCCATGGAATAACGTCTCAATAATAACTCCACTAGGCTACTGCACACTAATATCCTGAAGTTTAGCACAGGGGGAGAATATTTCTGATATGATTAATATCAGTCATGCATCAAGAAAGTTTTTAAGGCAAAAGTTAGGCACAATCAAACTCAGTGAATAAGTGAATGAACAAACCAGTGAGAACATGAGTGAACAAATGCATTGCTGAAAAATTACTTAAAAGAATTAGGATCACAGTGTACTTTTCCACTATTTATTCTCTGTCAGCACTTTGCAATATTGTAATCAGGAATGGAGAAGGGTAGATTTTAATTTTATATTTCAAACCTAAAGTTATCATACAAAAGGCATATACAATTTTTTATTCTCAAGGAAGAATTGCAACAAAGAAAATGTACAAAAACCAGACAGAGATCACTCTCAAGTAGAGCTCTGGTACTGCAGCACATCCTAACAGTTTCCATTAACTAGTGAGGCTGATGTTCCTCACAAGAAATACTAAAATTTCAACCTAAGATGAAAGGACACCAGAAGGTAACTTAAAACTACATGAAGACGGCAAACATGTAAAAAAATACTCAACATCTCTAATCATTAGAGAAATGTAAATCAAAACTGCTATGAGATATCACCTAACCCCAGTGAGATTGGCTTCTATCAAAAAATCCCAAAACAACAAATGCTGGAGAGGATGTGGAGAGAAGAGAACACTCTTACACTGCTGGTGGGACTGCAAATTGGTGCAACCTCTGTAGAAAAGAATTTGGAGATACCTCAAAGAGTTAAATATAGAAATACCGTTTGATCCAGCAATAGCACTATTAGGCATCTACCCAACAGAGCAAAAGACATTCTATAATGAAGACATCTGCACCCGAATGTTCATGGCAGCACAATTCACTATTGCAAGGATATGGAAACAACCCAAGTGCCCGTCAATTCATGAGTGGATTATTAAAATTTGGTGTGTGTATACAATGGAATATTACTCAATTATAAGAAACGACAGTGATCTAGCACCTCTTATATTTTTCTGGATTGAGCTTGAGCCCATTATCCGCAGTGAGGTATCACAAGATCGGAGGAATAGCCTCCACATGTACCCCCGTCAAATTGGCACTAACTGATCAACACTATGGTGCTCACACAGTAGTGATATTCTCCAGGGATTAGGGTGGTGGGGAAGGGCAAACTCACAACTAATGTTCATGGTGTGCATTGTAGAGGGGAATGGCAAGCCTCTAAACCTCACTTGGGTGAAGCAAAGACTTAAAATGTAACCAAAACGTTTGTAACCTCATAATGTCCTGAAATTCAAAAAAAAAAAAAACTACATGAAGAATGAAGACCACCGGCAAAGATAACTACAGGTGTTGTGAAAGACACTATGAAAGTATTTTGTTTGTAATATTTTGTTTTGTTATCTTCTTATTAATAATTATGAAACTTTGTTCATAGGCTTTTTTACTCGTATAAGGGTGTAATTTGTATAATGATAATCTAAAGGAGGGAAGGCAGGACATATATTGAAGCAAATTTCTATAGAGTATTGAAATTAAGTTAATATTAACTTTAGATTGTTTTCAATTGAGATTCATTTTCACTTTTTTAACCTTTACCATAACAGATGAGCTGGCAAATATGTGTGTGTGTGTGTGTGTGTGTGTGTGTGTGTGTGTGTGTGTGTGTGTATATACACATACACATTTATTTTATATATACAAATGTATAATATATATATTCCTTGTGGAGGTATAAAAACATGGAATTAAAATATCATATGGCAAATGCAAAGATGGATGTGTAAACAGAGTGCTCTGTGAGTTGTGAGCATAGATCGATGTTGAGGTGATGGCCAACCAGAATTCTAGTTAGATGATGGCAAAGTGTTCTAGCATTAAGGGGCAGAACAAGCCACAACACAGAAGAAAGAACTAAACATGATTGTTAGCAGTAATATACTTGTGCTAAGAATATTTGACATGCAATCTGGAAAATAACTTCCAGATAAAGTGCTTACTATCCAACTTTTGGATATTTTCACTTTGATTTAAAATTTTAAATAAATCATTATTTACAAATGTCTTTTCATTTAATAGTCTTTCTTGTTATGTGTGAAACACTAATATTCTTTCACTCTTAAAAAGCAAAATAAATAAGATAATCTACTCAGCAGGTTATGTTTCATGATTAAAATAGTTTAGCTTAAAAATAGAAAAAAAATGGCACTATTACCTCATAGATACTTTTTGTTAAGTTTTTTTGAAGTATGACATATTTCTCAATCTTCACATCAAGTTCAGTAGTTTACAAACATATGTTTTTAATGAAGCACAGGATGACAGGGGACATCTCTGGGGAATGTAGCAATATTTAAACGAGTGTCATTGATTTAATAAAGCAGTATTTATTCTGGGATGCAATCTGAGGGTGAAAATGCCAGAGTGAAAAGGACCAGAAGAAGGCATTTGAGAAAGAGCAGCCACTGTCAAAGCCTGAGATGTAACCACAGTGGGGATGGAGGGAGGGAGGAAGCATGAGTGCGGCTGAGGCGTGGGGTGAGGGAAGGGATGAGTCCTACAAGATGGGGTCAGCTCCATGCCCTTCCCCTGGAATCCACTGAGTTCTCTGTGTGCTGTTATTATAATTGTTTCCCCGAATGTTGTACTATGTTACTTGTGTCTTTGATTAGGATGTAAGCCTCCACAGGGCAGAAAACATAGCTTATTACTTCCCTCTTTAGTTCTGAATAAAGAATGTCTGGCAAATAGACACACTCAATGTTTAATTGCTAAATGTATATTTTAAAGACTATGTTCTTTTAAAAAATTATGTAGCAAGTACTTTTATTGTGAAGATAATGTGTGCTCATTTTGAATTTTTAATACAAAATATAAGAGAAATATGTTAATCAACCATGTAACTGTCTAAAAATCAACAATTCAAAATAGCATTTAATAATATTTTGGTACATTTACATCAAAATGATCCCACACATTGTTTTGTACAATGAAGTTTTTATAAGCAAAATATTATATTCTCATTTTTATTTAAGAATTTTTTAATATGTATGTATTTATTTATTTGATACAGAGTCTCACTCTGTTGCCTTGGATAGAGTGCTGTGACATCAGCCTAGCTCACAGCAACCTCAGACTCCTGGGCTCAAGTGGTCCTCCTCCCTCAGCCTCTCAAGTAGCTGAGACTATAGGCATGGGCCACAATGCCTGGCTAATTTTTCGATTTTCAGTAGAGATTGGGTCTCGCTCTTGCTCAGGCTGGTCTCAAACTCCTGAACTCAAGCAATCCACCCACCTTGGCCTCCCAGAGTACCAGGATTATAGGTGTGAGCCACTGCACCCAGCCAATATGTCTTTATTCAAGTATGACAGTGGTCTCTTTTTGCAACTCTCTCTCTCTTTTATTTAGAAAATTCTTACTATTCTATTTTAGAATTCCTAAAAATATTATTGCTAATTTAATTTTTCCACTTGAACACGTTAGTGGAGTAAACTATTACATCTTTCAAGATTTTTGGTAAGTTATGTAGAGGACAGATTTGAGTAAACCACAGGTACATAACAAGATTCTCGTAGTATATGACCAGCTTAAGCCATTAGTAGTCTGTGAAGTTCATATTGGTGACAGCACAGATGTGAAGATAATGTAAAAGATTTAGGAGATGTAAGAATTTTGCAAGATATTACCCATACTGTTCTTTTTCATGCACTAGTTTCCTTAGTGGCAGCAATGGCTAGGAAAGCACTTAAAGTATCAAGTAGTCTGGAGTGTTTATAACTCTTTATCTCTAAGAGATGGAATAGGCCAGGAACCTTAGAGTCTAAGGCTTAGACCACTTTTTTTTTCTATTTCTATTAATTCCCTTGATTACTCTCATTCAATTTTCTGACTGTTAATGTGGTTGTATGCCATAGGCCTAACTTCCGTGACAATATGAATTTTGTTTCCTTCATTCTTGCATTTGGAGTATTTAAAACTGAAAATAGCCCATAGTAGTAACTCTATAAATATTTATGAATCAAGAAATCACAAGTTGATTTGAAAATATCACCCTTATGATGTTAAAATTGATGCTAAGGTTGAAGCTTATAGTGTTTTTGGATCCAGATAAGTCTACTTATGATTTTCTCTCATCATCTTCACTGACAGTGTCTGACATACTTTGCAATTTTTGCCACATACTTTGGAAATGTAGCCTCAGATGATATTTCAGGTGGCATATTTGGGACAGTAAAGTTAGTCCCTTGGTGATTATTGTAGGTTTTGTTCCCTAAAGGCAGAGTATAACAAATCTATTCCATCTCTTTATCCTAAAATATTTCAGTCAAATAACCATGAGAATATATCCACCTTCAGCAGGTGGGTATACTTAGTTTACATTATCAAAACTCCTGTAGCTGAAACCTTCAGCCTAAATAAATGGTGGTTTATCTCATCCAGATTTTCCCCAATGGCTGAACCCAGCTGTGATTCCTCACAGAGCCAGGCACCTGCATCTTCCATTTTTTGTTCTTCTCATAATTTGCCAGCATGTGTTCAGTGAGTATAATGCACAGTGTCATATGAGGCAGAGATGGCCAAAAAAAAATCTCATTAACCAACACTTGAATTCATAACTAGAGTGCCTGTGGCATAGCACATCCTAAATTATGTGATTACACTTTCAATTTCACTTAAATTAAATGGAAAGTATATTCATTTTTTTTCCAAAGAGCATCATCTCTGATAGAAGAAGATGAATTTATTTTGTTGCAATAATATCAAGAAAATGGTAGATAGGTTAAATGTTTTGATTTTCTAGACCTTCTTTTGATTGTTTATTTCCTTGTTTATTGAATAGACTGACCGTCCTAGTAAAAGGGCAGGGACATGCAATTTGAACATTCTGCTGCCTTATTGCATCGTACTCTGGAAAATATTCATCTGAATAACTTTGAGATTTGCTTCAGGACAGGTGAATGGTGAAGTTGGAGAGTTTAATTCAAAATTAGGTTAAAGATAATTATAGCATTTTAAGAAATTACAAGGCAGAATATTGCGTCTTTCTCATTCTTAGAATATTATTATTGATTGTGCCTTGCTATGAGAATTGACATTGCTATAAAAATTTGGATGCAAAAATTGATATGAAAATGTGGCTGCAAATTGTTACAACAATTTGCCTGCCCAAAGTGCCAAAAAATGCATTATTTGATATTAAAAAGAAAGTATATTCACTTTTTGTGTAAAACTGCTAGCATTTTGTCAACACTAGCATCTAATGATTTTATAACATTTTTAATGTAACATATTTTCAGCATAAGTTTTTAAGTTGTGGAAAACAATATCAAAAATATTCAAAGGGCATGGTCTATAACATTACTAGTCTGCAGTATAGGGTATTTATAGTTGATGCTGTAATTACAATTTTAACTTTTTGTTATAAATTCATTTATTTCAACTTGGTATTGACAGACTTACTGACTCTGTAAGATTTATAGTATAAACATTTTTTAAAAGTGTCTCAATCTTATATCAAAGTTAATGTGCATTGTTTAATACTATTGAGTAAATTATCATGACCCTAAACTTCATTGTGTTACATATATTATTTTTTAAATCTGGATATTTTATAGTGTACTTACTTTAAAAAAGAAATTAGGCCAACTAATACAAAGTCATTAACTGAATATCTTGTTTTCCACATTTTTAGCATTCAATCCATAATTTTATTAAAATCTTGATCAATCAAATCTTAAAATATAAGTTGCCAATTTACTATGTCTACTTGTATTTCATGGAATTGACTTTGTTCCTTCCTTGAACACTGAAGTAGTAATAGAAATCCGGTAACATCTTTGGCCTCTGTGAATATCACAAATAATTTAAAATATTTCATAAGATCTGATACCATTTGTAACTATAAAATTGTATTTTGTGCTTAGAAAAATCTTAATAATTCATTTTCTGTATGTATGTGTGTGTATATATGTATGTATACAATGCTTAAAGCAGTGTAAGGAGTATAGATGAGAAACAAAAATAAACAGAGAAATTTAAGCATCCTGTAGTAACATCCTCTTGTCAAATTATGGGACTTTATTGCAATATGGCATATCCATCTTGTCTGCTATGGATTTATGGTTACTCCTTTGAACAAACTAAGAAGTTATATTTTTGGTTCTTCAAAGCCATATAAGCAATTGATCTTTGAGTGAACAGTGGGTTTCTATATATCAGTGAGATTCTGAAAGTCTCCAGTGATTTTATAAAAACAACTTTATTTTTACATTAATACATCACAATGACAATATAAAGAATATCAAAAGGCATTATGTGGTAAATATTATAATGTTACATAGACCCTATGTAGAATAAATCTCCTACTGGGAATGTGAAAAATTGCAGTGCAGTTGCTAGAACAGACACAGGCATAGATAATGATAGAACATTCAAACAAATAAATATTGGCATTGGAAGAGGGACAAGCACTAATGCAGTGAAATAAAATGAGACCATGCATTTTGAAATAACAAATTGAAATAATGTTGAGTGTACAGGGATTATTTTATTTAGTCCTCTTATATAAATGAATCTTTTAAAATGCCAACTTAGTATATTTTAAGTTACTTATGGGATAATTATAATACACTTGTTAAAATAAAAAGATCACTGAAATCAATTTTTATTTGCACACTTGCAAAAGTACAAACATAATTCACACAATTTTAAATTGTAATCTAAGAATAGCTATTAAGGGCAATTTTCATAATAATGATATATGTTGTATATGGTTTTCAGTACTCATGACACAAGTTTTTATACTTAACTATGGTGAAGTAATATCAAATGAGAAAATTTTTTAAAAGCTAATAAACAAAGACAAAAATTGTATAAATCAGATGTTGCTATTTTTAACATTCTCTGTCCTACCAGTTTGAAAGTTTCTCAAATCTAGAAGTTAGGAAAATTTACACTGATGTATCAAGGGCATAAGGGATACCTCAAAGAAAAACAAATCAATAAATACATAATTAAGATCATAGGCACTTTCCCTGAATTCAAAGGATATTATTTTCTTCAACTTTAGGTTTTACTTTGTGAAAGATTTTAAATTTCATCAAGACTGTCATCACAATCAGTTTAGGAACTTGGGGTTTCCTACTGACTGGTTCTGATAATTTTGCATTCCTTATTCATAGACTGTTTTTTGTCAGTGACTTTGATTCTTTCACACTCAGTTACATTGCCTTGGTGTGTCCTGTTCAGTATGTCATCTTTCTACTTTTAAAATCTCTTGATTTGGGTATAATTTATACATTCATCTGCAGTTGCAAGAAATAATACAGGAAGATCCTCTATACTGTTAACCAAGATTTCCCCATTTATAAGATTTCACAAAATATAGTACAACCAGGAAAATGGCATTGATTACTTCTGCAATATTATTCAGATTTCACCAATTTTACATGTACTCATTCATTTTATAGTGACAGACACCTCCCTCTTCCCTCCCTGGCTACCAATAATATGATCTCCATATCTCTAATTTTTTTGTCTCAAGAAAGTTAAATAGGCCGGGCGCGGTGGCTCACGCCTGTAATCCTAGCACTCTGGGAGGCCTAGGCGGGTGGATCGCTCGAGGTCAGGAGTTTTAGACCAGCCTGAGCGAGACCCCGTCTCTACTAAAAATAGAAATAAAAATTATCTGGACAACTAAAAATATATATACAAAAAATTAGCCGGGCATGGTGGCGCATGCCTGTAGTCCCAGCTACTCGGGAGGCTGAGGCAGAAGGATTGCTTAAGCCCAGGAGTTTGAGGTTGCTGTGAGCTAGACTGATGCCATGGTACTCACTCTAGCCCGGGCAACAGAGCAAGACTCTGTCTCAAAAAAAAAAAAAAAAAAAAAAAAAAAGAAAGTTAAATAAGCAGAATGATACAAGAATAAATATTTTGAGCTTGGTCCTTTTCTTTTTTCACTTAGTATAATGCACTTGAGACCCATGCAAGTAATTGTATATATCAACTCTGGGCTTTTTTTTTTTGAAGAGTAGTATTGCATGGTATATGGTATGGATATTCCACAGTTTGTTAAGCATTCTTTACTTGAAGGAAATCTGAATTGTTTCCAGTTTTTGGTTATTAATAATAAAGCATCTATAAATATTTGGTCACAAGTTTTTGTGTAAAATAAGTTTATTTCTCTGAGATAAATATGCAAAAGTGAAATTGCTTGATCATATGTAAAGTGAATGTCTAATTTTGTAAGGAACTTCCGTACACATGTCCACAGTCACTGTATCATATTGCAATCCCAGCAGTAATGTATGAGTGATCCAGTTTCTCCACATCTCCAGCATTTGATATTGACATTATTTAAAAAAAAATTTTTAGCTGTTTTAGTAGGTACAATATCTCATTGTACTCTAATTTTGCATTCTCTGATGGCAAACAATGTTGAACATCTCTTTGGATGTTTGCCACCTGTACATTTTTTTAAGTGAAATGTCTCTTCATGTCTTTTGCTCATTTTCTAATTGTACTTTTTATGCTTGCATTTTGACAGTTCTTTCTATATTACAAATAATACAGTTTTGTCCAATATGTGGTTTGCAAGTACTCTCTCCTAGTCTGTAAATTCACTTCATCTTCTTTGCAGGGCAAATTTTTTAATTTGATGAGGTTCAATTTATTTACTTTACCTTTATTGATCATGTGTTTGACGTCAGGTCTAATAACTCTTTACCTAGTTCTGGGGTAAAAGCAATTCTTCTGTGTTGTTAAGTTCCATAGTTTTAAGTTTTACATTTAGAGCCATAATTCATTTTAACTTGTTTTTGTTTGCAGACGATGCAGCCTTCAGCCTTTAGGCCGAACGGGCTGACACTGAGCAGAACAGAGAGGAGATGTTTAGCGCATCCAGTTCCACAGGAACTGAGAGATAATAAGTGAATATTGTTGCTTTAAGTCACTAAGCATGGGGGATAATTTCTTTTATGACAAATAGATATTTCTTTTTTGCTGCACGCAAAAACATGGCAGAATCTCACTAGTGAAATTTTGAAGAAAAGAAGCCAGGCACCAGCAAATGCATGCTATGTGCGTCCATTAACAAAAATTTCAGAAGAGGTAAAACTAATCTATGGTGATAGAAGAGTATTAACCTAAGCACTATGGTGAAGGCTGGGAGAATGATAGAGATAACTAACTGGTTTTCTTTTCTATATCTGACTTTCATAGTACCTAAACAGATGTGCTTTTTTTCATTTAAAAATAAAAAAAAAAACACATTTGGGATTCTCTGCATATATATATATATATATATATATAGTAATAAAATAATTTTAAAATGCCAAAAATAAACAGAGAAAACAAATATAAAATTAAACTAACAGTTGACAGTGGTAAAATTTCTTTAATAGTCTACCATTTATATTTCACGTCAAATTACCACCAAAATAAGGTAATGAGGACATCTATGGCATATGTAATTCTCTAGTGATGCCGACCGCTGCCTAGAATGCAGTAGTTGTGTCCTCTTCTTAAAATTAAACTCACTTTGAAGCTCTCAACCTCATATCCTATGT
This sequence comes from Lemur catta, assembly GCF_020740605.2. NCBI lineage: Eukaryota > Metazoa > Chordata > Mammalia > Primates > Lemuridae > Lemur > Lemur catta. Next base: position 51,242,874 of record NC_059143.1, read on the forward strand.
CAGTACTGTTCCTGACCATAACCAGGAGATATTCAAAGAGCCCTGGGCCAAATTTTGACCCTAAGTAAAACATTTTCTTTTTGCTTACCCAATATGGATATTGTGCTTCAGTTATGATTTAAAAATATCAGCTCTCCTCCCAATGAATTGACCCCACAGTGCCATCAATGTTCAGAAATTGACCCTTGTCTGTTGTGTATATGAGTGATGTGTATCCTGGGTTGGCACCCCCATTTTGGTCATCTCCTAACAGAGATTGTAAGTAAAAATGCAAAATATAAGGTCATTCAAGAAATTAGCCTTCTGTGGGCTGTGTTGGTTCAAGTATAATTTATAGTCTCACAGTAAATCCCATACAGAAAGTAAAATAATCTCACAGGAAAAAAGACAAATCAGATTATTTTGGCTTTGTCCTTCATTATCATAGTTCTGGGAAATACAAGATCCCTTCTCTTAGCCAAAGATTTCCAGTATTGAATTCAATAAATTCCCACTTGTAATCTCATACATGTACCAGAAATATCCCACCATCTCAACCTTCTCCAAATACATACGTGTGAACATAATGCACCTAGTTATCTATATAATATAACTTTGTCTCTCTCTCTCTGACTCTCTCTTCGTCTCTTCTCTTCCTTCCTTTTTTTCATTTTAGCCTCAATGTCAAATTGTGATAGGTACTGTTTTTTTTTTTAACATTCATTTTTCTTGCTTCATATTGAGACGTGTTTAGTTACTTGTTCAAGTCAGAGTGATGTTAGTTCCTGCAAGATTGTTAATTGACTGTACAAAGCCCTGACTCCCCATTTCATATTCCAACATATTTCAAGAGAATCCTACTTGGACAAAAATATCTTCACCTCTTGTTAAACATTATGTGTCATAGGCAACAATTCATTATTTCTTTGTATTCTCAACACTATCATTAAAAAAAAAAAGAAATTAGAAAAGTTTTCCCCCCATTTTTTTCTTCTGTCAGAGCCTCACAAATTTTCTTGCAGAACTGGTAGGGTGAGAACTGTACACTAATGTCATACTCTTTACTCTGATCAAAACCAATCATACTTTTGATACTGACTCACTGATTTAAGGCAAATTTAACACATGTTTTTTGCCATAGGAAGTCACTTTTTGGGCTCTTTATGTAAATGCATGTGTGGCCATCTGCTCTAAAATTTTAGCAGATTTGCTGACATAGTCCCTTGGTGAATAGCATTCATACTAGAATATGGAAAGGCCAAAGGCAGAATAAAATATAGAATATGAATATTGCAGTAGAAATACTTTTCTACTGGAACATTTTCAAAGAGTAACTAGCCAGACACTGTGGTTGCTGACTCTTATTCCACAAACCTTTCCAATGATGTTTTGCACTTTATCCTGTTCTCTGTCAATTTTGGCTATCATCTCCCTGTGTTTTTCTTTGCTTCCAAAATATACTTTCTTCTAGAATCTTGAGCTGAATCTCATCTTGTCACATCTATGCCTGGCTTCTGGATTCTCCTGTCTCATAAATCTTAAATGCATGTCTCTGTCCCTAGCTAGGATACAAACTTTTGTGTTATCCAAGTGCTGGGAAAACACTGACCTCTTTGTAACAATTAGTCAGGGGACACAATTATAATTATAAATTATGCAACTGAATTATTGTGGAAATAAGTAAGTGGATATAGTCAGGAATACATAAATATATTTAAAATCATTTGAAAAGAATATAGCTGGAAGTAATTTATAAAAACATTTAAAACACTTGAAGTCGTATTACAATTTATCCTACTTTATATAAATGTCATGGGAAGCTAGAAACCCCATGTACTCCAGAGTTATAAAAATATATTTTTATAGAAGGCAAATATAAAGGAATGCCCTCATTTAACTTTTCTCCTTTTTACTTTGCACACCTTAATTATAGCAATTTCCTTTGAAAATTTATTTTTGGTTCATATTACTTTAATCTTCTGTTTTAAAATTATTTCAGTGAAACTTTTACTGAATGAATTCTGGCTCCAGGTTATGACTAAGATACTCCTCTTTTGCTTTATGCATGTCTCAGAAGTATTGAATTCCTCCTTCTCCTTGATTTACTCCCTTCCCTGTCATTCAAGCCCAGCACCTCTGCTTCAGCTCAATTTCTACTCTGCCTTATATAAAGCATGATGCCACATCTGCAAAACTCAAATGACTAAATGTCACTTCACCTCAATTAACTGTCCTAGCTTTCTCCCCAATGAAAGGAGAAAGCAAAGGATACCTGATCAAACACTTACCTCTCAGATACAAAGGGATGGCTGTGACCCTGATGTCACCATGGCTCTGACAGTGGGAAATGACATGCACAGACACGCCAGATGCTGCGCTTGCGGAGGTGTATTTGAACTCTCTGCTCCACTGTCAACGTGCTGCATTAGAGGTTTAATGAATGCCCGAAAAGTAAAGGTTTCCGATTCCTCTGAATATTAAAGACCTGGAAACCAGTTAGAGGGCTCTTTCCAGCACCTGCCATTAATGTAGATTGTGACAATCGGCACAGTTTATGCTGAAACACCTTTGGAGTTGGATGGGTCTGACACAATAATCGTGTATTTTTACGATGGCTTCTCCATCCAGCCCATTTCACAGATGAGAGACAAAGTAGAGATAGGCCATTTGAACCATTATATATAACTTAATGACGTCTACAGCATACACATTATAAAATTGACATTTTTATACTGCCTAATAGTTCCCTAAAAATTAAGAATTTTAGGACCGAGAAGAGTTCATTTGCAAGTGTTGAGAATACAATTTTGATATACATCCTGGGGTAAATGTCTAGCTTATGTTGAATAGCAAACTCTTAACTACCAATGAGATTTACATGTCTTAACAGGGTCAAAGAAACAGAGCACTTTCCTTTACTCTCATGGCGTTAGTCATATTCAACCATCTCGGGAATTTATTTTTAAGTTTTTTTCAGGACAAATACCTTCAGGATAATAGAGGGCAAGGGATGACCCAAAATAAGCATGTAATAATTATAAAATTGGCAATCAACTCAGTTCCCCAAATATCATATAAGAAGCTTTAAATTTGATTAGAATATTTTGGGGAAAACCACCATTCTTAAGAAAAGTTCAAACCCTGTCTTTTAATGTTACAGCTAACTGTGCTAAGCTAAATAGAATATTAGAATATGTTTCATTTGCACATTTATTTTGTGCAAGACTATGAAGCAAACCCAATCTCTAACCCTCTAAAAGAAAAGGGGGGTCGGCTTGCACACTACATTTCTATTCCTTGCTGTTTTTAAACATGACATAAATTTTGATATCAGCATTTTGAACTTGTTATTTATTACAACTTCAGGAATGTGCTCTCCTGTCTGCCTGCTGTCTGGGACTGAGCCAGCTGATGATGAGGTGTTATGCAATTTAAAATAGCCTAAGGAAGCCTCCTGGCAAAACTTGCAGTTCATTCTCTGTGTGTGTATATATTTCTCATTATATTTTATTTTTGAAAATATACATTAAAATATAGTTAGATAGAGTTATACTTTGGAGTGAAGCAAAACATGATGATGGTTGCACATGCTATTTAAGATTGTAACTCTTTTCAATGTAATGATAGTTATTTTTCTGTCAACTCCATTCTGCAGGCAAATATTAGTCTCAATACTGGCTGCATTTCATTGTCTTGAGGTAGGTAGAATTTACAAAACTCCATGACAATTATGCTGCAATGGGAGAAATATCTTCAGTTTGTTTCTCATGAGGAAAGAAAAGAATAAGGAATGAGCCTATATTGATGGGCTGCCTCTTACATGGCAGTCACTTTTCTAGGCACTGTCTTGCTATATCAAACCTGTCATGAGAAAGTAATATAGCACATTGTATATATTAGCCTACTGCCTTTTGGAACCCAAAGTTTCTGATGAGAAATTTGCAGATAATATTATTAAAGATCCCTTTGATGTTATGAACATCTTTTCTCTTGTTCTTTTCGAAATTCTCTGTCTTTTGATAATTTAATTATAATGTGTTTCAGTGTAGGTCTCTTTGACTTTCTCACTTAGAGTTAGTGGAGCTTCTTAGATGTATATATTTATCTCTTTCATCAAATTAGAAAGTTTTCAGCTATTGTTTATTCAAATAATCTCTTTGCTACTTTTTCTCTCTTTTCCTCTGGGACTCCCACAATGTGTGCCTTGGTCCACTTGATGTTGTCCCACAGGTCCCTTAGGGTCTTTCTGTTGTCCTCAATCTTTTACTTTCTGTTCCTCAGATCTTCATAATTTTAATTGCCCATTCTTCAAGATTGATTCTTTTTTCTGCCTGTTCAAGTCTGCCTTTAGATCTCTCTAGTGAATTTTCCATTTTAGTCATTGTACTTTACAGCTCTAGAGTTTCCTTTTGGTTTCTTTTAGGTTTTCTGTCTTTATTGATTTTATCAGTTTGTTCATACATTTTTTTTTTATTTCTTTAAGACAATTGTTTTAAAATCTTTGTATAGTAGGGCCACCATCTGGTCTTTATAACAGTTTCATTTGGTTTATTTTTGTTTGTTTGAATGCATTATACATTCCTGTTTCTTTGTATGCCTTAATTTGTTGTTGTTGCTGTTGTTGATGTGGTTGTAGGGTATCCCTACGCTGATGATCTTCTCGGGTATTTTCTGAGCCTATACTTTTTTCTGGATATGTGCAATCACTTTCTAATTCTCCCTGTATATGTAGTTGCTAGACTTTAATGTCTCATTCACAAAAGGAAAAAAAGAGAAATGAAGTGTGGGATCGGGGGAGGAACTGGTCCTTTAAATCCCATGAAAGTCACTTCAGACAAAAGGGGAGGGGCTTACAACAATGTGGGAAGTACAACAACACAGGCTGCCAGCCTCACTGTCTGTACCTCCATGACCAGACCACAACAAATGTCCCTGATATTCTGAGGACAGGGTCATTATTGCCCATTTTGGCTCCTTTTATCTGTGTACAAGCTGCTCCAAAAACACATGGTCTGTTCGCTGGCATGGAGCTAAGAGGTGGAAGATGGATAGTTAATATTATGCTAGGGCAGAAATGGACTAAAATTTACAGTCCAAGCCTTCCCCTGGAAGTTGCAATCCTTCAATAGCCCCCAGAGTTCCAAAATAGTTTCATTAAAGATTCTGTCAGTGCAATTGTCTAGATGGGGAGACAGATTCCTGGTGCTTTCTGCTCTGCTACCTTCCCAGAATCCTCTTTCAAAATACTTACCTATTTTTGGAATCCTTGAAAATTTCATTGTTGTTTAGAATTATATACTTACTCGAATATTTTATTTAATTGTAAATACTCTCTTTTCCTCAGTTCTCTATAGGAAATTATAAAATAAATGTATTTATTCTGCTTTTACTCTAAGCCAGCAAAAATTTGAGCTTTTCAGAGTTTCCTTAGATTTTCATTAAGACTACTTTTATAGAGAGGCTTTTTGTCAGGGATTCTGTAGATTAAAGAGAAGTGCATGTGGATTTGCACTACCTAGGAAGCCTTGAAATGGAGGCAGAATCATGTCTGTCTGTTGCTCCACCCAGTCCAAATTGTTCTCTCTCTCTAAATGGCCAACTTCAAACAAGAGACAGCTCTCAAAATACATGAGTTTTTACAAGTAAATAATTATTTAGCAAATGGATCTTGAGGGTAAAAGTGCTCAATGTATTTAATAAATACTGCTTGGGCTTGAGCACTGCAAATAAAATGATTTTTTTGGAGGACCACATTTTTAATAGAATGGTTTCATTGTTTATAGCAAATAAAAAGTTATTATTTATTGATCTATCTTGAGCTTCTTTTATTTGCCTATGTCTACGATTGTTTCCATTGCTATGGTTGAGGAATCAGGCACTGATCACAGACAGGAAATGGATCCATTAGCAAGAGGAGCAAAGGCTAAAATCTACTTCCTGAAGTAACATGACTTAGGGTTAAACCTTATGTGTATGAAATGTCTTTTAATCATTTTCCCATTGCTTTGCCTTCTTATTCTCATTCCTCCTTCACCTAGTCTCATGTGCACATCCTTTCCCAACTTTTTATTTCTTAAGAATATTTATCCCAGAGATGTAAAAATGATTCAACATATGCAAATCTATAAATGTGATTCACCACATAAATAGAAGCAAAACAAAGACTATATGATCTTCTCAATAGATGCAGAAAAAGCATTTGAGAAAATCCAGCACCTTTTTATGATAAGAACTCTTAATAAAGTAGGCATAGATGGAACATACTTCAGTATTATAAAAGCCATATATGACAAACCCACAGCCAACATCATATGGAGTGGGGAAAAATCGAGAGCATTCTCCCTTTGAACTAGAACCAAACAAGATTACCCACTGTTACCACTTCTATTCAACATAGTGCTGGACGTCCTAGCCATTGCAATCAGGCAGGAGAAGGAAATCAAGGGTATCCAAATGGGGAAAGAAGAGGTCAAAGTATGGCTCTTTGCTGATGATATGATCTTATATCTACAAAATCCCAGTGATTCTGCCAAAAGAATCCTTGAACTGATAAACTCAGCAAAGTCTCAGGTTATAAAATCAATGTACACAAATCAGTAGCATTCTTATATGCTAACATTCAAAGTGAGAATCAAATCAAAGACTCAATACCTTTCACAATAGCAACAAAGAAAATAAAATACCTAGGAATATATTTAACCAAGGAGGGGAAAAACCTCTATGGGGAGAACTACAAAACACTCAGGAAAAACATTGCAGTGGATGTAAATAAACAGAAAAACATATTAGGCTCATGGGTTGGCAGAATCTACATTGTTAAAATGTCTATACTACCTAAAGTGATCTACAGATTCAATGCAATCTCCATTAAAATACTACCATCATTTTTCACAGATCTGAACAAAATAATTCTATGCTTCATATGGAACCAGAAAATACCTCGCATAGCCAAAGCAACCTTAAGTAAAAAGAACAAATCAGGAGGCATTAATTTGCCAGACTTCCAGCTATACTACAAGGCTGTAGTAACCAAAACAGCATGGTATTGGCAAAAGAACAGATAGATCGACCAATGGATCAGAATAGAGAACCCAAATATAAAACCATCCTCATATATTGCTATCTGATCTTTGACAAGCAGACAAAAACATACACTGGGGAAAAGAATCCCTATTCAGTAAATGGTGCTGGGAAAACTGGATAGCCACATGTAGAAGACTGAAACAGGATCCACACCTTTTACCAGTCATAAAAATCAACTCATGGTGGATAGCAGACTTAAACCCAAGACCTGACACTATAAGAATTCTAGAAGAAAATATTGGAAAACCTCTTCTAGATATCAGCCTAGGCAAAGAATTTATGAAGAAGACCCCAAAGGCAATAACAGCAACAACAAAAATAAACAAATGGGACCTGATAAAATTGAAAAGTTTCTGCACAGCCAAGGAAACAATCAATAGAGCAAACAGACAACTTACAGACAGGGAGAAAAATATTTGTATGCTATACACCCAATAAAGGGCTGATAATCAGAATCTATAAAGAACTCAAGCAAAACAGCAAGAAAATATCAAACAACCCCATTAAAAAGTGGGCAAAAGACATGAGCAGAACCTTTTCAAAAGAAAGACTAACAGCCAATAAACATATGAAAACAATATTCAATTTCTCTAATCATCAGGGAAATGCAAATCAAAACCACAATGAGATATCACGTAACTCCAGTGAGACTGACTTTTATCAAAAAGTCCCAAAACAACAGATGCTGGCATGGATGTGGAGAGATAGGAACACTCATACACTGCTGGTGGGACTGCAAACTAGTCCAGCCTCTATGGAATGCAATATGGCGATACCTCCAAGAACTAAAAGCAAAATTAACATTTGATCCAGCAATCCCACATTATTCAACATTTACCCAAAGGGAAAAAAAAAAAGTCATTGTGTAAAAAAGACACTCATGCTAGAATTTTATTGCAACACAATTCACAATTGCAAAGATGTGGAATCAACCCAAGTGCCTATCAGTACATGAGTATATTAACACAATGTGGTATATGTATATCATGGAACATTACTCAGCCATATAATATGGGGAACTAATACCTTCTGTAACAACCTGGATGGAACTGGAGACCATTCTTCTGAGTGAAGTATCACAAGAATGAATAAACAAACACCACATGTACTCACTATTTCACTGGGACTAATCTAGTAACACATATACACATGTGGAAGTAAAACTCAAAGGAAATCAAGCAGGTGTGGGGGGGTACATTCACACCTAACAGGTACAATGCACAACATCTGGGTAATAGGCACACTAATAACATAGACTAAAACTGTACAAAAGCAATATATGTAACCAAAATGTTTGTAGCCCATAATATTCTGAAATTTAAAAAAATAGAAATACTTAATAAAAAATTCTGAAAATGAGAAAAAAGAATATTTGTGCATTTAACTTTTTCATTCAATAATACCTCATTTTTATTTTTTTGGATATATTTTATATATTTTATTTTATTTATTTATTTATTTATTTACTTTTTAAGACAGGTTCTCGCTCTGTGGCCCTGGTAAAGTGCAGTGGCATCATCATAGCTCACTGCAACCTCAAACTCCTGAACTCAAGCCATCCTCCTGCCTCCGCTTCCCGGACTATAGGTATGTGCCACCATGCCTGGCTAATTTTTTCTGTTTTTGGTAGAGATGGGGTCTCACTCTTGCTCAGGTTGGATGCATTTTATGAATTTAGTATATGATTGCATATCAATATTTCCCAAAAGAATTAAAAGGAGATACATTTAATTTCTTTGCAAAGCACTTTTGAGTATTAAGTATGTGTCACAAACTGCATAATGAAGCTAGGGTTTTAAATATATAACCCAGGACTTGACCTTTAGGATCTTACCTTTTAGTGAATGAAATGGATAATTTTATAACTGCGTAAAATGAGGTAAGTTTTAAAGCATAAAGTAAAATATATATTATTGAGCTCATAAGAGGAGGTGACTCCTTTTTGGGTGCCATGTGCCAGGGAAAAAAAGAATGAATGATGGTGATGATAATGTGGCTACTAATACTTGCTCATCCTTGTGTAATACTTACAATGTGTCTGGCTTTCTAATTTCTTTAAGCATACACAGTAAAACACCATGAGGGATCAAATGTGGATATCATGTGATACGTGATCGTTCTTGTCTTTAACCTGTGAATTCCCCCACTGCAGACTTCAAGCCATTCTTTTCTCCCCCTGTTATATCAAAAGTGACCCACTGAAGTTCCTATCTTCTAAAGGGTGTGTGTAGGTAAACCTGGCAATGAGGGGTTGTATTGGGTGGGACCTAGAGTGGCTAGAAGTCCCAGGCAGCCACTATACCCAGAGTGCTCCCCAAGGGTATCTAAGCCAGATCTAAACATGGTCTCTAGAAGGCAGCAAGTCTTCCTGGACAGTAACCAATTTGGAGAAGTTCAGCTGAACCCTTAGGTCTTATGGGCAGCTGGCTGCACAGACCTCTCTGCTTATTCGTGAACGTCATCATAATGTCACTGCACATACTACATAATACTGGGCTATGTTGTATTATCTCATTTAATCCTCATGGCAATCCTTGGAGGTAGTTATCTAATTACCTCTTTTAGTTTTACAGAGGAGGAAATAGAGGTACAGAAAGTTGAATTAGTTGCTCAAGGTAAAATAGTGATTCTATGACAGAGCAGGGTGCAGGATCCATACTTTTAAGCTTTGTGATTACGTAAATTAAAATGTAAAGGAAACAGTGGGGGTGGTTATATGTGAAATAAACTATGATAAGAAAACAAGAGGTTACTTAATCCTTCTCTTAATTCAAATCCAAACTGATAATTAATACATATTCAGACTCACAATCCATCTGATAATTTGGGTATTAAAGCAGAGGTGTCAGGAAAGTTAAATTTCAAATTGTAAAAGCAGGACATTATTTCACTATGTCTTAAGATCTGCAGGCATCATGAGCTCTAGGATGCCTCATGATAATGAGAAGTACCGACAACTATTTAAAATTAAATGCAGCCTTAAGCATGTCAAATAACAGAAATGAGATTCATGGATATTAAACAATGCTGAGCGTTTTCTTCTATACTGCAGTTAGCGAATTTTGGACCCTCATGATTATTTAGATTCTCCATTTACTAAGTGTTGTGTTGGGGAAGACTTCACACTGGCCCCGAGAGCCATATAAGAAACAGGTCATCCACAGAGAGATTAATAATTGACTCACCTGAAAAATATCCTAAATCCAACACCTGGTTGAATTGCATTGTGGTATGTACTCCCTGACTGCTCTCCTAGCACTCCAGAGAGGACCATAAAAGAATCAGCTGGCGGAAGGTGGGCTAGACCGGTAGTCTGACCTGAGAGAATCCAAAGCCTTAGCATCGTTGGGGAAATTTATCATTTATTATTAAAACAGTAAAAGAAAAAAATTAAAGTTGAAGGTTTTCCCTACTTCCACAATCCCCAGCCCTGACAATAAAAGGGATGCACCACAAAAGGGACCATCCTAAGGGGTCATGCACAAAATCCAGAGAAAGAGGAAGTAGAAATCTAGGTCTCTTTGCTCAGCATTTTCTGTGACACCAGGAATTGGAGCAGCAGCCTGCTGATTCTCATACTGAAATGATTATGAGGACCCACCTTTATTTTGAAGTTTAAGGGTCTAAGGAAATTATCCTTTTATTTTCTCTCCTTTTTCTTTTTTTTTTTTTTGCTTCCTCTAGCAAAAAGCAAAACAAAACCAAATGTTATTTTATAAAAATTGCTTTGAGAAGCATGCTCTTTTTAATCAAGAACACAATCATTTCCCAGACTCTAGGATTTTTCTGATTACTTTTGAAAGTACCATAGTACTAACTTACCTCAGGGAGAATACATTTTAAATGGTTTTTAAAATGCACATATACACTGTAGAATGATTTTTGGCCTGATGTTGGACCTGTACGGTGTACTTTGGGTAGCTTGCAATGACGCTGCAACTTCATTTTAAATGAAACTTCTCTACTGGTACTTTCCATCACTGCTAAAGGACTGAGAGATCATATTAAGATGGCATGATAAGCCTGCTGTGCTTGCCAGCTTCTTGGAGGTCACCGTATCCAAGCTCTGTGCTTTACCTTGAAGAAACGGAAGTGAAGGGCTTCCCTTACCAGCAGGTAGTGGGTATGTACAGAGCTGTTAATTCTGCCCTTCTGATTTCAAGCTTCATTTATCATTTCCAAACAGCCTCTTTGTTAGAGTGAGGAAGCACATAGGCTACTATATGGAGCCAAAGTTTCACACGATCTTGTTTTCTCTCTTGTCAAATAAGTCATTTAAAATTTTCAACTAATGTTGACAAGTGGATAAGACAGTTGTATATAGTGAATAAACAGATATCTTGAATTAATTGATCAGAATAAACTAAAAAATAAAATACTTCTTTGATATAATACTTTATAGAAAAGAAAACACAATTAAATACACAATATCATTAAAGTACCACCACAACTGCAATCCACCTACTTTTCTTATAATTCAAAGAGTAAGGTCGTTTAAATTACTTTCTCCAAATCACAACATACTATAGGGAAAAGTCAACATTTTCAATCTGATCTGATTCCAAATCTACCGTAGTTTCTGCCACTACATTTATTTCTATTATACTAGTTGTTCGTATAAAGCATTTTAATAAAAAAATTAAAAAACACATTTGAAGATATTTTAAAATATACTTTAAAAATTAATATTACTATTAAAAGCAATTTTAAAATAACATTCTTCTAAATAATTGCAAAAAATATTATACCAAATAACATACCTTACCATTTGGCCATTTCTAACAACTTTATATTTGAATCTGCTTATATCTATGAATTTTTCTTACAGTCATTTCCATCCTAAGCATATAAAATAGTTTTATTAAGGAACTCATCAAGAAGTGCACACAATTTTTATTTGTTTTTGCCTACTGGTGGTTTTATAATACTCAATAGTCTAATACAATGTTGTATAGTTAGATATTTATATACATGTCACAATTTTTAATTTGAAAAATTTCATGATAAAGTATAATTATTTTTAATTAGAAAAGCTTTTCTATAATACAATAAAAAATTTGAGAAACTCAGTTTTATTAATCTTTCTATCAATTCTAAATGCCATAAGATAGTGTCACAGGATTTTAGTGTAGTATTTATCAATACAATTTTCTGTAGGTTTAGACAAATGCATTTCTCTTACAAGCCATATTATAGTTCAATATTAATATAAAATAAAAATGAATCCAAAAGGTAATCATCAGGAGATTAAAAGTAAATTAAAAAAATTCCTAAACCTTTCATATTTGACTGACAATACTGCCCAAAATAACATATGTTACCTCCTAAGGAATATTACATATTAATGACTATTTCAGGTTAGCAGCCAAATTGAAAGACACAAATTTCTGAAGGATTTGTACGTGAAAAGAAAAAGTTTAATGAAATGACATATACAGTAATTCTAGCTCTAAGATATTTTGGACTTTTTTTCTGTTTCTACTGAAAAACTCCCATCATAGGGACAAAATAAAATAACTAGATTTAAACCAAAAAATAACTTGGCCTGAATTGTAACTGTCTTTTACAGGAAAAGAAATAATTATTGTTTCAGTTTATCAGTAACTAAAAAATATTTACCCATTCCAAATGGGTAAATGACACCAACATTCTAATGCTCAATGTTATTTTTTGGGTGAGGCAGAGGTATTATATGTAACCAAAATGTTTGTACCCCTATAAATACTCTGAAATTAAGAAAAAAATAAAGAGTAAATTTGAAAAAAAAGAAACTAAAAAAAAAAAAAAGACTTAATGTAATTTTTTAGCAATTGATAGGGAGATGGGCCTTGAAAAAAATAAGAACCAGCTCAGGTTTTGTCACTTTTAAAAACATCTTTGTTAAATGATATTTTACATGAAATAATATTTACCAACTGTAAGTGTAAAATTCCATGATTTTTAGTGAATGTATACAGTTGGTCAACTGTCACAAGCCATTTCCATCACTCCCAAAACTTCTTTCATTCCAGTGTATAGGTATTCCCTGCCTTCAACGCCTTCATCAGAGGCTGTTGACCTACCTGCTCTCTGTGCCTCTAAAATTGCCTTTTCTTGAGATTCTATTTAAATGCGTTCACATAATCTGTTGTCTCTTATGTTGGCCTTCTGCACTTAAAATAATAATTTTAAGGTCCACCCACATAGTACACCAATAGTTTGTTCCTATTTATAGCTAAATAGAATTGTATTGTATTGCTATATCATTGTGTGTTTATCCACTCACCTGTAGATGGAATTTCAGAGTAGTCTAGTTTTGGCGTATTACAAATAAAGCTGCTCTGAACCTTTGTATACAGGCATTTCTGGGGACAAATATTGTAACATTCCTAGCGTAGATATTTTTAGAAGTATATAGTATAATTTCAAGGAAGTCCAATTTATATCATTTTTTTCTTATGTTCATTTTTTTATTCCTTTTTTTTTACTCACTACTTTTCTGTTCAGATTTTCTATTTCTTGAATCAGTTTTGGCAGTTTGCATCATCTAGGTTGTATTATTTGCCGACATGAAGTTGTGCATAATTTTCCTCATAATCATTTTAATTTCTGCAGGGTTGATAGGGATTTCTACCATTGATTTTTTTTTTTTTTTTTTTTTGACTTTGGTAATTTGTCACTTCTCTCTGTTCCTTTCTTTTTTTTCTTGGAGACTTTGGCTAAGGTTTGTAATATTTATAGCTCCCTTCCCATATTTATTTTTGGTGTCATTGATTTTTTTTATTTGTTTGCCTGTTTTCTATTTTAATGTTTTCTGCACAAAATTTACTATTTTAATTATTTTTCTTTATTGTTTCTTCCCCTAGTTTTCTGTCAACAAACTAAACATTATTAATAGATTCAGCAAATTCCCGCATGTAATATATATATATATATATATACACACACACACACACACACGCACACACACACACAGAAGACAATCTTTGTCTCAAATCAAAATACAAATTTTAATAGAAACAAATTCTCAGGTACATAAAAATGTAATAAGTATGCATGAGATTTAGAAAATATAAGAATGTAACTTTACAAAATTTTATACAAAGCTATAAATCAATGCAATATTCATGTATGTAAAGACTTAACAACATAGGGGTATTCTCTTCAAATTGACATATAAATCAATGAATGTCATTTTAGACACAATCTCATAAGTATATTTATAAATCTTGAGAAGTTGATTTAAAATTCTCCTTTCAGGAGAATTGCAAAGAATAGCCACAAAGAAAACAAAAGGGGGGAAAGGAGAGGTGATGAAAAATTGGTCTATCCCTACTAAGAATCAAGGATTATAAAGATATACTAACCAAATACCACAGCATTGGTCCAACTGCCAATTAGCAATGAATAGAATATAGAACTGAAAGAGATCCTCATCCTTAGTGAAGTGATAGTGGTAGGATAATACATCAGTGAGAAAGATTTAACAATTTTATAACTAATGCTGCTGTTATGGGAAATCTATATTTAATAAAAATGTAATTATCTCCTCATCCCTCACACTTCATTGTCATAAATTCCAAATGGCTTCACATCCTCAATATAAAAAGTAGCACTTAAATATGTTAGAATAAAATGTTAGTAAATATATCCAACACTATGGACTAGGAAATGCTTTCATTCACAGGGCATAAAAATTCACAAAAGTAAACAGTTGATCCATTGTTGGATTGTACTCTTAATTTTCCTATTTGCAAACATGACTATTTTTAATACCAGAATCAGTTGGATGTTAAGAGAATATTGTGATATCATTCAAAATCCCCGGATATTAAAAAATGTGTCCTTACTGCTTTCCTTCTTAACTACTAAAATGTTTGCATTTTACAGGTAAGAGAATAGTTTTTAAAAAGTGTATTGATTTTCTCAACAGCTAAAAATGAATCAAGGTACTAAAAAATAATGAGATGAACCTTTTCTTTAGGACTTATGCTTATGTCTTGCTTTTTCTTAAGTGTGTCATTAGCTTTTGTAACTTTTAATGTGTGTGATGATGAGAATGATAATAAATGTGCATCTACCTATTAATAGCTAACTGGCTGTTCTGAGAGTAACTAGATGTAAAACTATGACAAATCCATCAGTTTCGTAATGATTGAACAACTGATAATCAATTCCCAAATAGGATTAAGTGGGAGAGATTTGTTTGAAAATTGTTTCACAAGAGATATTCAAGCAAGAAGTAGCATTTTTAGGCATAATATAGGTAATATAGAAAATGCATTAAAATAAGCTCTTGCATCACACTAATAGTTAAATGCAAATAAATGATATAGGAAAGTGTTTAGCAGTTAGAAAATGACTCAAGTCCTTACGTGGTGTTTTCAACATTACTTGTATACAGTAGGAAACATGTATTATCTTTTTGAATATTCAGTTTTTCAAACTTTGCATTATTTTAACTGCTTTCTTCATAGGTAGCCACTGCATTGACTAATCTATAATAACTAAAAATACTGTCGATAACTACCTGGGAAAGTTTCTAATTTTGGAAAACAAATCTATCTATAATTATAGCTTTCTTAGTGCACACTCTGACAATGCCATCCTATTTATTTCCAAACTGAAAAACATATGTATTGAGTATTCTGTTAGATACAGCTATTTCCTATGAGTGTTTGCTTATGGAAAATAAATTAAAATTAAAGTTTAATTTAAATAAAATTAAAACAATTTGAGAATAGCTAGTAAGCTTCAAATTCTGTAGATAGATTGTCACGGTCCAGAAGGGCACTAAATCCAATGACAAGTATTCTTAAAAGCATGAGATGAAAGGAGCTCTGAAATGCAGAGAAGGAAGCAAGGTGAAGATGGATCCGGAGACTGGAGTGATGTGGCCACAAGCTAAGGAAACCAGTAGCCACCAGAAGCTACAAGGAGGAACAGATTCTCCCCTAAAATCCCTGTAGGGAATACTGCCCTGCTGACACCTTAATTTTTAGATTCCAGCCTCTGGAATTATGAAACAATAAATTTACATTGTTTTAAGCCACCAAGATTGTGGAAATTTTTTACAACAGACCTAGGAAGCTAACACAGTCATCAAGGAAAGTGATACATTTTCTAAACTAGAAAAGAATAGTTGTTAAAATGCTTGGAGAGATTAAATGACTTGCAAACAGATATTCAGCCATTGGGTTTCTAATATAAACATATACAGTAGAATTCTTGTAAACACAATTATGTTCTTTCTCCACACAATACAGGACAAATATATGAATCATTTTTTATCCTTTAACAAAATGTCTTATAACCATGTTCAGAATTGGGATTTGTGACATGTAATCATTTACACTCATTCCCATGTAACAAGGCACTTCCTTCAGACTTGTACAGCATGCTTGGTAGAGTGAGTTGTCAATATGTTTTCTCAACTTGTAAAGTAATTAATGCACTGGTAGAGAAACATCCTGTAACTAACCATATGGGAATATCTTTCCTTGCTGACTTTAGTTCCTCCTGTGGGAGTGAAAATCTTATGTCCAGATTTATTTGTTATATTGCAGGATCTCCACTGAGCTAAGCCATCCTAATTTGTTATTCTGTGTAAGGAAATAAGGATCTTTTTTATTCCTAAGAGAAAATATAGAAAATGTTAAACAAAACTTTCAGATAGTTTTGTAAGGAAAAAAATACATTTCTCAGAGCATCTAACATACTTAAAGAACACACATATGGTTCATAATTCTGTAAAAAAATAGTTTGATACACATTTAGGTGCTAGATTCTTGAAATTTTTACCATTTATTTTTTCCTTTAATATGTAGTTTTTTATACCATGCTCAATGCTAAGGGGAAGTTGATATCCAACTAAAATATATATTTTACTGGGAAAATGATACCCATTTATCACTTTCAATCATAATATATAGTTTACTTCCTAATTCATTGGTTGTATGTTGACATAAGTAAGATATGCAAATAGGAAGATCTTTTTATGTGTTTTCTTTTTTTGTATTTATTTATTTACTTTTGCTCAGTAGTATATCTCAAGCACCTTAGGTCTTATAAGATGTTTAATAATAAATATTTGAAAAATTTCTGAAAAATAGTATGTTTGAATAGAGATGGTCTAACTGATATTGGTATTACTATTATATGTGTATTTTTATGTAAATCATTGCAGATATCCATATTATTTGACACAATTGTTTATAAATGTACTAAATATCTGAATTTTGAAAAGGATAACAATTAGTAAGGCATAGGCCCTGTGTTAATAATGTCTTAAGTTAAAATACATTTCTTCTTAATATTTAGGAAGTGAAATCTGCAGTATAATGAAATATAAATTGTAATAACAACTACTAGGAATATGACATTATATATTAACACTTAAGATTTTTAATAGGATAGTATTGAATCTATAGGTCAATTTGGAGAGAATTGACATTTTAACAATGAGAGTGTGTGGGTTGTTTGTGTTTGTTTTGTGTATAGATTTTACTTGAAATCCCAAGTATTCTTTGATGGTATATGTGAATATTGTTGTCTTGTATATCAACCTTTTATCTTGCCTACTATTCTATCAAATATTGAAAGAGGAGTGTTGAAACCTCCAACTATAATTATTAGGTCATTAAATTAAAAATGCCCAATTTCGAATCAAAAGTTTAGTTTATTGTATCTCAAACAAGAAGGAGTGCAATTAATGATGTGCCTAAACCATCAACACAGTTTTGCCATCTTAATGGTAGCTTGCTTACACCAGCAGTGAAGAAGCCTGGAGAGTGAGTGGCAATGAAATTATGAAAGGCGTTTTCCACAGCTTGTTGAAAGAATTGATTTTTCCTTGCAAGAGGTGGTCCAAAGCCTGGAAAAAGTTGTGGTAATTTGTTGCAAGGTCTGGTGAATATGGTGGATGACAGAGAGTTTCCAAGTCCAGCTTCTGTAGTTTGAGCAGCATTGTTTTTTGTGACGTGGTCTTGCAAGAGGATTGGCCTATCTCCATTGACCAATCTTGGCTACTTAATCACAAGCATCCTCATCATTCCATCCAGTCAGGTGCAATAGACATCTGCTATTATCAGCTGATCAGGTTTCATGAAACCGTAGTGGATAATACCAGCGCTGGACCACCAAACAGCACTATGAGCTCTTTTTGATGACTATTTGGTTTTGAACTGTGTTTTGGCACTTCATCTTTATCCAACCATTGTGCCAAACACTTGCCATTGTCAAAAAGAATCCAATTTTCATCACACATAACAATATGGTATAGAAATGGTTCGGCTTTATGTCATGACAGCAAAGAAAGGTAAGCCTTGAGACAATTTCTTTTCTGATGCTTGTGTAGTTCATGTGGAACCCATCTATATAGCTTCTTTATCTTGCCTGATTTGTTTCAAATGTTGTTGGAATAGTAACATCAAACCTTGCTGCTAATTGACATGTAGGTTAAGATGGATCTGCTTCCACTACAGATTTCAGCTCATTAACCACCTTGGTCTCAAGTAGCCCATGTGGCTCATTTTCAAGATTAGAATCACCAAAATGAAACTTCTGAAACCATCAATGTACTGTGTGTTCATTAGCCACATCCTCCCAAACACTTTGTTGATATTTTGAGCTGTCTGCGCAGCAGCATTTGTTCCACCATGGAACTCATATTAGAAAGTAACACAGATTTTTGACTTATCCATGATTTTATAAAAATTGCACTAAAAAAAAAAAACTTGGAAGATAATCACAAGCCAAACCGTGCATTCCAAAGAATGAGGAGGTACCTTCACAAAAAAATAAAGCAAGAAGTGTCAAAGTGAAATGTCAGAGATATCAACTCTCAAACTTAGTACTTAAGGAAATTGGACATTTCATACTTAAGAAACTAAATACTTTCCATTAATCGGGAAAGCTATATTCTTTATTTTTATTTAGCAGGACAATTACATGAATTAATTTTCTGACAAACGCCTTGGTGATATAATATATAATTGATATGCCAAGATCAGTAAAGTACCTAAGCACCCCATGAAATGTATTCTGAATTGTGTTTGTGTTTGGAACATTTTTTTTGTAAAGAAAGAGAAAAGAGGGTGCATTATCATCAAGCTGTTGGAAATTTATGGCCCTTACATTTGTTTAGCATATGTAGATTGAGTACATTTGATTTTAGGCCAAGACACTTTTTCCGGTGGTATGAAAAGCATGGGGGCTTTTTATTGTCTCAGATATTGGCTGATCCTTGGAAATTCTCTCAAGATAATGTTTCAATTATGAGCTCATCATAAAAATGTTAATGCCAAATGTAACCGGAAACAAAATAACCTAATTCTTGAATGCCTTCATGGTTTTTTGTTGTTATTGTTACTAAATTTTCAGGAATACAACTTACCTTTTGGTAACTGATTTAAGTATAAATTGTAATAATAATTGGATATTTAAACAGGAGGACAAAGAGAAAAAAGAGGGTTGAAAGAATTTTTCTGTTGTATGTATTTGTGTTATGCAATTGGAAAGAATCCCTTTGCTTTTTATATACCTTCTTCAAGAGTCTCCAGAAATAGTGATAACATGGAATTTAAAATATGCTTATATAGTAGCTCATTGGTGTCTGATTCTGTGATGGATGCTCAGGGAACACAAATGTAAATAGAATGTTATCGTATCCTTCAAGAGGTTTTCAGGCTAGTAGAAAAATAAAAGGAAACCAAATATTTGGAACAAAATAAAGAAGATGATATGTACAGTAATAGACATACTAGTAATGTGAGGAGGATGTAAGGATAGAAATAGCTTCTTCCCGTGCATTGGATGAAGAAAAGCTTTATGAAAAGTTTACACTTGCAATTGGCCTTAGGAAAATAATTAGGATTTAGGCAGTAGTACTTGAAGAGTCTGAGAGGATACTTAATGCAGGTCAAACAGTACATAACAAGATACACGGATGGGAGCAAGGTTACAGTTTTTCAGGAAAGAGTAAGGAGTTAGATTTACTTTTACTGTGCATGAGAGGTAGTGGGACTCTCACTATCTCTTCATTGATCAATCATGAGGCTGTTTTCTCATTTATTCTTCACAGCGTTCCTATGAAATAGGTCGTGTTATTTTTCTCCACAGTGCAGATGAGAACATTGGGTTAGAAAGAGTTTAAGTAGTTTCCCAAATTCATACATGAGAGAACTGGCATTCTGGACTATGGAGTTTCTCTCCAGGGTCCAGGCTATTCACTGTAAACTTTTGGAACAGCAGGTTGGGAACATAGTATGAAAGTTCTTATATATGTTTGTACTGAAATTGCTAGATAATGAAGTTCCCTTTAAGGTCTTGAAGAGAGAAATGGCAAGTTGTGGTTATATTTTAAGATGATATTTCTGGCAGTATCACGAAGGATGAATTAACCTGGAGGGAACTTAGAGTCATTTTTCCAGAAGGATGTAAAGGGAATCTTGTTGGAATGTAGATGGTTGGAGGAGGCTGATGTTAGAAAGTGGGAAACAGAGTGGCAGAGAAGCCTGAGTATATGTGGAAAATATCTTTCATCTGGATGAATTTAGGGAACATAGGCTAATATGCTTCATAAATTTGAACTGATGTAGATACTTGGTATTTATAAAATTCTCATTAATACTGTTTAGGTTCCTCTTTCCCCTGAATGAATAGGTAAAATATATTAACATGCACTTTTATGCCTGTGTTTTTTATGCAGACATATTTTTCTTTAAGTTGCATGAAGCACATTTATTTTTCAATAATATGCAATGGTTTGACTTCCTAAAACCAGATGCTGCTCAACATTGTCCTAGGTCTTGTGCTACAGGTTTGTTATGAGGCTGGTGCATAGTGAGATAAGGAAGTCATTATGACTTTCTAGTAGATGGAATGTGCCCCTGATAGCATCAAAGATAATTTTATAATAAACACTATCGTAAGAAATTACATTTGTGATGAGAGATTAATTATACCATTAGGCACATGAATTATTCCACAACTCTGATATGGGAAATATATAAATGATTGTAAGTACTGTAATTATAACTAAGTCAAAAAAGAGAATGGCTAAAAATAACATCCCAGAGAGATGCAACATTAACTTTACTGATTTTGCTTCACATTGATTTTTTTTCCTGAAATCTTCACAGTGGACTTATTTCATTGGAAGTAGCATTTTACTGGAGGTAAACACTCACTATGAAATCACCACTGAAAATGACTTAAGCCATTAAAAAAACTGCACTTGAGGACTAAACTATGCAAATGTAGTTCTCTGCTGGTCCCATAAAAGACATGAATCATAGAAAGATCAGGAGAGGTGAGAATATGTTATTCCATGTTCTGCCATTAGTATTTTAATTTCTTTCCCTTTTATGTAGACACGTCTACATAAGGATGAAATAAAATATTTTAATGGCGCAAACATACCAAACCAAAAAAAATACATTTAGAAGTAATTCAGTATTACAAAAAGCATAATGATATGAATGTAAATATATGACATAGTATTCTAGCATCAGCAAATTAGAATAAAATATTATTTAGATCAAGAAAAAATTAGTAATAATTACTTCAATTTTTAAAGTGTTTTTTAGTTGTGATTATCCTAACTGCTAATTAGTCAAAAACCTGGAGCTTTTATTGAAAAGTCTGTGAACTGAAACTGACAACAAAATGAAGAGCAAAAAGTTAAAGCCACATTTATTTTCCTTATTAGTGATCACCAGTTTATAAAGTTGGAGGGCTTTGTGGTTGACTAACCAGTAGTTGCTCAACAGATATTGAGCATTTAATATAAACCAAGTATTTTAATAACTATTGGAGTATTTTTAAAAAATGAATAAAACAATCTTCTCATAGGTATAGGAGGATATTTTAAGCAGGGAACAAAATAGTATGTGCAAAGATATGCAATGAAATAGCATTTTCAGGTAATAGTGAAAATTTAGAGTATTTACAGTGAAAAATGTGAGATAAGAAAGTCATTATAAGTTAGATCATTTATCCATTACTTTATTTGTTCAGAAAATATGTACCTCATATCCACTCTTCTAAGTATCAGTAATCTACATCCAAATAAAATAAGTCATAGTTGCTTATAAAGAGCTGGTGATACGTGGTGTTGTAAATCCCCAATTACCAAAAATGAGCTAAACAAACAAACTAAACTAAAATGCTCAGCATTGGGCTACAAGTATTCACAGAATAATACCAACACATAGAGAAAGGACACTGAGGTCCTTCAACCAGAGCACATAGCCATCCTGGCACTTACTGTGCATGAGGGAATTGCCAAGGTGCTTTCCTATTTTCCAGGAACATGATTGTTCCAAGTTGAATTGTGCTCCTTTAAAATTCAGATGTTAAAGTCCTAATCCTCAGTACCTCAGAATGTGACCTTATTGGAAGATACATTCTTTAAAGTGGTAATCCAGTTAAAATTAGGTCATTAAGGTGAGCCCTAATTCGCATGACTTGTATCTTTATAAAAAGGGGAAATTTGGACACAGAGACACATAGAGGGGAAGATGATGTGAAGAGATGTAGGGAGAAGACAGCTATCTTCAATCCAAGTGACTAACCCTAAATGATAACCAACATACTAATTTATAACATCAGATTTTAGTTCTCTGATTTGGTTTTGACAAAACATATCCACAATTATTCTCTCCCTACTCTGTAGCACTTAGAACTAAACGTGTCAAAATCAAGTTGACATCACCTACCATTAGGACCCAAATATATTAAAAAATGAAGTTTCTATCCCCTGCCCCAAGTCCATTTTTCTAAACATATCAAGCTAGAAACAATATAGTGAGCACTGACTTTGATATTATAGCATATTGTTAAATATACTTTTCCACTTATGAGAACTTGGCCAATTAACTTAAATCTTAAAACATTATATGCAGTATGAATTAAAAATGTAACCTTATCATAGATGTATTTTGTGGATTAAATTAGACAGTGCTTATGAACTGTAGGTAATTCCCCATAAAGTGACAACAAAAGCTATATTAATTATAATAAGAACCAAGTTGTAGTTTCACAGTTTGACCTTTTTTCCCCGCATATAGCCAATGAATCAATACATTCAGCAGATTCTTCCTCCATAATGCCAACCATACCTGCTTCCTGCTTTCCATTATTACAGCCACATGATCATAAATTGTCAACATTTGGCTTGGTGTTAGAACAGAAGCACACAATCTCTGTGTATTACAAATTACTGATGAATGAATAATTGATATAATTTAGCCATTGTTACACAGTTAAATAATAATTAACCATAAATTTGAATCCTTGGCTCCTAATTTGGTGCAATATCTTTTGGTTGTATAATATAATGTCTTTCATGAATTCTTCCCTTATAGACACACTGCTTAGTCATTCTCAAATGCAGTGCTGATCATGCAATTTCCTTGTTCATATATAAACTTTCCTTTAGAGTAAAGCGAGAGTCCTGCAATTCACTAGCTTGTACAGCTTCATATTATTATCTTTTTTTTTCTTTTTTAGTCAAAGATACTTAACCTAAGTTGAGATAATATGAGAGAATATCTACTTTACAAGGTCATTGTAGGGATCAAATGAGATAAGGTACCTAAAACCTCAAACATGGTGTCACATCCCTCAGTCCACTTCTGTTTCGCCCACACCTGTGAGGGGCAAATCCTTGGGTTCTCACACTCAAACAGAAAACATCTTACTGGAAGCACAAAACACATCTCAAACTTCTGCCTCAGAGGAAAATCCCTCCTCTGAGGTAGAAACTGCATACAAGCAAGTGCAGCATGGATCTGTGGGTAAGTTAATGCCACCAAACAGGTATGTCAGGGAACCCACCAATAACATCCCCATCCTGATGTCCACCATGCAGACCATTCTCTGGAGAATTCTGCACAGTTTCCAGAAGTCACAGTGGGAGTGAGCCTCTGTTGCATGCAACAGCAAACTGAGCAATGCACAATTACACTGGCTTTCCTTCCCTCCTGCTCCTTCACTCTTTCCTCCTGGCATCTCCTATTCAAAAAACTTCCTGCACACAAGCCCTGTCTCGGGTCCTGTCTCTGGCTCTGTCTCTGGGGTAAACCTGAAGAACATACTGATTCACTGTATGTCCACAAATGACAGATCCCTTTCTGCTTGTTCTAATGCATTTAAACTCCATTGCCTACCAAAGTAAGTGTCATTTTCTCCTTCTGGCAATTAGGGTCATCCACAAAATGGCTACCAATTTTTCATCTCACACATTATGATACACTATTTCTCCACAGGAACATTACTTGGCTGCTGATCGTTCCTTTAATGCATTTCATGTTTCAGCCAGTTGTGCTTTTCTATATGATCTTTCAACTGCTTAGAATGCTCTTTTATCCCATTTTTGCACATCAAAATGTTATAGTCTCCAGGATTCTCATCAAATGCTATCACCTCCATAAAGCCTTTTCAAATCCTTTCCTATGAAATGCACCATTTCCTGTGGGATTCATTTGAACCCCAAGAGTATTTTATTTTTGGTCCTTAGTTACATTTTTGTTTAATAACTAAGCTAAGATGTACTTCTTTTCTAAACGCAACTGAATCTTAAACTACATAAGCACCAGGATTAACCCTAATGTTTTAAATCTCTTACAGTGCTAGACACCTTAACTTAATGTATATGTGTGTATGTGAATGTGTGTATTCTCTGTATATAGACATATAAATTTTATATTTGCTAATTGCAGAAAACCTAAAAAAAACACAGTAAACAAAAGAAAAATAATATTTCCTCAAACTCACTTGCCAGAGAAAATTCCTATAGATATTTTGCTATTCAGTATTTTTAAATTGTTTAATTAATTATAATATTATATTACCGTCTTATATTAATATTAACAATGTTTACATTATTGATAGTCACTCTTCAAAGTGTGCATAAATTAAACCACAATAATAAACTTGTTCATATTTGATAAGTTTGAAATGCAAAAGTATAGAAGAAATCCTGTCTTTAAAATATATATGCAATACAACATTTTTTACCATGAGTACATGAGGAAGTGGGTCCTCCTGCTTCTTGATGAAATTCGTTTCTTATTGTAATTTACCTTGCTATTTCTCCATTCTATGTCATAAATGCATACATTTCCCCAGTTTTGTATTGCTGACATTTTAGGCATTATATAGAGAGTGTTGCTCAGACTATGCTCGCAGCTCCTAAGACAGACTGAATTCTCTGTAATATTGTATAAAAACGATGACAATAGACAACCCCTTCCCTGCCTTCTTAAGGGGAAAGTGTTCAGTCTTTCACCATTAAGTGTGGTGTTAGTTGTAGAGTTTTGTTCCTTTTTTTCTTTTTATTAATTGACATATGAAGTGTATGTAGGTATAGTGTACAGCATCATGTTATAAATCATATATACATTGTGAGATGGTTAAATATAACTATTTATCAAACGTATTATCTTACATAGTTATAATTTATGTGGAGAGGACATTTAACTTTGCATTCACTTTCTTTGCATTTTTCTTAGATGCTCTTTATTATGTTAGAAGTTCTCTTCTATTTCTAGGATGCTGGGAGTTTTTAAGCAGAAATGAATGTCAAATTTTCTCAAATGCTTTTTTCTACATCTACTGAGATGATTGTATGACTTTTTTCTTTTAGTTTTTGTAATATGTTGACTTACATTGATTCACAAGCAGGAAAAATCTTCCATTGGTCATGATGTAATATTCTTTTTATATATTGTTGAAGTACATTTGTTAAAATTCCATTTAGAATGTTTGAATTTATTTATATAAAATAAGCCATTTTCAATCTATTCTGTGAGTATGGTAGTTGTCATGTAAAGTCTTTGACAGGGGTGTGTGTGGGTATGTGTGAGTGTGTGTGTGTGTGTGTGTGTGTGTGTGTGTTTTAATCAGGGTAACACTGGATTTAAAAAAGACTTGGGAAATATTCAGCCCCTCATTTATTGTTTGTGTAGAATTGATGTTTCATTTTTAAGCATTTACTATATGTTAACATTAATATTGCCAAACTCTACCAGATATTCAGTATTTGGTAAAGTTCTCCAGTAAACCCATGTGGTCCTAGAGTTTTCTTTGTGTAAAGGTATACAACTAAAATTTTAGTTTTACAATAGATATAAAGCTATTCAGGTTTTCATTTTGTTCTTGATTGAGTTTTTGTCAGTTTTGTTTCAAGGAATTTGTCCAGTTTATCCAAACTGCAAAGTTTATTGCCATAAATTATTCACAATATACACTTTTTATCTTTTTCAAATATAGAATCTGTAGTGACATATTTTATCATTTCTGATACTGTTAACTTTTTACTCCTTTCTTGATCAGTCTGCTGAGAGATTCATCAAATTTATTGATGTTCTCAAGGGACTAGTTTTTGGCGTAACTAATTTTTCATTTTTTTGCTGCATTTTATGTCATTGACTTCTGTTCTAACATTTATTATTTCTTCTCTTAATTTATTCTTTGTCTAGATTCCTTAGGAGAAAGCTTGGATAATTAATTCAAAACATTTGTTTTGAAACATTTTTGTATAGCCATTTATTGCTTTTTTATTTCAAAGTATTATGGGGGTACAAATATTTTTGGTTACATAAGTAGCTTTTGTCTCGAACTCCTGACCGCAAGCAATCCTCCCGTCTCGGCCTCCCAGAGTGCTAGGATTACGGGCCTGTCTAAGATGGATAGCTTTTGTAATGCTTGAGTCAGGGTTAAAAGTGTGCCCATCACCCATATAGCATTCATTGTACTTGTTATTGCTTTGAAATTCTTCCTAAATGTCTTTATTTTGATTCTGTTCAAAATAATTTATTATTTAATTTTTGATATTTTCTTTGACCCACATGTCGTTTAGACATTTATTAAGTTTCTGAATATTTGCAAATTTTCCCCACTTTTTACTAGATTTCTAATTTAATTATACTGTGGTCAGAAAATACACTTGGTGTGATTTGGATCCTTTCAAGTGCATTGTTTTGGTCCTGATATATTTTTGCAAATATCCCATACTCACTTAAAATGAGTATGTGTTGTGCTGTTGTTGGGTGCAGTGTTGTATACATTTCAGTTACGTCAAGTTGGTTGTACTGTTCAAGTAGTCTATATCCTTAGTGATTTTATGTCGATTATTTCTAACAGTTTTTTAGAGGTGGGTATTGAGTTAAATGCCTTAGATAAATGTCTCTGTTAAATGGTAGGTGAACTTGTGGGTTAATATGAGTTAATAAAAGGAAGTACATCAAAAAGGTTATCTTTACTTTGCAAGTTTTTTAACATTTCATTTTTTCCCTGAAGGATATTGAATAGCAAATCTTCAAAATTTCAGGGAAAATTAAATATAAAGATAGATTATATTAATAGCTCAAAGTAATTTTTTGTAGGAACAATTATTAAAATCCCAGCTTCTAGGATATCTGTCTACACACATACACACACACACAAACACACAAGAATATATTTATAACATCACACAAGGAGAAATATTTCCAAGCACAAGACAATAGCTACAGAATAACCTTATAAAATTTAATTTATCAAATAAAAATGTCAAAAGACAAATATATTGAAAGGAAAAAAATGCATTGATGTCACTAGAAAATGATCTGCTTTGTTTCTGGGTCCAGAAGATAGCAGAGAACCCAGTATTACTGGAGCTATCGCTGAACCCAAGTTTTGTGTACCATCTGGGGTCCTGGTGCTCAGGACAGTGGCATTGTGTCCTTTGCTGAAGCAAGCAGTTTGTGGTAGCAGTTTTGATATTGTCCAGACTTATGAGGAATAACACCTGAGTTCAGGTCCAGCAGAAAAGAAGGGGAAAACGTGTACACTCTAACATCCACCTGTGGGTTCTACGATAATTGGCAGGAATAGGAGCTGAGAGAAAGGTAGACTGGACTCCTTGTCAATCTGACACACTGGAGTTCATGTGCAGAAGACCTCTGTGGGTGGGGGCCTGCATGACATTGGCTTTATCATGCACACTGTGCGTTTCAGGACATGGTGGGTTGTATGCATGCCAGATGATGTGCCGGGAGCTGGTTATGCCTTGTCGGTGGAAACAACCTGGGAAAGCAGAAAGTATAGCCAGTGATGAGCTGCTGTGTACACCCCCTGACAGTTTGCAGCAGTGTGAGAGAGGAGTCTATGGATGCAACAGAGCTGAGCATCTCGTGACTGTGAGAGAGCTGCACTCACTGAAGCAGAGGAGCAGAGAGAGCTTTTAAGGGAATGATGCTCCGTGGAGTCACAGGAATAAGAAGGAAAGCAGGTGGGAGAGAGCAGTGTATTGGACAGAGCAGAGGAGCTCAGTGCCACTGTCACTGGACAGTGAGCCAGGAGGAGCTGCGTCCTCAGCAAACACTCAAGACTCCTGCCACAGACCCTGCCATCCTTATGTCCCTTAATCTTCAGGAGAACTAAGACAAAATCATTGTATTTATTAATACAAACAGGCACTTTCACTTACACAAAGATGAAAATGACTGAGAAGGGGGATATAGATACACTTTGGGAATTTAAGGACACATGCTGTATAAAATGATCCTCGAGGATATAGTTGGTATAATGATTTTAGATCTTAAAGATAATGAAAATGAGATCCACAAAAGTTAAATAGTCTCTGCTAGAAGGCTGTAGGCCAGGGCTTCATGTATCAACTCCAATGCCATTTCTACTACACTGCCCTTGCTCACAGAGTAGGTACTGGGGAGAATTCTCATGATTTTTAACTTTGATTTCCTAGATAACACACATATAGAGCTATAACTTGTACAGGGATCTTAACCTGTATATGTTTAGGTAAGTATCTCACCTAATACTTACCTGTATATGTAACTGGTATGTAGATACTTACCTGTATATAAATTCCGATGGTCACAGTCATTTTTCAATACTTTGACACTACAGTTTTAAGAATTTTAATTTGGGGTTATAAAGTAAATAGAGAAAATGAATTTAAACATTTTAGAATTTGCTGCTGTCAACAAATAAATTTTCTCAATTATTGAGGTTTTAGTCTACATTTTCCATAATGAAAAATAAATTTTATTTCTCTATAAAGTTGAGGCCCTAGACCCGTAAAGATATTTCTTTCATTATAACTGCTCTAAAAAATAGCTTAAGCAACTAAAAGGAAGTCAAGTCATATGTATTGTGAAGAAAATGAACAACTACACAGATTTATTGAACTGACTTTAGACTCTAGATGAGGGAAATAAAAGCTATGAAAGTTAAAGTTACTGAAAAGATGTCAAGGATTATAAAACAGGTTTTCAGAATACCTCCCTTAATGTAATTGAAATTAATGAAACATTTCTTGTAATGGGGAGTACACAATTTAAAAGTGAAAGAAATATGTCAATAATAAAAAGAATGGTTTCAGATGTTTAATTAAGCAGATATAAAACTAAATCTAATGTGAAAATAAGTCAAAACCCCAATAAGCTTAAACAAGTAACTTTACAACAGTACATTAGTATATTTCCTGGAGCGTGCTACCTTGCAGTTATAATAAAAGGTTAAAACACACATACCTGTATGTGCACAAAAATGATGTTTTAACAAACTAAGATTGAATGATTGAAAAAATGCATTTCATTTATTGTCTGTGTTGAATTATTTAAGCTAAATTAGATGCTAGTATTTCCTGGAGAGTATGTCCAAAATTGCAATCTCCTTTTAAAGCTTCTATACAGTTAGTATGACTTCATGTAAAACTGCATAGAAGTTTCGAGGTAAAATAGATTATTGAGGGTAAACCTTGCCAGCTATGCCTTTTCTTTCTTTCTTTCTTTCTTTCTTTCTTTCTTTCTTTCTTTCTTTCTTTCTTTCTTTCTTTCTTTCTTTCCTTCTTTCCTTCTTTCCTTCTTTCCTTCTTTCCTTCTTTCCTTCTTTCCTTCTTTCCTTCTTTCTTTCTTTCTTTCTTTCTTTCTTTCTTTCTTTCTTTCTTTTTTAGGTATTGTACGCATCTGGCTACTCTAACAGAACAAAGAAAGATAACAGTTCTTTTAAAAACATATAAATGTGTTTTCTCTTGTTTTACATTCCAGATAATATGTCTGCTACACGGAGTCTTGTCTTCTTTAGTTTTGATGCTCTCGATCATTTAAGTGTGCAAATACTACCTCAGGGGCTCAGCAGGTGCACTATCTCCCCCCGCCCCATCACCAGTGCTGTCCAGCTACTAACCGACAGAACTGTAGCTAACTGCAGGGCATACCCTGCTCAAAGAGCAAGACCAGGCGGTTGCACAGAGGCCACTTTTGCATATATTGTAATTAACCTAAAGGTCATCAGAGGCTCACTGCTGGCTGTAAGGGAGGTCACTGGACAGCCGTCTGCACCACTAAAAGTAGAGATTATCATATTAAAGAAAAAGTGGTGATAATGGTCTTTTAAGGAAACTGGCTATGTTGCTATGCTGTGTCAAACTTATTGCTAACAGTGTTAAATTTTTATGTTTTTTTTTTTTCCCTTTAACTCTGTCGTCCCAGGTAGAGTGCAGTGGTATCACCACAGCTCACTGCAACCTCAAGCTCCTGGGCTCAAGGGATCCTCCTACCTCAGGCTCCTGAGTAGCTAGGACTAAAGGTGTGCGACACAGCTAATTTTTCTATTTTTAGTAGAGATGGAGTCTCAGTCTTGCTCAGGCTGTTCTTGAACTCCTGAGCTCAAGTGATCCTCCCACCTTGGCCTCCCAAAGCTCGAGAATTACATGTGTGAGCCACCGCGCCTGGCCTTTTCTGCTCAATTTTGCTGTGAACCTAAATCTGCTCTAAGCATAGTTAATTAAAACATTAATTACACAATGGTAATTATTCATAGTGTGATGTAAACACTTAGGAGGGTCAACAAACCTGATTCTACGTTTTCTACGTTATTTTCCCTGAGGCAGTGGCCTTAAGTCCCTTTTGCCACTTCTCCCCCTGGTTACTGTAGCCTTGGTGGGTGATTGGCAGTTTCAGTGGTGATGGGAGGTTATACAGAAATTAAAGCACAGAGATCTGAATAACTAGAGCCAACAAAAGACAAATACTCGGATTAAAATGCTCTCCCTAGACCTAGTGCTTAGAATTCTTAAATAGGTGAATGGTTAAGAATCACGAAGACAGAGATTACTAGATTTTTTTTTATTGGTAGTATTAGTCATTCAGATTACACATCCTAAGAATTTAAAACAAGCAAAACACCAACGCAGTGATCGGTGGTGGCTAAGGGTTAGGAATGGAGAGGGCAGGGGTGACAGATGGTTTGGTGTCTTAGCTTCTATAGTGCATACAGGAACCAACAGGTGCTAAAATCGTACAGAACTAGCATTAGATAATGGGGATGGCTGCACAACATTGTGAATATACTGAAAGCCACTGAATTGTACACTTCAAATTGTTAAAATAGTGGAAATTTAGAACTAAGTAGACATATGCACACAAATGAGTACAAGGAAGTGTTGAGTAAGCCCAGGTGCAGTGTATCAACAACAGTGCACTGGTTGCAATTTTGAGAGAGATTGACTGAGTGCACAGTTAGCTGTCTCTCCATTCTTTGCTCATATCTGTATGTAAATCTACTATCATTCAATAAAATTTCAATTTAAACAATTGCTGTAGTAAAACTCAACTACAAAAATAATCAAGTATTTTATTACTTGCTTGATCATTCTATATGAAGAAAAATGTGCAATTTATTTATTTTTAGTTGGAGAAAACAATTTTCTTTCTTTTTTATTTTAAAATATTAAGGGGGCACAAATGTTTTTGTTACATGGATAGGTTCTATAATGCTTTAGTCAGGGCTATGAATGTGCTCATCACCCACATAGTGTTCATTGTACCTGTTAGGTGAGTTTTTACCCCTCCCCTCCTCCAACCTCCCCACTTTTTGATTTCCAACGATTTTTACTTCTTATTGTGCCCATCAATTAGCTCCAAATTATTAGAGAGTACATGTTTTGTTTGTTTTTCTATTCTTGAGAGGCAATTCACGTGGAAAATTTTGAAAACAGAATGAGATATTTTTTAAATAATAGAGTAGTATTTTATAAAGAAAATGGACTAATCTTTATCAGATACTAGCAGTCCACACTCTCAAAGACATAAAATTCTATGACAGGGATTAGTAGTTCTAATTGGGATAGCCCGATTAGAATAATCTAGTTCTTTGTATTTTATGGTGTCATATTACAGTTTTTTATTTTTGGTCTTCTGTACAGAACACAGTTATTTATAAAGGGATTTGCCGTAGTATTTTGTCATCATGCGTCTGTGCTGTGCCGTAATTATCCTGCACTTTTTTGTAATATATTTACATGATTGACTGTAACTTCTTATGGGAGTACACAGCTAAGAAAAAATTAATGTATTCGTGAAAATAATTTGGGGTACCAGAACTAATGTCCCATAACATTACATATGTAGACTTATGTCAGTATAACTTATTTTCTCCACACAAGGTTAATTAAAATTACTAATGTTCAAAATTACACACGTACATACACACACCCCAACACATTCACCACACTGAGAGAAGGAATTCGATGGCCTATTATTTTTACATGGCTAGTAAGTTATATTTGAAAGGTTTAGTAATCAATAGTCAATTAAAACTATATGTTAGCATATACTTTGGGCACATATCTCTTAGTCCTATCTTGATCTTTGTGTAAAAGTTAAATATTGCTTTCAAGGAAAGCCTACTAATTTTTCAGAATGTATTTAAATAGCTGAATTCAAAACCATGGGTCTTTTCATAGACATTATAAAAGCAAAACCAAACCAACAGAAAACAGCAGAGGTAGAGATTGGACTATATATTGCTCATGCCGTAGTAGGGGTGCAGGAAGTGACGTTGGCAGAAAGAACTGTGCTTGTGAAGAGGCTGCTGGCTGTTGTCTGGCCATGTTAAGACTACAAAACGACCTTATGCTTGGTTTAGCTGCATTCTCATGTAAAACTATTGATTTAATTAAATGACATTTTAAGAGACTAGTTTAAATTAAACAATGCTGGCCAAACTGATTTTCCTATTATTAATGTCTCTTTCGTAATAATGCTTGCAAAGAAAATACCAGTTAGAAATGGATCTAGTTGACAACTATAGTAAATCGTAAATCATATTGATGTCATTCTTTCCACAAGAATTTACTGCAGAAATATGCGCTAAATACACTATGTTGTATGTAGTTTTCAAGAATGGCTAACACATTGATCCTTCTCTATTGAAACCACACATTACCAAAAGGGGTGTACATATGCACAAGCAGCTATGTGACCATACATTAAATAGCCGTTTTACACACACACACACACACACACACACACACACACGCAAGTGTACATTAATGTATAAATAACAATAATTTTTACATATATAGATTTACACACATCCATATTTGCAAACACATATACACATCAAAAATTATTTTATACAAAGTCATTTTTTCCCCGAAGGTTTGTCATAAAAGCCTCTTTCTGCCTATTACCACCTTAACGCCTTAAATAAACCAGTTAATGTCTTTCACCTGGGCAATAGCAGCCTTTCAGGTTTCCTTTCTCCAAGAAATATCTTAATTAAAGACCTAATCTTCCTGATACTTTGAGCAATTTTTTGAATACCAATTTTATCTAGCATTTCTGGACCTTCAAATTCATTCTGTCTGTGCTTTCAATATCAATGTTTAACATTTTGATATTTCCTTCCATCTCACATTTTTTCATAGACAGAATTCTCTCTTCCCCTGTGTAATCTACATTCATTGTCTAACCTTCAGTTCTGCTACTGTAAGCTTACTCCTGTCTGTACAATTCAAACATGTATTTTGCTGCGGTCACCACTGTTACAGATGACTCAGAACATGTTCTTCTCCCACCTTCCACTGCTTCCTACTCACCAAATCTCAAAAGAATAACCTAACTCAGAATTTCTAGCTCCTCATTTCCTACTCTCTTCTCCATTCCAGCTCTGGCCCTTTCACTCCAACAAATAGCTGTTTTTCATGTCACCACTTTTCTATATGTTCCTAAATCCAATAGATTTTTTT
Source organism: Lemur catta (assembly GCF_020740605.2). Taxonomy (NCBI): domain Eukaryota; kingdom Metazoa; phylum Chordata; class Mammalia; order Primates; family Lemuridae; genus Lemur; species Lemur catta. The sequence continues at coordinate 51,276,958 of NC_059143.1, forward strand.
GTTTATTTTCATTGTTCCTGAGCTCTCAGAGTAATGTTACACTCTTGACCATATTCTAATTTCTGACTCATCTTTATTTATTTTTTATCAAATTACAGAATATTCTTACCATTCTTGCTAGGCATTAATTAACATTAAGTTGTGAATAAGAGAGGTAAAGGGTTTTAAGTCTTTTTTCCAACGTCTATACTAAGTCTTCCAAACCAATAGTGAAAAGGATCTATTTTTTTTTTCTGAACCTGAAACCTAAAACCATGGACTGCACTGTCCCAGATTTGCTTAAATTTTTCATTTTCTTGTGAAATTCAAACTTATAGACTGTACTTTTTGGACTTGCTTGTCCTTAGACCATCCACTTTTAAAAACTGATAATGGAACATTTTCCCTCACCTATGTATCACTTTCCTATTTCTTTGTTCCATCTCTTTTTTTTCCCCCCTGAACAATCTAAGTACCTCTGCTAAATTTCAGACTCATCCTACCCCTAGTAGTGAATGAAGACTTCCTCTCCGTGTTCTTTTTTTATGGGCTTTATTTCAGGACCCTTCTTCTCCATATAAGTTCTAAAAGGATTCCATGTAACGTAATGTGTTTTATTGGCTGCTATGTACTCTGTGGCTGGATAAGTAGAAACTCAATAAATAGTTTTTAAGTGAATAATTGGCAATCATTTGCAGATGGAAGGATACAGACATCTGTAAAAATTGCAGAAGTTATCTTCTGAGAGTCCAGAAATAAAAGGTGACGTGTGAGGGAAGCATTTTTGACTAACACAAGTATTACCTACAAGTGTAAATGTGTAAGTTTCACTCTCTCCCCTCTTTCATTATCATTTTAGGGTCAAGTTCTAAAGCAAAGTCTCACCTAAATTAGATAAGGGTGTGTGTGTGTGTGTGTGTGTGTGTGTGTGTGTGTGTGTGTGTGTGTGTGTGTGTCACTGTCGTTTATTTCAATGGAAAAATTTCTCAATTATTAACTTTATGGTGCCAACATACAAATCACCTAGGGTTTTTTTTTTGGCATATTAAACACATGTAATATTATTTAAAAATGATTACATTTTCATAGGCTTTATAAATCACACAGGACAGTTCCAGGGCATTAATTGATGCATGCTCTGCATCCAATTCTCCTTTTTCTTGAACAGATAATCATAGTAAATTGCCTTCATCCTCATTTTGTCCTTCCTTTCTCTCCCCTCCTTCCTTTCCTCCACTCCCTTCATCCTTTTCTCCTTCCCTTTTTTCTGATCAAACAATATTACTTTGAGAACTACTCTTTCTACAAAAGTATTTTTTTTTATTTTTTTTATTTCAGTGTATTACAGGGGTACCTATGGTTAGGTTACATATATTGCCTTTGCCCCACCTGAGTCAGAGCTTCAAGCATGTCCATTCCCCAGACGGTGCGCACTGCACCCATTATGTGTGTATATACCCATCCCCTCCTCCCCACTCCCATCTGCCCGACACCCAAGCAATGTTACTACTATATGTGTACTCACCATCAAATTGGTATTAACTGATCTACAAAAGTATATCTAAAAAGATAAAATAATGTAATGATTATTTTGATCTTCACACACATTTCTTGATCAAGATATAACAAGATTTTAAACAATTTAATATTTCAGCAAAAGCTGAAATAATTTGTTGAGCATAATGCTTAGATGAGATTCCCATCTACAACTAATCAAAGCCTGAATTAGATTTTAAAAAGAAACTAGAGTGGTATTTCTTCACTGCAATTCAAGATGATGCTGAAAAGCATCAGCATATAGAAAAGGTGGTATTCCATCCAATTCAAGATGATGCTGAAAAGCATCAGCATATAGAAAAGATGGTATTCCTCTAAACTGAGAGAGTGTGAGAACTAAAGAGACAAAGAGTGTGTGAGAGCAAAAGAGACAATGTGTGCACATTACGCTCATAGAAAAAGAGTAATTCATAGTTCACCACTGGGAGCAGACCAGTAAGCTTCCATTACCTAATTAGCCTATATTATTTTCACAATTTGAATGTTTTGACTGAAATAATGAATATTTTATTATTAAGTGTTATGTACAGAATTATAATAACTGATAATCCAACAAGTACATATGACATTGGAATATGTTCCTTCATTTATTTATATTATACACCATGCCTTTTCAGAACTTTATCCTAAAACTGTGTTAAACACTATAGAGAAAAAAGTATGTTTTTATATTTAATTCTGTAGAAGTCTATCCTTAAGAGTATTAGGTACAAATTAGTAGCTAATAACAATCTACCAATTTCTAAGGTCAAAGCAAAATATAAGCAAAAGAGATTTTCTCTCCTAATTAAAAATAAATTTTAGAAAATTGGAGGGGAGCCGGATGTAGGTGTTTACATTTTTGAATGAAGATTTTTAATGCCTTTCTATGATGTAAATCACAATAATAGACAAGAGACTCAAAAACCAAAATGTATATGATTACATAAAGTACAGTTGCCCCTCAGTATCTATGGAGGATTGGTTCCAAGATCCTCTGAAGATACCCAAATCTGAGAATGTTCAAGTCCCTTATATGAAAAGTGCATAGTGTTTGCATATAATCTATGCACATCCTCCTGTATACTTTAAATCATCTATAAAGTACTCATAATACCCAATGCAATGTAAATACTATGGAAATAGTTGTTATACTGTACTGTTTAGGGAATAATGGTGAGGGAAAGAAAGTCTGTACATGTTCAGGACAGATATAACCATCTCAGGCCTAACTATGTTATCTATCCATGAATAGTTGAATTTGCAATGTGGAACCCGTGGGTGGAGTGCCAACTGTATTACAAATGGTAAATAGCCCCTTTTTCTCTAAGGACATCCATGCCTTCCCATAATCCACTTACAAATATGTTTCTTTTATTTTAATGCTACATAACTTTTCAGGTCTCCATTGACTTGTTAGAAGTAAAGGAGGATTTTGCTATCCTTGCTGAATAGATGGAATAATACATTTCAGAATAAGGTACCATAAAACTAAGGTAATAAAATTACTAGGGATATTACTAATAAAGTAAAGCATTATAAACTATGAATGGTTGGTTTACTTTCCCAAAAGATACCATAATATCACACATGGACTTACAAAAAATATAAAATATTTCCCTTGCATAATATAAATTGTGTGTGTGTGTGGTGTATGTGTGTTTATGTGCACAGTTTTGCTCCTGGGGATATAATTATAAAATCAATTCTGAAAGCATTGTGTCTGGTGTTTCACCTGCCATACCATCAGCTTTATCAGTGAGCCTAAACCTTTTTAATAGCTATCACTAGAAAGCTAAACAAAGTCACCATTCATCTTCCTCATAGCCATTTTACCCTTTAGCAGATGTGCTCTTTGAACAAATTTATTGGCCTTATGAATAAAGATTAGCACTCCTCTCTTCAACTCTGTTGGGAAGAATATTGTTCTACTGTAAATGGACATGAATTCAGCTAAATGAATTCTTTAAAAAGGAAAAAAGTCATTTATTTAAAAGTAAGCCTTCTGAATACATGTGGGATTTGTTTTCTCAGGTGTGTTTAATGAATATGTTATATTCATCAGCACCTACCTCTGTAAATATCTGAATAAATGAGGGTTGAAATCCCATTATATTTTTATTATACTGTACAATTAATAAGTGAATTTAATTATATCTATAATTACAGAGATATACTTGTACATCCTGATATTACTGGTTTTGATTTTTATTTTTAGTTATCATAGTTTCTAAACACTGACACATATTTATACATGTATACCTCATGAAGAATTATAAACAGCTTGTCTTCACTTAATTCCAAGACTAAAGTTATATGTTGAATTACAAAATTATAATTGTTTTTCAATTGTTATTAAAGATGCTCCATGAAATATACAATATTCTGTAAAACAGAATAGTATAATAATATCTAATTTAGCTCCACATTTTTATGAAGATGCAATGAAATGTATGCATGTACATATTATAAACTATAAAACCCTGAACTATTGAATGAATATATACTGTATGTGTCAGCAAACTCAAGGTTTATGTAAGAGTATGTTAACATTATCAAAACCGTTAAGTATTTGAATGCACATAGTCATCTGCTAAGTGCCACATAGAAGACTGAGATAAGCACAGTCCTTAACCATCAGATATTTTTAATTCCTAAGCATTGAAGTTTGATTTAAATCTAATACTTATTAAATATTACCTCTTATTTATTTATTTATTTATTTGTTATCCCTGTCATTAAGCCAAAATTTATTTTGAAAGCCATTTAAAATTTTATGTTTTAAGCTTTATTTCTTCTACTCTTCTTAAGTGCTTATAACTCAGGAGACCAGGAGACTATCTTTGTTGATTAACCCCTTCCTTTATACACATATTCAATAGTGTGGCAAAGAAGGGTGAGGATACACGTTCCATTTTTAATTGTATATGCTTAAAACAATTAATTGTATTTAGTATATGGTCACACGAATATGATATCTGTATTAATCCATAAAATGTACTCCATGTTAAGTATAATTTGAGTGAAAAATATATCAAATAGGAAATTCTAATTCATGTGCATCACGATGGTCACATTCTGTGAATAGGTTTTCAGATCAAGTTTTTGAGCTTAAAAGCTAGCTAGCTAGAGACAATTGAAATAAAGAAAATAATCTCCTTCAGCTTCCTGTGCTTGTGAGGATTAAAGAACGTGGCAAAAATAGAAAGTGTTTAATTTTCCAGTATCAACTTTATTCCTTTGTAATGGGTCAAGGGGTTTGATTTTTCCTTCGAGAATTTTATAGACAAAAAAGAAAGGAGGTATAGCAGATTCTAATCTAATGTTCATGTCAAGGATAGGGAAGTGAACTGAAAAAACACAAAGCTCCTGACCTGGCTAAGACAGTGAGATCTCTTAAACAGCTTACCTGGGATCAGGGAGCATGAGAAACCAGTGCTATCTGGTAGTTTCTGTCTCACTTGTAGATATCTAAATTGGAGTTATATGCCAGGACATCGAGCAATACCTTCAGGTCTTTTTCCTACAATTGCACTCTAGATTTTAATAGATAGTAAGGGAAATGTCTTTATGTTCAAATATTTTTTAAAAAGCATTACAGTGAGATAAAATTACTTTGCCCTCTAGAAGATGCATGAGTTGGCCAGAATAAGGATGTAACTTTTTAAAATTTGCAACCATGTTACCCAATTAAACATTACTCAATATATAGCGGGAAGTATTTGGACTTTTACATTTTTAATTTCTGATCTTTCTAAAACCAACATAGAGATTGTTTTCTGTTGAGAATATTCCTGAAAGTTTGTAAACACTTAAAGGTCTTTTTCAAGGTCTTCATGCATCACTTTAATTACCTATAATTTTTTATCTGTTACTTGGCTAATTTGCATTACTCTACATTTGTCAACATTAAATTTCATTTGCCACATGTCAGCCTATTTAAGTAGCAAATTCAAAGTGTATTACAATATACTAGATGTAATTTGGATGTCACTATTTAATAACTTTTTTCCTCCAATCTCCAAATTGAAGAATCCCAACACATTAAAAAGAGGCTAAATGTCTAATTTTTTTAATTACAATAAAATGAAAAACTGGGAGTACGACAAATACAGTTCGTAGAAGAATGCCTTTGACTGAAGAATATTTACACTTTCAGATTTTTTAAAATTTAACAACACTAGTTTTTTAAGTTTCAATTTGGCAGCATTATTTTTAAGATATTAGATCTTAAGAAATTTTAAGTAGTTAGAACTTACTGATAACATTAAAAAACTGGTAAAATAATAATTGACAAGTTTTAAATAAATGGCAAACAAATAAATGGAATGAAATATCAGTAATATTAATAAATTATTACATATAAAGATTATTTCAATTGTAATTGAGAAAGAGAAATCAAATAATTTGTTATTAAAGGAAAATGTAAACATAGCCATTGTGGGAAAGATGGTAAAATTATCTGAAAATATAAATCAGGAAGCTTTGATTGTGTGCAGCTAAAGTCTTAAAGGAATTAACTAACGGTTATGAAACTACTTTAGATATTTGTGTATTTTATGGAAGACAGCTTAGGATTTTTAAATATTTGGAAAATGTGCTAGTAGCATATCATGCTTATGTCAATAGCTCAATTGCAGCTTAAAGCTATTTTAAAATTTAAAATATTGACACAAGGATATGTTATTGCATTGCTATAGGAGGAGCCTGTATTGATGGAATGTTCAGGAATGAGTTTAAGCTGATACATTTACAAGATTAAGAGAATCCATAAAAACATGTCATCATTTTGGAAGAATTGCCAAATAGCCAGAGAACAGAATAAAGTGCATGCACTCGATATATATATTTTCTGGAACCTAGTTATATATTTTAAGGATTGTTTAATTTTGATCAGAGGTGAATAAAAATGCATTATAAAAATATATAATAACTTCCCAAAAGAATTGAAAGCAGGAACTTAAACAGATATTTTTACACTTACGTTCATGACAGCATCATTCACAGTGGCCAAAATGTGGGAATGAACCAAGCATTCATTGACATATGAATGGATAAACTATAATATGTGTGTATGAATAGCATGAATACATGGATGTTACATAAAACACAAGTATTATCCAGTATTAAAAAGAAAGTAAATTCTGATACATACATGGAAGAACTTTAAAGACATTACGCTAAGTCAAATAAACCAGTCACAAATGGGAAAATGCTACATGATTGTGCTTATACAAGGTACTGTATGAGTTAAATTCATAGAGACAGTGTAGAATGATGGATGTCAAGGACTGTAGATGAAGTAGAATAGGGAGTTGTTGTTTAATGTGACAGAGTATCAGTTTTGCATGGTAAAGAAGGTTTTAGAGATGGATGATGGTAATGATTCCACAATAATGTGAATGTACTTGATACCACTAAAATGTATACTTACGATGGTTATTAACAAGATGGCAAATTTTATGGTATGTATGTTTTACCACAATTAAAAATATGTATAATCTATAACTATATTTTAATAGTTTTATCAATTTATTTGATTTTAGCTTAACGTTTGAATGTTATACTGTTAGATATGATACATATTGACATAACTGTAATTTAATTTTTAAAAACAGATTTTTAAAAAAATATTTAAGGTTAATTAAATTCTGAATGTAACGAGAAAACAGTACAAAAATAGTTGGGAAAAAGTATGAGAACTGGATGACCTGGAATGACTTTTTCACCTTCATGGTTCTTTAAAGGCTTATTAGTGAACAGAATTAATATGAATTTGTAAAATTGCAGAAAATAGTGCAACAGCATGTGCATTTTTTTTTGTGTATGTGCGCTCTGACTCTGGGATGCAGAGACAAATTATTAAAAGGAAAAGGAAGGTAGGAAGGGAGCAAGGAAGGAAAGAAAGAATGAGCAGTGGTTTTTTCTGAGTTGTGATTTGTTACCATATTTTACAAAATTCTAGACATTCTGTGGCTTAATTTAAAGATATCTAAATTTTTTAAGTAATATAATTTAAATATTACTAATTGTATAATCTTCAATTTGTATAGCTTAAATAACTACATTTTTATCTTTGTGTATTTCTAAAATATGATTAGGATATCATGATATTCATAATATCATGCATTCCTAACTTAAGGACTTTGTAAATATCATATTCATGACAACATAGTTAAAGGGAGAAAACTGATCTAAAAATGTCAATGAAGATGCCATAATTTAGCATAATTTTTATGTGGTCAATTTATTGAAACCTTAAGTATTTATCATACAGTATTCAGAAAATGTCTTTTTGGAAAAACTAAAGAATTTAGGTGCTTGCCTCCTGACTAATATAAAAATATTCCTAGTATATTAGATAATTATATGTTTAATAGCCACTTTTTAAGAAATATAGACCATATATATGTAGTTACTATCACACAACTGGTGATAGGTATAAAGAGAGAGAAAAAATATAGCAAACAATGCTATTGGATGATCCTAAAAGCATAAAAATAGAAGTACCCTCTATGATACGGTAATCCTACTTCTGGGTAAAGATCCAAAAGAACAGAAACCAGACTCTCAAAGTGATATCTATACCCCCACGTTCACCGTAGCATTATTTACAATAGCCAAGATAGGGAAACAACTCCAATATCCATGAACAGATGAGTAGATAAAGAAAATTTTTATAGACATACAATAAAATATTATGTAGCCTTAAAATGATTAAAACCCTACCATTTTTGATAAAATTTATGACCTAGAAAACATTACATTAAGTGAAATAGGTCAAGGAGGACAAACACAGCATGGTTCCTGTTAAAGGAGGTTTCTAAAATAGTTGACTGTGTAGAAATAGACAATAAATGATGGTCAGCAGGAGATGTGAATAAGAAGATACAGAAAATTGTTGCTGAATGAATATAAAATTATAGTTATGCTAGATAAGTGACTTCCAGAGATGTGCTGCATAACACAGTGTCCACTGTTAAGAAAGCACTCAAATAATCTCAATCAGAAATAAGAAATGAAAAAGGAGACATTACAACTGATACCACAGAAATACAAAATACCATCCTTGAAGGCCACAAAAACCGCTATGCACACAAACTAGAAAACCTAGAAGGAATGGATGACTTCTTGAAACACACAACCTCCCAAGCCTGAATCAGGAAGAAACAGAAATCCTGAACAGACGAATAATGAGCAGTGAGATTGAGGCAGTAATAAAAAATCTCTCAAGATAAAGCCCCATACTGGATGGATTTACAGCAGATTTCTACCAGACCTACAAAGAACCGGCGCCCATCCTACAGAAATTATTCCATAACACCGAGAAGGAGGGAATCCTTCTTAACTCATTCCTGTTAAAACCTGTTAACCATTCTGTTAAAAATAAGGTCCTGTGCACTAAAAAAATTAAGAGGATAGAGTTAAGTGTTTTTACCAAAAACAAACAAACAAAGGAAAACAATAAAACCTTTGGAGGTGATAGGTACCTTTATTACCTTGACTGTGGTGATAACATGTATACATGGATATATCCAAGCTAACAAAATCGAATGCTTTATGTGCAGGTTTTTATGCACCAATTATATCTCAAAGCTGGAAAAAAGTAATAAAATTTGAAAGTTCTTTGTGGTTCTTTTGTACACAGGGAAATGCTTTAAACATGCTGTGTTATAAAGTCTCTTAAACAAATTACTTTTACTGTGTGGCTATGCACCAACTTTAGATTAATTTCTTTCAGTTTTAAGCTATGTATATAATATTGATTATTTGAAACAATGAATAGTATAAAAATATATTATAGAAGTAAATCATAATAAATTAGGGACATTTACTAGATCTACTTTATTAAAATATGCTAAGAATAATGTAATTGCAAAGATAATGGTAACGTTGAAAGGAACATAATACTGTTCCCTTTTGTGTTGTGGATGTAAATTAACCCAATGTCACAAAAATATATAAAATGAAGAAAAAGGTAAATTGGTTATTTAGAGTATTAAATGATTGATACATCCACATTATATTTGTTCCAGATAATCTTGTTGTACAGTATTTTTCTTTGGGGCTATTTGTTGAGTGATATTTCAAATAGCAAAGTGATACTCAGTCATGGATACTACTGAAATATACCTGTAACACCAGTGCACCTTCAAGGCAAAGACTTTTCATTTTGGAGCTTAAATGGTGTAATAATGTCACAGGACTTCTAGGAGTAAAGAAATCAATCAATATCTTGGTTATATAGCAGAGGCACCCTGGGATTTATCTGACAAGTGATGAGATCTCAGCCATTTTTCCTGCTATTCCTCTACAACTCTATTCAAACTTTTCAATAGAAAATCTGGCCAAATGCAGTAAAAGGATGAAGAGAAAGAGTAAGAAAAAAAATATAAGTCAAATGTTAAAAAATAAAAGTAACAATGAATGTGAACTCTCTGACCTTAAATAAAAGGGAAAGGATGTACAAAGACTGGTGCTGAACAAAGCCTTACTGAAATAAAGATAAAGTTTTGGTTTGCTGCCTGTGCAGGTTGCTTAATATATCAGATTTAACTATGGATACTTTTTCAGTATATTCTTTATTTCACTGAAAGTTTATGTCCATATCAGCTTCACCAAATATCTTACAGAATTTTCAAATCAAGTAGATATATCCGAGAATAGCTTGTTAATCTAAATATAGAGTGTACTTGAATGTTCCGGAATAAAATAAATCATACACTCCAAAAATTTCACTAAAAGTCACAACTTTCAAGGTAGTACACTAAAAATTATGCTAAGAAAAAAATCTTCACTCTTTTTAATTACTTTATCTTTTTTCAGCCAGCTCTACTTAATAGTATATTATCTATTTTGGAAGTATTGAATGTATCTTCCAAATTTTGTGAAACGTGCAAAATGTTTAACATTTGAACAGATCTAATATCAGCACTATATTAAAATGTATATTTTTATTATAATAATTATTTCTTTGGTCATGAGTTGAATTTGTGATAAGGAACAAGGATATCAAAGTGAAGATTTTTTTTCTTTTTATTGAGATAGGTTACATACAGTATAAGGCACAGATATTAACTGTAAAATTCAAAATGTTTTATTTATTTATACACCATGGCACCACGACTCAAATAATGAAAATATGTCCAGCGTCCCAAAAGACTTGATCTCTCTGATCAATAACCCCTCAAGCACTATGTTACTGGTAAATATTGTTGAGATTTGTTTCACTATATGTTAGTTTTGCCTATTTTTACATGTCCTATAAATGGAAACTTAATATTATATGAAATTCATCCATATTATATGTCAGTAGGTTGTTAAACAGTTCTTTATCATGAATAACAACAGCACTAACTTTCTACTGGTCTTTCTATAAAGAAGTTTATGGCAGTATAATTGACATATATTTCACTGTGTTTCATATGTAAGTGTTGAAACATGAATACACCCATGAAACATTCACCAAAAGCAAGGTAATTAACATATTGACCACTCCCAAAAGTTTCATTTGCTTCTTTGTAATCATTCCGTTATTCTCCCATCCCAGTCATCTTTAGTGTTAAATAAATTTGGCCTAAAACTGCCTCTGCACTTTGAATTCCTATACAGCAAACTGCAGCCTAACTTAGTACGTAAACAAACTGCAATCTAATTTAAGAGTATATTCTTGTAAGAAATAACTTAGTCTCAGCCAATCACAGGCTGCCAACTGATCAGACCATATCCCTATAAGACAAATGCAGAACTGTAACCAATTAAGCTGCTTCTGTACAAAACTTCCTTTTTCTACATAAAAATATGGCCTGCCCACCTTGCTGAGTGGAGCAGTCTGAACCTCTAGTTCAGAGGGCTGCCCAATCTACCATTCTGAGGGCTGCCCAATTCATCACTCTTTGCTCAGATAAGCTCTGGTAAATTTATTTAAAGTTTTTCATTTAACACTAGGAAACCACTTATTTGCTTCCTGTTATTATGAATTAGTTTGCATTTTTTTAGTATTTTATGTAATTGAATCATATAAATGTCTTTTCTTTGTATGGCATCTTCACTCAGTATAATTACTTTGAGATTCATCCTTGTTGTTTTATTCATCCATAGTTTGTTACCTTTTATTGTTGAGAAGTATTCTGATATAATCATATTCTAAAATTGATTTATCCAGTTACCTGGTGATAGATATTTGGGTTAAGTTTTTGACTAGTTTTGACTATTGTAGATAAAGCTGCTTTGAATATTCACATAGATGTTTTGCATGGGCATATGCAGTAATTTCTGTTGGATAAACACCTAGGAGTGGAATGGCTGAGGCATATATATATATATTTAATTATTAATAAACTGCTTGACTGTTTTTCAAGTGGTTTTAATTTACATGTCCCTAATGAATAATGATGATGATGAGTATCATCTGATGAACTTATGTGCCATCTGCATAACTTTTTGTCTGAGGTGTCTCTTTAAATATTTTTGCTATCCTTGACTGGGTTGTTTGTATTCATGTTATCAATTTGTGAGAGTTCCTTACATTATTATATATTCCTTATATATATATAATATATTATATATTCCCTATATATCCTTGATTTATACACTTTGTCAGAAATACATTTTTTTCCATCTGTGGATGGCCTTTGCATTTTTTAAAAATATCCTTTGAAAAGAAAAAGGTTTTAATTTTTGTTAAGCTCTATTTTTTATTGCATGATCAATGCCTTTTATTACTTAAGAAATCTTTGCCAACCCTATACTTTTAGTCACCAATATGTCTTCTTTTGTCAAGTGTCTATTCAAACTTCTGCCCACTTTTTATTGTTTTATTATTTGTTGGTTTTCTTATTATTGAGTTTTGACAGTTTTTTTATATATTCTGAACACCAGTCTTTTATAATTCTCTAATAGCATCTTATATTGTGGTCATGGTTGCACAGACCTGTGAATATAATAAGGACCAATGAATTGTACAATTTAATTTGGTGAATTTTATGATGTGTAAATTATATCTTACTAAAGCCATTTAAAATTCTATTCATTCTCTTGGCAGCATCCTTAGAAGAGCAGAAGTTCTTAATTTTAATGCAGTAAAATTTCTCTTTTTTGTTGGATCATAGTTTTGTTGTGAAATCTGAGAAATGTTTGCCTAGTCTATCACAGAAATAGTATTCTTTTCTTTTTCTACAAGTTTTATAATTTTATTTATTTTATTTTTTTAATTGAGAGATAAAATTGTATGTATTTACCATATACAACATGATGTTTTGAAGAATATATACATTGTGAAATAACTAAATCTAGCTGATTAACATATGCATTACCTCGAATAGTTATCAGTTTTGTGGTGAGAACTCTTTACATCCACTCTCTTAGCATTTTTCAAGAATACGATATTATTAACTATAGTCACCATGTTGTGCAGTAGATCTCCTGAACTTATTCATCCTATCTAACTGAAGTTTTATAGTTAAAGTTTAAATTTACATTAAGGTCTGCAATGTAGTTTTAGTTCATTTTGTGTATAGTGTGAGTTGTAGATTAAATTTCATTTTTTGTGTAGGATATATGGTTGTTACAGCACCATTTGTGGTAAAGACTGTTTTTATCAACAAAATTCCCTTTGCACCTTTATCGAAAATCAGTTGAACGTATATGAGTGAGTCCAGTTCTATACTTTTTATCTTGGTGCACGATTTGTCTGGGAATCGGACACAGGCCACCACAGAGAAAGCACGGAATCTTTACTACTAGACTACAAGATAGAGTGACAACACTAACATGTTTCAATATTTTGGCAACACTACCACCCTCTCTTGAACTGTAGCTGGATAATAAGCTTTGAATCAAGCAGTGCAGTTCTTTCAACATTGTGCTTCATTTTCAAAGCCATTTTGGCTCCATCCCGGAACCTTTGCATTCCAATGGATTTTATGAATCAGTTTGTCACTTTCTCAAAAAAAGCCCACAGGATTTTAATTGGAATTACATTAAATCTATACTTCAATTTGGAGGGAATTTATATCTTAACAAAACAGAGCCTTGCAATGAATAAACCCATTATGTCTTTCCATTTATTTCGGCTATATTAAATGTTTCTGAGCAATACTGTGTATTTCACTATACATTAATAGATGTGTACATCTTTTTTCCAGATTTATCTGTATATTTTATGTATATTGTATATGATTTTGGTTTTTGTTTCTTTTTGTTTTTTGTTTTATTCCTTTTTAAATGATTTTGTTTTTAATTTCAATATGTGTTTCTTGCTAATATACTCAAATACATGTACTTTGTAAGTTGATTTCGTAACTGGAAAACTTGCTAGAGTCACTTACCTCAGGTAGATGTTTAAAGATTTCGTAGAATGTTTTTTAGCAGTCTTGAGATATAATTCACAAAACAAAAAATTAAGTATTTAATTCAGATTTTTTTTCTTGAATAATTCTGGCAGTTTGTAGCATTCAAGAAATTTATCAGCTTCTCTTATTGAGACTTCTCAACCTTGACCAGCACTATTGCCATTTTGGACGAGTGTTTAGAGGAAAGGATGGAGTGTTTAGAGGAAAGGATGGGGCACCAAATTACCTCCAGCTGAGAATGATTGTTTTAAATTGTCAAATTTACTAGCATAAAGTTATTTATAACTTTATTCTTCTATGTGTGTGTCATACCTATATCTACATACATACATATATTATGTAGTGATGCCACTTCTCTTATCCCTGAAGCATGGATTTTGTCTTTTCCCTCTGTGGGTTTTAGAGTCTGGCCACTGGCCGTAGCTCACCTGCATGCAGAGTGTTGATTGTTTATCTAAGCACTCTCTCCCTGGTCACCCCAAGCATATCACTTATACCCTTCCTGTGCTCTGGACTGTTGGTTGCTTCTTGCCTAAAGAATGCGGACTAGCTCTAGACTTAACAAACCAGCAAACGTCTCTTACAATCAGCGGGCTGCAGCTGTAATTTCTGCAGTGAGGTCTGAACTCCCTTTGTGGGGAATGAACCCTCATCCAAAATTCTCTTCATTCAGTGTCCTCTCCCTCAGCCCATGTAGTATCGTATAGTGTCATAACTTATGGCCACTTTTTTTCTTTTTTTTACCAGAGTTTAACTCTAATTCTTTGTATTAAGCCTCTCCTGTTTACCTCCTTGAGTGGGTTCTATCCCTAGATTAAATACAGACTGATACAGAATTTCAGCTAATGCCACTGAATTATGAGATTTCTGAATTATGAGAATTTCATTTTGGATTTTGGGAACCCATGTTCTGCCAAACCTGGTATGAGTTTACAGTGCTCTTATCTCCAATCCTTTTGGCTGATGCTCTGCCCAGCTTGGATATTAATAGTTTCCTCCCACGTGTGTGCTGATCAGTCCTCAACTGGAAACCCTCCAAAGACACTGCAGATTTGCAGAGTGCTCTCTCTCTATTCTGCCCATGAAATCACCGTGGCCTCCCTGGACCCTCAGCTGGACCTGCTAAAATCAGGAAAAGTGCCAGGCTCTGCCTGGGTCCCCCTCTCTGAAGCGCTCGGAGCCTGGACACTCTCTCCAGGTTGTAATCTGTGGCAGACACAGGGCTCACCTTGCTGGTTTTCCATCTCTTGGGGATTATTTTTCTTCCTTAACTGATACTTCCCTGTTAAATGTTGATTCCTGATTACTTATTTCTTTTTCCAAGTTCCTCTCTCAGGGTTGTATCATAACTAATGCAAACATGAACACAATTGTGTCAATTCCACTGTCAGATGGAATTACGAACTGAACAATGCCCTCTCACATTGCTCCATCTATTAAGGGTGTCCATTTAAAACTTTATAAACAACCTTCTTCAGATGTTCATTCTAATTCCTGAACTCACCTTAACCAAAGAAAAACTGCATTATATATTTGAATGCTCTCAAAGTGGAATTACTATACTTTTGCATTTGTTAGCCTTTTCTGCTATGTTCCTTTTTAAGACTTCATTCCTGCCTCATAGAAAAAAAATATAGAAATGTTTAAAAAAACTCAGGGAAATTCTGTGATTTATCAAGATTTGAGGTGTAAAAATTCATCACATTTAGCATTTTTTTCTATCTGTTCCTCCTCTTCCACTGTACCATTCTGGGCACTTTTGAAGTAGCAAGGAACAGAGGAAAGGGAGGTGTGTGGGGTCCCGGGATTTCAGATCAGCTTGATTAAATCACATTTTCTATATCATGGTATTGCTTTGAAGGCCTAGAGACTAGACTTTATCAGAGCCTACAGATGATTGAGCCCAAAGGATAATTACAAGTTAATTAAAAATATGCCCACTAGGATTGACAGCTAAGTGACAGCTTATTAAGAGTGAAGACAAAAGCAAGTGTTGCATGAACTGGGATTCTTTAAAAACAGTGAATTTATTTCCTTCCTTTGGTAAACAAATGGAGAAAAGCAAAAGCCAAGGACTTCTTTTCTGATTTACTATGAGAAATCCCTGACTAGGCTGACTAGTGATGCTCATTGCTCTATGACCTGCACATTTTCTCCTCATGGATTGAAGTCACTAGGTGAGGATGGGGTAAGAGAAAAAGGAGCTGGTAAAAAAAAAAAATTATGTTTATTGTCATAAGGTGGAGCTATACGAAGTCCATTGTTAACTACACATACACACACACACACACACACACACGCATGCACGCACACACGCACACATACTCACTTAATTTTAATAATTTTATGGTAGGGACAGTTTTGAGTTGGGACCTGAAAAACTCAAACTCTGGAAAGAGTAATGCTTGTATTAGTTATCTGTTACCACATGACTAATTACCCCCAAATTAGCAGTTTACAACAATACACATCTGTTCCTCATAGTTTCTCTGGAATCCAGGGATAGCTTAGCTAGATTGTCTGGTTGTGAGTCTCTCTGAAGACTATAATCAAATTATCCCCCAGAGAAAGGATATCTTATGAAGTCTCGACTAAAAGTACATTCACTTCCAAGATCTCCTCCACAGAGTTTGGTAGGATGCATTTCTGAAGGGCTGTTGATCTCCCTGCTGGCTACAGGCCAGAGTCCAGCATAGTTCCTTGCTATGTGGACTTTTGCAACTTGGCAGCTTGGTTCCTCAAATCCTGAAAGAGAAAGAGTCTGCTGGCAAGATGAAAGTCACAGTCTTATGTAACCTAATCACGTAAGCTACATTCTGTCAACGTTGCCTTATTCTGTTGGCAAGAAAAAATCTGTAAGTGAAGCCAACTGGGAGGCTGAATACACAAACAGACAATGGCCTGTTCATAGACAAAAGTAGAATCTGATTCACAATATGCAGCAAACTTCCCAGGAAACCAACACCTTTTCTCATCACATACACATATACACACAAAGTATGTGAGGGAACGTATGTATTAATTAACTTGATTTAGCCATCATTCTACACTGTTTACATATATCAAAACACCATGTGTATATCTATATATACAATTTTTATTTGTGAACTAAAAAAAAACAAAAACAAAAAAAACAGGAAGCCAACCTGCTATAATTCAGACTTGCAGGAAGCCAGATTTCTCTCTCTAGTGACAATCCAAGAAGCTAAACAATAACTTCTGTAACAATTGGCCCCAAATGACCAGGACTTGATTAATAACTCACAGCTTCCCCAAGTTTGTCTCCTTTTCCAAATTCGGACCACCCATAGAAAGCCAAATATGTATCCATAACCAATCCCATCAGATGCCCTACTTCTAATTAGCCTGCCTGCAGCTTCTCCTTACCAACAGCCTCCAACAGCCAATCAGGGCTCCCGTCTTTCACTATAAAGCTCTTCCCTCCTCTGCCTACCTTTGAATCTGCCAAAATGCAGGTAGTGATGGCTGACTCCCCAGATATAGCAAGCTCAGAATAAATAGCCATTGCTTTTCTCATGTCCTCGGTCTTTGTTTAGTTCTATACTACCTTCTAGGGGGAGGGTTAATTACCCAGAGATGTGGATACAAGGATGTGGAGATCATGGCAGGGTCACCTTAATCACCTGAGTACCACAATGCTTAAACAGACATTATAAGCATTTATTCTGCCACAGTTGTTTTTCTTTGTTTCCATTGATTCTGCTCAGTAGTGTTTCTGAATGATGCATTCTATCTATGGAATTAAAAAGAATTGATGCAGATGATTTTATTTATCATGCCACTCAATGTCAGCATGAGTGCTTTTCCTGCTGTAAGGTGAGATGAGAGCTGTACTATGAGTTCATAAGTGTCAATTTTTGTATATATTTTACTCTGAGCCCCTTGCCACATCAAGCATGATACTTTCACAGTATGTCTCCTAAAAAAAAGAATTTTTATTTTCATTTATTGTCCAACCAAGGATCCATTACATAATTGGGGCATTTGGTCAGCTGGCCTCTTCTCAATTTCTTCATTCCACATTGAACTTAGACTCTAACTTAGAAAACATATCTGTGAAATGTAAACATATTGTTAAATTTAAATAAACACGCAACAGTTAGTCATGAAATAGTAGCCTTTGACATAGAAAATTGGATAACAGTTGAATGATTAATTTGACTGGTCCTTTATCATTCTTATATTCACAGTAGCATCCCTATCTAGTTAGATACATGTTCATTGTCCATCTCTCTTTATCCTCATATTGTTCAGTGAAACACTTACCTAGCAAATCATCAAATCATTGCCCCTTGTACGTAAATCATCATGTTTTATGCCTGTACTTAACTTGGCCAGAGTACAAGTGCTCTACTAAACAGGGAAATGACTGTCATTAAACAGATTCATTCTCCAGCTGGAATACAAGGTAGCAAGAAAGAGAACACATGTGTGGTAGGTTAGGCAAATCTAAGTTCCACAAACAATGAGATCAAAGATTAAGAAAGGCAATCAGTTGTGTCAGAGAGATAATCTGAGTATGGCAAATTTCTACACTAAGAAGCAATGAATGTGGCTTCAGAAGTAAAATTATTATTATTATTATTATTATTATTATTATTTTTTGAGACAGAGTCTCACTTTGTTGCCCGGGCTAGAGTGAGTGCCCTGGCGTCAGCCTAGCTCACAGCAACCTCAAACTCCTGGTGGGCTTAACCGATCCTACTGCCTCAGCCTCCCGAGTAGCTGGGACTACAGGCATGCGCCACCATGCCCTGCTAATTTTTTCTATATATATTTTTAGTTGGCCAGATAATTTATTTCTATTTTTAGCAGAGACGGGGGGTGGGGGGTGGGGGGGGTGTGGGGTGTCTCGCTCAGGCTGGTCTCGAACTCCTGACCTCGAGTGATCCACCCACCTCGGCCTCCCAGAGGGCTAGGATTACAGGCGTGAGCCACCGCGCCCGGCCAGAAGTAAAATTATTACAATTGCATTTGGGTCACCAGAAAATTTTAGTTGCTATTGTGTCCGTATAAGCATTTACTTTCATGAGACCTGTCTGTGCAGCTGCTGAATCAGCGTTGCGTTTCTTATTTCTTCCCCAGGTATCATTACAACACACCCTCATCAATCAGAGCTCTCTGAGCATGTCTTTAAAAGAAATCTGAAGTAGCCTCACCAAATAGTCAGCCAACATGAAACAAAGAGGAAGAAATGAAGAAAAAGTGATGACAAAAACTGAGCGCCTATCAAACACAATTTCTTTTGGTTACATTCTAGGTCAAATGATCCAAAATAGGAAACAGCAATAATGTCTTTGTGTATGCGATATTATTGCTGGTATATTTTAGCTACTTTAATTACCAGGTCTTTTTTTGTCATTAATAATGGTAAAACTATTGATGAAATCCATGTATTTATGTATTATGAATCCAATCCCAGCTTATCCTGAACAGAGTATATTAGAATGAATAATACTAGGAAGCAAATATTTCATAAAAATGTCTTTCCAAAAGTATCTCTACTTTATGGTATACATAAAGTATCCCACTATATCATTTTTAATTAACTAAATGAACCTCATTTTAGGGAAGAAACAAAATGTAACCTTACTTTTTACTGTAAGTTGGTCATAATTTGCTGCAACAGTATATTTTCTATAATGAAAATATTTTTTAAATTTTTTATACATACATTATTATTTCCTTTTGGAAAAGTAGATTTATTAGTTGAAAGACATGACAAATTTTGAATTTTTGAGATGTACTGGTTAATTACCAATAATTCATTACACCAAAAATGTTCATACTAATTTATATTCTCATTATATGCCTATTCAGTTACTACCTGATTATTTTTGGAAGTTATTATAATATTTTTTTCTATTTATACATTTGACTAGTTCATAAACAAAACATGTCTTACTATTTTTATGTGTATTTAGCATTTTTTGATTATTAATGAGATAGAACTTTTTGTTTTGTGATTTTTGTTTTTCATTTTTAGTGGACATATAACTATACATATTTATTGAGGTACAAAGTGATATTTTGATAAATATATAAAATGTGAAGTGATCAAATTAAGGTAATTAGTATATCCATTATCTCAAACATTTATCATTTCTATGTTGAAAACATTCAAAAATTCTCTTTTGTAGCTATGTGAAAATATGCAATATTATTTACTATAGTCACCCTCTGTTGCTACAGGACAGTAGAACTCATTGCCCCCTCTAGCTGTAGCACTGTATACCTTAACCCAGTGGTCCCCAATCTTTTCAGCACCAAGGAACGGTTTCATGGAAGACAATTTTTCCAGAGACTGGGGTAGAGAGGGTGGTTTCAGGATGATTCAAGCACATTACATTTATTGTGCAGTCAAACCACTCTGCTAATGATAATCTGTACTTGCAGCCACTCCCCAGCACTAGCATCACCGCCTCAGCACCACTTCAAATCATCAGGTATTAGAGTCTCATAAGGAGCATGCAATTTAGATCCTTCCCATATGCAGTTTACAGTAGGGGTTGCGCTCCTATGAGAATCTAGTGCCACTGCTGATGTGACGGGACAGGGAGCTTGTGTAGTTATGGGAGCAATGGGGAGTGGCTGTACATCCAGATGAAGCTTAGCTCACTTGCCTACCTGTGCTCACTTCCTGCTGTGCGTCCCAGTTCCTAACAAGCCACAGACTAGTGCTGGTCTGTGGCCTGGGGGTTGGAGACCACAGCATTAACCATCCTCTCCACATCCTCCCCTTTGACTACCCTGCCCATCCTCTAATAACCACAATTCTACCCTCTATTCCTGTAGGCTCAACTTTTTGTTTTAGCTTCCACATATGAGTGAGAACATGCAGTATTTGTCTTTCTGAGTCTGCCTTATTTCACTTAACATGATGTCCTCCCAGATGACCCTATTACTGTGAATGACAAGATTTCATTGTTTTTTGGCTGAACAGTATTCCATGGTGTTTATATACCACATTTTCTTTGTTCATTCATCTGGTGCTGGAAACCTAGGTTGATTCTACATCTTGGCTATTGTGCATAGTGCTACAACAATCATGAGGAGTACAGATGTCTCTTTGATATATAGATTTTCCTTCTTTTGGAAAAATACTCAGTAATGGGATTGATGGTCATTCTGTTTTTATTTTTTTGAGGAACCTCCATACTGGTTTTCATAATGTCTGTACCAATGTACATTCTTACCAACAGTATATAAGAGTTCCCTTTTCTCAGCATCCTAACCAGCATTTATTATTTTTTTGTCTTTTTGATAATAGTCATCCTAACTGAGGTGAAATGATATCTCATTGTGATTTTAATTTGCATTTCCCTCATGATTAGTGATGTTGAGCATTTTTTCCATATACTTTTTGGCCACTTGTATATCTTTCTTGGAGAAATGTCTATTCAGATCCTTCGCCCATGTTTTAATTGGAACGTTTTTTCTTTGTGAATCATCATGTCTTCTGGTCTTGTCTAAAGTTTTCTGTGGAGATTTTTATCTTTTCTGATTAGACTTTAAGAGATTTTTTTAAAATGTTTCATGGATATATATTATGTATCTGCTTCTAATCTTCCTTATATTATTTCCAGTGGTTTTTTTTTATTTTTAATATTCTCATTTGGATGATTTTAAGCCACAAACATTTGTGCATTTAAGAATTTTATGCAATGAAATCTTATATATTGTGTGGGACTATTGATATTTGTGTTATTATATGTTTTGTTTTGCATTTGGCGCCATGTTTGCAAAGTTCACCTATGTGGAGAATATATTATCACCCTTCTTATTCTACCATCAACATATGTGTTCATATGCCTAGATTATATCTGTTTATAAAATATTCCATATGCATTAATATGTAGCAAAACAAGATTCCTTATTCACTTTATTCCTCAGAGTTCATGTTACCTGACATTTCTCCTCTATTTTAATATTCTTATGTCAATTATAAGGACACTGATTGCTCCCTCCGGGAATATATGTCCACACCTACGACCTATTACAGCTGCCAAGGGCATTGATTTCAGTGATTCAACAGTATGAGGGTTTGTGGCCATCCTTGTACCAAGAGGAGAAGATTCTTTTATCGGCAAGTCCAGCCTATATTATAGTGAATCAGCAAAGGATGGTGCCCTAATAAGCTAAAACAAAAACAAAACAAAATTAAAAAAAAATACCTGGGAGAATAAAAGTAAATATTAACTATATCTAACCACATTTTCTGTTTCCCTTGCCACTACTGCACTTTGATCCTTTATGATTTTTTACTTCAGTTGTTTGGGCAACCTCCTAAATGATATTACCGCCTTTCATCCTTTCCCCCCTGATTGATTTATTTTAACACACTAGTGCCAGTAAGATACTTCTAAGAACACAAATCTAATAAGGTTGTCAACATGGTCAAAATTATTTAAGTTACTACCGTTTGTTAATAGGATAACATGTGAATTCCTTTACTGGCACTAGAAGGCCAGTTATCAATTCATTCCAATTTATCTCTTATTTCTCCTGTATTCATTTTGAAATCAAACTATGCCAGATTTCCTGGATTTATTTGAGTAGGATAAGACGCTTCCCACTTATTGGCACATTCACGTGATTCTCCATAGAAGTGTATTTTAAATGCAATTTATCTTTCTTGCCATAGTATCACAAGTTAACCTTAATTACAGCATTTATCACAATCTATTATGTTGACTTGTTTGTATTTATCTTCAGAATTTAAGTTCCTTGAGGGCAAGGACTGTATTATTCATCTTTGTGATGAGTGGGGAGTGGTTACTATAGAGTAAGGACTCAGAAGATGCTTGTCCAGGGAATGCAGGCATGAACGAGTGCCTGACAGCACCCACAGTTAGGGAGAACATCTGTTCATGGTACCACATTTCCACGAAGTTGCTTCCTCTAACCTCCCACTTAAGTCTCCCCTCCTCCTTCTTTCCTCACCACTGTAAGAAACAATCTATCTGATACATGAAATTAAAAGAAAATAAACAGATTAGCATATTCTTTTCTCAAAATCCCTTTCTCTCTGACTTCATTATCTAGATGTCTCTCCTGACTGTACATTTTCACTGCTCTCCAGGCAATAGTAATTCATCTGCCTCTCAAGGGAGGTATCACCTACTCTCTCAAGTGGGTATCAACTGAATAACCTTGGGACTGAACACCCTGCTCTCCAGTTTTGCTAGTTAAGATGGATTTTTTTTCATTCATCTGATTACTATGTTGGTCTTTCAATTTGTTATGAACTCAATATGAAAAGAAAGGGATTAGTTCATTAGACTCCTGAACCCAAACACTTATGTTGAAATGTCCTGTGGTTTTGATAAGGTCTTATAAATATTGGAACAAAACTTTCAAATGTAATATTATCTCAGTTGGTGTACTTTTGCTGATATGTTTTTATCCCAGTGACAGATAGAAATCAATTAGGAGTTACTGGAAAATAACCGCAGAAAAGAAAATACACCCATTAAACGAAGTCTGAGTGTTAGTTAAGACCTCTTATCTAGTTTTTCAAAGGGAAAAGCTGACACACTAAGAGTAAAGTGACAAGTTAGTATAATGAGCTAATAGAAAATTCACTTACTGTGCTTAACTATCTTGCTTGTAGAGAAGCTCTGAGTTACATTTTTCTGCTGGCCTTATTTTACATTTATAGCACAAATTTGCCCCTTCATGTGACATATAAATTACCCTCTTAATGCAGAAGTATAAAAATTGTGTTGTAATATTATTTACTTCAAAACTGTTCTAGTTTGTGAAAACCACGCAGAAACAACACACTAGCACTCAAAGGATGGAATATTACCTGAAGCTTTGTATTAAATCTTCTAACAAAAAGAAGAAATAATAAAGAAAAAATTCAATTTACTAACCCAATACATATTCACATATGTGAATCCTGAGGAAAATTGTCCGCAATGAGATTTTAAATTATAAATTTGAATATTTTTGTGTTTTTGTATGTGTATGGGCACAGATCTATCAGGATATATGACAGGACAGTCAACAAAAGGCCAAGAACAGATGGATTAGTTACTGTTATGTAGTGACCTCAAAATTTTAGTGGTTTATAGCCACACTTGTTTTTCGCTCACAGTTCTGCATTGGCTAGAGTTTGACTGGTCTGGTCTGAGCCTGGCAGTGCTTGCCTTTATCAACTGTGGTTTTGGGTGAGTTCCACTCTGTGTCCTCATGGTACTTGAACCAGTTACTCTCCAGGGCATGTTCTTTTGCAGCAGATAGAAGTGTAATAGGGAAAGCAAAATAACACAACATATTTACATCTACTGTTTGTTTGTGTTATGTCTCTTAAGATTGCATTGATCAGGGAAAATTGCATGTACAAAGGCTACTTTCATGGGAGGCACTCCAAAGTTACATGATCAGAAAGTAAAGAATTAGGAAAAATGATGCTGTCTACCACAGAGTACATCTCACCACCCTGGAGTGGTAAGAGTTCAGGTGATTTTATTCTTGTATCTTTGTCTTTTAAAGGGAATATGGACTAGCAGGCTTTACAAAGTTGAAAGGTGTTATTAAGTAGTTGAGCTAGATCCCAAACCACAGTATTCTAATCTCTAAATTCAGGCACTTTTAGAGTGTGGTCTCAATTGTACTTAGTTCTCCTTAGTATATTGCCTTCTAGTTCAAATTTCAACGTTGTAAGAAGCTGAGGAGATTTATAAATTATCTGCAGAAAAAATGCTTTAAATTTGTCCATTATAAGCCCGAGTGTCAATTTAGCTTTTGTTTGAGTGGTTAAAAGACTACATGTATATTTTTTCTTACATATCTCCTAATCTGAAGTGATAAGTAATCACATCCACTCCTTCACATTATGAGCATTATGAAGCATTACCAATCCTTGTAAATAGTGTCAGACCCACCTGAATTCAAACCCTGGCTCCATGGTTTACTGTCCTGCCCTGGTGCCTTAATATCTGTGTCCTATGAAGTGCATAAAATACGAAAGATAATGCTTACTCCAAACCACTTTTGTGAAGATTTTATGAGATCTCTTATGCAAAGTAGCTGGCACAGAACACAACTAATTGGTAATATTAATATTAAACCAAAATTCTCTTTGACGTTCAGGAAAATCATGAAAGCTGACATTCAAAATTATCTTGCTCATATTATTATATATTTATACAGTGGTTATTCCACTTCCATTTTACTGCTTAATATTTAAATATACCCCATAAAGAATTCAATGCTAACACTGAGTTAAAAAACAAAAAAGGAGAGCATGCCATTCAGGGAAAAATTACTATATTCAGTATGAGCAAACATGTTTAGAGCAATGAGACAATAAACACCTGATTAATGGACATCTATGCCAAATCTCTGTTCAATAATACATATTTTAAAAATACACACAGATGAATCAAAATTTAAATTGAGAAATAGGATTTTGAGTGGATTTTATCTCTTAATGAAACTTAGCCACTATTTTAACAAAAGGAAAAAATTAATATCTGATTAGAAAAATAATTATTGGGGTAAAAATGTCCAAGTAATATAAATTGAACACATTATCAAAAAAACCAAATTACTGAAATTATACCTGAATGGTAGGCCCTTCCACCAGTTAGCCAAGTTATGAATGCAAAGCAAATGGTTCTTGGAGAAAATCAAAGTGCTACTTCAGTAAACACACCAATAATGAGAAAGTAAAACAGCCTTATTGCTGAAAAAGCAAAAAGGTGTAGTGGTCTGGATGGAAGATTAAACAGTAACATTCCCTTAAGCCAACGCCTAATCCAGAGCAAGGCGCTAACTCTATTCAATTCTGTGAAGACTGAGAGAGGTGAAGGTGCAGAAGAAAATGTTGAAGCTAGCAGAGGTTTAAGGGAAGAAGCTGCCTACATAACATGAAAGAGAAAGGAAGGTGAAACAGCAGGTGCTGAAGTAAAAGTGGCAGGAAGGTATCCAGAAGATACAGCTAAGATCATTGATGAAGATGGCTATGCTAAACAACAGATCCATGAGCAGTTGTAATCCATATTGGTTACAGCAGACCAAGTATTGCACTACTTTCCTCACTTCTGTCGTTTTACAGCTTCTATTTCTTATGAGTAAACAGAATGGACTCTCAGGAAAAATATTTAAAGTGGCAATACACTATTAGATGTTGAGTGATACATTTTTCCGTTAATGATTTCATGGCTTAAATCATGATGCCAATGCCCACAGTGCTATTCTAGCCATACCATGTGGCCAAGACAATTAAATCGAAATAGATGTTAAAAACTGAAACACTTCTCACTTTAGAACTCCTAATTTTCTTTTCCTTTTTTCTCTTTTTTTTTTTCTTTTTTCTTCTTTTTTAGATAGGGTCTCACTCTGTTGCCCAGACTAGATGCAGTGGCATCACCATAGCTCATGGTAACCTCAAGCTCCTGGGCTCAAGTGATGCTCCTGCCTCCACCTCCCGAGTAGCTCAGACTACAGGTGTGCACCACCATGCCTAGCTAATTTTTCTATTTTTTGTAGAGATAGGGTCTTGCTATGGTGCTCAAGGTGATCTCAAACTCCTACTTCAAACGGTCCTCTTGCCTTGGCCTCCCAAAATGCTAGGATTACAGGCATGAGCCACCGTGCCTGGTCTGAACCCCTAATTATCTTATTGATTTCTACAATACCAGTAAATGCTCTTAGTAATAATAATTATTAAAAATAGATCATTTATTCATTTAGGTTTTTTTGCTAAAATATAAATCTCTGGATACCATGCTTTCTTCCCTTCTTACAACTAACATATATATATTGGGGATTTTTATAGTAGGGTATCTATAGGCTTTTAAATTTTTTGAAATCCTTCAAACTCTTTTTGGTCTAAATTTATCCACATGGTCTTCTTCAGTTTTCTGTCCTTTCTTTCGCATTTCTATATTTGAGGCATGTTGAAAGAGCAGTGTGTGTGTGTGTGTGTGTGTGTGTGTGTGTGTGTTTATGGTCTGTAGTATTAGGGAGAAAAGAAAGGCCTTCAACCCATTTTCAAAACATCAACTATTTTTCAGTAGAAAATAGATTTAAAACCAATTCAGAACACACTAAAACATTATCATTTATATTGTTCTGGGAGCTTAAGGCAAATTATAGTGTGACTTTAAATGTTATCCCTCCTAATAAGCAATAATTTATTTAAAAAGCCAACAGGATTTTACCATCATAGGTGACTACATTAATGAGTTAGATAGTCATTAAGTGTGAACACATTTTTCCACTTCTAATGAAATAGAAGGAACAATTGAAGTCCAAGGTAGCAATCACTGGGTGAATGTCCTGCCTTTATAAGCCTTTAATGTAAATTATGAAATATGAAAAAGAGGCGCAGTTGCAAAGAATTATTTTATCCAGTTATTCATGCTTATCCAATGCTATTCACATTTCCGTTTACTCGGTGGAGTTGTCTGTTGCTTTCTTGCTCAGGTGGAAGGGGCATGACACTCTCAGCACAATGTCCTGGGAGTGAAATTGAGACGAACAGCAGATGGTGGCAGCCAACTCCTGTCATACCACGTGTCGTCAGTGCCAGAAATTTTAACGAAGAATTATTTCTGACTAATTTCTTTTCTAGAGAGACTCTTTTATTAATTATCTTTTTTTCTGTCTTGTGACAAAGAACAAATGATTTAAAATGGCCTTGAGAAGTGTTTACAGTTAATTAAAGTATACTTTGCTCCTGAGTGTTTTCCCCCTGTCTGCTCAAGGCCAGATGTCATTAAAAAGAGCCACATGTGAAGAATTGCATTCCAGATTCAAAATCAGTGCTATCTTCCCCATCTATGTAAGAAAAAAAAGACAGTTTTATTTTTTTAATCTTTTTAGCCTCTTTAATTTTTATTGTGATTATAACATTAAGCAATATTAAAGACACTAATGCTAATTAGAGAAAAGCTATGTTGCTATTTCTTTCCAAGCTATTATTTGTTCTGCATACAGACAGAGTTTAATAGAAAGTCCCGTGATTTAGAAAATGTATGATATTACCTTAAGTGGTAGTAACTTAAATTATATTGTGTAAATTTAATAATCAAACCAAGGTACAGTTTCTTTCTCTTTTATAATCCAAAGGGAAGAGATTACATGATATCTAGCTTTACTGTTAGTTCAGTTGAACGACAGCCACACAGTAGAACTGTATGTAAAAACAAGACCATCACATACATGGAAATGTTGTTCTCATTCCTTAATAAATATATTCCACACTATAATTTTGCTCTGAACTCCATGACGAAGCAGCAGATTCAAGATATCTTATAGAATATGAGGATTCTTATCATCTTGTGTGTTGAGAGTAACATGGGCACTAGATGCCTGGACGACCTTAATTGATACTTTAGTGGTCTGAGGAATCTTTAGCTATTTGTGTCTAAAGTAAGAAAATGTTTATGAAATAGGTACTTTTTGAAGTAGGATTTTATTCATGACAAAAATACAAAAGCCTTCTTATTTGCAAACTTAGTTTTCTTTTTATCCAGGTTGATTCTCTCTATTAACTTCTTTGTCCATAAAAATGACATGCTTCCTATTTTCCTATAGCCAAAGCCTCGTCATGAGCTCTTACCATCTCTTGAGTAAATTAATCCAAGTGATCCTTGCTATGACAACCCTTTACGTGTTAGAATAAAGTCCTCTGCTTATGTTCCTGGTAAATATGTAAAGTAGTTCTGCATGAAAGTGAGCTGCATTCAGTCACAAAGGAGTATACGATTATTTTTCTCTTGAGAGAGCAACATGCAGAAATCAATGAGGAGGTAGAAGTATGACTGGGTAACTCATGAAGGTTAGAGGTAGAGGCTGCAGATAAACTGGGATTTTATTAGCATGTTGATGGAGTTTAATCATGGGAATGTAAACAATTACCTAAAGACAGAGAAAGATGGGCCAGTAATGATCCATGCAGAATCTAGAATTTTTGTTTCTGACATAACAAAAATACTAAATTTATGTTTTTTCACTTTTGATTATTAAAAAATTGAGTCAGTTACTCTATATGGCTACTAAAAGTCATTTCCTTTTCTTGGACCATTTGAAATCAGATGGTAAGTGGTACTTGGCATTCACCTGACCACAAGTGTCAAGAAACAGCCCAGGACTGGCCCTTTCTAGAGACAGAGGTATCCCCAGTCACCTTTCATCAAATATGATACTTTCCAATTTATGATGAGAGAAAAAGAGAATGGCAAAGACAACGATGTCATCTGAGACAGAATATATTAGTCTTCAACATAAACATTCCAGAGGGGGATCTGTCCATCAGCACATGGGCAGAAAGGTAGCTGTACTTTACCCTGCTGCATGTTCTCATTGTGCTACATATCAAAATCCTCAATTACATGAAACTGCATGCTGGATTGAGGGAGAAGGCCTGTATTGTTCCCATGTCCTTCCAGCCTATCTTTCACAGGAGATTTTAACTGACCCTGACCTCTGGAGTCAATATTCGTTTATAGATGCATTCTTATTCAACAATAAAAAACGGGGAGGGAAAGCCCTTGAGCACAGATATTTGATAGTTAATGTCTATTATATCTAAGAACAATTTTGGATATATTTTTCCTTTTTAAATTGCCAACCTGTTGCTCTCTCAAGAGAAAAACAATCGTAGAAAGAGGGAAAGAATCAAAGAACCACGCATCTTAGTTCATCATCTTGCTTCACTTCTCATTTCCCCTTGGAAATTTATTACACTAATAAGACAAAATCTCCACTGCTGGTTGTGATAGGAGTGCCTAATGACATCACTTTCTCCATTTTTATGTCTTTTCTACATGGTCAAAGAATGGTTTTGTGAATAAAGGAAACAGAAAGCTTAGATGGGCTGTGTCAGGATTTGTAGGATTAATACATAGTATATTCCAGCGCCCACACATTAAAACCATCCTGTCCTCTTCCACATACAGAAATAGGTTGAAAGATATTCTCCTGTCAAAGTCAAGGATGTCTATAAAATCTCAGTGTACATATAAAATAACTTATTTTACATAATCCATATTTTTCATAATAATATTAAATAAATATTAATGGTTAAACTTGGTGGATGGTATTATACTTCACCTTTTGAATATTTAATTTTGTTCCATCTATAACACTCCTGAGATTCCATTATTAATGAAAATTGCAGTCAAAAATTCCTTAGACATTATTCTAAAATATCTTTATAGCATTTTTACCACATATTAGGATCAAGTCATAAAACACATTTTTATGAGGGATGTATTTTGTGCAACAAAGTTTTTTAAAAAATGCTATTCCACAGTTTTCTTAGCATGGTAATTTTTAAGACACAGGCTTCCTGAGACTCAGCCTGCTGCCCTCTCCCCAGAAAACCAGGACACAGGGAAGATAGTAATGGATGCTGTCTCTTCTTCACAACAAACTGGCAAAGAAGAAAGACAGGGAATGCAGAATGGCATTACATTCTCAACTCTCTTGAGTGTTCCCGGGAATTCAGACAAGATTTTGTTGGCTAACTGCCTGGTGTGGGTTGGTTGCCTCCCCTGGACAGTTGCTTGGGGTTTGCATGCAATTCATTTCTCTGCATAGTGGGACTCTGATGGACAGACACAAGCCAGCCCAACA
Organism: Lemur catta; assembly: GCF_020740605.2. Taxonomy (NCBI): domain Eukaryota; kingdom Metazoa; phylum Chordata; class Mammalia; order Primates; family Lemuridae; genus Lemur; species Lemur catta. The sequence continues at coordinate 51,307,443 of NC_059143.1, forward strand.
TTTCACTCACTGTCGCTGCTGAGGACAGCCTCCAGCAGAGCCTTCCTAAAAATAACTGCGTAGATTACCGGACCTTCGAAGCCAGGGTTTATTGTAGACCTTCCCTATGCAGTTTGTGGGCTTTAGGAAGGTTTCTAGAGTAATAACACGTTTGAAAGAGTGCACTTCCAATGGCAAGGCAACAGTGTTCTGGAAAGTAATAACACAAAATTATATTTGAAAATAATAGTCTTAGGCAACCCAGGAATTTTAGATTCTGCTACTCGAGATTGTTACAGTTTTTGTCAGTGGTCACTCTCTGTCACCCACTACCAAGATTTAGGCTTTACTCAATGGCTTACTTCAGATAAAGCTCCTTATGTTATTGTTACCAAACTCTAGGTATATTTGAAGGAAACAATATTTTTAATTTGTTTTTGTTTGGTTTGGTTTGGTTTAGTTTTAGTTACTTGGTTGCTATAATTTTGAATTCTTGTAACATTTTAATAGATATTTATTTTCCTAAAACTTGAAAAAATTTGCTTAATGCTTATAATGATATATGTTTTTTGGTAGTAGATCTTGGTAGTATAAAGACATATAAAGTTTATATATATATATAAATCTTAACCTACTTGGGCACTTATGACATTACTATAACAGTGTACTAAAGTGAAACTTCATTCCCATAAGAAGTTAATAAGCATTTTTAAATTTCTAACCAGATATAACTTGTAGCTGACATATTTGAGCTGATGATTTATTACCTATTTTGTATAATAGAATAAATCTATTTTCTTATATAATATTTGCATTTATATAAACTCTGTATAATACAATGTATTTGTATGATAGAAAAAGTCTATTATCTGTTTTATATTCTATAAGATTATAGAATTAAGTCTATCTTGACTTTCACTTCCATTGCATTTTGTAGTAAGACACTTATATTCTCAATATATTAAATCATTTTTTAATTAAAAATATAGCTTTATTTAAATATTTCCTAGGTAGTTATGATTTCAATATGCTATAATTACCTAAAGCTACCTATTAATATTATAATATAGCAGCAGTTACATAACTTTAAATACCTATTATATTCTAATAATGCCAAAATTTACATCATTATACCAGGATTCTATGCTTGCTAGTCTTGTATATCCAATTTGTTGTGATGGTAATTTGGATGTCCCAAGACTTCCTAAACTTGCTATTTGCAAACTAGATTTTTTTCTTTCTAAATCCTACACATCCTTACCCCATTACATAACATCCATCCCATTTTTTGTCAGTAAATCCAGGATGTATCCTTGAAATCACTTCCCTCACATGCTGCCCTGATTCCGTTAGTACATCCTGACAACTCTGCCTCCAACATATGCCAAATCCACCGTGTCTTTCCATGACATTGCAGTCTAAGCCCTCTTGTTCTTGGCTGCAGTATCACAACCAGTTCCAACTTCTCTTCCTGCTTCCACGATCCTACCACTGTAATATGATGGCCAAAATAATTATTTGAAGAAATACAAATTTGATATTTTCATTAAACTACTTAACGCCTCACAAAATTTCCACCTCATGGTAAGGGAGGGGGAAATAACCTAAACTTCTTATCATGGCTTACAAAGAATTAAAAGTTCTGGATCCTTCCTACTGACCAATGTCATCCCATGGAACCTTCCCCTTGCCCACTGTGCTATAGCCACTCTTGAACTCTCTCTACCCCATGATCCCTCCAATCTACTCTCTGCATAGCAATATGAATTATACCAAGGAATTCACTGTTTGAGTCCCATCTAAGGCTTCACTTGCTCTGAGAATACAATATAATTCCATTATAATTGCCTGTAAGTAGGGTGCGTTTAATTTAGCATCCTAACCAGGACAGTTTTAATACTAAGAGGAAGTGTTATCACTATTTAACCCAGAACAAGCACAAAATTGAGTTTTCCTAAGCATTTTGAGTATAGGCTTTCACTACCTTGCTAGTTATTTTATAAGTTTTGTTTTGGGGCTGTATCTTGTATTCCTATACAGATTATTTCTGGGAGGATAAGACACTTTCATTGATTTAATTTCAATGTGTATGTTGATAATCTCCAAACTGTTCTTTTTGTTTAAATCATTTATATTGAACTTCACATGTACTTTCCATTGGCATGTTTAAAATTCCAAGATTCTAAAATCAATTAATATTGTGTTGTACTTACAATTTTATAGGCATATCCTTGCTTATTGATTTAATATCCTACAGTAACTTTTATGAACTCATGAGAAAACATTCAAGTTGGTTTAACCTTGCAAGCATAAAAACAAAGCAGCCTCTGGTTATCTGACAAGTAGAAATGGAAGCATTTGCAGATAATTTTCCTTAGTATAACACTTGATGTGGAGAATGAGTATGTAATCATTTGGTGACAAGTCTGTAAAACTGCCTCTATTATGTCCACTAGAAATAGGTACGTGAATTATTTAAACCAGATAGCATGTAAGCAAGTGTGAGTGCTTATTTTCTGTAAGCTATTTTCAAGGTGAATTACTGAGAAATTTCGCCATGTAAAAATATAGAAAAATGTTTTAATAGCAGTATATTTCCATATTTTTTTCTGGAAAGAATAGTGCAATTTTTCTTATCATGATGTATTTTTCTGGCACATGACCCATTTGTTTTCTGTGTTAACACATTTGGAAAAAAAAAAATCTCATTTACCCCAAAACAAAAAGAAGCTTCAACCGCAACAACAAAAGTTATATCATTTTACTGGAGTTTTGAAAGCACTTGTTTATGTAGAATTGTGAAGCTTTGCAATGGGTAACAATTATCTTCCAAAGTGGGTAAAAAACTACTGCATATAAATATATTGCAGCTTAAAATTACATTTCTTGGATGCTGGTAAAAGAAAGAAGTAAAACTAAGGAAACAAATAAGCCAATATTACATCCTGCTGCAGTTCCCTCAGTGGGCTGCATGATATTTCTTCATGAATAAAGATGGAGTAAACCACATTTGTAGCATAATAAGAAAAGGTAATTAGTGTCATCTATTCACCACTGTTAGAATTTGACTAGAGCAATTGGATTACGTTTATCACATTTTAAACTTTGAGTAAGTTTTTCAGCTCCATAATCCAGTTAGTGGTAAAGTGTGCAGAATGTGAGTCAGCCTCCCAGTATGATTGATGAGCCCCAGCTGAGAGGGATAGGACTATGAGAAAAAAAGAAAGAAACAAAAAAAGAAAGGAAGAAATTGTAATATAGATACTGCCTATTGGTTTTAAAATAAATCTTGTCTCGTTTGAATCTGTGGCAAAACTTATATAAAACTAACTGTACTTCTTCCCAAACAAATCTACAATAGAATGTGTGCATGTGGTAAAAAGTCTCTGCATGTATAGAGGGAAAGGAAATAATACTTAGGGCAAACACATTATTAGACTTTGTTATTACAGCAAATGAGTTTCTCATTGTTAACTTAAAATCAATTAAGGTAATGTGCTTTAACATATATTAATAATAAATTAATTGAGCCATTTAAAGCAAAAAGTCTCTTTTTGTGGTGATGTTTAAGACACTGAATTATCAATGAATAAGTATTATTTCAGTCTCACATAGTAACATTTTCTGACGAAATCATCTATTAACTTAGGTGATTTTGGTTTTATTTTCTCCACAATTGAAATAATACAGTATAATCACTTCCATAGAGTTCAGAAATATTTTGAGAATAGATTTAGGGTTACATGTGGAGATAATGTGAGGTACACTGGCTACTCAGGGTGATCTACAGGAAGTCAAAGACAAAAGTATATGGAAAATTTTAAGAGGGGAGACATTTGAAGCCTTAAGAGTACTGGGCTGAAGCTACCAAAGCCTAGGGAAAGTAAGGAATAAATAAGAGTAAGAAAGGGAAAAGGGGAGACAGCACTGACTGCAGAGGGAGAGCAGCCCTGAATCAGAATTAGTAATTGGACTGTGGAGGTGACTTCCTGTGTCTATTACATCCTTCCTTAGGACAGTGGATTATAGGTCTAAGCAGGTCCTAAGGATGCATTGGAGAAAAACAAGTACCCCTGGATTCAAGCGACTTTTATTATTTCAGGGGACCATACAATAAGCAATGAAAATGACAAACAAATTTTGTTTTATGAAAGAAGGCAAGGCAAGCTATGGAGGAAAAAGAAAAACTGAGGTAGGTTATCAGAGTTTCTCTCTGGGAAGGACAATTTCAGCAAACATTGGAAAGAACTGAAGGAATTAGTGATGCAGAAATCAAGGAGAAGGGCATTTTAGGCACAAGAAACAGCCAATCAAGGACACCAAAAATTCCCTTTTACCTCCTTCCAGTCAGTCTTGCCTTCCCCACAGATAACCAGTCTCCTGATTTCTACTACCACGAGGTTGTTCTATTTGTTCTTTAATCTCATACAAATCAGATAATGCAATATGTTCTCCTGGGTGTCTAGCTTTTTCACTCAAGATAATGTTGTTATGAACCATCTATGTTCAGTCTTTTTGGTGTTAAATGATATTTCATGGTATGAATGTACTACAAATTATCCCTTCTCATGTTGAAGGATATACAAAAGGAACACAAAGCTGCTATTTAAAAAGTGCTTGCGCAGGTATGCCGTGAAGTTGAATAAATAAGCAAACGTTTTGTGGACATACATTTTCATTGCTCTTGTATACATATTAGCCAAACTGCTGGGTCATAAGTTAGGCGTATGTTTGATTTTATAACAAAATGACAAGCTGTTTTCAAAAGTGGATGCATGATACTCCCACTAACAATTTATATATATTCTCATTTGTGATGTGTATGCTCAAGTCATTTTGCCATTTGGTGGGAGGTTGTTTACCTTTGTATTATTGATTTTTAGATTTATTTATATATTCTAGATGCAATTTTTATAAAATATTTATGATGAGATTTTCTTAGAATCTTGAGCTTGGCTGTTTATTTTCCTATTTGTTTCTACTGATGAATAAAGTTTTTAAATTTTGATGAATTCCAAGTTATCATTTTCTTTCTTTATGATAACATTTTTTTCATGGCTCATAAGGAAGTTTTTTCCTACCCCAAGATCACAAATATACGTATATTTTTCTATGTTTCCCAGAGATATGACAGTTTGGGTTTGAATATAGTTCTATTGCCTACACTAATTTTTGTATATGATATGATTGTGTGATTGAGGTTTATTCTTTCTACATATTTATTCACTTGTTATAACATCATTTTTCCCATTACTTTTATTCATCTTTGAAAACTAACTTTATATACATGGAAGAGGCACAGTAGATGTGCTACCATTCCACTCTCTGGGTCCTGTTGTCAAGGTATTAGCAGCTTTATCTTCCTCTCCTTTAAAATACTCAATCTCAGAACACTGGGCTACCACATAAAGCCCAGGAACTTTGACAACCAGAACATGTGGGAAAGGAGTGCTGTCCAGCAGAGCCGAACACCTACCACCTGGTTATAAATCTGCCATTTCTAACCAGTTGGTAGTTCTATGGGTGAAGCCATCCTGGAGCCTGAAAACTCAGCCACGAGCTACACACCATCAAGTGATTTCTTGGTGATAAAACAAGAGGCAGAAGAATTGTCCGCCTCACCCCTGGCCAAATCCCTGTACTACCTATTAGTGATACCAAATCAAATATTAATATTTTAAGCCACTTATATTCAAGGTAATTTGTAATGCAGCAATAGAAAACTAGAATAGAATTTGATACCTGGAATCTGGATGCTGACCTAAGACATGTGGCTTTGGCTCTTAGATTGGGTAGCAGCATAAGCTGATGGGTTTCAAAGAGACTGTTTTTAAGAAACTGTTATTGAAGGCTGCAGATGAGGACAACCTAGTTATGCACTAAAACAATTAGCAAAACGACATCTTGTGTAATATGGAACATGCAAAGTGTGCCCAATGAATTCATGGATCTTCCTGGGGAGAACTTAGGAACTTCTACTAATTGCCTAAGGAAATATGAGAAGAAAGAGTTAAATGTAAGAACTGACAATAAAAATCTCACACTCATAATGCTGTAAGTAAAATGATTTTGATGGCCCATCCTCCAAGTCCCTTAAATTCAGATTTCTACCTATGAATATACTTGATATAGAAAATCATTCCTACAAAAGGATTTACAGGATCAATGTGATAAGACATTATTAAACTGTATTTATTTTCCACATTATTTATCTCAGAGCTCAGGGATTCCTAGTGAAATCTAACTCCTATTCTGCATATTCTATAGGTTTTATTGGCACATGTATCTGAAATTTAGCATCTTTGTTACAGATATTTTTAATTAGCAACATAGGGAAATTAATAGGTGCTAAGTGAACTCTACAGTGATATGATATTGCTGACTAAATAAAAAGTACTCTAGATAATTATAATTAGAGAAAAAAAAGTCTACAAAATGTACACACATAGATCCAGCCACAGTTGCTCCATCTCTGTGTCTATAATCTTCTAATCAGAAATATTATTTCTCTTTTTATTAGAATTTTCATTTTTAAGCAACTTTAAATATGCAGTAAAGCTGCAGAAATAGTATATAGAGCCGCTTTCTACTTGCAGAAAACTTTCTGATGTGATACCCCTTATCTGTTATTGGATCAGTGTGTATTTTGTAAGAACAAGAACATTCTCATATAATGAGAGATCAATTTTTAAATTAAGTAAGTTAGTACTGATCCAATGTAACAATTAAATACACAGAACCCAGTTTATTTCACCCATTTACCCAAAAATGTCATCTTTAGGCCTGGGATACAATCCAGGGTTTGTGTGCTAATTATTCATGATTTATGTACTTATGCAATAATACTACACAAGTAATGATGTGCTCTTCTCAGTGCATTTTATCGGGATGCACACAACACCGATTTATCCCAGGAAGCTAGGATTTATCATATGGTTAAGATAGTGTATCTGTCGGATGTTTTTACTGTAAAGAATATATTAATGATAATGCTGAACTTATTACATAATATGATATACTTATTGCATGTATTTGTGGGGAGATATAATTATGAAATTAACCAAATTTTCAATCACCACTTTTAGCATTGTTGATGATTCTTTTCTCAATCCAGGATTACTGGGATGGTTGTCAACTGGTGGTTTTCTAGTTTTCTTATTCCTTCTATACTCATTGGTTAGTACTCTATGGTACAGCTTTCCCTTTTCTCCAGTTTATTTATAATTCATTTTATCTTTATATCAATCTGGACCTACAGACTCAATGTTTTACCAAAAAATGTTACCATCCATTGCTATAATTATTTCTTTTGATGCTTAAATTGCCCCAGACATGGCCACAGGGAACCTCTTTCTCCTTGCACCTGTGTCCTTGAATAAGTACTAATTATTCTTCATGCATTACTTGACTTTATGGCATAAGGTATTCTAGATTCATTTTGTATTCTTCCAACCCAAGCCTAGGGATAAACCATTTCTCCAAGTAGAGCTGGTTCTTTTAACAGAGAATAATATTTATAAAACAAGATCTAAATGTTAATTATATCCATTACTATTGGATTTTTTTTATTTCTAGTTGCTCTAAGCAAACTTTGCTGAGATCATAGATAAAAATACACGAATATTTACACATATAAACACATACATACACATGCATAATTTTTATGTGTATAGATCCTAGATATAATTCAAATCTAGTGTGCACTATTATCTCCAATTCAAATCCAACACTACAGGCTTATCTTAGCTGTGCTGCTTTTCATGTTTTAACTCCTTTCTCTAACACTGAGAACACTAGCACACAGTATTCTCAATGCATTTACTTGTATTTTCCATCTCCTCTGAATTCAGCTAAACTTCCAGCAGTGTCAGTATAAGACTTGGCCTTGAATGAAGGAAATGGGGAGGGGAACATGGAGAGCAATGGAATAAGCAGAGAGTGGATGAAGCCGGGAAGAGAGTGACTCTGAAACATGGCCTAGCGGATTTTGATGAGTTGGGACCCTACTCAAATGACTTTACCCTTGATATTATACAGTAATCCTAACGTTGCCTGTAACTCTGTGTATGACTTAAGGGACATAATTCATTTCTCTAGACTTTATTTCCCCATACGTACAAAGAGGAATGTGGACTGGAAGACCCTTGAGGTCGCCCTTTGCTATCTGAATCTAAAATTGATCATTTCATTTTAGACACATCTTTTCCAGGGTATAGAAATAAAATACCACAAAATGTCTATAAATTGTGTAAATATGTTCAAATTCAACACTAGTGTCCTCTGGTCTTACTAATTCTTCTCCCTGGGATAGGAAACAGGAGACATGAAAGTACATTTTTTTCTGACATATTAAGTAGAGATAGAAAAAGCAGGGATCGAGGCAATCAGAATTTTGCAGGGCATTTGATACAATGAGCTCATTTCCTCCTGATATTTGGCTGTGGCCTTCGTCTAACCATGTGTACATCTTTTCACAAAACAGCAACTATAATACATGATATAGAATGTGACCATGGCACAGCAGAACCACTTATAATGGCACAGAACACCTGTATTCAATTTTTCCTTGTCTCATATGTGTAACAGAATTTATATCTAACTATACATATTTAAGTTATTTTACAAACTCTGCAACTTCAGCATTAAGAGGAGTGTTTTAATTTACAGTGATCAAAAACACCCAAGATCTCCCTTATGTAAGATCTCAAGGTTTCCATGTACAGAGCTTACAAAATAAATGTATTTGATCTTTGAAAAAAATAATTCCTGCTCTTGCGAGAACTCTAAGTGCATTGATAACTGAGAAATGAGGGGCTTTAATAGTCTGGAAAGACAAATGTGCAAAGTAAATCCTGCTGAGGACATCTAGAAAAATGCAAATTATAAAGGAAGGCGATTTCCTTCTTATTCTCCTAAACTCGTCATTTGACAACCAGGTCTTTCTTCCTGTCAACCACAAAGATAAGAGAAACTGTTTATTCTTTTCAGTCATCCCCACTGTACTTTCTCAGACCATTTAGAAAATAGCTCTATGGGGAACTTACAGAATAATGTTCTAGTGCTTGAAGAGAGACATTTGCCAGCACTGGCATTTCTGGGCATGATATCAAATTGCACTGTGTTGGTGGGCACAGAGAAGCTTTCTCCAGCTGACAGTTTTAGTAAATCATTATGCCTTTCCAGAGAAGTAAATCATTGGATATATTCAGAACTGTGTCAGGTGCTTCTCTGAAACCTTTGCAGCACTACAGTAATGCTGGCACTTAAAATCAGGTTTATGTGCACACACATTTTTATATAAAGTATCAGCCAATGATCTGTTTATAGGGTCTGCAGGTCCTGTGTTCATAAAACAGGACATATTTATCCCAAAGGTTTAAAATGTTTCCTTTTAATAAAAATAAACATTCTGTGGCTTTGCTAGTTAAGGAAACTATAAAATTTCTACAAACTAGCCTATCTTTTCTGTTTTGCTGTTTTTCTTTTAATTAATATCAGTGCAAACAAAAATACTCAACCATGTTTTAAAAAACATTCATATATGATTTAGATATATGCACATTTAAACAGAATGAATTGCCATTTTATTTTGTTTCTATATATAATTGCATTTATATTACATGTTGCATGTTTATTGAGTAACTACTACATGCCATTTGATATAGAAAAATATCAAGTTACTTGATATAAAGTTTCCTCAGACATGATAAATTTTTAGCTTTAAACTTAGGTAAATAATATTAACTCACTACAGTGTTTATTACAAATGTGATAATATCAAATAGTAGAATAACATTTCTGTGAATATTTTGAGGACTCAAAGCTCATTTGCTGAGATGAAAATACCATGCTTCAGTTCTAATTTCAAGAAATACAGAGCTGTAAAGAGCATTGACCTCACACTTATGACAAGTGATAAAAATTTAAAACTTTTCTGAGCCTATCAGAGAGCTGATGTCTCAGGACATATCGCTAGCCTAAATTTTAGAGAAAGATAAGTAGCTACAAGGGAAAAGAAGCCTTTGGTTACATGGGGAAGATGCTGAAAGATATCATATGTTATGGGTTAAATTTTGTATCACAAAAATCCATCTGTTGAAATCTTACCCCCAGTAACTCAGAATGTAAACTTATTTGGAAATAGAGTCATTGCAGATACAATTAGTTAAGATGAAGTCATATTAGAGTAAGGTCGGCCCCTAATCCAACATGACTTGTGTCCTTGTAGAATGAAAAGCAATTTGTACATAGAGACATAGAAAAATGCCATGTGAAGATAGACTGGCATGCTGTCACAAGCAAAAGAACTCCAAAGATTTTCAGCAAACCACCAGAAGCTAGGAGAAATGTATGGAACAAATTCTAACTCCAAACCCTCGGAAGGAACTCTGCAGACACCTTGCTGCCAGACTTTTGACCTGCAGAACTGGAAGACAATAATCTCCGCAGTTTTAGCACCCCAGTCTGTGGTATTTTATTACAGCATCCCTGTAAACTAATACATTACATGTTATGGCCTGAATGCCCCCAAAATTCATGTGTTGAAACTTAATCCCCACTGTGGTGGCATTGAGAGGAAGGGCCTTTGGGGAAGTGATTAAGTCATTAGGGCTCCACCTTCATGAATGGATTTGGGCTTTAGGCAAAGGCCAGCTGAGGCCCTTTTTGCTCTTCCACTTTTCTGCTATGTGAGGAATTAGCACTTGTTCCTCTTATCCCTCTGCCTTCTGCCATAAGGAGACACCATTGATGGAGCAGACTCTCACCAGACAATGCACCTGCTGTACCGTGATCTTGGGATTCCCCGCCTCCAGAACTGTGAGAAATAAGTTTTGTTTCTTTATAAATTATTCAGTCTCTGATATTTTGCTATAGCAGCACAAAAGGACTGAGACACTATAGCACCTAATAAGAAGCTAGATATTGTTAACAAATTGCTGTGTGCCAAGCGTGGGGTAATATGAGAGTGTGAACCTAATGGGAGCTATAGACACAAAGAGGTTCTCACCATCTTTCAGGCTTTCCTACCATGAGTACAAACAGGAACTCACTGGGAAAGCTGTCTAGAAAGGCACTCTAGGGGAGGTGCTGTGGAAAGCTCCTCTGAGTTTTTGGTGAGGGAATAAAGAGTCTTCTCCCAAGACTCTTGTCGTCTGTCTGCCCTAAAAAAAGAAAATGTGCAACAATAAAAACTGTTGCCTTTGGGCATGGGAGGAAACACACTAGGGTTGGTGAAAGGCAAAGAACACACAAATTCTACACTTAGGTGAGGAACAGGGATACCTGCTAAGCCCAGCACTGAGGCTGGAGGAAGAATAGGAACATTTGGAAAAGCCACACAGATGAGAGACAGTACATACACTTGAGACCCAGATACACACACCTGAGACCCAGGTACACAGTGGCTGCCTAAGGCTGAGGCTTAACCAGAAAATCAGAGAATGTCCTCCCTCCCCAGGTCACACCCTGCAGTTTGGGAGAGCTTGAAGACTGCAGAGTAGTGCATAGGCTCATGGGGTGGGAGAAAAGCCAGCTGGAGAGCAGTGATTAAGAGAAACTCTGTGGGAAATCTAGGCCACAAGGTATCACTTAAACACAATGCATCTCTAGAATGATTTGACATCCCACTCCTGTAGCAAAGAAAGGATAACCATAGCAACCATGAACTGTATTCCCAGCAAAACTTCTGACTATATTAACATAAGATATCACACTAAAAGACTACCCAAATAAAAGCTATGCTTATTTCTAATCATAAAATATATTCACTTTAGTACTGCCATCCTATGCAACATTTCTGGCTTTCAGCATGAACTTATGAAGCATACCAAAAGGCAAAAGCAAGCAGTCTCAAGAGAGGAAGCAATTTTCAGAACCAGACTCAGATACGGCACAGATGTTGGAACTGGCAGGAAACTTGAAATAGCTATTATTAAAATGTTAGAAGATCTAATGTAAAGGATATACATTATAAATGATCAGATAGGGAATGAGACAGAAAACATTTGAAGAAATCATGGCTGAAAACTTTTAAAAATTGTAATAGACACCAAACCCATATCTAAGCAGCCTAATGGAAACCAAGCAAGGTAAATACCAAAATCAAACACACATATCCAAACAAACAACCACACAGGCATTTACTATTTAAACTACTGAAAAAGAGTAATTTATGTTACAGAAACCTGGCAGACATGACTTAACCAAGTGATGAAGGTGAACATCAGCAGTAAAAACCATGATGCTATCGTGCACCTCTGGGACTGATGTGATGAGAAGGGTAATTCATCTCCACAGTATTTATCACCAAATGCACAATTCCCATACAGTCTGAGAAAACATCATACAAACCAATAGTGATGGATATCCTACAAAAATCACTGACCACACTTTTCAAAAGTGTCAAGGTCAAGGAAGACAAGGAAATGCGGAGAAACTTTCACAGATTAGGGAGACTAAGAAAATATATGACATATAGAGGAAGGCAACTAGATGTAATGTTCATTCCAGGATTGGATCCTGGCACAGAAAAATGACATCAGTGAAATAAGAATAAAATATATTAAGTTATAGTATTATTTAATTTCTTAATTTTGAAAAATATATCCTAGTAATGTAAGATGCTAACATTAGTGAAAGTTAGGTGAGGGTCTATGGAAACTCTCTGAACTCTCTTTGCAACCTTTTTATAAATATAAAATTAAAATTATTTCAAAACAAAAGGCTAGACTTAAAAATTCAAACAACAACAGAAAACTGCATGCGTTTTGACAGAACATGCTTTTGAGATTCGCTCTAAAAACTGGGTACAATTCCTGGTTCCAAGTACAAAGAATCCTTGAGAATAGAGCCAGAGTTTGTTAGGGAACATTGAATAGGTGAGCCTGAGAGGATATAAAAGAATTTTTAAGAAATGTAACATTGCTTTGAAATACATATACTCTCTATCTCTTTCTCTCTATATATACGTAATACATGTATTATATATGCATGCATATATATAAATGTGTATATATATATATATATATAGAGAGAGAGAGAGAGAGAGAGAGAAAGTATAAACAAAGTAGAAGAAAAATGTTATTTTGCAGGAAGTAAGAAGTTTTAGTATATGTAAGCCAGAAGAAGCAAATTAAAGTATTGCTTGAGGATAACAGAAAAGTTGAACAAACAAATTTACAGACCTAAAAAAATCAATATTCAGGCCGGGCGCAGTGGCTCATGCCTGTAATCCTAGCACTCTGGGAGGCCAAGGTGGGTGGATCGCTCGAGGTCAGGAGTTCGAGACCAGCCTGAGCAAGAGTGAGACCCCGTCTCTACTAAAAATAGAAAGAAATTATCTGGCCAACTAAAAATATATATAGAAAAAATTAGCCGGGCATGGTGGTGCATGCCTGTAGTCCCAGCTACTCGGGAGGCTGAGGCAGAAGGATTGCTTAAGCCCAGGAGTTTGAGGTTGCTGTGAGCTAGGCTGATGCCATGGCACTCTAGCCCGGGCAACAGAGCGAGACTCTGTCTCAAAAAAAAAAAAAAAAAAAAATCAATATTCAGATCAAAATTTTAAATGGCTTTAATTCAGAAGAGCTAACCCCCAAAACTACTCTGCTTAGATTTTTTTTTCATGCCACAGTAGAAGAAGATGCTTTTAATCTAATATCAAACTGAAGAAAACTTTTTTCCTGATAAAATCCACCAAATCCTGCCATCCCATCCTCCCATATATTGTTGTTCTCTTTGGGATCTATTGTGCAAAGTAGAGAGAATAGAGGTAAAAAAAAAATGGCCTTTAAATTTACAAGAATTTGACCTTACGCTGTCTTCCATCTTCATTGAAGAAGGGATTCTGAGGCCTTTTTGTCTTCACATAAAAGAAATAAAGTATTGTCTCTCAAATTGTATAAAATTGATATGCATTTTCTCATTATACTATTATTGACAACTGCTCCTAATTGAATTTTTTATTTTTTCCATATGATTAGAGATTTTAAGGATTCTCCCTATATTTATCTTTTAAAATTGTCTGTAGTTATTTATTAGATAGATTTTACTAATATATTAATATGTATTACCAGATATTGTCTCTTATGAGGATTCTTTTCAATCTCAATATATGATCAGTTTTGAAACTTGCTAAGGAAATTAATTTTCTCTATGTTATTGTTCAGTTTTCCTTAGAGTTTCCTAAGGCCTTCTCTCTTTTTTTTTTTTGAGACAGAGTCTTGCTTTGTTGCCCAAGCTAGAGTGAGTGCCGTGGCGTCAGTCTAGCTCACAGCAACCTCAGCCTCCCGGGTAGCTGGGACTACAGGCATGCACCACCTTGCCCGGCTAATTTTTTCTATATATATTTTAGTTGGCCAGATAATTTATTTCTATTTTTAGTAGAGACAGGGTCTTGGTCTTGCTCAGGCTGGTCTCGAACTCCTTACTTAGGCCTTCTCTTAATTGGGCACTGTTAAAGAATCTGGATTTGTAGCACTCAAAAAGAAAGTATATTTGAACAAAGAACTGAAATACTATAGAATGCCTAAGTATGAAATCTGCCTTGACACTTCCTAATCAATGCACTTCAGCTTTCAGACCATTTTATGGAAATTTGATACTCTCCATAAAGACAGCTCAATGTCATAGCTTGCAGTCATTTGCAAGTCAGATTAGGAGAACATGCCACAAGCCTTGGATGATAGCTGACCTATCTCAAACATGCAAATACACAAATATTGTACCTCATGTATACCTAGTAGTACAGATACAAAACCCCAGTTTTCACCAGATCATTCTAAGTACACTGGCATCAGCTTGTAATGATTTGCAGAGAGTGTCTTGATAGCAAAACTATAATAGTCAATATCTAGAGATATAAAACATTATCACATATAATTTTACATTTTGATACAATTTATAAAACAACTCTTCTACCCTCTTCTTCTTTAGCAATGAAGAATTATTGTAGGAATACCAGGGACCTAGAAAAGCACCAGAAAATGCCTTGTCATGTGTACCTCAAAATTCTATTTCTTCCAAGAATGAAACATGCATAGTTTTAAAACAAACAGAAGTTTGCACTCAAATAACCTAAACTGAAGTTAATATTTTCCCTTTTCTTCACAAAATATTTATACTTCTCAGAATGAAAATTTGATTCTCTGTGTGTGGAGTCACTGGCAATGCAGCACTTCTCTTGACAGGCAGTATAGAAATTGGAAATTTAAGACTATAAGCTTTGGAGTAAGTTAGGATTCTATAAAGAGCTCTCTGCAATTTAGCAGAAATCATAGTAAGCAAGTCATTTCACATATTATATGTTGTTTTTCCTCATCAAGAAAATGGGAATAATTACAGTGCCCAATTCACAGGATTCCTGTACATGTACCCCCACACCTTGGCATATTATAACCAACAATACATTTTTAAATTTATTATATTAATTATGCTACATATTTTATATTTAAACCATCGTCTTATTTTAAATGTTACCATATCAAAGCAATCCACTTATTATCACTATTAAGATATACTTTTCACAAATTAAACTCAAGAACACCCTAAATGCCTTCAGCTCATAATCATGTCTTGGTGGCAGAAGGAGAAAGAAGACATGTATTCTGAAGCAAAACGATGCTTCCCCTAATCAATCACAAGATTTCACACATGGGCTTATTCTCACAGTTTCTTGAATCATATGAAAAGTAAATTAGAGACTCAACGAAGAACTATAAAAAGATTATAAAGCAGAAAGTCAAAGAGAGTATAAAGTATTGTTAGTCTTTTTCTCCAGGTTTTAAGGTAGTTTGACTTGTCTAAAATTTTGTGTGAGCTTGGCAGCTTTCAGGCAAGGACCTACTAAGTATGACTAAAAATTTCTCCTACTTCCACCTTCTACCAATTCATTGGTTCAGATACTTCTGGCAGGAAATGGACTGAAGGTGTGTAAGGTTTGCATGGATTCGGTCAGAATTGCAAGGATCTTTGATGCTTTCTCCCTTAGACAATACAGGATGAAGAAAGATCACAACACTCCAGCCTACACTTCCTTATACTTCAAATGGAGCCAACTAATGATAATCTTCCACAATTCATGTAGACTGCTTGAAAAACATTCTTCTCATTTTAGCACCTATGTCACTGAGTATATTTCTGCAACCATCTACTGGCTGAAATCAAGGCAAAGAAAACACCTGGATCTCTCAGTAGAGCCTTCAATGTCAAAAGTTATCAGTGAGAAAGAAGGAATGACATAAATTCCCTACTCTAGACAAAACATGAAGTGTGAGGGGCAAGTGGACTTATTTTACTTCGAAGTATTGTTCTACACACACACACACACACACACACACACACACACACACACACACATGCATAAGACCCATATGTGGGTATAACTAGTGTGGTGTTAGAGGTGTGGATTGGAAATAGAGTATTAGCTGCATGCTGTGAATTTTAGTATTTTGTGATCAATACAAGTCAGGTATTGGTAAATGCAGTCTACAGCTTTGGGTCAACGCATTGCCTTGCTCCTATAGGGACAGAAAAACTCCACTTCCATCCTTCCACAGTCCCAGCTGGGTCTGAAGGTCAAATTACTAAAGATAGATTAATAAGAGAAATGCACAATGCAAGTTTTACCTGGTATGGAAGCCCTCGTAAAGAAATGACGATACTTAGAGGTAGTTAGACTCAGTTACTCATATACTGAATTAGACAATGAGTAGTAAGCTGCAAAGAAGCTACTAAATTATGCGGGAAGGCTTAAAAGATAAGAGTTATTCTAACGAGGTCTTTACAGTATTCTCTCAGTTTCTACTTCTCGTCCTTCACTATATAAATGTTGCATCTTTCTAGCATAGGGTGTCTTTCACCTGGGATTATTATCTTTTACTTTTAAGAGAAAGCATGAAGATCAAAGTCATCTTTTTACTCCTGCTGTTTTTCAAGTGCCTTTAACTTGAAAAGTCAATATGCCATATAGCATATTTTAACCCCATCACACCTGGGCATTTTTTCTTTGCACCACAATAATAAAATTTTCCAAGCTGCTGCCAGCAATTTTGATTTTGGAGTTATTTTAAGTAGCTCAAGCACCCTAAGTTTCCCCAGTTATTGTCACAAAGACTCTGTCCCTTCTTTTGGAGAGAATGCCACTTTCACAGGGGACCTGCGACCCTATCCTTTGCTCAACGCTCAGCACAATTGCTAACTCAAGAGATGGACATTTGAACTGGTGCATTAAGACTGTTCTAAGTGTTTTTCTGATCTTCATGGATGCGTTTATTTCAGTTTGTTTCTCAGACTCAGCTACTTGTGGATAGATTAAAGGAGTAGCATTGCACCAAATTATATACCCTTTAATTAATTAACTGTGGGGCGGGGGAAAATAGAGTGATAATCTTCTGTCCATTAGCTACACAACTAAAATGTTTAGTCAGATGTTTTAATTTAGGAGCAAATAGGGCTAACTATACTATTGATAATGATTTTATTTTCAATCACTGCTTAAAAATTTTGATAAAAAAATAACCTAGCAAGAATTGTTTCTCCTTGATTTTTAAATACCCTTTGATTTTGGGTAGATTCTACTGTGGGGCTAGAAATACGAATATTACTTAGATTCTCAATTAATAATATTCTTGGAAATTTTAGCTTTTATTATCACCCAGAGTCAATGAAAGCAGGTCTCTTCTCTTGACTACACAGAGATATCAATAGATAAAACAATTATATTTTAAGAGATCTTACAACCTGTCTTAAATTAGTATGTGAAAGATTTTAAAAAACACACGATGAGTAAATTTCTGTAAACAAAAGATAAAAGAAAGATAATTATCCTCCTTTAAACTAATGCTATCAACTTACTAATATAAAGCCAAAATTGTAGCGAAACATGTCACTCTCAGTATTTACAGGTATGAAAAAATGCTAAAGATAAAAATAAAACTATCAGATTTGATATACATAATTCAGAACTCACTTGACTAATGAAGATTGATTGCACCCAGTTAGTGCCTTTACTGAGCTGCGGTACCGTTTCCAGCTCCTTCCCTTGGCAGACAGGGCAGAGCGGCCTTGCTCAGGATCAGACAGCCCACAGAGCCGCTGTGCTTGTCTAGGACCCTGGTGTGCTTCTGCTAACACCTGCTTGGTAATGTCTCCAAGCCCAAATCCTCTCTAGTCTGCTGCACTATGTGGAACTCTGGCAAAGCAACCAAGGGTTTGTACAGAAGCAGATACAGCCCAGACTGCTCCAGAGCAGACCCCTAACCTTGCAGTCCCTGGAACTCCTGTGGCCACCCAGGTAGAGATGGGCACTTTTTCCGTTTTGGAAAAGAAATATGCTTCTCAACATATCCCATCAGTCTTACCACCTGCTTTAGTTTTCCAGAGCATAAATATTTGTGTCAGTTAGCAACACAGAATACCAGGATACTATGTTCTTATAAATAGTTTAAATTGTTAACACTGTGGATTCTATTTTATCACGAAATATTCAAATTAAAATAATGCCTTTATTTTTATATTCCACAGTTGAAAAAGTCCTAAGTTACATATAATTTCTTGATAAAAAAATTCTATAAATAAACTCTGTTTTCTTTCACAGTGATCTACCATTCAAAATAAAAGATTTCATTTCATTGTAAGAAATAATTAGAATGATAACAGATATTCCCTTCCATAAATAAAATAACTATCCCATGTTTCAGCTTTGCTACATATTTCATTAACTTGATTCTTTTGAAAAGTGACTAATTTAGGATTATTGCCAATTGGTTAATTTTTCCCCAAGCAGTGACAAATAATACAAAATTCAACTTCAGCAAAACATTGAAGCTTTTAACCAAAAACCTCAAATGACCTGGGTTGCACTGCTCTTATAAATTGCTACCATAGAAATTTAGTATTCAAGTTAAAAATAATTACTCATAAAATGATGTATTGTTAGAAATCACAGATAAATTTCCCCCCCCAAAATATACAATAACCTTTACTGCCAAATGGCGGTACCTTTACTTGTCTTCTCCTGCTGATACGGAATAAAGATGAAATAATGGTTTTAATTTGCATTCTTTTGCTCCTGGCACCTTGAGCTCTAAACATGACATTAGTGAGTCACTGCTTTCAGTATTTCATAATGAATTATTAGTGCATGTGCACATTAGATCAATGTTAGCATTACTCCAGAAGAATGTAAAAGTAAGAAATATGTCTCTCATTAGGAGACCTGAAGGATTGTTTTGCAAATTATGTGACCCACAATATTAAACTGATGCATATGCAATATTAGCACTTTTCTATTCTCCAGTGGTTATTAATATAAAAAAGTATCAAAATTAGCAATTTATTACCACTACATGTTAGGCAAGCTCTGTCATTGGTAAAATTATGTATTACCTATTATTTAAAAACATATTTGGATTATTTCTTAATTAATTTAACCCTAAAGGCTTGTGGCTATAATTAAATTTTTTATATTTAAAAAATATACTTGACTCTTATCTTTCCTTTATTATTAGCTATTTGATTCTGGAGAACCTTTTAGCCTTTTAAAATCTGTTTCTTTACCTGTGTAACAGTGGGGAATAATGACTGATTCTTTCCTTAGTTGTGTGTGTCTGATCCCATGTCTTTTAACAATAAAAGACATATTTCCTACACCCACCCACACAGCTTACAGGCCAGGTACTTTTTAACATGTTCACAGTGTTAATTAGTGTTACATATTCCTATGTTGAGCCATTCAGTGAAAAGATACTGGTTGAGTAGCTACTATGTGCTAGTGATGTATCGATAAATAAAATGAAGGCTGTTGACCTTGTGGCTCTTACATTCTAGCAGGAAACAGAGACAATAATCAATAACTATAACATATACACAAATGATGCATGGTGCTGTAATGTGATCAATATTATGTGAAAAAGAAAAAGTAAACAAAGGAAAAGATGTTTGGGGTTGCAGGTTTTAGGTAATCAGGAAATATAGCCAGGAAAGCTGGTGAGGACGAGATAACAAAATGCTAGAAGATGGTGAAGGAGCATTCTTTTGATCCTGGAACCTTGGGCTCCAAACATGATATTAGTTAGTCACTCCTTTCATCACTTCATAGTAAATTATTAGTGCATGTGCACATTAGATCAATATTAACATTTTTCTAGGAGAAGAATGTAAAATAAGGAGTATGTCTCTCATTAAGGGACTTGATCTAGTTTACAATTTAAGCCTCTGCTTGTTGTACTGAGAATAGAATACAGAGGGGCAAGAGGAGAAGTGGGGAGACCTGTTAGCTACTTTGGTAATCTAGATAATGTATATTTATCCACCACTTGCTTCCAAGATGAATCTGAGAAAGTTAGAGAATTCATGTTGCAGCTTAGTCTTCTGTGGTCTCTGAAAAGAAAGTCAAAGTGATTGTTTTCTTTAAAATAACGATGTCCTAAATATATACTAATAAGAAAAAATGATCCAGAACCCTATGGATTTACCTTGAAATTCTCCTACTTACACTTGTCATTAACTCCACCTGGACTCTTTTCCAAATAGCTCTATCTCCGGTACCAGAAGCTCCATGTGGCTGTATGACTCAGGTGACTGCGCTGACTTCCTGCTGTAACTTGGACCCGTTGCAGACTTTTTTCCTTGTTTTGTACTCTCTTAAAAATGGCAACATTGTCAGTCACTTCATAAATAGGTCAAGAAATACTGACAAGTGTGAAATACGATGTCTCCCTAACTCCAATTGGCTTATCAAGAATGGATCTTTCTTAATAGTCAGATGCAATCACTGTCCTTCATTTAGAGGGAAGCTGTTTGCATCCGCCAAACTCCTGAACTGCTAATAACTTCATGAATATAATAGATCTGTTGAATTATATAAGCTTTTTCTTCCACTCTTTGGAGCTCACGTGTCTTTTCTAGACCACCAGTATCCTTGTCACTTCTTGATCCGTGGTTCTTATTTGCTTGGTGTCATTGATAGAGTAGATCAATGTGAAGTTCTGTGGCAGGATCGCAAAGCTGAAAGCCTACTGCATACAAATAATCTCTCCGTTATCTGACATCATTTTCTGCCACCTTGATTCACTATCCACAGAATCCATTTTGACATTATGTCCCGCTGATACCTGTTGGTTAGGTCCTGCACCTTCTTTTATATATATCTATGTGTGTGTATGTATATATATATGTGCTTATATACTTATATACACATACATATACACACACACACATATATACACACACACACACTTCATTTTACCCCAATACTTACTGGTCTGTTGGCCATGAAGATAGTTTGGAGTAAAACCTGAGTGGGACACACATGGTTTCCATGCAAGGCAGAAATAGTTCGACTGTCTTCGAGCAGGGCTGAGATGGGGAGGGGGAGGTCATAAGCATTTAACAAGGAGGGATGAGATATTGTGCAGGCCAAGTGGGTTCTGGAAAATCTGTCGTTTCAATGTTTTAGAATGCATCAACTCAGATATTCTTGCAACTTTCATGTTTTGCTCCTTTTTAATCAGGACCCTTATCTAGACATAAGGATTTTCTAGAGTTGAGAATTGAAGCTTCTCAAACTTTTTAAAATGCTTAAAGATAAATCTGACATGAGATATACACAGTCTGTACCTTGAAGACTATAAAACATTTCTGAGAGAAATTAAAGTATAACTGGATAAAGGAAAAGATATAACTCATTCATGATATATTGAAAGTTATTGAGAGTCTCAATATTGATAAATTGTCAGTTCTACCTAAATATATCTATAGATTCAATGCAATAACAAAAAACCCAGAATATTTTTTGATGCAAATTTACAAAATAATATTAAAATTCATATGAAGAGGACCTAGAATATCCAAAACAATTATAAAAAATAAGCACAGATTTGTATAGTTAAAATTTTTATTTCAAGACTACAGTCAAGCTACAATCATCAAGAACATCTGTTATTGGATTAAAATAAGTCAATAGGTCAGTGGAACAGAATAGAATTTCTGAACAAGGACTCATGAATATATGAACAATCAGATTTGAACAAAGTAAAAAAGCAATTTGATGGAGAAAGAATATTATCTTTAACAAATATTGCTGAAAATTGGACATTTCTGTGCATTAAAATGAACTTTGATCCATACATCATATTTACATAAATTGACTCAAAGAACATAGTAAACCTAAATTTAAAACCTAAACCAATGATATTAAAAAAACAATAAACAAATATTAGTTAGACAAACATGTCTTAGGTCTAACACCAAAAGCCTGGTTCTTAATGGAAAAGACACAGTAAATTGGACTTCATTAAAGGTAATGAAAAGGCCTTACAGAGACTGGCAGAAATATTTGCAAAGCATATATATGATAAAAGACTTGAATTCATAACATATGAAATTCAATACCAAATAAGTAAACAACCCTATTATAGACAGGGATGAGATTTGAGCAGATATTTTATCAGAGACATATTGCAGCCATATAACGATATAAATAGATGTCTCAACATCATTAATAATTACAGGAATGAAAATTAAAACCACAATGAGATGTCACTAAATCTACTTTAGAATAGCTAAAATTAAAAAGACAGACCATACTAAACATTGATGAGGATTTTTTTTTTGTAATAACCAAAACTGAAAACAACATAAATAACCAACAAAAAAAGTGAGTGGATAAACAGACTGTGACATACCTATGCAACAGAGTACTATTCGGTATTAAAAATGAATGAATCATTGTAACACACAGCATGAATCTCAAAATAAGATGCTCCATGAAAGATGCAAGACAAAAAATGTGAGTTGTAAGATTCCATTTAAATAAAACTTTTAAGATGGAAAATAATCTGTGGTGACATAGATTTATTTTTGGAAAATGGGATGTGGGGCTGGACTATGTACAGGGACATAAGGAAACAATTTTGTGTGATTAATATTTCCATTTTCTTGATTATGATGATACTTTCACTGGTGTGTGTGTGTGTGTGTGTGTGTGTGTGTGTGTGTGTAATGTCAATTGTACCTCAATACAGTTGTTTAAAAATTAAAATAAATCAGAAAGCAAGAAAAATAGTCTCTGCATGCATCATCTTATATATTTCACCAGAAAGTTTACAGTTGTCTCTTCAACATCTAATTGTAGAAGCGTCCTTTTTGAGAGATTTATATTAACTGATTTTTCTGATGCTTTCTATTTAATTTTCATGGAAACAATTGTCTCTTCTTGCATTCATAGTTAATGAGCTTATAAAATTCAGTTTAATTAAAAATATCAATAACAAAGTTAGCTGACATATCAGGTTTTGAACAAACATAACTAAATTTCCGTAAGTATGTAACTCAACTCTTAGGTTCAAAAACATATACACATATTAGAGAGTCACCTACATGCTATAAGAAGTCAGTCTTTCTTAGGTATAAGTAAGCATATTTTACATATGGATTGAAGATAAAGCAGCAAGAAATTTAAATGGAATATCAATAAGAAATGTTCTATTATACTGTGGTTTACAGGCTCATTATAGACTTTAAAAATTTTTTTTATTTCAGCATATTATAGGGATACAAATTTTTAGACTTAATACTTTCATTAAAACATTGACTTAGCTTTATTGATGCAATATTTGCTTCCATTGCTAATTAATCATTTCACCTCTTATTTTTTAGCATGAAAATTAATTTATCACAATGGTCGTGTTCAAAGAAAGTGCCCGGTCCTCTCTAATATGTATGAATTTCATAATTATTATTTAGAACACACATCCAGTCAGTGAAAAAACATTGTACTACCACACTTGGAATTGGAAGTGAGGACAGTATGACATTACATTTTTAACATATCTCAAATCCTATAGAAGAATCATGTACATTAAAATAACTTTATGAAAGCCAAATCACTTCTTGAATCACTTTGTTCCTTAAAAAGGTAGCTATACTTTGCACAAATTAATGTTAGATTAGTGATTAATTCCCTTAAATGATAATGCAATATTGGAAAAAAAGGAAAAACAATAACCAATATCTTTTAAATAAAAAATGCATATTTTAGTGCTTTTCTACAAATTTCCAGTTTTCCAATAAAAGAGTTGCCAGAGAACCTCATGCTAAACAAAAATTGCTGTCAAATGTCACCACTAAAGTGAGCTAACATCAAACCGTGGGATTCCTCTCTTGGAGGCTCTATTCATTATTTTCTAAATCTGTAAAGCTAGCATTTCCAGGGTTTCTTTTGAGTACTGACATAAAAAGAAACAATCATAATTTGTAAGAATGTCAGTGAAAAATACTCTTCCCCTCCCAAAAAGTGCTGTTCTCAAAGAAGGGAAAGATTGCAGTGTGTATCACCTATCATTCCCTCAAGAATGTGGAAATAGATGTAGTTGCTTATGAGTTGCTTTCAGAAGAAAAGAAAACATTTTGAAACTTAGTTCAAGGAACCTCTTTCATAACTGTGGGGCAGCATTACTTATTGATCTATAACAAAGGAAAAGACCCAAGATATGATTTTTTCCCTCATTTTATTACTTGCTTCTGTGGTTTAAATTGTCTCTGAGAAAAATGCTGCGTCCCCAGGAAAGTATGAACTGGCCCACTAATAAAAACTCAGAGCTGTAAAGCCATCCGACATGGCCCAAAACAAAAGCTTGGAAGAGGGAAAAGGAAGAGTCAAGTAAGAGCATATCATTTTCTGTCTTTGATCTAATGTTCTGTGACTTCCAAATTGCACATGTAAATGGGAGAAGCATTAATATAAAAGCTGCTGGAAACATTTAAGGAGGGCATTGTTAGGACATACACTTTGAAGTCAGACTCAAAGTTCAGGTTGTCAGGTTTATATTTTCTATATCAATTTATCTAAATGCCTATAAATGCTACTTCACTTAGTGTAATTTCTTTTTTTGTTAATTTCAAAATTGGGGATAAGAGAGTTGATGGATAGTATTCTCACTTGTGAGCAATATAATGACTTTAAGCTAAAAACTAATAAATGTTTAATAAGTGGTAGATCTACTAATATTATTTACATCACTGCTAAAATTTACATTAGACAGCGAAGAGGTTATTTAAAATATTCCCTTTCAATTTTAATTGAATAATTTTTAAAATACTAAAACTTTTTAAAGTAATAAAGCAACCATACATTATTGGTTGCTTTATCACTACGGAATGTAATTTAGCTATTCCGTAGCAAAGTACTTGAAGTGATAGTCAATTCATATAAAATTGAGTGCTTTCTTTTAAGAAAAGAATGTCTTTATAGAAATGAGAATACAATTATACAGAATCAGTACATTGAGATAGTCTTTGGATCATCTCTCTTTATTGCTTGTCATAAAAGATCTTAATGCCAAAAAGCTCCAGATCACAGAAAAATCATAGTAATGCTAAAATTATTTTTCTGCCATCGGGATACTTCCTCAGTCATGTCATTGTTGGGTCTTTCAGTTTGGTCACTATTAGTTCAAATATTAAGGTGTAGTATCTCAGCAATCTGCACTAGCAGAAAATTCTCAGTTTTTCTATGCAATTGAAAATGGAGAATTAGTTAAACTTCTCTGGATTTGACCAGACCACTTTAAGGTGAGAACATTGCAAAAACTGAGAAATGAGAGAACTGGAAATTGTGAGAATCATTCTTCAGAAAACAATCATAAGCTTCAAGGAAATCAGACAGAACAGTAGACATACAAAGTGAGAGAGCGAGAGGAAACAGCAAGGAGGGGTAAGTTAGCTCTAGCCCATCACTACTACAGATCTAAGCTCAAATGATGCCTGTGATGAAACCACAACTCAATTTTTTTCTAAGAGGTTTGAAGATACTCATGGATATATAGAAGTGACTTACATTTTTAATGTTCCTCCACATATTAATATTTAAATTTAGGTTAACTATGTCAACCGGAAGTGCCTGAGGCAGAGGTCTCAATTAATGGAAGTTTATTAAGCCAAAGTTTGAGGACCTGTCCAGGAAAAACAAAACCCACAGACAAATCTGTGACTATTTTTCTGAAGGGGAATTTGGGGACTTCAGTGTTTAAAAGAGAAAGCTTACAGAAAAAGAAAAGGAGAGGCGGGTGAAGTAAATCATTACATTCTTATGAGACCCATGAAATCTACATTTTACATAAGAAAAGATGAATGTTAGAAGAGAAAAAGAGAGTGCAGGAAGCACCAACTGCATAGACGTCCCTGGATAGGTGCAAGGATGATTGACGTTCTGCACCTGGGAAGATAATTTTGTGGTCAATATTTATTCCTGTGGAATCAAACAGACTTCAGTTTTAGGAGCTAGCAATTAGCTTGCAGACCTAAAGTTAAAACTTGCATGTCCTGTTTTTGGAAAGTCAGCAGAGAATTTCCTTATGAATGATCTGTGAGGCCTGTTACCTTTCCGTGGGATTCTGGCTAGTGCATAATGTTAGTAATAGCTCTTCATGTGGAAGGGGATGTTGAATGACTTGGATTCCAGGCTTGACCTTCCCTTTTGGGTAAGGAGTTTTGAGGGGCGGTCCTGAGATTTTTAATTTACTTTACAACTACAAATATAAAAAAAATTAACAAATAGTAATTAGAGAACACTTTATTGTATAATCAATCCTGCTTATTTTCTTTTAAATAAGTCCTATGATATATAGAAAATATGGATAACCAAATTTGCCAAGTCAGGCAAAATGATTGCTATCTTAGTGTGCATTGTTCCAGTTTTAATTTCATTGATTAAATAAAAAATTTACTACTCCAATCTTAGTACTAAAAACACCTGTAGAGTGGTTTTGCTAGTGATAGCAATGATTTTCACTATATTCATTGATCTCACATCTGGATTAATTGTCGGCAACACACTTGTAACTGGAAGTAGTGGCTCCACTATTGCAAGTTGGCCAGTGGACCCACACACCTCTCTGTTCTTCTAAGAATTATGATCTAAGCAGAACAAACAATTGTATAAAACTTTGGATGTGTGGGATTTGTGATTTCATGCACTGTCATACAGTTTAAAACTTTAACTTACTTGCGTATCTTAGTACTTTCCCAGGTAAAAAGAGTTGCGTTACTCAATCTAAATAAAAGTTCTCTAAGTACTTCAGATAACTTTTTGTGATGTTTTGATACAGGTATACAATGTGGAGTAATCAAATCAGGGTGATTGGGGTATCTGTCACTTTGAGCATTTTTCATTCCTTTGTGTTAGGAATACTCCAATTCCACTCTTTTAGTTATTTTAAAGTTGCCATAACTCAACAGTCCCCAGCCTTTTTGGCACTAGGGGCCGGTTTCATGGAAGACAATTTTTCCACGGATGGGTCAGGGGGAGGTGGAGCTCAGGCAGTGAAGCAAGTGATGGAGAGTGGCTATAAATACAGATGAAGCTTCAAAGCTTCACCTGTACAGAAGAGAGAGTAGAGTTGCTCACCAGCCGCTCACCTCCTGCTGTGTGGCCTGGTTCCTAAGTCTCAGGGAAGACAATTTCTCCAAGAACCGGTGTTGGGAGTGGGCAGAGCTCAGGCAGCTGTATTATGTTAAATATTTTGAAAGGGATAATATTTTCTTATAAATTTTATAATAAGTGATTTTCCAGTTGTGTAATCACTGTTTATAATAAACCATGGAGAATTATATAAAAATAATAAAATAACTAGGCCAAATAGAGTTGTTCTGTAAGCATGCTTAATCATTAAAAATATATTGATATAACTATTCTAATATGTAACTATTTTAAAAAATATGTTTTTATACATAATATTTTGAAATGTGTCTTCTTACTGAGAGATAATAAAATGTAAATTAAAATATTTATTGCAATAACTGGGCAACATATGAATCAAGTCTAAATTAGGGCAGCTTCAGTAAGAGTAATGCAGGCGCCGTAATCAGAGGTGGGAGGGGAGCAACGAGAACATCTGCTTTGCTCTCATTCTCTGACATTTCTAACATTTAAAAATTTCTGGTGATTCTTAAATCAGGGGATGGATGTGAGACATGAAAAACTGTGAACAGAGAGCTGTGCTCATAACTTGAGGAATTGACTGCCCTTCTTTGAGGGCAATTTGGAGAGCAATTTCAGCCAAAGAAGTCAGTAACGTTGGTGTTCAGGACAAACAACACTAGATATTGCACCTTCTTGACAACTTTACAATTCATGATGTGGCTCACAGGCCAGTGTAATCAATAACACTCACCACCTGTCCATCATTCTAACTAGATTTTTGGTGCTAACTCGATACCAAAGTCATTTGTGTTAGTAGTGCCGAAGGAATGTTTTCCTCCAGCATTCATTCACTCATCATCTACCAGGTGTCAGTCACTGATTCAGGTCTTGAGGAAACAGCAGTTAACAAAATAAATAAAAATCTGAGGTTTTCTATTATTATGGGTGAGTGGAAACAAATAATATTAAAAAAGCAAATTCATAGCATACATTGTATATTGGATAGAGATAATCAATGTCTATGGTGAAAAAGAGAACAAGAAAGGGGTAAAGTTTTGTGATGTAATTTTAAACATGTAAATGAGAGAACACAAAGTGAAAAGGTAACATTTAAGCGAAGACTTGAATCCCTAGAAATAAAGTTACGTATGTATATCTGGAGTGGGGAATGGGTAGTTCTTTGGGGCAGATAGAGAAGTAAATGATATATGTATGTATGTTTGTATATACATATAATAAGGCAAAGGCCCATGAACTATTAGTTTGTTTTATTCCTCCTCCCCTCCACCTGCCAACTTGTACTGGTATCTGAAGATCTGAAGAGTCAACCATACCTTAGTCATTCTCTTTTGTTGCCGAAACAGTAGAGTTAGCACATATCTTAGGTATTTTTTTTTATTTTTTTTATTTCAGCATATTACGGGGGTATTAATCGAATTGGCCCTTATGTAGGGCTTCTTTTATATTCAATATCATTTATTCAGTAATTTTTCTGTGGCAGACAGTATTCTAAGTGCATATTCTTATCCTTATATAATCATAACAATCCAATGAGGGGTTCATTATCATCTTAAATTTATAAATGAACAACTGATTTTCTTAGATGTTCATAACTTGCTCAGCTTCCATATAGTACATAGTGGAGTAGATATTTGTATTTTAAAAAAATAAAAAAGATAGCTTGGCAAACATCCTTTAGGTTTTCAATATTTTCAAGATTTATAAATAAAAGCAGATACCTATTTTGATAATATGTATTAAAAGCCTTAACATGCTTTCATATGCTTTGATCTGGCAATTATACTTGGAGAAAGCTTTCCTAGAGAAGTAAAGGTTTAATGAAAGATTATGTTATCTCAATATCAATTATACTTTTGTTTCAGAAAATTGGAAAATGAGAATAATATAAATATTCAAGTAATGCAGATTTCTAAATAAATTATAAAACATGATAATTTTACAGTATTTAGGAAATAATCACACAAAGAATTATGCAATATCTTCATTATAATTTAGAAAATAAGGTAGATTTTAGAACATGATTCATTAATTTTATAAGCAAGAGACTGATAGAGATACACAGATATAACTTGAAAAATCTGAGTTAAAAGTGAATAGAAAATGTGATACCATGTTTCTGATGAGGGCTGTATTAAGAGATTTTATCTTTCAGCACAAGACTTATTACAATGCAACTATATCTTGCAACAGTAAGGCTGCCTCTAGAGATTGTATGTAATCTCTGTTACCACGCATAATTTAGGATATTGCCAAAACTAGAGGTTTAAGTAAGCATGTGAATATAATGTTATAAAGTTTATAACGTTAAGAAAGAAGAAAGTTCTGAAAACAATGTATGAATATAATTTAACATCTATAATTAATGATATAATATAGTGTAGTGAAATGGGTGACATTTTATCATAGAAAAGAAATATCAAGTCAGTGGATATGGATACATGGATGTAAAATATGGATTGTCTTTAAAATCAGTGACTTCCATGTCTGTGGAGATCTCATGACTTGTATTCAAAGACTTCTTGCAGTAATTCAAGTGACACTAGACATCTCTTCCAAACTTAAGTCTCTGAGCAAAACACTGCATAAGGTAATTACATGAATTTTATATTTATGTTTTACACACATGTGCACACACCTTTAACAATGGGGGTCACATTTGCAATACAGATTCTTTATAGATGTCCTGCTATTTTAAGAGTGTAAATGCCTCCCACTGGTAAGGCCTGGGAGGCCATGAGTATTGACCAAATCTTGATTTCTGGGAACTCTTCAATAAGGAAGCAGGAAAAAAAAAGAGAGAGTGATGAAAGGGATGTAGAAAAAACAGAAACTTGGGGTTATGCAGTAGCATTGAAAGAAGAGTACCTGGTCATTTGATTCAAGCTTTTTTCCCTCTAACCTTCAGGAAAGACATCAGAGTTAATCAGAGGTAGCTGCTGCATACTCCAAATCCCCCCTAATCAGCTGTCAGTTATTTACTCAACATCAGAAAAATAAATGACATCCAAATGGAAATGGCATTTCTAAATCTCTTTTCTATTTTATTTTCCTTCCAGTCCCCTGTTTTGGTCTCTCTTTTTATCCTACTCTTCCTTAGAAACTGTTTATTAGCTTATGCTCATTTATGTTTATTAATGATTTTATTCTAGAATTTTCCTTTCTGATTATTTTTATGTAAACCAATACATGCTTGGTGATGGGGCCTACGAATTCAAAAAAGCCTTATCTCGACCCATCAATTAATTATAATGTTATATCATAGAGACTGAAAAAAGTGTGCAATAAAATCAGGAAATTGGGGTATTTGGAAATGGCTGCCCTGAAGACAAAATAATTGCCACAAATGGGAATAATAAAGGTAGGCATAATCAATGCAACATGCAATTTGCTTATGCATTCTAAAGAAAGGTGTTATTGAAAGACTACATTTGAGCAATGATAAACGCCGTAGCACAGCCTTAGTATCTTGTCGTTTTCCAGTGGGTTACTGTTTTCTACTTGGACTTTGATATATTCTATTTTTCTCTACATGCCACAAGAGAGAATAAAAAGAAAAATTAAAAATTCATGAGAGAAAATGTTGCATAATAAACAATGGTGAGATTAAAGGGATATCTGCAGAGCCAAAGGGAACCTCTCAGTCCTTTCCAGCTTAATAAGAGGGAGTATGCGGTCGAATATATTGGACCTCCAGTGGATCCTCAATAATCCTCAAGAACACAAAGACTATTGTTTAAATAAGCATTAAGTTTTAAAGATTTAAAATCTAAAACTCCAAGAAATGTTCCAGATCAGAATGCCACAAAATTAGAATACTGATGTTACACAACAAACAAAATGTGTCAACTGGTAAAGGCGAGGAAAGAGGGATCCACGTTGAATCTGAACAGAAAAACTATATTTTCTCATCAGATTCTTCAGGAGGAAAACCTGCACTGTTAAGTCACAACTTTATAATTTAGTATTACATAGTATGTTGTTCGATATACATACCACTAAGTTAATTTTAATAAAAGTATACATTTATTATTTCCTAGGATATCATCTTGTTTTTTAAAAAAATATCCTTAAAGAACAGCTTGTGGCAGTATTCAATAGCAGATCTGTGACATTTTGGTGCCAATGATAGTAACAATGACTGTGAATCACATGGTATAAAAAAATCATGTTAGCAGAATGACTTAATGAGTTCTTTCCCAATAGTACTTATATCTGTGTACTTATATGTTTCATATTCATAATTCTAAAAAATGAATCTTGTAATTCTGGTTACTTATTTTAAAATATAACATGTCTAATAAAAAATAGGAGCCTAAAGCAGTGCACTCCTGTGCTTCTGAGTCTAATAAAATTTATAGGATAAGCACAACAGGAAAGATTATTTTACGTAACCCTGATTTTAAATAGTAAAAGATAATAAGAGGAAATCACATGTATCCACAGTGCCAATATTATTCACAGTGTTAATGCCTCACTCCACAAAATAATGTATTTTTGCAAAATGACTAATTTCAAAAACGTTTTTAAAGTTTAATCAATACTGGATCATATAAAGATAGTTCCTCTAGTATAGAGTATCTTTTAAACGTTCACACATTTGTGGTTTAAGTGTCAACTGGTAAAAAATGGAATGGAAGATGTCAGGAAATAGCTGTCCCAACTAGTTAGTTCATGATTCTGAGCCAAGCTAAGGCTTAATATAAATTCCAAACACATAATTTTAAACCCTATGAAATACAGTTAACACATTTATTCTTTATTGTATTTATTTCAGAGGGTAGTCATGAATTTTTCCAAATATTTAGAGTTGTCTAAGGGAAACACATTCTTTAAAAAGCTTTATTTTTCAAGTTATTGCTATTGCAAGTGAGTTAAATGCCAATTTGGGAGGAGAAAATATAGCTATAAATATGGAAAGGCACATAAAGTAGTACTCAAAAGCAAGATGAACTATATTGAGTCCAAAATATTATCAATTTTATTCCTTTGAATATATTTCCAAATATGATTTGTTCAAAGATTATTTTCTTGTTGAAATCCAATTTCTATTTCAACAGAGAAAAAGCTCTTATGGGGAATACAATACAGCAAAATTACTTTAAATTATACCAACCCATATATTGGTATTTTGCAGGAAAAATCAATGGCAGCAACCAACTCTTTACAATAGTTTCATTAAAAATCACCTCTGTGGTCTGATATTTTCTTTTTCTGAAGTCAAAAGAAAAGAACACTTTTGTTTAGGTTGTTTGACCAACTACCAGCTTCAATTAAAATTCTTAGCTGGATACACTCACTATGAAGTAAAGGAAATCAAAACAAGATGTGGCTTCTCCAGCTCTAAACCAATAGCTAGAGTTACTGGAAATATTTTGGTGCCTTATCTGGCACATTTATATTTTGAAATTATCATCTTTCATGCATATGCAAAATTTCACAAAATTACATAAAACGAATTTTGTTTATTTGGTGGTTTAAATAAATAGTGATAAGAAATTTATTTGCTTATTTTTTTTATTTTCAGGTAGTCTCAAATATCTTATCTCAGTTTTAATTTCTAAAGTAATTCACTTATTTATTAATTCAAAAACATATATTGGATTCTAGTACTATGTTGGGCAATGGTGAAATGATTAAATGGTTAAATAAATGCATTTAAACACTTTAATTATGAAACTTTTATCAGTGGAGAAAGCAACCAATTAGACAATGTTACAAATAAATATAAAATGGAAACTTTGAAAACAATCTCACAAAGTTATGCCATGCCATTAGACCATATAATCAGACTATTTGGACTAAAGGTAAGAAAGGTTGGGAGGAAATTTCTCTGAGAAACGAGGAGGGTGCTCAGAGTTGGAAACAGAGCAGGAGGTAACTAAGAGAGTAGAAAGTTATCTGTTTCAGGAAAATCCAATGTAAGAAATACCAGTACTTGAAAATGTCCAGTGGGTATAAAGAGGCTAGTTGACATGGTATGAGAAAACACTGAATAGTCAGGCTGTGCACACTGTAAGCCAACATGGGCCAACATAATATTTTGATCTTTCGTCAAAAAGCAATGGGAATTACAGAAGAGTTTTTGTCCTGATTAGACATGCATTTTGGAAAGAGCATTATGATGGCCATGTGGAAAACAGGAATCAGTCACTTGCTCCTTACTGCTAGGTCTTCTTTGACTGGCAGTCATTCAGGCCAATAGCTGACACACCCAGAGTCTCTGTCACTTCCCAACTTGGACTAAAAGTTGTCCAGGACATCTGGTTTCTCAAGAAGCCTCAAAAAGTGACCTATGATGCATTTTGGAATGCTAGAGGAGTTAAATTCCCATAAGAAAATAATTTGACCAAGGCAACATAAGAAATAGAAGGCAGAGGAAGTTATTACTTCCCTGTTTTCTCTCTTTCACATACTACTACTAATCACCAAATACTATCTCCCAGCATAGTCTGCCCAGCGACCACCAGCAGATAAACACCTATCAAGCAACCTGTGTCTTTGGGCTTATTTTGAGGCAGTGGTCAGCACAGCAATATCTAACTCACAAGGCTTCCCAACCCTCCCTAACTCACCTCTCATTTCCCTGGTTCTCATACTTATTTTGCATGCCTGAAATGAAGTTTCATTTCATCCTCAAGACAAACTCTTTCCAGGGAAGTTGAGAGTTATTAAAAAAATTTTTCTGAACTAAATTCAACAACACTCAAGATATATTGAATATGGGGAAAAACAGGGAGAAAGCTTACGTGACAGAGTGAACAAAGGAGATGTAACTAAGAGAGAAAACCCTGTGTGGGAACAGTGGGAACAGGTTGTGGAGCTGAGTGTGAATCCCATCTTGGACATATTGAGCTTCAATGGTATGAAAACATGGATCTGGAGCCTGGTGAATAGGTCTTGGCTGGCGACATAAAGGTGTGCACCTGCATGTAGGCAGTGAAGGCAGCTGTCCACCTGCCTGGTGTGCCTTAGGGTGATGCAGCACAGTGCCCCAAAGCAATCAGCAAGGAATTCCAACTTGCAGCATTTGAATAAAGCTTGATACTGTTGCACACTGTTCAGCACCAAAAGAAAAAGATAAATTGGTCAATTAATTAATTGAAACTAAATTAAATAAATAAAGGTAAAGTAAATAAGTCAAAGTAAAAAATTAACTATCATTAAATCTAGGTGAAGGATATGCAGGTGTCTATGATTTCATTCTTTCAACATTTTTCAGTTTAATTTTTAAAATAAAAATAAAAACAGGGTATAGATAATGTTAGAGTATATTATTCAACTATTAATTTAGAAGTAGACTAACAAAATTACTATAGTTTATATACATATATATGTAGGTCTAAAATCAGCTTAGTGAAAGCAGTTTTATTAAATAGATGGTGGCCAATTTGAATAGGTGGAGAAATATGTACAAAATGGGGGAAAAGTATTACTTTTCTTTGACTTCAGACTGATTGTGGGAAAGTCTTTAGAAAAGTTTGATTATATGTTTGTAAGAATGCCTTTAAAAAGGTATGTTACCCCAACTTATTCAATGTTAACAAAAATATCATTAGACGTCATAGAAAAGATAATTTGAAATTGTAGTCTGTTGACTGAAAATTAGTCACAAAGTCTTTAAGTTTAGAAAGGAGACTTCATTTCTTATAAAGTGTTACAACCTGGATGCTGGCCATCCCGACAGGCTGGGAAGTGTAGCCTTGGTAGAAGCTGAGAGACAGGTACTTCAGGGAAGGGAAGGGTAAGAAAGGAATTTATGCTGACTCGGTTGTCCAGGTCTACATACTTAACAGGTTACAGGACAAGTTATGAATATTCATAAAGGAGACCCAAGTACATGCATATTAAGTTTCCATGTATGTAACATACATCCCATGATCACTTTGGGGTACAGATTTAACATTTAAATGCATTATAATTAGGTCCTATACACAAAAAGTGAATTGTAGGGTATGTGTCTATGAACTGCTCAAACTCAGGAGACTGGCTAGAACCAGCTCACGGCGGCGGCCAGTTATTAAGAAGAAACTCTTATGGTCCGAAGTTGTCATGTTGGAAACATATAACCACATAAACAGGAGGAGGGCTCTAGGACTGGATTAAGTAAACTGAGGGGTTTTCTGGTCTTTTCTTATCTCAAATCGGTCTTTGACAAAATCTAGTAATGATTAGTAAGGGGGAGGAGGTGAAAGCCAATGAGGCATGGTGACTGTCCTCCCATCCTGCAGTGACCAGGAACCATAACATTTGGGGGTTGTAGCCAAAGGAGGGTCCTTTAGTCTGTTGGAGAGGTTTAGAACTTTTATTTCAGTCTTTAAGCCTAACGTAAAACTTTTAAAAATCTGTAAAATATTCTTTTGTGTGGTAGTCAGTGGAGGCAAACTTGTCCATTAAATAGAAAAGCGACATAATTCATATTATATAGGCTCACTATGTGATGGCACACCAGACGAATGCCTTAGCAAAATTATAGTCTACCTGGACCTATAAGCCTAATATATTCAAAAATAAAATTAATTATATGTCATGCAACTTATTTGGTAGGTACATATCATTGTTAAAGTATTCCAAGGGACAAAAATTTCCTAGAAGACTATGGTAAAAAACCTACATATTAATAGAGCTCAAAACTTGTTGCTTAAAAGGCTGGTCTATTCAAATAAAGACAGCAGTCCCAATTAGTGTCTGACCAAGGTCAAATCACATTTTTAATAGCTACTTAATGAGCAAAATAATACAAAATGTCTTTTAAAATTTGGGAAGCAATAGTTGCAAGCCAATGAAATGGGTATTTAGAAAACTTGTCAAAATTAATATAAAAGGCTTTGCATTAAGTTCTAGTAATGATTTTGCTTAACAAATACATTTCCTCCTTATAATTAAACTCAATTTTATGTAAATCTTTCAAACAAATTATTTGGGGCAATGACACATCACATATTTACTGATAGTAAACTATTACAACTATTTCAAAAAAATGTCCAAGAATTCCCTAGCCATCAGGCAAAACAAATAGCATAATTGAGGTGAAACCTTTGTATATAAAGGGCACTATATTTTGAATAAAAGATACAAATGTCTAACTAGGACTTCAAGATCTAAAAACATGTATCATAAACTTTCTTGTCTCTCCACTCAATGTTTACTGAGTGTGAATCAAAAAGGTTTAAAATTTTATGGTTGCAATTAGCATATATCCTTACCTGCCATTTTCACCAAGTTAAATCTCATCTGTCTCCTATAACATCTTGAATTAGCATTAGTGTAAAAACGAGCTTTTAGAGGGCCAAATTAACTATACTCACAACCTTTTACTAAGTGACTAAAGACTCTGATTTATAATGAATGTAAGTGAATACCTATACCATGTTTAGTTTGTAAGTTTATTAGTATATTTAGATTATAATTTTGTTTTTAAAAACTATAGATTCTAGTCAATTGTGTCAATTATGGAAATGTGCTTCTTATATGTTCTACTATGAGCAGTAAAATAAATGGCCCCAGGTACTGTGCTCTGAAATCCATCACAGCTTTCACATCAAGGTCATGCCTTTCATGGACTGTTCCCAGCCAGTGATTGAGCACATCTTAGATACTAAGGCAAACCTTTCACTGGGAGACAGAAGTTTCCTCTGACAGGGAACTGTGGCTCACAGATACTCCATTGACCTTGTTAAGGTTTTGCTAAAATTGCACTGCCACCTACAATCCCACTTTCCTACACATAGGTCAGACCAGCATCGTGGTCTGACAGCTCCCCTAGCCTACTCCAATTCCCTCCCCATTTCATCTCCTGGGGCTATACCCCGCTACATTTCTTGCAAGTTTAATTCCTTCTTGCTGTATGCTTCCTAGAAGGCCTGGACTGGTGGTGCACTTACAATTTAGAACAGCATCGTGAAAAATTATATAACTTAGAATTCTTAGACCTACAGGGATTTTAGAGATCATTTTACTTCACACAAGTGAGGACCAAAAAAGGAAGCCTGGACAGGCTGAATAAATTTTCCAAGTACATATGGTTATTGAGAAAATTCAGGACTAACTATATGAATTGATTCTTCATTTTATTTCAATTCTAGTACTAACAAAATGCTACTATAGGCAAAGGATAAATTGTGTCCTAAAGCTAAGAATGATGTCCATATCATCTCTGAAAAGAAAACCCACTGTCATTATTACAGCATTAAGGATTATTTTAAGCATTCCTATAACCAAGTTAATAAAATATCAATGCTGAGAAACTTCATGAAGACTCTGTTAAGGTACTTCATTCTGTACTGACACTAAATAATGGGACCTTTTTTCTTAACACCCTGAATATATTTATCACAAGAACTCTGTTTTATTTCAATACACTCATTTTAACGCAATCATTAAATGTAATATTTCCTCACTGAAGAAGTTATCAAATGGATATTTCATAACTTCTTATAAATCAATATTATTAAGCGAACAATTAAACATTAGACTTCTAGAAACAATTGTACCAAGTTACAAGACTGCTTAAACAGATATTCATTTAACATTGCTTCCTTCTGTCTATCAAATGAGGAGGTAATTTTACCTTAACTGTTTTTCCCCCTGGTGTTTAATATCCATTTCAAAGTCTAATCCTCCTTTCAAAGACAAAACTCCACAGAACAAATGACAGGAATAAATCAATTTTCTGGGAACTAGCTACTTTTTCTCTATAACATACACTATACTGTTTTCAACAGTTTTCACATACACAAAAAAAGAGGGAAACAATTTATTTGTGTTTTATAAAGCACTTCACTCAGTTCTATCCATGAGAATTTCAAAAAACATTCTGTTTAATAGAAACAGTCATACTTTATTGATAAAACATATATTGCATAAAATAAAATTAGGAAAAATACATATTTGACACTTGCCCAAGAATATCACCAATGCCTCAGAATAAGAAGAGGTAAGCTGGCTTATAATTTGAGGACCAAAATTTATGTCACAAATTCTAATTTCTAATTTTGAAGTTACAACCAAATTCTCAATTATTTCTTAGGTGTAAAATAGAATAATAAAAAGGAATCTTAAAAAATCCATATTATTAGGTGAACCATAGCATGACATTATAAATTCTACAAAACCATAATATCTTAAATAAATGTGTAATTATACAAAAATTATAGTTCATAGTATTCACTTATGGGTTGGTAAGATTGAACTTAGAAATGCCTAGCTGTGAAACATACTAGATGCACAACTTTGCACTAATTTCTTTTTTTTTTTTTTGAGACAGAGTCTCACTTTGTTGCCCGGGCTAGAGTGAGTGCCGTGGCATCAGCCTAGCTCACAGCAACCTCAGACTCCTGGGCTTAAGCGATCCTACTGCCTCAGCCTCCCGAGTAGCTGGGACTACAGGCATGAGCCACCATGCCCGGCTAATTTTTTTGTATATATATTTTTAGTTGGCCAGATAATTTCTTTCTATTTTTAGTAGAGACGGGGTCTCACTCTTGCTCAGGCTGGTCTCGAACTCCTGACCTCGAGCGATCCACCCGCCTCGGCCTCCCAGAGCTAGGATTACAGGCGTGAGCCACCGCGCCCGGCCCTTTGCACTAATTTCAAAGCACATATCCACCTAAGTATAATTTTTATCCTATATTTGATAGAAAATAAAGGGAAATATAGGTGTCTATTGAGCATTTACTGTATATCAGGTGCTAAGATGTGGAAATGGACCATTTAGTATAGTTCCTGCAAAGTCCTTTGAGATAGGTAATATTATATTCATTAACAGATAAGGATGTGAGTTCCCAATGAATATAAATAGTTTGCTCAAATTTATGCAGCTACTTTGTTATGGAGTTTAGATTTGAGCCCATACATTTCTGACTATATGCATATTCATTCCAATATAATACTAATTATAAAATTGCATTCTGAGGATATACTATTGCATTCCTGAGAATTCTGGAAATTTTTAAAATCGTATGCTATCATATAGATTATAATCTAAAACTGATGGCGCAGCTTCTGAACCATGAAAATGACCACCATGTATCTTTGTACTGATACATGGATCTAGCCCTTTCTTTGCACCTGTGTTTGTGGTTACATTGGAGCCAGATAATTCTCGATTTTAACTAGAGACAATAGATCTGCATTTAGCATCCAAGTGATCATTTCACATCATGTGAATGTCAACTAAATGATGTCAAATTTGTAGCAGAAGACACAGGGATAACTGCACATCATATGACAGAGCACCACAAGAACAACAGCATTGTTTTCAGAGTTGATTGAGGAATTTATCATTATAAGATTTACCCATGTTGTCTGGATCAATAGTTAATTCCTTTTTATTGTTGAATAGTATTTCATTGTATGAATATACCATATTTTTTTTATCCATTCACTTACTGGTGGACATTTGGATTATTTCTAGTTTGGGATTATTACAAATAAAGCTCCTATGAACATTCATGTACAAGTCTTGGTGGGGACGTGATGCTTTGTTCAGACTTAGGGCCCTGATAGCCTCTTTGGTATGCATGGGAAAAAGTCTTTTTTTCTTCTCAGGATGTAATCCTCTGTCCTTTTGGTCTCATTTTCCTAGATAAAGTCATTCCTTAATGGCATCATTTTCTTCTCTTGGAGAGTATTTAAAATGTTGAGCATTGATATCCAAAGCTCTAGAGACAGGCCCAGTGCCCATTTTCTTTTCCACCCCTGCATACTGGGAATACTCTTCTATTATGATAGAAAACAGACAAACAAGCCTTCCAAGCTACCTGGTCTCTATGCAAAACCTATCTTTCTCCAAGGGAGGCTTTGGGATCAAGGATCTTGCCACAACACTTTTTTTGTACAACATCACCTATGGTAGGGACTATGGACCAGGTTACCAATTTGAAGGGGGCAGAAGAGGAACATGAGGAAAAAAAGGAAAAAAAAAAAAATGGAAGCATGTCAAATACTACTTAGTAATATAGGAGTAGAGGTTTTAAGAACAAGCAGTTTGTATCTATTAACAGTTTTACATTTGTAAGTTTTATTTTGTTTTGTTTGGTTTTGATTCAGAAGTGATTGCTTAACTTTAAGAGTCATTTCAGAGAGTATTACAGGGATTCTTCAATGATTATAATTTTCACATTCTTAAGCAAAGCTTTTGCTAATCAAGGAATTTACAATCTGGAGTAAGTATAAATATAATGTGTAGTAATCTGCCCCCTTAGGGTAGTTACAAAGAGTTTATAACTTGTTTCTCTTAATGCTTTAATTGACATAGCTTAGCAGAGTCAGTGTTTTTAGTCATCATGTGAGCTGATTAACACTCAGAAATGCTATTCTATCATAAACTAGTCTTGTGAATTCTAAGTTATTAAGATAAGGCCATTCTTATATCCTATATCCAGCATTAACTTGTGGACTTGCTCCAGGATAAGTGATTATTCCTGATAGCAGAAGAATAAATTCATTCCTTTACTTCTCAAGCTTTTAAAATGTATTCTTATAGCTCTGTTATTTGTCTTATCAAGTGTGTCCCTTACCCAAATTTGCTAATAAACTCAGGGCAGAGAGAATGATTTTAAACTTTTAAATAAATCATAAGGTAATTTGGAACTGAAGATTAGCCCTTATAAAAGAAAGATGTTTCATCTTGGATGCCATCTTCCTTCCTTCTTATCCAGATTTCAATTTGCAGAGAGCGTTAGGCTTGCAGCTCTCCTCCGAACCTCTGCGTTCTTTTATCCTTATTCTCATGGTGATTCTGAGCTGCATAGCAGGTGTTTTATGCAGGCTCAAGATCTTTCAAAAGAGCAGTTATCACATTTTTTAACAGCTCAGGTAGTAAGGAATTTGCTTTTCTCACAGTTCCTTTTTTAAAAAACGTACATTTTTGCCAACTGTAAATGGAACTCAAACCCCTGGGAGTTTAATCTCATTTCTAGGTTTGGAATCTACATTACTCAAGTGTGTTTGAAACATGCAAAAATCATTTCTCTACAGCTCAGGGATGTCCAAGAGGCTCCACAACAAGATGATTGCCAAGAATGGAGAAATATGTTAATATTTTATTACTGTTATTCTTTCCATTGTATTAGTCACATGTGGCCCCACAGCCTTAGGTAATTTCCAATGCCTCAGAATATATGGCAGGTTTTTTAATGATTTTCTTTGTAAAATCTATTTCAAAACTCCACTAAGAGAAAACCTGACATTTTTCATCTCGATTTTACATGGAAAACCCTCAGAATGTGTTAACAACAGCATTTTCTATTTCATCCAATGTTGTTTCGTAATGCTTTTAATTATTATTACTTTCAAAATTTACATATTCAAACATCTTCCATTAAATTATCACAAACAAGAAGACTTTAAGATAAATATGATTCATGTTTTCAGCAGGAGTAGAGAAGTAGTAAATGCAAAAATGCTCTTCTAGGTAAAAAGCAGTGAACACTGGCAAAAATTGCCAAAATCAATATTTTCAGATTTCTTTAAATTAACCAAAGGCTTACAAAATATCACCCACAGACTTGCAAAATCTGGGGATCATTTATTCAAGAAAAAAAGGACCATGAGCTTTGGGGCGGATTGGCTTTCCCTATACCCATCTCAGCCTCGCCTGCTCAGTGGTAGCATTGAAAACCAACAGCCCCGCAGTCACCGTGAAAATCAGCAGCCGAGCAGCCCGGCAGCCGCCTGCAGGGGGCAGAACAAGGTTGCAGTGTTCCAAAGCCCCTTTCCCAGTTAACTGTCTTTGCATGACCTGAGGGCAGCTTCCTGGAAAAATCCCAATCTCTGGCTACTTTTTATTTGAGCTGACTCAGAGCTTACCCATTGTGTGTGAACAGTCTTTGCCCAGGAGCTTTGGGGGAAACAGTAGCAATTGTCTGATAGTGTATCAAGGCTGACTGAGGCTTTGTCTCACCCCTTTTCCCATGACCCAGATACTAGATATTTTAAAAATATACATATTGGTTGTTTTGCTTGTATATTTTCTTTTTTAATTGATCGACATACATTTTCAAAATTAAGAAAATTATAAAGTCTTGATTTACCCCTCCACATAAGGAAATATGCAAAATTTTACTCTTCAAAATCTTTTCAGAGCTGCTTATTAATAACTGTAATTATGTGATATTATAAATATAGTTGATTATATATTATTATATTTTATATAAATATAGTTAAAGTATTATTATATTTACAATCTTTGTTTTTACATTCACTAATATTTATGATATTTACATTCTGAATTTTTACCTTTTTCAAGTTTTTTTTCCATTGAGAAGAAAACATCACTTTTAGATTTTAGCATCCTCAAAAATATTCTTTTCTTTAATGTACAGTTTTTCAAAAGTTATTACGCATGCAGAAAATTCCTAAACATACTTATGCTAAATGTAATGAACTCATACATTTAACCTGCTCATCCCCTTCCAAAAGTAACCCACATTCCTGACATCTCCAACAAAAAACTCTATCTGCCTATTACCAAAATTATAGTGGACAGCATGTGCCACTTTTCATTCAGTGATGGTTTTACAGGATTCACCCATGTTTTGCTTGTAGTTACCATTTGTTCATTCTCATTGCTAGGTAGTTTGAATAAAAGGCTTTCTAAATTTTTTTTTAAGGCTTTCTAAATTGATGTGTAGATTTGATACAATTTTAATCAAAACCTGAGATTAACAGCCTCATTCTAATATTGAAAATGTATATGAAATGGTCAAAAAACAGGCAATCTTGAAATAAAAGAATAAGTCTAGAAAATTTTACAGTATTTCCCACTTATTGTAAATCTGTGGTATTTATGAATATATGATAATGGTTCAAGGATAGCCAGGAGAACCAAAGCAACAGAATAGAGAGTCCAGAAATAAACATCTGATTTTTGCCAAAGGTGACATGGTAGTCCTGTGGGGAAAAGATGATATTTTTAATAAATGATACTAGTGGTAATGGGCTAAGTGGATATCCACATGGAAAAATAAATTTTTATCTCTTCACATGCTATACAGAAACTTACATTCTAAATGTGTAAAACAATTAATAGAGTTAGCAATGCAAATGTAAAAGGTAAAACAAAAAACATTTTGGGAGAGAACATAGGAAAATATGTTCATGAATTTCGGTATGTAAATATTTCCTTAATGTTTGTAATAATGGCTCTGAATTTTTTCCTTCTATATGATAATTTTGACGAACAACAAATTATTAGATTAAAATGTTTTCCTTCAACTTTGTAACTATATTTAATATCTTAGAGAAATCTCAGGTGAGCTTCTTTTTTTTTCATTCCATCCTTTTATTAAGTTTGAAAACTAAGAGGATTATTTCTTTATCCCTGGATTAGAAAACAAAAATCGCCAGTAGCATTTCTCTCAAAGAAGACTGATTAAAACCTATTAATAGAATTCTTTATTCCCAATACCTGAGAATAAGAAAAACAAGACAACAAAGACAAACTCAAGATAATCCTCAACACTAAATATATAAAATGAAGGGGCACAATTCATGCAATAAACTTCTAAAGATCTTGGCCAAAAATA
The DNA here is from genome assembly GCF_020740605.2 of Lemur catta. Lineage (NCBI taxonomy): Eukaryota > Metazoa > Chordata > Mammalia > Primates > Lemuridae > Lemur > Lemur catta. The sequence continues at coordinate 51,351,387 of NC_059143.1, forward strand.
AAATGATCCACAAAACTATCCCAAGGACAGACAAGGCGACATTTCAAATCTCTCTTGAATACCCCAGAAGTGCTTTTGATGAGATAGAATTTTGAAAATGTTCATTAATGTTTCTAAATTTGGAATTAAATATACACAAAGGTAATTTTACCTTATTTGCCCCTACTTTGTCTAGGAGATTTAGACACAACTACTGGAAAGATGTGGATTAGATGTGTAATATATTAGTAAATTTATTTTCATCTCTAATGAAAGCATAAGCATCAGGTATTCACATTAAATTGCGGATAACATGCGATTCCTATGACTTTGTATAATGTATACACCCCCCACTAGCGGAAGTGAGCATTACTTTTAGTTATACTTCACATAGTTTCAAAAGGAACTGATAGTTCATCAAACAAAGTTTACAACTGTGTCCAAGTGAGTTCTCTCTCTCTCACTGATATTGCATACCTTCAAAATACAGAAAAAGACATTCTCAAATTGAAATTTGGAAGGCAAGATATAAATAATTTTTAGGTAAGTTTTAAGAGAGCCAGGGTAAATTATTTGACTATATACATGAACTAATAGAATGTTTGACAGAATTATTCTCTTAATTAATAAAAATGTAGGGAGATATAGATAAAAATATAAAATTTATCCAAATGTACCATGACAAAAGATAGAAAAAGAAAAAGGAAAAATAAATAAGAAACAAAGGAAGGAAAGAAAAGGAAGAAGAAAAGGAAAGGACAACTGGAAAAGAAAAGGGAGTTTGGAAAAAAAACAAATGAATAATTCATTCAGGATGAAGATGTAACTGAAAGAAATGAAATCGTCCATGAGGGTTAATGTTGTAAAATAATTTAATAATATCAGTAATTAAATAAATACCATATTATGATAAGCATAATGTAAGAAGACAATTTTAGAACTGAAGAAATTAATAGATGTCCAAAAGAACATTTTATGAAAAATAGATTAGATATGACAATTGCCAGATAGCCATAAAGTCCTAATTACTGAAATGGAGAATAATTTTGATATAATCCCAATGATGACAGAGAAAAACACAAAACAAATGATGTCATTATGGAAAAGATAATAAATATGAAGACAAATGTGAATCAGTGCCCAGATTTTAATGTGCCAAACACACACAAAAAAAGAAAAAAATTATTGACATATAAAAATACATGAAAATGTCTTTAAATGAAATAACAAGTAAGTCTATATAGTTTTGATAGCAATGCCACATATCAAAAAAACAACCCATAGAATTAAACAATCAACAAATATATTTTGATTAAATTATTATTAAGAAAAGTGTAGAATTCTTTAGTGTTTTAGCTCCAGCTGCAATAACAAAATAACATAGACTGGATGGGTTACATAACAGAAATTTATTTCTTACAGCTCTGAAGCCTGAGACGTTCAAGATCAAGGTGCCAGCAGATTTGGTTTCTAGTTAGGGCTCTATTCCTAGCTTGCAGAAAGCCACCTTCTTTCATCAACACAGTCAAGCAGAGAGAGCCTCTTTTTATGAGGATATTAATTCTATTGTGTGGTCCTTACCCTCATAGCCTCATCCTAACCCTAATTATCTCCCCAAAGCCCTGTCTCCAAATGCCATCACATTGTGAGTTAGGGCTTCAACATATGAATTTTCTGGGGGTGGGGGAAGACACAATTCATTCTACAGCATTCAGTTACACAGGCAGAAAAAGAAAATTATCTAAGGGAGAGACACTCAGTTTAGCTTTTGACATGTTCAAGGTAAAATTCAATATCTCAAGACAGTGAAGCAAAGTTAAAAGTTTATATGCTTCAACTTAAAGAATTGAGGATATCATATACTTCAGTTGTTATTAGAACATAAACACAGAGCAAAACAGTCATAGAAATGCAAAAACATGGTGAAGATATTTGGCATCTATCATCTTTTCACAAAATAAAAAAATAATAAATTATTAATGGGTATGCTGTGTAGAAGATCTGGGTGGTGAGAATTCAATCATCCATAAAAAAAAATGGGATAAAGCTGATTCCAACAAAATGCCATCCAAACAGGAAAATCTGAAGTATATTCTACCCACATAGACCTTCTCTACAACTAAACCCCATCTCTCTCCCACTCTTAGGACCACCACCACACACTTCTGTCCTTCAAAAACACCAAATTTCTGGACAGCTCCATTGCTCCTGAGGCTGTTACACCAAAACAATCTCTGCCATAAGCTTACTCCTGCCCAAGACCTGTCCATAATGTTAAAGACCTAATTCTTATTGGCTCAGCTTTTTCTTGTATAGGAAAACAAAGTTTGGTAATATGTATAAAAGTATTTCTCCATCCATGTAATAATCAATACAAATTTAATTGTATTATTACACTCCATGTCTAACTGCAATCAAATCTAGTTTCATTTTCCTTGATAAAGAAAATTTCTTTTTAATATTTTTGTAGTAAATTTTACATTCTTAGGCTGAAATCTGCTTTATTATTTTTATTTACCAAAGAGAACAACTAAGGAAGGCTGACGGATAAAAAATATTTTTTAATATATTATATGCTCTTGAATATAAGAAAATAATTACTTAAACAGAACCACTTACACTCTTTTCCAGATACTTTGAAAAACCCTTTTTTCTTTATGTTTATTATTGCCAAAGATTCCGTGCTGTTTGTTTGCATGACAATGTTTAATTCAGGAATATTAAAAATAAAATAAAACTCAATAACTTATAGAAAAGTGCTAGCACAGCTGGAAAATGTCATTATTATTCTGCTTTGCAAAACAGTAACTATATATCAAATGTCTTAAAATTAAAATATTTAAGAACATGAAAAGAGATTTTGAAAAATTATCAGACTAATTTGAAAACATAAATGTTTAGCATTTCAAAAAAAAAGAAGACAATAGTGATTGAAATTTTAACGAAATGGATTTTTTCAATAATAGATTAGACAATAAATTAGGGAATTGAAAACTAGATCTGAAGAAAATTTCCAGAATATTTTAAGATGAGAAAATATTAAAGTGAGGTTATAGATACAGTGGGTGAAATTAGAAAGCTTAACATAAAGTTAAGTAGAGTTCTAATTAATAGATCAAAGGAAAGGCAGTGTTTGAAGGTGTAATGACTGAGAATTTTTTAGAATCAGAATCATTAGATAAGTAAGGATAATGGATTCCAAATAAGATAGATATAAAAGAAATAAAGTCATACTTAAATACATTGTACTAAAATTATGGAATGCCACAAATGTAAAAAAGAACTTAAAAGAAAACAGAGAAAAATATCATCTAAAAATTGGTTTACAGCACATTACTGAGTAGGAACAATAAAAACCAAAAGATATAGTAATGAAATCTTCAAAGTTTTGGAGATAAAAGTTGTCAGCCTTGAATTACTTATCTGGAGAAATTATCTTTAAAAAGTGAAAATGAAATAAAGACAATGCAGAAGAACAAAAACTGAGAGAGTTTACAATTATTCCATTTTCACTAAGGAATTTTAAAAGGATATACTTTGCCACAGGGAAAAAATATCTCTAGAATACATGCCTGAAATACAAGAATGGTGGAAAAATTATAAATCATAAATATAAATAAACATTTTACTGTAATAATAGACTTTTACTAAATGTTTATTATTACTAAAATAATAATAAATATTTTTACTATAAAAATATTCACCTAATGTTTTTGTTTCATAAAAAAGGATATATATAAGATGTCAGAAAAAAAGAATATGTACACTAGAAAACTATGATAGAAATTAATGTGCAAATGTTTATGTTGGTCTGTACAGGAAATGAGATATTCATTAAACTTATACTACATCAAAGATGTATGGCAATATTTCAAGAGTAGCCACTAAAAGAAAAAAGTATGGCTTTAACATACCTGAAAGTATGGATAAAAAATAGATGAGGAAACTAACCAAAAAGATTAATTAATCCATAAAAATGCAGTGAATAAAAAAGAAAATCATGGTAAATATGAATTAAAAATAATGTCTTAGTTATAAATATAAACCATCACAATCATGGTAGACGCTCAATGTAACTCTTAAAACCCCCTTAAAGAAAGGACTTGCTGCCCAGCTGTGGGGATTGTGGTCAGCTTTCCCTCTAGCTTTCAGTATTCTGGGCTGGCATCGACTTTAGAGAGCTGCCTACCCAAAGCCAAACTTTTTCTGGGCAGCCCACACCTGGTGTCTGTAAGAGACAAATATGGAAGAGCTCAGCTGTTTTGACCCAATCATTTCTCCAGAGCTGCCCACCAGTTGGCCAAGGAAGGTGAGGCCTGCATAGCAGTTTGACTTTCTCCTTTTCCCAATCCTATGTCCTTCCCTTTCTTTTCCCAGATGTTTCCTAAAAAATACCTCATCACCAACCTAAACTACATGTCAATGTCTAATTCGGGGAGCCCAAACCACAACAATAGGTATCTGACATGGTCTGAGAAACAGGCTGTGAGATGAAGTTTTGGAGCTAGATCACAGGTGGCCAACCTGTAAGGAAGACCCACATCACTGGAGGTGAGTGGCACATAGGCCCTGTCTGTCACAAAGTAGCAGTCACACAGTTAAAACCGTACCATGGTGAATTAGGAGAACTTTTTCTGCAGTAACAAATGCACAAGCAGATGTGTTATATGAGCATTTTAAAATTTGAGAAGGAAATAGCAGAGGTAAGATAACAGGATTAGGTGCCTCTCACAAAACATCACTAATGCTCTTCGTAAAGATAAAGAAAGGCCAAGGGAAAATTCCAGGAATTGAAAAGCAGATGTGAAAGCCAGAGAATGTTTTGTTACCAAAAGCTCTCATGTCCTGCAAGGGCACAGAAAAGAAAGCCAAGGGGAAAGCGCAAAATTTAATAGTGCCAATGAATGAACTTAAAGGATATTAAACTCTGCCAAAGCAAATTTGTTATGGCAAATCCAGGACTCTGATGGAAAAAGTCTGGGGTTATGATGTAAGGGATGGAGATATCTGGACAGATGCCCCCAATTATTTTAATGCCTTGGACTCTCCTGAACCTCTTAAGATGCAGAAATGGTCTACACCTCTCTAATAATTCACCGTTCCGGTGCCTGTTAAAACCAGATTTGGTATAATCATAGACTGATGAAAACCAAGTTCAAGCAAACTCAAGCACTGAGTTTGCCATTTAGATCTGAGATCTTGGCTAGAGCAGAATAATGACAGAATATGTGGTCACTGAGATGACAGATACGTACTGTTTCCTCTATTCTAGAAAGTGGATCAGAAGCAGTTTGCATCACATAGATTGGACAACAATATACATTTACAGTTGTGCCTACATGATGTTTATCGACATAGCCAAGAAGAAAACTGCTTTGTATTTTGTTCAGTTCATATCTATAGAAACTGTTTCTGACCCACTTTCCAGATTAAGAAAGAAAAAATGAACATTGATACATTGATGATAACGTGGCTTGAATCTGAAAAACAAGAGGAAGCTAGCATGCTAGAGATCTTGGTAAACACATGTGCTCCACATGGTGTGAATTAAACTGTACAGGATTCAAGGGCTGAACATATACATACAATTTTTAAGGTTTTATTAATCAGGACGTAGCTCCAAAGTAAAATACAAATTACTGTGTCTTACCTCTTCCACCACAAGAAAAGGAAAAGCTTCTTTGTGCTTTGGGGGCAAGATATAACACATCTAGTGATAATTTTCCAGACCACATGCCAAGTTTTGTGAAAGAATGTTAAATTTCAGTAAGGACTAAAGCAGCAGCAGTTGACAAAGGAAGTAAATTGGAAATCTGTAACGTGAAGAGAACCACAGATAATCTCCAAATATGTGTAAACAACAGACATTTAAATATCCTATAAGTCAAAGAAGAAATCACAAGGAGAATTGTATTATAGTTTCAATTCAATTCAATTAAAAACACAGCACACCAAAATTTTTGATGCTGTTAAAGAAGTGCTTACAGGGAAATATATAAAACAAAATACTTGTATTAGACATTAGGAAAGGTCTCAAGTCAGTGTTATAAGCTTGCCTCTTAAGACAGTAGAATTTTTAGAGTAAATTAAACACAAATTGAGCATATGGAAAGATGTAATAAAAGCAGAAGCTGGTATCAATAACATTTAAAGTGAAAATGTGATTAAATGGTAAATACAGAAGTTGTGTCTTTGAAAATGTATTTAAAAACATTGATAAAGTTTTAACAAGAGCCTATTTTTAGAAAAATAGAGAGAAGAAAAAACTTACAAATGGGGATAAAAGAAGATATCTCACTATAGATTTTATAATCACTCTAATTGAATAAAGAAATACTATCAATAACTAGGCACAAAAATTGGAACATTTAGATGGCCCTAAAATGGGCCAATTCCTCAAAATCTACAAACTACCAAAACTTGTCTAAGATAAAACATATAACTTGAATAGTCTTAGAAATATTAATAAAATTCACTTCATACAATAAAATCTTCCTAAAAGATAAATCTCCAGGTCTAGATAATTTCACTGGCAAATTCTAATGAATATTTTTAAAATACCATCAATTCTATATAAATTATTCCAAACAATATAATATGGGATACTTCCCAACTCACTTTATAAGATCAGAATTATTATATATAAAATTATAATATAATCTGTGTATTTGTCATTTTCCAAAAATATAGAATCAATAGGATATATAGAGATATATGAGGAATTGGCTCATGTAATATGGAGGCTGAGGTGTCCCTTGATATGCTATCTGCAAGCTAGAGAACCAGGAAAGCATAATTCCATCAGAGCTCAAAGGCCTGGGATCCAGGAGTTCCAGTGTCAGTGTGTAGGAGAAGACAGATGTCCCAGCTCAGGAAGACAGAGAGAAAATTTGCCCTTTCTCCACCTTTTTGTTTTATTTGGCCCTCCATGGAATCAGTGATGCACACCCATACTGGTGAGGGTCAGTCTTCTTGAAATAATGTTATACCAGCTATCTGGGCATCCTTTAGCCCCATCAAGTTAACATATAAACTTAGCCAACACATTCTGATTCTAAAACCAGAAAAAGACAAAAATCAAAAACTGCAGAGTAATATCCTCCATGAATGTGGCAGAGCCTCAATGAAATAATAGCAAATCAAATCCATCAGTATTTAAGAAAATAATATACCCCTATCAATTAAGGTTTACATCAGAAATGCAGGTTTACTTAACACTCAAAAAGTAATGAATTTAATTTACCTTATTAACAGTAAAATTCACATGATCTTATTAATTGATCCAAAAAAGACATTGGAAAATATTCAGTGTCCATTAATTATAAAATCTCTCGGCAGACATGTACAGAGGAGAAATTCCTCAAACTAATAAAAGACATCAACCAAAAAACCCACAGCTAATTTAATATTTAATGGTGAATGACTGAATTGCTTTCCCCTCAGTTTCAGGCAAGGTTATTCACTCCTAGCTGGTGCAGTAAGGCATGAAAAAGAAATAAAAGATGTATTAATTATAAGGGAAGAATTAAAACTGTCCCTATTCACAGAAGACATGCCTATTTATGTAAAAAATCCCAAGGAATGTATAAAAAAGTTTCCTAGAACTAAAATGGAAGGTTAGCAATGTTGCAGGATACTAGGTCAGCACACAATAATGAATCTTATTTCATATGTTAAAAATAAACCATTAAAAACCTAATTTTTAAAAGCAACATCATTTACACTCACTCCAAATAAAGTAGAATAATTTGCCATATATTTAACAAAACACGTACAGGAGATGCAATTTGGAAAACTACAAAACACTGTTAAAAGTAATCAAAGAAGGCCTATGTAATTGGAGAGACCCACAGTGTTCATGAAATGGAAGATTCAATATAGACACTATGTACTGTATAAACATCTCTCAAGGTGATAGATTTAATTCAATTCCAAACATAATTACAGCAAGAGTTTTTGAAGCTATAGACAAGATGTTTCTAAATTTTATTTGGGCAGGCAAAGAAATTAGAATAGCCAAAACAACTATCAAAAGAAGAATTAATTTGAAGGCTTACACCACTCAATATTAAGACTTACTGGGAAACTGTTGTAAACAAGACAGTGTGATATTGATGAAAGGATAGAATAGACTAGAAGAACAGAATCGAGTCCAGAAATAGAATCACACAAATATGGCATAGAGCTGTCTGGAACTTTACAAAGGCATTTCAATGAAGAATGGATAAGGTTTTCAAATTATGGTTTAGAAAAAATTGGACTTTTTATTACAAAAAGTAATAATGACAATAAGTTCAACCTAAATGTTGAAACTTATAGAAAAAAATACATCAAAATTTACTATGAATCTAAAGTAAAACTACATAATGTTTAGGAAAAAAAGCATATGAGAAAAACACCGTGGCCTTGATTTGCCCAATTTTTTTTTTTTTTTTTTTTTTTTGAGACAGAGTCTCACTCTGTTCCCCGGGCTAGAGTGCTGTGGCGTCAGTCTAGCTCACAGCAACCTCAAACTCCTGGGCTTAAGCCATCCTACTGCCTCAGCCTCCCGAGTAGCTGGGACTACAGGCATGCGCCACCATGCCCAGCTAATTTTTCTATGTATATTTTAGCTGTCCATACAATTTCTTTCTATTTTTAGTAGAGACGGGGTCTCGTTCTTGCTCAGGCTGGTCTCGAACTCCTGAGCTCAAACAATCCACCCACCTCGGCCTCCCAGAGGGCTAGGATTACAGGCGTGAGCCACCGTGCCCGGCCTGATTTACCCAAAATATTTTTAAATATGACAGCAAAGGTATAATCCAAAAAAAGAAACAAGGTAAATAGGACTTCATTAAATTAAAAACCTTTGGTCTATAAAAGACACCATTAAGAAAATGAAAACATGACCCACAGATTGAAAGAAAATATTTGCAAACCACATATATTCTATGAAGAATTTGTATAAAAGTATATACTCAAAATGAGTGGTAAGAAAACAGCAATATTAAAATACAGGCAAAAAAAAAGACCCATAAGGATGGCAATTAAGAGTATGCAAGTTAAAATCATGAGATACCCTCACAAACCTATTAGAATATCTGAAACAACAACAAATTCCAAGAGCTGACAAAAATGTGGTGTGAGAGGAATTCTCATGTAGTACTTGTCAGAACGCAGAATGTTCAGTTTGAGACTACTAGAATTTATAAACAAATTCCATAAAGTCTCAGGTTACAAAATCAATGTACACAGAAAACAGTAGCATTCCTATCTACCAACAACAGTCAAACTGAGAACCAAATCAAAGACTCAATACCCTTCACAAAGTAACAAAGAAAATAAAATACCTAGGAATATATTTAACTAAGGAGGTAAAAGAACTCTACAAGGGAGAACTATGAAACACTGAGGAAGGAAATAGCAGAGGAGATAAACAGGTGGAAAACCATATCATGTTCATGGGTTGGCAGAATCAACATTGTTCAAATGTCTATACTACTCAAAGTGATCTAAGATTCAATGCAATTCCTATGAAAACACCAACATCATTTTTTGCAGGTATAGACAAAATAATTCTATACTTCATATGGAACCAGAGAAAACCACATATAGCAAAAGCAATCTTAAGCAAAAAGAACAAATTGGGAAGCATCAATTTATCAGACTTCAAGCTATACTACAAAGCTACAGTAACTAAAACAGAATGGTACTGGCACAATGGAACAAAACTGAGAACCCAGTTATAAAACCATCCTCATATAGCCATCTAATCTTGACAAAGCAGACAAAAACATACACTGGGGAAAAGAATCCCTATTTAATATATGGTGCTCGGAAAATTGGATAGCCACATGTAGAAGACTGAAATAGGATCCACACCTCTCACCTCACAAAAATCAACTCACGGTGGTTAACGGACTTAAACCTAAGGCATGAAACTATAAGAACTCTAGAAGAAAATGTCAGAAAAACTCATGCACATTGGCCTAGGGAAAGAATTAATGAAGATGACCCCAAAGGCAATCAGAGCAACAATAAAAGTAAATAAATGGGACCTGATCAAATTAAAAAGCTTCTGCACAGCTAAGGAAACTATCGTGAGAGCAAACAGACAACCTACAGAAAATACTCACATGCTACACATCCAATAAAGGGCCGATAACTAAAGTCTATACAGAACTCAGGAAAATCAGCAAGAAGAAATCAAACAACCCCACTAAAAAGTGGGCAAAAGACATAAATAGAAACTCTTCAAGAGAAGATAGACTATGGCCAACAAATATATGAAAAAATGCACAACATCTCTAGTCATCAGGGAAATGCAAATCAAAACCACAATGAGATATCACTTAACTCCAATCAGAATGGCTTTTATCAAAAAAATCCCAAAACAATAAATGTTCATGTGGATGCAGAGAGATAGGAACACTCATACACTGCTGGTGGGATTGCAAACTAGTCCAACCTTTGTGGAAAGTAATATGGAGATACCTCAAAGAGCTACAAGAAGAACTACCATTTGATCCAGCAATCCCATTACTGGGCATCTACCCAAAGGGAAAAAAAGACATTCTATAAAAAAAGACATCTGCACTCGAATGTTTATAGCAGCACAATTCATAATTGCAAAAATGTGGAAACAACCCAAGTGCCCATCAATACATGAGTGGATTAATAAAATGTGGTATATGTGTACCATGGAGTTCTACTCAGCCACAAAAATACAATGGTGATCTAGCATCTCTTGTATTACCCTGGATAGAGCTGGAGCCCATTCTACTAATTGAAGTATCACGAGAATGGAAAAACAAGCACAACATGCATTCACTATCAAATTGGTATTAACTGATCAATACTTATGTGCACATATAGTAGTAACATTCATCAGTGTCGGGGTAGAAGGGGATGGGTATATACACACCTAATGGGTGCAGTGCTCACTCTCTGGGGGATGGACAAGCTTGAAGCTCTGACTTGGGTGGGGCAAAGGCAACATATGTAACCTAAATGTTTGTACTCCATAATATGCTGAAAAAAAACCAGAATGCAGAATGTTGTAGATACTCTGAAAAATTGTTTTGCAGTTTTTTATTTATTTTTTTAAGTGTGTATTATACTACTGTGTAAGTCAGCAACCCAACTCCCAGGCATTTTTCTAAATAAATTGAAAACTTGTACACAATCATTTACAGCAGCTTCATTCATAATCACCAAATCTGAAAACAACCCAAATATCCTTCAACAAGTGAATAGATAAGCAAATTGTGCTGCATCCATAGAGTGGATATGCTACTTAGCAACAAATGAGAATGGTTTATGGATACACATGCAACATGGATGAATCTCAAGGAGATTATGCTGAGTGAATGAAACCAGTGTTAACAGGTCACATATTTCAGCATTCCATTTGAATGACATTCTCAAAAAATAAATTATAGTAACTGAAAATAGATCAGTAGTTGCCAGGGTTAGGAATGGGGAGGAGGTGTGACAATAAAATCAAAGCAGAAGGGAGTATTTTGACATGATGGAAGTGTTCTGAATCCTCATCATTCATAGAACTGGACCCTGGAAGTGTCCATTTTAATATATGTTAATAATAAAAGTAGAATGAATTATTTCATATAAGTGGGATCATGCAGTCTTTGTCCTTCTGCGTCTGGCTTATTTCATTTAGTATAATGCTCTTAAAGCTCATTCATGTTGTCACATATGGCAGGATTTTTTTCTTTTCTAAAGCTGAATAATATTCTATTGTATGTAAATATCACATTTTCTTTTTCCATTCATCTGTCGATGGACATTTTAAAAACTAAAAGTATAGTGGTGGTTACAGGGAGCTAAGGGGATTTCCCCATCAGCCCCTTGCTATTCAACCAGTATAAAGTTTCCGTAATACAAGATCATTTCTAGAGACCGTCTGTATAATCTTGGGCATACTACTGTATTGTACACTTAAAAAACTGTTAAGAGGGTAGATTTCAGGTTAAGCATTCTTGCCACAATTAGAAAATACATAAGTAAGATGAAAACCATTAATAAAAGATACACACATACCAATAAATTTACCTTTCAGCTTTCATCTTGGGGTTCCAGAGCACAATTTATCATATCTTTATTTAACAATCAGAATATTAAGATTTAGAGAACTTAACTGATTTTTACAAGTTATAGAACTAGTTTGGGTCCACATGATTTGACCTATGATGAGCTTTTGTGCTTCCTCCCTTGTTCCACTTTCCTCAAACTCACAAAACTCTGGCTTTTTCGGGACCCTCCTCATTTACCTGACACTTCCTGCTATTCAGTGTCCAGTGAGTCAGCAATTCTGTTGCTGCCTACAACCCCGACCTCAGTGCACACATTCTCATAGCTCTCTACACTTTCCATTCATATACTTGCCTAAATTATATTTCAGTATTTTATTGAGAAATTAATTGTTGAATACCTTGTCAATTAGAATTAAGGCTGTTGAAGCAGAAATATTTTGATAAAGGTTTATTGAAAGTCAAATTTGAAAATTAACCCAGGAAGAAACAGCAACAAATTTGGGCATGTTTTAAAGTCTGTTACAAGTTGGAATGTTGTTATAAAGAAGTAAAGGATAAAAGAAGGGGGCTCTTTTTAATGGAGTTGTCTTTTTTTATTGGATGGTTTGATACAGAGGTTACAATCATTCGCTAGAAATGACAACACATAGGCTAAAATGTTTTAGGTGTAAGACAATTAGTAAAATTTTATAATTTAGAAACAAATCAGTAGAATGTTTTGATTTAGGAATAAATTAGTGTTTTTTTTTAATGTCAGTGAGTTTTGCGTTAATCAGTATGCCAACAGTTTGAGAAATTCATGCTAAGATGTTTTATTTAGGGACAGAATGTAAGTCATGAATCATAAGACCTTCTTTTAGGTATTTAGAACATAGGTTAATTTTTAAGTGCAGGGGTGTGTGATTTAATTTTTGTTTGGTATGGCCCTTACGTCTTGTTGATAATTTGGTATCTTACTGTCACAAAGAATTTGTTTTGTCAATCTTATGATCTCTGTTTTAACATTAATGTTGGTCAGTTGCTGTGTCTGAACTCTAAAAGGGAGGGGGTATCATCATGGTTGGGAACTCAATTTTCAAAGTTTCTTTGGGGTCTCCTTGGTCAAGAAGAGATCCATTTAGTTGGTGGGAGTGGGGATTGAGATTTTATTTTTAGTTCACACCTATCATCCCCACGATAATGTAAGCTCCTTAAAGATTGTCTGAGATCATTTCAGCATTTCCCCAGGACCTAGCTGGGTGTTTACTTTATACAAGGGACTACAAAGATGTTTTCAATTGATTTGAATTGAATTTTACTCTCAAATATGAAAGCATTTTATATTATTAAACAGGATATTGCATTAGGATTATTCTAGTGATTCAAGATTTGCCCAAGATGGCTGATAATTAGTTTACATCTGCATGACTGAAAAATTCTGAACAAATTCTTCATTCTCCAGAATATATAGTGTTTTCCTTCAAAAGATATTTAACTTATTTTACAGTTTGATGAAACTACTGTGGTTTGAAATACAACAATCTAAAAAATTGTTTCAAACGTGTGTTATTATGTGTGATTTTTCCTTAAGAATGACTTATTTTGTTTCTCAATATACTTTATCACTTAATTGACAAATGCTCATCTTTAGCAAAATGAATGGCAATTATTAACTAATTGTATAGATGTTCCAACTCTATAAAGTAATGAAATTACCTTCTCTTATCTTAATAAATAAATTATATCATAATAAAAATGTGTAGTACCTGCTTTTGCTTTAATTTTAAATATTTGCCTAGGTTAATTATTAGATATAAATTCCTTATAAAAATGGCAAATACTTTTTAATTACCATATGTTGATACATATTACCAAGAGGCCTGCCAGAAAAGTTTTATCAACTTATATTAACTCCAGATGTACTCCTGGTCTATATCTTTATGAAACATAGCAATTATATAATTAAAAATATAGCATATTAGTTGCAGTATCTTGAAATACTAATGAGGTAGACTAAGTTCTGATTTTATAAGGAAAAAAAGGTCAGCTTCTAAACATAACCCCTTTTTTGCTCACACAGACCAAAGGCACATACATAATTGTATTAGTAAGGGTTTTCCAGAGAAACAGAACCAATAGGCTGTGTATATCTATAGAGAGATTTATTTTAAGAAATTGGTACACACAATTATGGAGGCTGGCAAATCTAAAATCTTTAGTTCATGTGTTAATATAAAGGCCGTTAGGCTGTAGACACAGGAAGGAGCTGATGCTGCAGTTCAAATGGGAAGGCAGTCTGGGAGCAGAATTCCCTCTTGCTCAGGGGGGATGAGGCTTTTGTTCTATTCAGCCCTTCAAGGATGAAGCCCACCCACTTATGGAGAGAGTTCTGCTTTACTCTAGATCCCGCCAATTTAAATGTTGATTTCATCCAAACACACTCTCACAGAAACATCCAGAATATTGTTTTGGCCACGTATCTGGGCACACTGGCCTACTCAAGTTGACACATAAAATTAACCATCTCAATAATATATTGGCATGTCAACATTTCACTTTAGTATTTGCATTACTAGTCACTTCTATGTTCACAGGTGTTCAAAAAACAAAGCAATGATGGCTAACTTTCAAACTTTCAATCATTAAATAATAAAATGCATTTTACATTGAATGTGTGAAAACACAGTGCTACTGGCAATTTTAGTCTTTAAAACTATTTGGGAAAGAGTAATGCTTTTTTTTTTTTTTTTTGAAAGTTATAATAAACAGTGTAATGTTTGATTCTATTACACTATACTGACCAATTGAAACCAAAGACTAACTTATGAAAAGTAGTTTCAGGAAGTCTGTTTCTTTGGAAAATTTTGAACATGAAATGCATTTTGATCTGCACTGTTTTTTCCCCCATTTTCCATTTCAAAAGTTTCAGATGGCTTTTCATGTTTCATCCCCATAGCAGGCAGCCTCAGATGTGTTTCATTTTAGAATTGTAAAGATCTTTGAATACCATTATTCAAAGTAAAATGGAATGAATTGGAGAGTTATCAACCAACATGAAGTGAAAAACGTATTTCAGAGGAAAACTTTTGATGATTTTTTTCAAAATTTATTGAAACACACACACACACACACACACACACAAATAAAGTGTCACGGTCCCTCCTATGTGCAACACCATGCCTTATGCTTTTGAACTTTTGTCTGTGGAGGGCAGCCCAGCAGAGCAGCTGAGCTAACTTCTGTGAGCAGTGGTGAGAATTTAATGTCAGTCCTGCCTCTTCTCTTCCACCAAAATGCCTCTGTTATGACAGAGTAACCACTACAAACCCTTCAAACTAAACTACTCTATGGTATCAATTAATAATAGTGTGTTATATGTATGTATTCATTTTTAACAGGGCATACAGCTTGATATGAAACAATGCATGTCAAATAATTGTATAATATATGTCAGGCTAATCAAGGAGGTATGTGTTCCCTTTGCTAATACACAACTGATAATATGGCTTTTGGATATATGCAAGCAAGCCACTGTTTATCTGCCCCTGTCTAGATGTGGGTTATGGCATGTTGAAGACCAGCATGGGTATAAGGAAATTTGTGTGCAGAGAGGGAGTTTTCTGGGGGTCTGTTGCATGGCACGGATGTAATGATATGGTATAATACGATATGGTATGATATTTTGCACCATAGTTAGCCCTAGTTAGGGAGCAGCTGAAGAAAATGAAGAGCTATCTTAACATGAGTTTCTGTGGAACTAAAAAAGACAAGGTATACTATTTCAATGCCCAGGTGGAAAAGTGTGATATATAGAGAGAAGTGAGCATTATCCTCATTTTTTAATGAAAGATAATATTCTTGTGTTCATAACACTGAGAGGAATGTAGTGATTGGTCTTAATGATAAAACTCATAATAGCTAACATGTATAGAGTGACATAATGGGCATTGCACTAAGAGCTTTATGCACTTAAGCCTCATAAAAATTACACAACAAGCACAGATAATTGTCCCTCATGAGGAAAATCTGCTCTCCGAAACTCTTTGTCACCATGGAAGAAAACACCAATTTGTTCAGGTAGCAAGAGGAGATCCCTTGATTCCAGGAAGGGTGTCTAGTGCGACCAGTCTGACGCCAGCGTAACTAGCTCCAAGGGGCGATCGTGTGACAGACTTCAGCTAAAACAGACACAATGGGAACTCTAATGGGGATTGCTCCCCTTGCAGAATGAAAAGATGAAGAAGCCTCAGGAAGAGAGGTCATTTTGTTTCCTCTCCTTTCTATCATAGAATTGGCAGCAGCCAAGATTCTCGTACCATGGAGAAGTAAGCCCAAGTGGACGAGCAAGGAGAGGGAAGCAGCCTGGGACCCTGATGCTGCTGGTGAAAGACTGTCAGGCTTAGACTTCCTTTCCCCTAACTTATTTTTATATGAGAAAACACCCCTGTTTTTTTAAGCAACTCTTGCCAGATTTTCAATTACTTACACATAGAAGTGTACTTAAATGATACAAATTCTGTGAACTGTGTGAGTCAATGGAAGCATTGTGGCTACAAATAACTGCAAACATTATTCAAACTGTTATAAAATAATGAAGTTTGTTATCCCTGATGATATGTAGTCTAGAGCACAGCTTCCCAAATGGGGCAATGACGCAATGCTGTCTAGGGTTCATGGCTGTGACACAAATGGACTGTGTTGACGGAATTATCCTGTCAGCCTCAGGGCAGCCAAGCAGCCCATGGAAAGCTGGTTCTATGGAGCTGTCAACAATGGCCTGGAGATTTACAAATACTATTGTTTCATATCTACAGCACAAAAAATGCCGAAAGCACTTTTAGAGGTGGTTGACTCAGTGACAAAAGGACATCAGTTCTTTCTGTCCCTCTACTCTGCCATCTTGGACTCTGCCTTTATCCTCCGTTTGGTAGTAAGATAACACCACTGTTACTGATGTCACATTCAGACATGACTGGGCCTCCCTCCTGGGACCAAGAAACATTTTCCAGGACAATTCAGTGACTTCTCATGTACGTTAAATAGAACGTCAATTTTCTGGCCTATTAGACATCTATAATATTCAATACAATTAGTAAAGATTAAAAAAATGTATTCTTAGAATGTTATACACTATCTGATTTGAATCTTTGTGTCTACATATTTATGTTTTAGTCTATTTTTTTATGAAAGATCCTCTATTATATATAAGATATATATATACACACACCCACACAATAATTTCTTAAGCTTCTCATCTAGTGTGATTTTGCCTTCATTGCTCACCAGTATTCTCCATTTAGACACTTAGAATCTTCAAATATAATTGATAAGCACACCAAATGCCAAATAAAATTCTCATTAGTCTCGCACTGTCTTGTCTTTTCTTCTTTCTTTTGCATGTCTGCAGAAACATTTTCTGAGTCTAATTATGATGAACTCAGACTGGCCTGAGTTCACATCTTCTCTTGGACACTTATTTGATGTGTAATTCAAGGCAAATCAGTTACCTGAGCTTTGAATTCTTCATATGTAAAATGAGCTGTTGTGACAAAGAAATGAGGTTAAGCATATAAAGCATTAGAACACCATCTGGCAAACTAAAATCTAGCTATTTTTGCTTAGAATAAAAATTCCTTCAGCAGAAAGCATGCTTATAATTTTATTGTGCGCAGTGTCCAACGCATTGCTATCATTTATTAATGTGATATTATAATAACCTCTTTTATTATTATAATATTTTTCAGTGTCAGCCACAGCATTATTGTTATATAAAGTAAAGCAATAACCTTACATAACTAGCATTTCAAATATCTCCAGTAATAACACATTTCTTCTTCGCTGAAATTAAAATATCCAGAGAGCCTTAGCCATCAATGCTAAAATTAGTTTGTTTATTTTTCCATTATTTTACAAATAATTTCTAACTACACCATACTATCTTTTCTTATAGCATATATTCTTTTGTGGAAAATCAGTGAATTTCAATGAGGATTTTAATAAGTTCTAAGTATTGTATTAGATTTGTTTTGCTGGGTGTTTAGTGTGCCCCATGAGAGGTTTGGGAAGAAAATACGTGGATAAATTCTTACCAAGTATACTTCAGAGTTTGAGGCATATTGTGAAATTGATTCATTATTGCTGTTTTTATGTGCAGTGCTTTTACATTAATATTATCTAAACCTTTTGTAGACAGTTTCTAATTTTCTGTAGTCAGCCAGAGATCCAACAGAGGTTGATAATATTTTGAGTTGTCAATTTGTTCAAAAAAATTATGATTGAAATAATTGTGCAATACAACATCATAAAAAATCTGTTCACTAAGCTTTATAAATGCGTGCTATTTTGAATTTTAGTATTATCATTATTTTCTATACTTTAGAGTCATATATCATAGTACATATTTAAAATATATTATAAAATTATTGAAGGACTAACATCAATGTGCCCCCATAAAAACTGTGCTATATAAATATATGTGCTATATAAATATATAAATGTATGAAGACTATAATTTCCCTGTGAGAAATATAGACCTATTAATATGGCAAAATGAGAAGAAACATAATGCTTGAATGCTTAAATATAAATGGAAAATAGTTATAAAATTTACATAAATATTAAATGCATATTATTTAAATACCTAACCACTTGTAAATGAAGATAATCAAGTTAAGCATCAACCAGCTTACATTTACATTGAAAAGGGTAAATATAAGGAAGCTTAGGAAAAGTCTGCTACAAAAACAACAATGAATTTTAAAGGTTGGGTGAAGTAAACAGTAGGAAAATCAAGAGAGGAAATGACAAAAGATAACAAAGTAAAAAAAAAACTAAGGCAGACAGTATTTCTCTTTCAAAGCGTTTATGTGAACAAAATACAGCTCTATGGTATCTTCACAGCAGAAATTTATCTCTTTGTGTAATAGCTCTTAATTAAAAACTGTATAGTATTAGACTAAGATCAATCTGAATTTTTAAGTTGTCTGCTTTTGCTGTTCTTTTGCTGACATTAGTATAAAGTTGAAAAAGACTAGAGTCTTTGCCAAGACTATAGATAATATTGCCAACATTACTAGATCAGAATTTGATTCAAGTACTGTGTAGTGATTTTTGCTTCTTCACACAATGAAGATATTTATATTGAGGTTAATGTTGAGACTTAGAAAAAATGATGCTATTCTCTTTATAAAATTGGTAACTAGAGGAGAAAACAGAGATAATGCAAGGTATGATGAATTTGACAAATGGTGCTTTTAGCCCAGTTTGCTGTTTACAGTGGAGGTTATCAGTCATAATTATTGAACCATATGCAAATGCAGGACATTGCTTCAGTACATTGTTTTAGTACATGACAAATAACTTTTACCATACAGTAGCAGGTGCTTCAGTGAGATCACATTGTTAGTTATTATCTGGGATGTGTGTACGTCTTGTGTGTGTGTGTGTGTCCTTGATTGTGCATACCTCCTTGTCTCTTGTTACTATAATAAAAAAATAATTACAGACATGAAAAATATAACTACAGTTAGGAATTGTAGTTATTTCTTGAGAAGGCTAGCATATTGACACACGTAAGTTATTTTATTAGAGAAGCAATTAGTCTTTATTCTATTTAGTGACTTAAAAATAGATGAGGCCTTTTGCTACATCTTTGAGTAGCCAATGCCATATTACTGATTTATACATATTACATGATAAAATGAATTATATTTATATCCTAAAACAGTCATTCTGATCCCAGAATGCAAATGCCAACAAGAAGCATATATACCCATAATCACATAAAAAAGCATGTGCTATTTGTTATATCTACCAATTAGAGTTATAAAACCTCACAAATCGCCCTTATTTATACTCACATGAAAACTCAAGGGGCATTGTCATATCATCACCTTTAATCTCTTCTGTGACTCCTCAAATCCAATAAGAATATGTTGACTCCATTA
The DNA here is from genome assembly GCF_020740605.2 of Lemur catta. Lineage (NCBI taxonomy): Eukaryota > Metazoa > Chordata > Mammalia > Primates > Lemuridae > Lemur > Lemur catta. Next base: position 51,371,323 of record NC_059143.1, read on the forward strand.
GCACGATCTTTATAATCCATTTTGAAGGCACCACAGCTACCCTTTCAGCTTCACCCCTGGTGAAGCATTATTTCTGCTGTGTCTGTGAGGGTGTTTCCAGAGGATATTGGTGTGAGTCGGTGCACTGAGTGGGGAAGATCCACCCTCAATGTGGGCAGGCACCACCTACTGGGCTAGGAGCCCTGATGCAACAAAAAGACAGGGGAAAGGCAATTTTCTCTCTCCTATAGCCAGGACACTCTTCTCTTGCCTTTGGACATCAGAACGCCAGGCTCTTCCACTTTTGGACTCCAAGATTTACTTACACCAGCATCCCCTGGTTTCTCATGTCTTTGACCTTGGACTGAGAGTCATATCACCAATCTCCCTGGTTCTGGGCACTTGGACTTGTTCTGAGCCATGCTACTAGCATCCCAGGGTTTTCAGCTTACAGATGCCTGTCATGGGACTTCTCACCCTCCATAACCATGTAAGCCAATCCTACTAATAAATATTCTGCCCTATATCTCTATCTATCTATCTAATCTATATTATTTTTTTGTATCTCTGGAAACGCTAATACAGTCCCCTGGAGCCTTCACCCAAGTAGCCATTAGCACATGCCTATGGCAGAAATAAAGGGAACAATCACTGGAGTTCTAGCAGTGCTGGAAACAATTCATGTTTCTCATCAGTGAAAGCAGAAAAGTTTATCCTGAAAGGGACAGTGGGTAGTGCACTCTGAAAGCTATTGTCTTAATAGTTGGGCAAAATCAGCCCTAGACTAAATATTGGTAAAATTCCACCAAAAAAAGCTTAAAAGCAAGCTTTACAAAATCAAACTCTAAGTAACTCAACCAAATTCCAGAACAAAGTTAAAAATTATTTAATTGACTGTAACCACACCCAGCACCAAAATAAGGAAAAAATTATAATGGTTATGATCTAATAAAAATTATTAGGCATGCAAATAAGTATAAAAACATGACCCATTAAATAGAAACAAAATCAATCACTGAAAGTTGATATAAATGATAGAGTTAGTAAAAGTCATTATAACCGTGTTAATGCTACATTCTTTGTGTTAAGAAGTTAGAGGAAAGATTAAGCATGCAGAGACATGGAAGATATAGAAACAGCCCAATCAAAATACTAGAGGTGAAACACAATACTTTATATGAAAAGTGCACAGGATGGAAGTAACAGCTGGTTAGATAATATAACAGAAAATATTTATGAATTCAAAACAAGAAAATATTTGTAAATTAAAAAAAATTAACTCAGGAAAATATTTTAAAACTTCAACATGAAAAGAGACAGAATAAAATACTCAAAAGGAGTTATCAATAAGCATATAGAGGGTCAGGTTTCAGTAGCCTGATATACATGTAATTGGAATCCCTAAAAGAGAGGAGAAATGGGGAGGGGACAAAAAAATACTTGATATATATTACTTGAGGCATTTCCATTCCTTGAAAACAAAAACACACAGTTCTCAAAAGCTCAACAAACTCATAGGACATGATTGACATGATTCACAAAGAAAACTACACCAAAAACATCACAAATTTACGCATACTGTCAGATAACCAGATGGATATTTAGCCTAGATGATGATGATGAAGACAGATGTCAGATAGAGGGTTAGATAAAAAGTATACAAATAAGCCATCAAGTGGAGATAATATAAAATCATAAAAAAATAGTTATTAAAAATGAAGACAGAAAAAGTATGCTAAAGGAACAAAGAACAGGTGGGACAAATAGAAAACAAATAGCAAAATGGTAGATTAAATTCAATAATATAAACAAATCACATTAAATGTGAATATGATTAAAACCACCCCAACTTAAAAGCCAAAAGTTGTTAGATTAAATAAAATAGCAAGATCCAACTACATACCACTTAAAAGAAATTGACTATAAATATAAAGAGACAAATATGATAAAAGTTAAGGATGGAAAAAGATATATCATGCTAACCCTAATTCAAAGAAAGCTGCAGTGGCTATAGTAATATTAGACAATATGCACTTCAAAACAAAGAGCATGCTCAAGGATTTTTTTTTTTTTAAGAATGGTCCTTTCCTAATGATAAAGCTGCAATTTCACCAAGAGAACATAACAATCCTAAATGTTTATACACCTAATATACAGCAAGCAAACACTCAGAAATGTGAGGAGCAATAGACATATCCTCAATTATTATTGATGGTTTCAAACCATTCTTTCAATGTTTAATAGAAATGGTAGGCAGAAAATCAGTTAAAGATACATAAGGCTTGTGCAACACTACAAGCCACTGGACTTAATTGGCATTAGGGAACTCTCCCTCCAACGACAGCAGAATACGCTTTCTATCTCCCTCTGCCCCAGCAAGTGCCTTTATGACTAAATTGTTCAGACAGGAAGAAAGTTAATGAAGGGAAGAGAAAAGAGAAGTTCCCTTGGATATTTCATTGATAGAAGAGCAATGGATTAAAAACTCTTGTCACCCTGGGCAGTCCTGACTTTTAAACGCTTGATGACTGTTAATTGACCAGAAACTCAAAGTTTTGCATAACAAATTATCTTTTACCTCTTGCCTGATTTACCGTAAAAGTTGTTAAATGGTTATCCACATTTCCAAAATTGTCCCCCTCAGATTTCGTTTCCTCTGCTGTTGCCAGAGAGATAATTCTGTGGTGTAAATCAGATGACTTGTATCATTGCCATCCTTAAAACTCATCAATGAGTCACTGTTGCATCTGATACAAATTTCTTAGCGTGACTTTAAAGGTTTTCTCACACTAGTTGTATTTCATACTTGAGTTTCACTATTTAATTATAATTACTTCATACAGGGGTACTTGCTCTGCCTTTTTCTTCTGTTACTACTGTGATCAACATGAACTTGTCTCTGAAATATTAATACCTCCAGTAAGCTGTTCTTGATACCAGATAGGGTTCATGTGGCCCCCCTGTGTGCTCACATAGCACCTTACTAATGATAAGCTAATAATTCACTGCACTGTAGACTCATTAACCTGCATTGTGATCGCCTGTTTACTATTCGTCTTCTCCAGTAGTTTCTAAGTGCCTACAGGTTACTTGATCAGTGCATACTAAGCTCTAGTCCAGGTGGCAGGTATAAAGTTGATGCTGAATAGATATTTTGGGTTGCATTTTCGCTATGACTACAGAAACTCCAAGATCCTATTTCTGACTGAGACAAGACAGCAGTTCATCTGGACAAACAGGCATGAGTGTCTTTAACACACAAAGCACATCTCTATGAGTAGCATGGACTGTGCACATATTTCAGGAGTTTGGTGACTGCAGGATGTCTGTTTTGGGGGTCTGGGAAGGTTGGGGGAGGGAAGATTTTCATTTAGACTTTGAAAGGAAGACTATGCACATTTTTCTCTTGTCCAATAAGGCTTTAAATTTCCTCTCAGCTTGACTAAACTTTAGACAATTTTATTCCTGCCTGGAGACCTCCAACCTCCCTCTCACCAGCCTTTAGAGAGACCCTTGGTCCTAACCACAGAGGCCCCTCCTCCTCTCTTTTCTTATAGCACTTACTTTAGAAAACTGTAATTCTTTTTCTGTTCCTTTGAGATGCAAATCTTTTAAAAAGCCTCTTAATTGTTTCACACAGCAGGAATGTCTTTCTCAAGGACCAGGGAGCCATCCCTTTGAAATGTAACCATCAAGCCATCAAGGAAGAAAGACCCTTATCTCCCAGTGGCTTTGGGAGGGTAGGAGTCTAATTTCAGAGAAGGTACCTTGCTTTATGGAGATTGGAAAAAGCTTACTTGCTAAAATCACATGCAATAAAGCAATAGTGCCCCCTGAGATAGACTTTATATATATATATATATATATATATATATATATATATATACACACACACACACACACACACATACATATATATATATGTATATGTATATATAGACACACCACACACACACACATAATGTCCCACTTGGACATAAAACCAGTTAACATCTCAGCTCCTCGTGTTTTAAGTATCACCTGTAGTTTACCCTAGTAGAAATTATATTAACCACAGAGGAGAAAAGTTATCTCCTGAGGGAATTTCTTTTTCCTGTCTGATTAGATAATTCTCACATAAGCAAGCAGACATGCGGGAAAGGAAACAGGATATTAATAATAAACAAATATCTGTAGCTGGATTGCTCTGAATAAGAAATCAGAGTGTGGTGGTCTTGGCAGACAGAGTTGGAGCCAGAGAACCAAGTCACAACTATGTGTGTGTGTTGGGGGCAGGTAGGGTGTAGTTTTCTACCTACTTCAGTTCAAGGACCTTAAACAAATAAATTCAACTTTTGAAATAAATCAATATAAATGTTTTTGTCCCTTTCTTTGAAATTCTTGAAAAATTTCAAGAATGATGAAAAAAAGAGAGATAACTGATCATTATCCATGACACAGGTATAAATTAAACTTCTTAGGAGAATGCTTTATAAAACTAGAGAATCAGTGTATTAATTTGCCATTAGAAATAAAACTGGTTGTGCTGTTGAATTCATTTCTGATGTACAAGCTACCAAAAGAAAGCATATATGAAAATCATGTGACATTATTTTAGGGAGGGCAGATTAAGAACAATAAAAATTAGTTGTGAAAAATAGACGTTTAATGTCATCGGGATTAAAAGAGATGTTTCTTCATTCTTCTTACGTAAAAGATTAAAATGCACAAAGGATGGACATTTCTTTTACCCTGCACCTTTGTGAATGGGCATTGTCAACATTTTGCTTCTTTGATTTGCCTTCCTAGATAGTTCCACAGATCACAAAGTGCCATTGTCGATGATACATTCATAGTTTAGATTTGTTAATTATAATCTATAACTGTCACATCTTCTTTGCAAGATAAAGCAGGTGTATTTGTGGGTTTGTTGTTGTTGCTGTTGTTATTGTTGTTATTGCTGTTGTTTCTCTTTTCTTCAAGGTGATATTGCATATTACACTTTGATATTATGTTTTGTCTAAATTTACACTTTATATCTCAAAGGGCAATCCCATCACCCTTCTATCTAAGGATGTAGAAGAGGCCTCTTCAGATCTGTAAATGCTGATATTAAATTCTTCTATAATAGGAATCTTGAAGTTTGAAAGATTATTGATTCTTTTCCTGCAAAACAGAACAAGTTTCTCTGTCCATCTTTTCAAAAGACTTTGGATAAAACATCAAAATGCTTCTCCATTTTAAGAAATGGTGTATCTTTAGGAAATGAAAATTCACTAAAACATATGATTTTCTGACACCATTTACAAAGTAAGACCAAATCCTGCTCACACAAACTTATATTTGAATAGCATTATTAACCTCTAAGGTTATATTCACATCACAGTTTAGATTTTTAAAAATTTCCTCCTGTGGATCCAGACAGGAGGTGTAGAAAGCACATATTTAAAATATCTAACTCTGTGTAACTCAGCAGAAGCAAAGCAATGAGGAAGAGAGTTGAATAGAAGCTTCAGATTGTGATATGCACTCCCCGGAGACATATAGTTACCATGGTGACAAGAGCTAGGTGAAAACACAGAAAGACTGACAGACAAATGGATGAAATAAGATCTTATTTCTAAACTCATATTGTATATAATTTGCTATTTTTTGAAGAGCAATTTCTATTATCCCCACTAAGGGAAGTACAATACTGAAGTCATTTAAAAATTCATTAACACTTCAAAATAATCAGTTAATTTATTTCAAATGAAAAATGTTTTGGTTCAATATGATCGTTTTTTCTAGGAACAGCAAAGAACCCTTGATAATCATCTGTGAAGAGGACAGATTTGTACCAGGGATGTTGAGAAGGCATGGGGTCTCCTGGGCCTTTTTTTGTCATCGTTTTAGAGCTGGGATCCCTCTTAAGAAAAGCTTTCCACTCACAAAGACCTCTAAGCAATAGGTCTAACCAATGGTACTTTCGTCACCTCTGCTTTGGAATTTAATTCTTAATTTTTGATAACCTCAAAGCAAAATTGTGACATTAAAGGTTCCCCAGTGTCTTTGTGTCACTAAAAGTGGCTGTCAAAATTCACTGTTAGATGAAGTTATCTTCTTGTTTGGAGAAACAAACCCCTCAAACAACTCTGTATGTTCTATTTGTTTATAAAAAGTCAAACAGGAATTTCATTGTGAGGGAGGGCGGGGGTGCTTGGCAATTTGGTGGGCTGAGTTACTGAGCTGGAGCCAGTCCCTAAGGAGCTCCTGTGAGGAGCATAGCTGATATCTGCTATCCCTTCACTTGATATAATTACCTTATATCATCCCCAAGATATAGCAAAGACTGCAAAATTAAAACACTGTTTCTTAAAGTACACCTGAGAGTTAGAGAAGAATGTTGGCTTATTTAAATGAAGTAGGGAAGATACAGTGACAATAGCATAAAGAATTGAGGACAAAAGAACCAAGCGTGACAGAAAAGTCCAGACCTTCAGCTAAAGGAAAGGTGTCATTGAAAATTACATATAAACATGGGAGAGGATTGAACTCTTTTCAGCTAATCAGGCCAGGACCCATCACTATAGTTTGTTTTTTTTTAATATTAAAGGAAATAATGGTCCCTCCTAAAACAGATTACTGATGTTATGTATTTATTTCACATATGGAGGGCAGATCAGCTATACTTGTGAAATAAATATAGTTTTGCTTAATTTTTTAAAAAAATCTGGAAAAATGTCAAAGTGGCAGACCTGGATTTTAAAGCAAATGGATATTTGAACACATAATACTTATATAGAGAGTTAAAATCTCTAATTTTAGATAATATAATACTGTTATGGTTAGACATAGATACAGATGATACAGATACAGATACAGATATAAATACAGTTATAGATACCGATTTAATAGATAAAAATATAATCTCAATAAGAAGTTTATAATAATAGCAGGTGACAATTGGTGAAAAAGATAGTTTTCAGATATTTCTGTAAAATAATCTTCCCAAAACTCTACCGGCATGTGATTTTGTAAAGCAATTGCTGCAGTTAGTTGTTATGAAATCAAAATTTAAGGACATGATTTAGTATTATATCACTTAGTTTTAAGAATAATTAGGAAACCCATATACAGTGTTTTCAAAATATAAATTTCATTTTTTCTTTTTGTTTAATCTAAAGATCTCTGTACTATATATTTATTTGAGTGACTCTAGGCAGTGACTCACAGATTAGTCAATTGCAGTCCTTACCCTTAAGAAGTTTAGAGTAATCCGTGTGTGCAGTCAGCAAGCTGGAAGGATGATCACGGACATGAAGGGAAACACAAGTAATTCTGTTAAAAGTGGAATATTTGAATGCTCTTAAATGCAGAATATCCTAAGAACCAAAAGTAATGATGTTGTATTAGAGACTCAGGGAGGAAAACACTAAATCCAGTCGTGACACAGAAGATGTCAAGGTAGAGTTCCAGGTTTTGTGCCCCAGCATCATAACAATCAATTTCAACTCACGGATAAGTTGAAGAGAAAACAAGAAAGGTAAGAGGGTCACGTTTGAGGACACTTTTTCATAGTCAAAAGGGATTTATTTTTTGAGGTTTTTGGTTACAAGAAATTTTGGAAAATAACCCAAAATTAAAATGTTAGGAACCATTTCATGCATGTCAAATTCTTTTCATAAATTGAATTAAAATAATTTGTAACTGAATATCTGAAAGACTAGATGTGCAGCAGACTCATAGCAGCCATAATCTCTGGAAGAGAAAGCAGACACCCCATTGACCCGACAGCCTGATTCCACGTAGACGATTCGGGCCCCGAATGGCTCATCGGCAGGAATGACACCAGATCGTTATCCATCCAGCCACTCTTAGAACCCTTGTCCCTTTGAGTCTCATGCAGTCTATTTATACTCTCATCATTCTGTCTGATTTCTCTATTATATTCATCTCTCTTATCATACCACTCAAGCGAATGGATTGAAGACCTTTGAAAAATGTCTGTCATCATCATGAAAGATTTCACCATTGATGTGGCACACACATTTAAAATACTAAATCTAAGAGCATTTAGACGTTTGCTCACCAGGACTCTCTGGTGTTTAACATATTTCCTGCCAAATAGTGTGTGTATAGTAAGCACATGATAAATGTTGTCAATTAATATGTGATCAGGACTTCTGCTTCTCTCTTGGGGTCATACATAGCCTGTCATCACCTGGAACTGCTCAACCTTATAAATTATAAAGCTATTTGGTCGTTTCTTTGATTTAGCTTTCTAGAACCATTTCCTACCAGGGTGATTTTCCCAAGCAATATTTTGTATATGTGTGTATACATACACACACACACACACACACACATATATATATATACTTTATATCTTATAACATTCATAGACAACTTCAACTTCTGTATTTCTCTCTTTTAAAAAATTTATTTGTCCTTTCCTAAACTTACTTCCTCCAGAACTCAGCCATGGAACTAGAAAAAGAAAAAAAATAGTAAAATATTTAAGCGCTTTTCTTCTGCTGCATCCACTCAGCAAAGCCCAGACCCCTTTAAATTCTCTAAAGCATTTAAGGATTTAGGAATGTAAGCTGAAATCCTTAAATCTATCTTCTAAGTATACTGAAACCCCAAATGTTCATCATGTATTCTCTTTCTCATTTCGTAGCATGGTCCCATCATCCAAAAGGAAAATGGGAATCTTGTTTTAGGACTTGCCATACGCCATTACTAAAAATCTTTCTTGAGTGCATGTTGTCATTCTTGTAGTCCTGAAAATCAGTTCTTTATAGAACCATCCAAGTAATATAAAACACAAAGCTGACCATGCCACTTGTCTTGAACTTGTGCACGTGCACACACACATGCACACTGCTCCCAGTGGCTTCCACCTCCTATAGGATAAACACAAACTACTTCCCGTGCTAGATGAAGCCCTCCACTATCTGATCCCTGCCTATGTCCCCAGCAGTGTGCACATCTTCTAGTTGTAATTCCAGACACCTCCTGGCATTTGGTGTCTTTGTTACTCAGATGGCCATCCTAACCACCACTCTCCCATCTTCCCCTCCATGCTTCCTGTTCTCCATAAGATTAATGTCAGCCTCCTCCGGGAAACCTGTCCAGGTCTCTCTCCTTCCCTAGGCTCCTCCTACATTTCAAGGGCTTTACACTTCATACTATATTTCTACATTTTTTTTAGAAAGTTAATTCATGTTTCTGTCTCCATAAAAATTGAATGAGAAACTATTTTATCCAGTTTCATGTTGCCAGAATTTCGCACGCTACCCATACAGGTTTGCTAATGTTAATTACTTTAATTTTCCAGACTAAAAATGTCAGAAATACATACCTCATTCCTAAAGTTCAATTAGTCATCACATCATATCCATTCTATTTTTAACAACAATTGCAAAACTGTGCCATTTTCTCTTCATGCCTTCATATAACTACACTTATCCAGAATCTCAACATGTTTTATCTGGACAACTACAAATTCAGTCCATTCTCTCTATTTTTATAAGACATTAGCAATCAAATCAAATCATATTATATAAATTCTCTAAAGCATTTAATGATTCTCTAGAGTTTTCTGGATTAAGTAAAATATTCTAACTGTGTTTTAAATAATCTCTTTGTTGTATTCTTTGTGCGATTCTCTAGAGCTCTATTTGGTGAATCCTTGTGTTCGCTCTGTTAGTGATGCTAAGTGGAGGGGTTGTCAAGTCCTCTCTTAGGACACCTTTCATGCACATTCTTCCCTTTGGCTGGATTATGCTTAAGTGGAGGGGTTGTCAAGTCCTCTCTTAGGACACCTTTCATGCACATTCTTCCCTTTGGCTGGATTATGCTTTGAGGGTGCCATGGCCCCCTAACAAACTACGCAATTTCCAAGGTCCCAAAACACATGTCTGTTATCAAGAAGCCAACTGTGAACCCCCAAGTAAATGTATTTATTTCTTCTTTGTGTTGCCCCTAGACCTTGTTAAAATTCCCATTGCTGTTACCACATTGGAGGACAAAGATTTGTCTCCCTGTTAGACTGTGAGCTCTTGGAAGGGAGGAGGCATACTAGGGCTGTCTGGAAAGTATCCAGCCCTTTTTAATGTAACAAGAATGGCTCACATGGCTGGATACTTTCTGGACAGCCCTTATATATAATGTCTTCATAAGGCTAGTGCCTAACACAGTCTGGTGGAGATGATGCTCAAAATATATGTGGAATTATACTGAATATTTTATTTAGGGGTCTCCAGAGGCAGAACTGGTGAGATATACACACTGAGTTGTATGAGAGGGGATTTATCAGGGGAATTGACTTCCGTGATTACAGAGGCTGTGAAGTCCAACAATGGGCCCCTGCAAGCCAGAGACCCAGGGAAGCCAGTCGCTTGCTGAAGTCTGAGGCCTCAGAACCAAGGAAACCAATGGTGACACTCTCAGAGAACATGAAGGCCCGAGAGGCTAGGGGGTGCATCTCTGGTGCAAGTCCTGGAGCCCAAAATCTGGAGAACCTGTAGTTCTGAGGCCCATGGGTGGGAGAGGAAAAGCATCGTGGCTCCAGAAGAGAGAGAACACGAATTTGCCCTGCCGCTGCCTTTTGTTCCACCTGAGAATAATTGGTGCAATTATTGAGAATGATAAGTGTTTTACCAGCTACTTGGATATGCCTGAATCCAGTCGAGTTGACATCCAAAATCAACCATCACACTGAGCTAACTTGCCACTTTTGAAACTGCACTGTGGAATCTTACTGGCTACCTTAGAAAATAACAGATCTTTCTTTCTTAATTGTTATAACAGATGCTAAAACATCATCACTGTAACTATATATCAAGAAAACATGTGCAAGAATTTAGATCAGTTGAATGTATCTAATAAGGATAAATTAGAGAATGAGCTATTTGTATATTTAATCAGCTTTCTCTTCCAAATTTTTGACCTATCTGGTAAACATTGATTTTATTAGTTTTATAACCGATGTCGATAATAAATGATTACTCTCATTTCATTCAGGAATTATATCCTTCTAGACAACCCATAATGAAATATAGTGAGTGAAACCAAAGCATTTACTAAGAGTGGAGAAATTTCTAAAGAAGGAAAAAATAAGAATAAATAAGTTGGAGTTAAAAATAAGTATTATAAATTAATATAATAATTTAATTCCCTTAGGGAATATATTAAGTGTTTGAAATGGTATAACATTTTAACCTTACTAATAATGAGTTTATGAATAATAAATGCAATTTTAGCTATTCTTCTTAAAAATTGGAATTAGAATATTAGAGATAAAGTATGCAACCACTCTAAAAGCAAAATGTTAAGATGTTAATATTGACTTCCTGTGGCAGATATTGGTAATTTTCTCCAAAATCCATTCTGCCTTTTTAAACTTTTGCAATGAAATCCCATCAAGGTTAGAGACTACGTGTCACAGGCTCCTTTGCAGCTAGATGTGCACATGGGGTTAAAAGCCAGAACCTGAGACTTCCAATGTGTAACCCCACAGAAGAAGCTGCTCGTGTCTTCCTGAGAGGGTTGGGGAAACTCTACACAGGGGAAACATTTGGGATGACAATTAATAATAATAGAAATGTGCCAGATACTTAAATGGGGGAGGGAAAATCCAGAGACAGAATAACATGTTTATAGATAAGCTTTGGAGAGCGTAGTGAGTTTGGGAAGCTACATGTTGTTGGTTGTTACAGAAGCAAAACATAGAAGGGGAAAATTGCTAGCAGTTGAACAAAACCATAGGCTTCTTCAATAGTTTATTACATAGTGATCCTGAACCATGTAAGAACTGAGAAATACTAAATGGAAGACTGATGCCCTTTAGAAAAGAGATTTGTAAAACATATTGTGCAACCTAGTTAGATCCAAAAGTCTTTGGTAAGTCAATTGATAGATTCTGGGAAATGTAAGTAAGATGTTCTAGATACTCATTAAAGCTGACAGTAACATTCTCTAAGCATGACAACAAAAGCAAGCGTTTTCACTGACTGTTGGGGCATTTATTATACCCACTTAACTGACACTTCCCATTAGTTCCTCTGATGCAACATATGTTGCTTCAGTCAGCAATTTAAACACCTATTATTGTGAACTATGTGTGGAGTATACTTAGGAAAGTAAGGACATATTTCTGGAAAGCCAGTAAGATCTATTAACTGTTACAGAAAATATGAAGATGGATTAAACACAGTCCTTTTCCTTTGTGCACACATAAAACCAAAACATAATCCATTATATCATAAATACAATACATCAGAATGAATTGAGTGCAATAGGAATTCAATGAAGAGAGAAATCCCAACTGATTGGGGAAACTCAATCAGTTGTGTGGAAGATTCTGTGCAATATACAGAATACTGGGCTATATAGAACTAAATTTTTTTAAAAAATGAGAACAGACTTAAAGCAGATAATAGTTTTAAAGTGGGGAGATGAATACAGAGGAAACATTCCAGAAAGAAAGTTCATTATGTTCCAAAGCTGAACATGCACAGAGAGGGAAGAGTGGGTACAATCTGGCTCATGATCGAGTACATATAACACAATGTGAATAAAGTTGGAAGAGCTCAAAGATAAGGTGTGGGGAGACTAAGTTTAAAACAATGTTGCTAATCACTTGAAGGACATTAATAATCATATACTATAAAGAAGAGTGTGATTCCCATCCTAGAATCTCCTTAGTTATATTCTACAATGTCATAATTTTTAATTGGTTGAGACTCATACCAGATAATTATATATAGAATCATTGTTGCTATAAACTACTATTTGTTTTCTAAGATTAAACCATAATCAATTATTAGTAGGTATATACGTAAAAAAAACTAAAATAAATTATTGTGATAGATTCATGTAATGGTACACATATTATTGTTTGTTTTTTATTGGTTCTTCATATTTTCTTAAATATTTGGTTAAGAACAATGAAGCTTCTCATTTTATTACCTTACAAATTTTAAACTTTTCATGGAGAAGAAAACATGTCTGTTAAAAAATGATGTTTTTCAGTGGTAAGAGTATTTATTTTTCTTTAAAACCAGATCATCAGGGCATCTATAAAGCAGATGGTAATAGGCACCACCATCATTAATTTCTGTCTAGAAGAATGCAGGGGGTAAATTAATTTTAGATAATTTGAAACGTTTTCTTTCCAAAAAATATATTTCTGTGAAAGTTGTTTGTTTCTGTGAACTTCCTGATTAAATAAAATGCATCGATGTATTTGTATATTTGTATGTAGCTAAGGAGAAAAGTTATTCCTTTGTTATTTGTACCAACCATCAGTTTAAAAACAAGCAAAAAAAGGTTTTGAAAAGAGTGGTGCCAAATAACTATAAATAGACAAATTTTTCTCCAATTTCAGAAATGCACAAAGAAACATTCTGGAGTATATTGAGTGTTAAACCTGAAATTGACACAGCACCTTTCATCCCATTTCCACTTTAATTATTTTAGAATAGTCTTGAAATAGCAGACTTCAAAGCATTAAAAATGTGAATAAAGAATTAATGAACATCAATCTTGATTTACTAAGAATATGCCACATTAACTTTTTTGCTTAAAAGGATTGTTAAATTTACATATTGCAGATTAGGAAATCAATATTCCCAAAATGTATTCTAAAATATCATTTTTTTCAGGAGATTTTGGGGAAAAAATTTATATGATGAAATAATTTTTGGAAGAACTATATGACATATGCTGGTCTTGTAGAATAACAACACAAATTAGCAAATGAAAAGTTATAAAAAGTCTGAGTCAACATTTCTTAAAATTATTTCTAAACCAAATCTGCTTTCACATTTGAAAAGAGGCAATTAATATAAGCTAGAATTGATGTTGTATTTTGGGAAACACTAACTAAAGATGCTTAAATTCAAAATCTTCAATCAAATGTTAATATTAAACCTAGTTTCTTAGGATATCCCTCTAGATAGGAAAATGTACGTGGATTTGACAGTAGTGTAGTTAAGTTCAAGCATTTTTTAACTTATCCTAAATGTGTTTTTTAAAATAAATAAAAACGCTGGGGTAAGCTTCTTTCCAAAGATCCAACAACAGCAACAACGACTAGATGAAGAGCAGAGGCTAGGAACGATTATGGGACGCTGACAGCGACAGCTTAGATTTTAAACCTTTTTGAAATACCACATAAGAGCAGCAGAAGTAAACTGGGTATTAAAAATCTATTTTCTGTATTTAGCCAAACTAATTGTCAAGGTGTACCCACGACCACGATGAGGAAGGTGGGGACACCACCAATCTTGCAGGGCTGCGTGGTGGCCGCATCTCCGCGGTCCAGAGCAGAGGGGAGCCGCGGGGCGTCTGGTGAACAGGAGCTGAACCGCTGAGACTGACCCTGCAGAGTGGCCTCCAGGGAAAGCCCCACCATCAGAAGACACCCCTGTGCTGAAGCCAACTGAGGGCCAGGGAAGGCCAAGAGAGAAGGAGGAGAGAGAAGGTTCAGGGAAAAGTTGGGAGGAGAAACGGAGTCATGAAATCTCAGAAAGCTGAGCCACTTGTTTTTGAACACTATATAAAAATAACAACGTAAAAGCTTTCTGAAGTCAGAAGAGTTCATCTGAACCATCTAAAAGTTCAGGTGAACACACTTCACATCAAAATGTGCCATAAAACAGCATCAAGGTTGTGGGGATCTGAAGAAGGAGCAGGCATGTTCACCACAGAGGCACACGGGGACCTGCCCAGGACAAAACAAAGGAGATGCAGTGAGCACTGGAGGAGCCTTGGTGCCCATCGCCGCCCACACCACCTTGGGCCATCGGGTCAGCTGCAAGAGCCCTGCAGCCTTTGCAACTGTCAGAGCACCGTGGCGATGACTTCCCTTCTGCCCTCTGTGTTTCCTGACTTGGCAACATAAACAAGAGGAAATTTGAGGGACAATAGTCCACTTTAGACAAGTTGACACAGTTCAAGACCACCAGGGCCACACATTCTGGATCTGAATCAGGAAGCCTGGACAGAGGAGCCCAGTGCGGCATAACGTGGTCCACGGTGCTCCAGTAGTTGAATTCCTCAGGCTGAACATCTGCATGCTACATGCTACCTCTAGATGGTGAATGAGAGCAATTTGCCTTCTGGCCAAGGGAAGGGGTAAAAACGATTCACAAATCAGATTTGTTAATAAGCACCAATTCTGAAGACTTTTTTTCTGCATTCAATGTCAGCAAATCAACATAAGACCAAGCATCATTCTACATAATAAGGCATATAAATCATTATCCTGATAAATAGGATACTCTGAAAATGATTTAATAAGCAAAATATAAAACCATCTTAAAATGTCATGCACAGTTTGTGCAATGAGTTTGAAGAACCTGTCCTTCATGAAATAACAACATGAATAGGAAAGAACAAGTTATTATAAAAGGAAAAAGAAAATAAAAAAGGGTGACTTCCTGAGATAAGAAAATTTTTTTTAAAAAAGGTGTTTTCCAGGTGTTTTAAGAAAAACTGTGCTTACTATCCCTCGTATACTTGCCAATTTACCTTTAAAATAGCCCTGAGAGTATACTGAAATAGATAAAATTGACAATCTTTTGAAACTAAATATGATAATTCATTATGTATTGGAGAAATTCTATATTGTTACAGGCAAGGGAACTTCTTCCAACCTCACTTGACAGTTGCGTTCTTAGAATACAGATGCTCCATCTTCTGAGTGTGGAGAGTGAGATTTGTCCACAAAAAGGGAAGTAACACACTTTGAATCTCGCTCACTGCATGTTTCAATATTTTAATCCACAGACTGTACCAATTAACCACTCTCCATTTTTAAGAGAACAAATGATCTGAGCCAACCAGAGCAGTAATGGCACATACTATAGAACATTTCTTCTATGTCTATTCAGGGACTAGAAATTCTTGAATTTAGCACTACTGGGATTAAAAACAAATCAATGGCAGCATCGTTATGTCTTTGCATGAATAAAAAGCCCCAGAAAAATACATGGAATGCAGAGATGGAGAAATTAAGAAAACTGGGAGCTAATGGTTAATATGTTCCACATGCTAGAGCTGTAGCTCTCCCTCCTTTACATAGTCGGAACAAAAACCAAGCAGTATGTGCACTCAGGCAAGATGTGGCCCTGAGTCTGACCAGCACAGTTAGGGCACAACCATCTACACCCATATATGTGCATTTTTAAGAGGAAGAAGCCATTATTAACAACTTAATAGTTTCACAATTACAATAACAATAATTAATAATAAACTACTCATTCAAAATAATTAAAATTAATTCTTAAATTATGTCTCCAAATGTCATACCCACTGGGTTAAGTTTGTGATTGTACATTTCGAGAGCAGTTCTAATCCATCCCCAAGTACAGTGGAACAATGCTAATGTCCTTAGATTATCAATGTAACTCCATGTGCCCTGTAGCTATCTTTTGGCAGTATGATATACTTATATAACATGTATTTAGAGTCTGAAAATAGCACATTTCCATTGCCAGATTTAATCATTACTGCTGTAGCTATTTTCTTTATTTATTTATTAACTTTATTTTTTTCTTTCTGGTTTGGACTATTTAATTCTACTCCCTGGGGTCATGGTTACCACTCTGCAAGTGTATGAGGTGGTCCAGGCAAAGAATAACTTTGTCACTACTCAAGCTCCCATGTGGTGTTATGCTGCAATGGATTGTGGCCTTCTACATGTGTTTTAAAATAAATATGAACTTACATATATCTTTTTAAAAAACAAATGAAGGTATTTTTATCCATTTAGCAATTTGGAAGGACTTATACTCTGAGGAACAATGTTTACTAGTTTTGATTTTAAAGAAATCATTGCTTGAAATTCATTTAGCCTCCAAAATAATTTCTCCTGACAATTAGGGATTTGTTAAGGACTTCTTAATAACATTGATTTAGATCTATAGGAAGACTTGAATTCCACAGAAAGCCTTAGCAGTAGATATAAAATATTGCTAAAATATGTAAATATGTTATTTTTTTATTTCCACCCAAAGAATGTGAAATCTTGATATACTTAACCCATTTAGAGCATAACTGCAAATATCACAGTAAAATTTTTAAGCTGAAAAGATTGTCACAAACAAGCATAAAATCATTTTTTAAAACAAATGAGACACTCTCAGACCTTCAATGAGAGCCTGTTTATTGATGTACACTTAATTGGCATTTGTTTATATAAAGAATAGGGACCCCAAAACTTGCTGCATGTTTATAAATTTTTATTTCAAGTTAGATAATGAAATACTGAGGAAATTAATAAAGTCCAATAAAAAAAGAATAGGAACAATGCATAAGAAGGTAACGGTGCATGAAGTGTTCTCTGGCCTATTGCCCTAAGTAAACTGCTCTTGAGAGCCAAATTTCTGGCAAAGGACTATACTTGTATGTCTTCATTAATACAAAACGTAAATATTTAATCTTATGTAACTAAAGCTGAAGTCCACCAGAAGGCAAAGCAATTATTTTGGTAAATAACATTAAGTAGGACAGAAAGGCATGAAATTTACTGGCATTGACATAATTTATAAAAATCACGTGCTTAATCTTCTCCAGTTGCATGCCTGTTCAAACCTCAGAAGTACTAGACACGGTATCAGGGAGTATTGCATTTTCTTTAGGAAACTGGTTAGGGAATAGAAGAGTGGTCACTCATTCTATTAATACCTTCACCATTTATAAATCATGTGAACTGACAAAATCATTTAATGTCATGAATGTGCAATGACATTGTGTAATATATCCGAGAAAGCTACAAGTTATAAATTCCTATATAAATGTAAAGCATATACATGTAATTATTTTCATAGATACATGATCTCTATGAAATTTGGAATGAAAAAGAATACTGTTTTATGAAAAACTAAATTTTGGAGTAAAACATGTAGAATGAATAACTTGCAGAATCATAATGTCAGTGTCTATAGAATTTTATATAACAATAATGGCTTTCCGAGCTGTTCCATTATTGATATCTCTTTCAGAATTCCATTTAATTCTATTTGGTCTTACTGCCTGCATCCAGAAAGCAACTTTCTTCCATTTCCTCCCAAGTGGTATGACACTTGGAAAAGGTAGATCATGACAACCTCTATTCTAGGGTTACATTGATTTTCAGACATGCAAAACACATCCTGCTCCTTCAGAAAGTAGCACCGTCGTTAGTCCCTGCTATTTTCTATTTGACACATTTGAAACTGACAGTTATAGCTGTAGAAAGCCATGAGGGGAACTGAAATCCAGGAAAGAACCTTATTACTTATAACAGGTCACTGAGTGCACTTATGATTTTGAAAATTAGTTTTTCACCAAAGAAATTTCTATTTAATTAAGCCTGCGAAAATTATATCATCGATGTGTCATACAAATGTATATATTATTGAAAAGTTTAATTACAGTATATTTTCAATAAATAACATGCTTTCTTTAACAAAAAAAGGAATTATTCTTTATCTCAAGAAATTTTCTACAGTCTAATCATCAGCTTGTTTGCTTTATGCCAATGATATACAAATAAATACTTGAGCCATGTTAGCCTAAGGTAGAGCATGACAACTTCTGATTGCATATATGTGTATATCTGTATTTCAAAACTTTGCTCAAGGCCAGGTGCAGTGGCTGACACCTGTAATCCCAGCACTTTGGGAGGCTTAGGCAGGAGGATCACTTGAGCCCAAGAGTTTGAGACTAGCCTGGGCAACATAGTGAGACCTCATTGCTATAAAAACATAAAACAAACATTAGCCAGGTATGGTGGTATGCACCTATACACGTATAGTCCTAGTTACTTAAAAAAAAAAAAAAAAAAAACAGAAAAACTTTGCTTTTTACCAGGATGGGGTCCTAGGCCTGAACAAATTTTCTGCAGCTCTCTTGACTTAAGAAGTTTTTGCTTCTTTTCTTCCCATAGTGGCAGGGTCTGATTGCTTGGAATGGTAGCAGGAGGGTTTCTGGCCACTCCTCAGAAACAGATTGTTGTTACTTTTTAACTGGGTAAAAACATGTGCTGAAGGCAGGGGGTTCCTGTTCTTTCTTCCTCTGGGACAGATAACTCCTTCCACCTGACCCCAAGAAGCTTGGGATGTTTTTCTGGACTCTGAGAAATGACATATTTCCTGCCCAGCCCCACAAAGTTTGAGACTTTGGTTGATAAGAGAGAAAGGCCCAGGACAAGGCTGGAATTTCATGCCTATGCACCACCAATGTGGAAAAATTTATTTATTTTTATTTTTATTATTTTTTAATTTCAGAATATTATGGGGGTCCAAACGTTTTGGTGACATACATTGCTTTTGTACCATTTGAGTCAAAGCTGTAAGTGTGCCCATCATCCAGACAGTGGGCATTGTACCCGTTAGGTGTGGACTTACCCATCCCCCTCCTCTCCACTCCCACCTGCACTGCCCTCACCCAGACTTTCTCATGAGCACCCAACAGAGGCCCTTGGAGAAAAGCTTGCAATTCACTGCAAATTTTCTTTGTGTTTAGAGCTCCCATGATTCTAACCCATCATTATAGCCCTACATGACTAGTGACAATTAATTAAAATTAGCAATCTTCTTAGTCACTTTTCGGTGGTCACCTCTATTTCTTGAGCTCTTCTGAAGATAAAACATCACCAGCATTCCTTTGAAGGAGCTGGATGCCATTTCAAATTCAGCCCACCTGTTTGCTTGGTGACTTAGGTCCCTGATGGACTCAAAGAAAGTAATTATTTTGTAGAGTATCAGATTTTTTCTCATCATTTCAGTAGGGCACTTCTCTCATGCAGCTTTCTACATCTTAAGCAGAAGCAGAATGCCACCAATTTTTATTAACTGCATTATTTCTTCAGACTGAGGGAGTCAAAAGAAAAGTCTGAAAATATTACAATTTAGACATTTAGAGGAAGCGCCCCAAGAGCAGCCATTGGCTAGGTGGTGTTTGTGGGCTAAGTGCGAGTGCAGGGTGGACAGTGAAGCCGGTTCTGCCACGCTTTCAAAAGAGTGAAAACTGAACTCACCTGCTGCTTTAGGGAGGACCAGCTGCCACAGTGTGGAGGGTGTTGGTAGGATGATGGCTTAAATGAATGCAAGCAGACAGGCTGGCCCAGGAAGCAAAGAGAACAGCCACCACACAGTTTTCTTGTAGGAGCTTCACTGGCAGGACTTAACATGGAGGCATCTGGTACATCAGAAATGTAGTTGGCTAAGTTCCCCCAGCGTTATAACATCACGTAAAATGTGTAGAGATATTACCTTAATAACTGACACACTCTCCTTAAAAACCACCATTAATCCTGTAGTGAATAACACGAAACAGAAGGCTCACTGGTAGCATGAACAGTCGAGTCACACGTATTTTGTATGTTATATGCATTACCTGCTGCATATTTACAATGACGCAAGCTAGAGAAAAGAAAATGTTATTAAGAAAATCATAAGGAAGAGAAAATGTATTTACTATTCATGAAGTGGAAGTGAATCGTCATGAAGCTCTTCATCCTCATCATGGTCACATTGAGTAGGCTGAAGAGGAGCAATTGTTCTAGCTGTCTTGGGGGTGACACAGGTGGAAGAAAACCCACATATAAGTGGTCCTCTGCAGTTCAAACCCATGTTGTTCAAGGATCAACTGTATTTGAAGAGACGCTCAATACCATATGTCAGTAAGGAATTGCAAATAAAAATAACAATGAGATACTACTATACATCTATGAGAACTTCCAAAATCCAAAATGCTGCCAACACCCAATGCTAGCAAAGATGTGTAACAATCCTTGCTGGCAAGAAAACAAAACAATATAGTCACTTTGGAGGACAATTGGTAGTTTCTTATAAAATTAAACACGATCTTACTGTACAATCCAGCAACATCACTGCTAGTTATTTATTTACCCAAAGGAGTTGAAAACATATATCCACACAAAAACCTGTTTTATTCATAATTGACAAAAATTGGAAGCAACCAACATGTCCTTTCATAGATGAATGGATAAACTAACTGTGGCATGTCCATATCAGCTACTAAACTGCAAAAAGACATGCAGGAACACTAAATGCATGTTGCTAAGGAAAAGAAACTAATCTGAAAAGGCTACATACTGTATGATTCCGACTACAGTTGTGTCTCTGTATCTACAGGGCATTGGTTCAGGGCACACTGCCTCTGTCCCCCACTCCATGAATACCAAGTTCCTTATATAAACTGGCATAGCATTCATATTTCCATATGACCTAAGTACATCTTCCTATATATTTAAATAAATCCTAGATTACTTATAATACCTAATACTATGTAAATAGTAGGCAAATAGCTGTTATACTGTATTGTTTTTTATTTATATTATTTTTATTGTTGTATTGATGTTGTTCCAAATATTTTTGATTTATGGTTATATGAATTGGAGGATGCAGAAACTGCTGACAGGGAGGGCTGATTGTATATGACATTCTGGAAAAGGTAAAACTATAGAGACAGAAAAAAAAAAATCAGTGTCTGACAGTGATTTGGTGGAAGAGAGAGGAAAATGAATAATTGGAGCACATGAGATTTTTAGGTCAGTGAAACTTTTCCATATGATGTTCTAACGGTGGATACCTGACAATGCATTTATCAAAATTCATGGATTGGTACAACACAAATAGTGAGCCCTTATGTAAAAAGTATGTGCTTCAGCTAATAATAATATATCAATCTTGGTTTATCAATTGTATTAATAACAAATATGCTGCCCTTATACAAGATGTTAATAATAGGAGAAACTATATGGGGAGGAGAGAGCAGGGAATATGTAGGAATTCTCTGTTTTTTCTGATCATTTTCTAAATCTACCTTTAAAAAATAAACTCTATTATTAAAAATAATAGATTTTAAAAGTATATATAGGTTGCAATATCTTTGTAAAAATAGATTATGTATAAATACATAAACATAATTATATATACACATGTATACATATTCATATTTGCTTGTACTTACTAAAAGAAATTCTGCAGATATTGTAAAAGCTGGCACTGCTAATTATGAAAATAAGCTGCAGCCACCTAATGATTTAGAACGTTAAATTAAAATGACAACAAACTCTATTTTTCATTTTGTCTGGAGGTCCAAAATCACTCTAAAATTAAAAGTTTATCTATAAAGTGACTAATAAATGTTTACACTTTGTGTTCTTCCAGATAAAACCTATATAAATTGATCATTCATTTTCAAATTTTAAATGTTGACTCCTTGAGAATGCAGGATATTTTTAGATACAAATTTTATAGCTATGTTTCTTTTGCCAGAATGTTGGAGACAAGCAGTTTCATTACTATTCTTTGTGGAACTTTTTTTTTTCTAGAACTATTATCCTAAATGGGGTGTTGATGGTGCTACCCGTGGAGTAGAAGCATTATAGCTGCATAACTTTTAGATATTTTATATAAATCTTTGCTATAATGTCACTCCTGGCAACCAGCTGTGCTGTGATATGTCACAATGATGAATCATCAAGCATGGTAAAAACTAAAGGACAGTTATATAAAAACCTGTATTAATAAACATAATTTTCACAAGTGCAAAATGAACATTTGCATATACTCTAAAAACTTCTATAGCATTTACTCCAAAGTTTCTAGTACATGACCATATTTTAGGATCATAATGATTTCCGTGGTATCTCATAGAGGAACAAATCTCAGAAGCTATTAGTGATTGACAATTGTACAATATGAGATTATGGGATAGCAAGATCTAATATAAGTACCTTATAAAATTGCACTGGATTTTCAGTCTGGACAACATAGTGTAGTCTCCTCTCCCCCTGGTACTCCCTGCTAAGTGCAAATATAAATTCAGAAAATAGTGAAAGAGACAACCAAATATAACTCTGATATGTGGAAGGAGGAAAGCACACTGATTACGAGCATCAGGACTGGAGGAATGTCACAGGTACAAGGCATCTTACAACTACTGCCCAACACAGAAAATTGGCCAAGGCCCAGAACTTCCTGACCTCTCCCACCCCTCACCCGCTGCCATTCCAAACAAGCAACAGATGATGGGCCAAGGAGGCCCATTTCTCCCACAGATCAAATGGGAGTTCCACCAACAACACAAGAGGAGCCTGGTAGTACTGGACTGACCAGAGGCCCACTGACAATAAGAAGCTAGAGAAAGTTCCTTCCATGCTAGACCACAGGGCCTGGGATTCCCTTCCCCACCAACAGACCACAATCCATCATCAAGGGGTGTCCCCCACCAGCAAGCACCCTCCCGAGAAGCACTCTTATTCTCCTGGGCAATAGACTCTTTTTTCCCAGATTGAGACAACCGGCAGCTTGGCATGAGGAAGCTTCTTCTAGCCCATCAAGCAGCACCAGCAGAGTTCAGTGAGAGACCCAGCCACAGAAGAGGAAATGAAGCAGGCTGACCAAAATTGCCCCTCCAAAGCTCTGATGATTAGGTTGCCATTGGATCCACAGCCCACAGCAATGTGCCAGGATCTCTGGACTAAACCTCAACAGGATGGCGTGTGCTGAATTAAAAATATAAACAGGACTCTGAGCCTCCTGATTTGATAGCTAAGATATCCTGGATATAATAAAATATCACCCATTGTAACAAGAACAAGGAATGCCACAGGATGAATGAAAAAAATCAGCTAATGCCAACAACTGAAATGGGTCAGATGTTGAAATTATCTGACAAGGATTTTAAAGAAACCATAATAAAAGTATTTGAACAAACAATTAAATTTTCTCAAAACAAATGAAAAGAGAGAATGTTTCAGCAAGAAACAAAAGTCAAACTTACAAAGAACTAAATGGAAATTATAGAACTGAAAAATACCATAATTAAAAATTTTTAAAAATTGCTGGACAGGCAGGTACAGTGAAGATGATGATGGATAAGAGAGTAAACAACAGATCAAAATAATTTACTCAAACTGAATTAAGAGACTGAAAAAAGAAAACAAGGACAAACAGTCAAGCCTCAGGAACTTGTGGAGCCAGTACAAAAGATCCAACTCCATATTACCAGAGCCCCAGAAGGAAAGTAGAAAGAGAACAGGATTAAAGAGCAGTCTGAAAACTAATGCCTGAAAACTTTCCAAATTTGGCATAAGACATAAACCCACAAATTCAAGAAACTTATGTAAGATCAAATAGGGAAATCTGCAATAAGGCAAGCAAAACAAATAATCCTAGACACAGATATGGCAAAGGAAGGAATAAAACCATCCCCAGTTGCAGATAATTTGATTGTCTACATAGAATATCCTAATGCATGTACAAAAAGGAGTAGGAAACAAAATTTCTAAGAACTAATAATTAAGTTCAGAAAGTGGCAGAACAGAAGATCAACACACAAACATGAAAAACGTTTGCATATATTAACAATAAACATGTAGAAACTGAAAATAAATATGCAATACTATTTGCAATCAGGAGAAATAATAAACTTAGGCACAAATTTAACAGAAATGTATTACAAGATATGTTTGCTGAAAATTTCAAAATTCCGAAAGAAATTTAACACATAAATAAATAGAGACATACTGTATTCATGGACTTAAAGACTCAACAGAGTAAAAATTCTTAGTTTTCCCCAAATTGACCTATAGGTGGAATCCAACTCTTATCAAAATTTCAGCAGGTCTTTTTCTATACATACAAAAGTTTATTCTAAAGGCATGGGCCCCAAAATAGCTAAAAACTGTCCTGAAATATAAGACCAAAGTGGAATCACTCTATCAGAAATGAAGGTCTTCTAAATATCCACAGTAATGAAGGCAGCATGGCATTGGTAAAGAGACAAGACATATAGACCAATGGAACAGAGGACCAGAAGAGAGACCAGAAATATGTCTAACTGGTTTTCAACAAAGATAGCAATTCAATAGAGAAAGAATAGCATTTTTTAAAAAAAATGGCACTAAAGCATTGAACATCTATATGTAATGAAATGAATCTTGACCTAACTCTCATAGCTTGTGCAAAAATTAAGTCAAATGGATCGTGGACTTAGAAGGAAAACAAAACTATTAATTTTATTTAAAAATGGAAGTTCTTTGGAAATTGAGGCAAGCAAAAGTGTTCTTAGACTTGACACTGAAAGCAGGATCCATAGCAGGAAAAAATGATAAATTGGACTTCATCAAAATTAAAACCTCACATTAGGAAAACCCCTGTTAAAAGGATGAAAAGAGAAGCTACAGACTGGGGGAAAATATATGCAAACTGTATATCTGACAAAAAAAATAGTAACACCACCAAATGTTGGCAAGGAATTGGAGAAACTAGAACACTGATATATTGCTGGTGAGAATGTAAAATGGTACAGCCAATGTGCAACACAGTTTTTGAGTTTCTTACTAAACTACACATGAATTTATGACACCAAGTAGCAATTGTACCCTTGTACATTTATTTCAGAGAATGGAACCTATGTTCACATTACAACCTGTAAACAAATGCCTGTAGAAACTTTACTCATAATAGCCCCAAACTGGAAATTACCCAGAATTTCCTCAGCTGGCAAGTGGTTAAACAAATTGCGTTGCATCTATGTCATGAAATACTCCTCAGCAATAAAAGGGAATGAAGTATTGACAGAGAATGCAACAATTTAGATAAATCTGCAGAGAAATTTGCTACTAAAAAAAAAAAAAAGCAACAATTCTGAAAGTTACATATGATCTTTCTTTTATAATAGATTCTTGAAAAGATAAAATTATAGAAATAGAGGACAGAGTAGTGATTGCCAGGAGTTAAGGAGCAGATGGAATGGGGCGGTATGTTTATAAAAAGGCAACAAGAGGAAACCGTATAGTGATGGAAATATTCTGTATCTTGACTCTATCTGTATCTTTCACCTTGGCTGAAACACTGTAATTTTTCAAGATGTTTCCATAGGAAAAAAACTAAATGATATTTGGGATCCCCTTATAATATTTTTTATAACAACCCATAAATCTATCATTTTACAATTTACCATGATAAACTGTAAAATCTACAATTTATCAAAATAAATAATTAAAAATAGAATGCCTTTCTTTTCTTATCTTCAGAAAAATAATGTAATGGTATTCAACACTTTGTTTACTCAGATTCCTGAAATTGTTTTAAGTGTTTTTGTGGTTACTTTATCAATTTAATCACTCTAAGAGGGGAATCCTGTTACCACTGCTGCTATTAATAGTAGTGCTGTTCTAAGGACAATCACCTGTTAGTGCTGCTGAAAGGAATTGCAGAAGTGCAACTGTAACCGCCACAGGGAAATTAAAAATGTCTCGTAGACTTACTTAATCTATACTTATCATTAACCACAAAAGTACATTCTTTCTTTCTTGTATCTAACGTCCAGAAAAAAAAGTGGTTGGGAATGTTAGCATATTTTCTGTGGTCTGCTAATAAATCACATTTCTGCTTATATTTATTGTCTTTGGTAGAAATTGGGTCTGGTTTATTTGGCAGGCAGTGAAACACACTTCTAGTAATGTCTAGCTTCATGGTTGGATCATCATTTAATCATATAAAAATGAGATCAAATGATACAGAGGAAATTATTATGTGGTCCCATTAAGAAGAACATTGGGTGACTATCTATTATCCATTTCTATGATTAATATTTAATACTTCCAGCCCCACTATTTATGCAGCATGTTCATGAGGTTATATTAAATTTAAAATAACAAAATATAATGTAGAGAAAATACCAATATTAATAGAATTTATTGCTTAAAAAAGTAAGTTTGCAATAGGAAAGTTGGATTTTAAACTTTTGCATTTCCCTTGTCCTACTTTGAGGTTACTTGACATACTCCCACTTTGGGTTAAGTCCTGCCCCTCGCTCCCAGAATCAATGATTACCTGATGTTGTCGGTAATCAGCCCCAAATTCTGTGGAATAAGTCAGAATTCACACTAATCGTTTTGGTCCAGTTGAAAGCTCTTCTCTCTGTAGAACTGAATTTTTCAGTTATCCACAAAGCCAGTAGTTTTTTTTTTTTTTTCTTATGATCTTCCAATAGCAGCTCAACATAGTCTAGAGAAAACTGTGTATCTCACATATTATTATTCATCCAATCAAACTCCAATGCTGCTGTTATGCCTAGAAGTTGAATCAGAGCCTCCCAAATCCATTCTTCCTTAGTGCACAGACATAATGACAGGCACTCATACCTCTTCAACTGAGCTTTTTTCCTATGAGGAAAGAGCATTCCCTATAAAAACTATTAATTTCTCAACAAATATTGAGTTCTTGAGATGCCCCCAAAATTTTAACTTAATTCTACAACTTAAACATGATTTAGATTTTTAGATAAAAGTACTATAAAATTACTGAAAAGTAGTTTTCTTAAATTTTTAAATATGATAAAACACTATGACATTGTATAAATGTCATGTAAAATTACATAATGTAAATACTATATCATGTCACAGTTTCATCAACATGTAAAATTAGTACACTATTTTGGGAAAAATAGATGTCTTAAAATAAATATTGTCAGCTTCATTGGAAAATCATATGACTCCTAAATGTTAGGTTATCGAATCATGGTGAGTCTTAATTAGAGAGAACCTGAGGGGTTAATGATGAAGAAGTATACACAGAGAAGCCATATGTCTCAACTACAAAATGGGGAAAAGAGCCAGAGGACAAGGACACCTATCCACAAAAATAAAGTAATATTGCTGCCAGAGGTTGGCTGTTCTTAGAACTAAGAAACAATCAGACCCTGATATGAAAGCAGAGTGGTGGAATTGGGTAAAATACTTTTATATTAAGCAATATAGAATAAATGAGATAAATGGTATTAAAAACAGAACAAAGACATTCTATAACAAAGACATCTGCACTCAAATGTTTATGGCAACACAATTCACAATAGCAAAGATGTGGAAACAACCCAAGTGCCCATCAATACATGAGCGGATTAATAAAATGTGGCATATGTATACCATGGAGTACTACTCAACTATAAAAAACAAAGGTGAACTAGCACCTCTTATATCAGAGCTTGAGCCCATCCTTTCAAGTAAGGTATCACAAGAATGGAAAAACAAGCACCACATGTACTCGCCATCAAATTGGTACTAACTGATCAACACTAAGGTGATCACAAGGTAGTAATACTCACTGGGTGCCAGTCAGGTGGGAGGGGGGGTGAGGGAGTGGGAAACAACTAATGGATGTGGAGTGCACTGTATGGGGGATGGGCACGCTTGTAGCCCTGGCTTGGCCAAGGCAAAGGCATTATATGTAACCAAAATGTTTGTACCCCCATAATATTCTGAAATAAGAAAAAAAAAAACAGAACAATTACTCTTAATACAAGAAATACTTGGGATTTCCCTTGCTTCTTTTGTTTTTTCCTCCTCCCTTCTTTTTTGCTTGTACATTATATGGAATTATTAAATATATGAACACCCAAATGTATTATACTTGTAATGGAATGAATTGTGTCTCCTCTCTAAATTCATCTGTTAAAGCCTTACCCCTCAATGCGACTATAGTTGGGGATAAGGCCTTTAGGGAGGTAATTAAAGCCAAATGGGGTCATAAGGGTGGGGCCCTGATCCTATAGGAATAGTGTTCTCATAAGAACAAACACAAGAGAGCTCCCTTTCTCTCTCTTTCTGCTCATATACATGGAAGAAATACCATGAGAGGGCACAGAGAGAACACAGCTGTGCGCAAGCCAAGAAGAGGCTCTTCACCAGAATGGAATCCTGCTGGTACCCTGATTTTAGACATCCTGGCTCTTAAACTGTGAGAAAATTGATTTCTCTTGTTTAAGCCACCAGTTTACAACATTTTGTTATGGCAGCCCAAGCTGTAAGACAATACTTGTTTTGTAACATATCCAAGATATACAAGATAAAATAAGTAATTTAAGTGAAAGAATATTTAAGAAAATCAAACTTTATACAATGAAAAAATGTGTACACGTTTACAGTGCAATGTGTACCTGATATACAATAATGTGTATAACCAGCATTTTATCAAAAATATATCTGGGACTTAGGAGAAAGTTCAGGATTGGTAAGAGAGTTCAGGGTAAGTCAACATGGAGGTGTGCCCTGGCCAGATTGTAGCTGTGAGAGACAGGGTTTTCTGACACTTGGACGAGACAGCTCTATTTCTTTCCAGGGATGTCTAGAGGGTCTAGTACCTACCCAAAGCCAAGATACAGGATACGTTGGCCTACCTAGTTACTTTTAATGTGCTGTTTAAAGTTCAAAACTCCCTTGGGACACATGAGGCTAGCCTGTGTACATCGTTTAGGGATATATAGATTGAAAAATGATATCTAGTTTAACCAGCTACACCACTTAGCTTGGCTAAGTGACCAGTGGAATATTAAAAGAAAAATATTGAAATTTTTGCTCAGTCTCCACTGAAACCATGAATCCTCACACTTGTCTTAAAGGGTCATAATCTAAAGACCAAGTATGTCCTGTGTTGCTGAGAAAGGCAGCTGGGAGCTGCACCTGGAAGTCTCTGGGTTCCCTAAGTTTACTCGCTCATTCTTCCTCCTGCTTATGGTATCATTTCCTTTAATCCTTACATGGTTCACTTTGTGGGATCTTATGATTACTTTCAGTTATCTGACCTCATATAATCAATGTGGTAGGTTATTGGGTTGGCGATGGAAGTAGAGTCTTGACTAATTTCTCTACCATTCTCAAGACCACTTCACATTATTTCTTACAATTAACTTATTTTCCTGAAAGAATGTAATGAAAACAATTTTTGAATGTTAGGAAACTGAACACAATGATTTCAGCATCCCAATTTATCAAGCAGATATTATCTCTTGCATCTACAACAAAATACTCTTTCCCCAGATGTTTATCTGTTTCATGATGGGATTATTTCTATTGGCATTTAGTGTTCACTTTTTTTCTCAGAATGCTATGTTGCCATTGTAAGTCTTTAATGATGAAAGTTTACCTGAATTAATGGCATCTGTCCAAAGTTTTCCATTTTGTTATTAGAATCTACTTGGAGAGATGATGAGTCTTTTATTTATTTATTTATTTATTTATTTATTTTATTTTTTTTTGAGACAGAGTCTCGCTTTGTTGCCCAGGTTAGAGTGAGTGCCATGGCATCACCCTAGCTCACAGCAACCTCAAACTCCTGGGCTTAAGTGATCCTCCTGCCTCAGCCTCCCAAGTAGCTGGGACTACAGGCATATGCCACCATGCCCGGCTAATTTTTTCTATACATATTTTTAGTTGGCCGGATAATTTCTTTCTACTTTTAGTAGAGACGGGGTCTCACTCTTGCTCAGGCTGGTCTCAAACTCCTGACCTCAAGCGATCCACCCACCTTGGCCTCCCAGAGTGCTAGGATTACAGGCGTGAGCCACCGCGCCTGGCCAATGATGATGAGTCTTTTATGAAGCTTGATCTTCATAGGTGTATCTTCATAGTAAAAAGTATTATTCTGTGTAGTATTTAATGTTTGTGAAGTGGACTGACATGCAAAGTTTGTGGATTGCTCTGAATAATCCTTCATATCCAATAATTTTGAGTGGAGATGACTTGTCCTTGGCAATCTGCTCAGCAACTCTGTACAAATGGGGTCGTCCTTTTTTCATGGGTGCTCATGTTAAGTACCTTTTTTTTCCTGGGATGGGGGTTCTGCCTTTTTCTAAATAGACTACTCTTGGCAGAGATCATTTCATCTTTCTCACAGCAAACTCCCCATTCCCATATGCCTCTTAGGAAAAAATCACCATTTTTCTCTTATTTTTCTGTAGAAGTAGTGAACAAAATGGTGAAAAGGCCCAGGAAAACTTATATTTAAAGTGCTTACTTCTATATTATACTCTTGAGATATCATATCTCTCTCTTGCACAAATCAATGCTCAAATCAAAGTATTGGAAACTACTCTGGCAGTCCAATCATTTTATTTTAAAGATATTATGTTACTATATTTTATAGAACACTTTTCTTCAAAGATAGTAGAATTGAGGCATTTTAATCCTATTTCAAAGACATCTTAGATATAATCATGTCTACTATATACAAAGACAATAAGATCAGTAGATAAATGATTTATTTTTAAACTTTAATTAGACAGTATTATCTAAAATGTGCCAATAACAATTGTAAATGCCACTATTGCACCTAGAAAACATTTAATACATTTTTCTTCTATAGAGATTATACACCCAACTTTGTCATGTAGTTTAGCAAATGATATGAAGAATGAAATATACTCTATATATTTCTGTATCCATATTCTATTGCTGTGTAACAAGCATAAAAAATTTAGTGGCTCAAAACAACCCAAATTTATTATCTGTGGATCAGGAATCTAGCAGTTTAGATGGGTCTACCCTATGGTCTCCTAAGTCTGAATTCAACGTGTCTGCTCTCCTTGTAAGCAAATCTCACTGGGTGTCCACGGATCTTCAGCTTTCAGGATGGCAACAGACCCTGCAAGTCAGTTTTCTGATGGGACCATGAAAAGTCATTGATTTTTCAGTTTCTCCAACTTTTTCTTATTGTAAGAAAAAAGAGAAAATTTTTAGCTTCTCACATGTGGGAACTTAAACTGAAAGTCCTAAAAACTGTATGGTATTCTTTTTAAAGTGGGTTTTACCTCGTGAGCTATTTTTCTCATAACATCATCCAGCCGTAGATAATGTCTAAAAATTATGTTAACTTTTTTCAATCTCTTTTTCAAGCAAATTAAATATTTCTGATTATTTTTAGTCCTATGAAGCATTCTCTTCCTTTACTGTTACAAACACAATGATGCCATTATATTATCTATTGTTTAATAAAATAGCATTGAAAAATGCAGGCTATTAAGTGGATTTAAATTTTTAAAAGTTTTTTAATTATAATGAAAAATAAATAAATTATGTTAAAGTAGAAAATAAGGGGGAAATGGATTGTATCTTTGGATAGGTTGTATATTCTGGCAAAAAAAATTACACAAAAATAATATTAGGAATACTTATCATATTAAATGACTATGAATGCTAGAAACAAGTGATATAACAAAACAATTGTGAAAAATCAATGCTAGATAACTTGATTAGGGAATACAGTTGAACTTTAACAATGCAGGAGTTGGGTCTTTGATCCCTGTACTGTCTAAAATCAGCATATAACTTTTGACTCCCCAAACTCAACTACTAAAAGCCTACTATTGACTTGAAGCCTTACCAATAACATAAACAGTCAATTAACATAATTTGTATGCTATATGTAATATGTATTATATTCTTACCATAAAGTAAGCTAGAGAAAAGAAAATGCTATTAAGAAAATCATAAGGAAAAGAAAATATAATTACCAATTATTAAGCAGGAGAAGAGCATTATAAAGACCTGCATCCTCATCATCTTCATGTTGAGTAGGCTGAGGGGGGAGAAAGAAAAGAAGGGGTTAGTCTTGCTGCCTCAGGGGTGGCAGAGGTAGAAGAAAATATGCGTACGAATGGACTCATGCAGTTAAAACCCATATTGTTCAAGGGTCAACTGTAATTTATCTCAGATTATTTAAAAAGGAAAATGGAAGTAAGAGGATATTGATTAATGAGTTCTTTAAATAATTACCCATCGGCTACCTTATTTGTGGTTGAGAAGAAAGATTAAAACTATGAAAAATGAACATATTGTCATCACTGCTGAGGGAGATAAAGAGAATTATGGAATGAATTAGTGAAAGGGAAATGACAATGCTGAATAACATAAGAAAAATGCATGTAATGTTTATTATCAAAGTTATATAAATTGTAAGCATAAATTTTTTTATAAAAGTTGAAAGAAGACATCTTAAAATATTAGATACTATGTTGCTAGAAATACTTCTACATAGCGACATTAACACATGTATACACTGTATAAGTTTCTTAAGAAAAATATATTTTTACTTTAAGTTTTTTTGTTATTGTTAAACAATAACTTGAATTCATTTCCATTTTATTTTAAAAATAATTATGCCATGTCATTCAGTATTAACGAAATAGTCCCTTATGTTTCTGCATCGAGATTTGGAGCCTGTTTATTATGCAGCATTATCCCAGAAAAAAATAAACAAATGATCTCTATATGCTACTCGTCTCCCTCCCCAAAGAGGTTTACCTCTCTTTGAGTGCCCTACAGCAATAGGTTACAGAGATACATTAATTTTCTATGAATACTATAATTATCACAAACTTTGTGGCTTAAAACAAAACAAATTTATAATCTGTAAATTCTGTAGGTTAGGAGTCCAGCACTGATCTCATCTGATTAAAATAAAGGTGTCAGCAGAAATGCATTTCTTCCCGGATGCTCCTGGGGAGCACCTGCTGCCTTGCCTTTCTGAGCTTCTAGAAGCTTCCTACATTCCCTGGCTCATGGTCTGACCCCTCTCTTTGAACCTTAAAGCCAGAAACAGGTCCTTCCCACATCACACCTCTGTAACCTACTCTTGCCACCTTCTTCCATTTTAATAACTCATGTGACTAGTTGTGCCTGCCTAAATAATCTAGGATAATTTCTCTATTTTAAAGTCAGCTTGTTAGCAAACTTAACTGCATCTGCAAGAGTATCTTCAATTAATTCCCTTTGTCATGTAACAGTAATGTTTTAGTTTGTTTAGAGTTATCTTAACAAAGTACTTCAAACTTAGAGGCTTAAACAACAGAAATGTTTTGTCTCACAACAAATTTACATAAATTAAATAAATTCTGGACACCAGAAGATGTATCTATCTATATATCAGAATTAATCCTTTATGTAAAGGACACCAGTCATATTAGATTAAGGTCTAGCTAGTGACTTTATCTTAATTTGATCATTTGCAAAGATGATATTTCCAAATAAGGCCACAATCACAGGTACTGGGAATTAGGACTTTAACACCTTTTAGGAGAATGCAATTTAACCCAAAAGATATAGCCACAGGTATACCACCAGGAATTAGGAAGTGGACATCTATTGAGGTGATTATTCTCCATACCACAAGTGATTTTGGCTACCCAAAGATATAGTGAAACAGAGAGTTCAGCAAAATATTTAAACTTGAGCTACTTGCAGTTAGCTTGCTTTCTTTCGTTCTGTAGAGTAAATATGTCTTTATACATTCCAGCTTGGTCTCTTTTATACCAAGAGGAATTAAAAAGAAGTTTATTTGCCCACCAGTTTGCTGGAACATTTTGGTAGCAGTGTTTTACCTGAGTGCATTACAGAACTGGTGTGGGTAATAAGTGGAAGATTCCAGGAAGTTAAATCTCAGAAAATTCAAGCAAAGGCCTATTTACCTTGCTTTTCCTTTCTTTCCTTAAAGGCCAGTGCTTCAAAAATTCTGCTTGTATTAATATTATATTAGGACAATCAACAGGTTAGTTTTTTACAAGTGACATCCAGTTTGTTGAATTCTATAAATGTAAGAATATTTTAGTCCCATTTTATATATTAAGAATTGTTTTATTCCATTTTATATATAAATTTCCTGGTAGAATACAATATTCAAGAAGAATCATAAAGTACTGGGGTTGCCATATCTACTTTTTGTCTTAGAAATCATTTAACTACAATATAGCAAAATCTATTTGATCTCAGTAAGTCCTACTTCAGCAAACATAATTTTTGATGTTTCTGAGATGGTGAAATAGAGATACAATTAATCTACTACCCTCTTATCAAGGCCAATAAAAATTGAGCAATAAAATATAATCTGATTGCACCATTAGCAAAAATGAATTTTTTATCATCTGGTAGCAACTAAATAATAAATTATTTTCAACAGCTTTTTAATGAGATGAAAGATAATCAAGAGTTGCAATAAAGTGCTTTAGTATCCAATTTGAATAATCAGTCTGTTTCCTGTGAAAAATGAAGTCCTCAAATCTTTCTCTGGAACTAAAAATCATTTAATCACCATCAAGAATCACAACAAGATCACTTACTAAGAAACAAATACAACAATATCTTCTATTCACTACTGTCCTTAACAACAGTGGTAGTTTAAACATTTAAGTGAACATGGTTATCATTTTATTAAGGCACAAACAAATTTAGTACTGTTGATTGATGCATTTGGTCTATTAATAATATCTTCATATTTGATTTTATGTTCTTAGCATATTTTATCTCTTTATATTTTTATATGTATACATGCATGCAATTATATATGTGCACAAGTACAAACACCAAAATTATATGAGAAAAGGAGAATGTACAAACAAATGTTCTTTTATGTGTTTGTGACTGATTGTCAAATATTTCTACCATAACAAAAATCTTCCTACAAATGACTTCATTTCCACAATGTGAGACCATTCTCAACTGTCTTTTAAACAATGCTACTTTCAAGGGTTCCATTCATGCTTTTCAATCTATGGTTCCCTAAATGGTACCATGCTAAAGTATGATGGGTTTCAATTTATTTTATTTATTTTATTTTTATTTACAGCAGAGCTGTTATATTCCATAAGGAAGGGAATAACTTAAAATCAAAAAAGTCTGATAAGGACAGAGTTACTGTCCTTAATTTGAAGTGGGATTGTTGGCTCTAGACGTACCATTATTGAACTTCAAGTCATCACAAAATGTAGTTTTAAAACACTATCATAGTGGAAAATTGGTGGGGTTTTGGAAATAACATCTACTATTCCTAGACATAGAATCGATGATCTTACCCTTTACATGAAGATACAAACTACCAAGTTTTACCAAGTGTTCTCATTAATAATTAAAAATATCATAGTTCTCACTCCTCATTTAGCTTTGGAAACATATTACTCCAACTATGCACAGGATAAACTGCTCAAACTCAATCTGACAAACACTAAATTCACTGCTGTAGTGCTTCAAACCCCACTTTAATTTCCAGCTAACTTCTCCTCCTATGAGCCCCATTCTATTAATATTAAATGTTACTAAGTATTACTGCCATGCAGTCAAGCATAAAAGCTTAAGAATCTCCATCCTACCACATCTATTTTTTTCAGTTCTATTGATTATAAATTTCAAAACTTTCTCCAATTTCTCTGTATCTCTTTGTCATCCTTGGCACTACTAAAATTCATCTTGCATCCTCTTGAGGATATATTATTTCAATACTCTCACATTTTTTCTCCATACATCTAGTCACCCAAATATAAATATGGTTATTCTGGTTCATTACATTGTGTTTACATAATTTTATACTGCATATGAGTTTAAAACTACCCTCCTTATAAAGGTGTAGATGGCCCTTTGTATTCTGTTTTATACTTATACCTACAGCTTTATTTTACACAACTCCAAGCTTGCTTTCCATGAACAAGTTAATTATAGAACCCCGAATATGGCAGGCACCCTCATTCTAGGTTTCAATTTGTTTCTTTTTTGAGCGGCAGTGTTTTCAATGACCTGAGAAAGTCTTCTTCACACCTACACAACCCAGTTCCAGTGTCATTACCTCTAGCAGTACTAGCTTTTTTGGTTTGAAGGCAGATTCTGATCAAAGGATAAGTGCAAGTAATGTACTTGAGAGGTGATCCCAGGTAGCATTGAGAAGTGAATCGGAAAGTGAGACAGAGAAGGAAGCTAATTATATTAATAGATTTTTGTTGGACAGGTAGTTATTGTTACTAATGCAAGTATGGGCAACCTGGAAAAAAAAATAAGCAAGGAGTCATCACTGCTAGGAGAAAAAGAAAATAGTATAAAATTTGAATTCAAGGATTTAGAGTTAATTTTTTTTTTTTTTTGTAACTACTCATGCCCGTTTTTGCAAGGTGTGGAATATGATTTTCGATACTGGGACTCTTAAAAATCACAAACTGTGTCTCTTAGAATTTCAAGACTATTCTACTATAATCTTTTGTGAAACAGATATGTAAACTTAGATATACTACATGCATGATATCCTAAAATAAAGTTCAGCATTGACTGACATTTGACAGATTCTATTCATATTTTATCCAGTGACCATAATGAAGGTCACTATTTTCTTAAATGCAATTGGAAAATAGACTGTCTTATCATTACTTAAAAGATATCTTAGGGGGTCTATGTTTTAAAAGTAGAATTACTCATCAACAATGACATTGTGTTTTAATATTCATTTATTTCCCTCCTGTTCTTAATTTTGGGCATTATAAATTCCAAATGCTTTGTAACTACACTTCAAATGTTTGGGTGATATTGCTTTAGTATAAAAAATATTCTGATAAAGAATAGTATCATTCATTCATTCTTTCATTCATCCATTCATGAATCCCAGGACCACGTGTCAGATACTGTACTAATTTCCAGGGACAAAAGGTAAATGAGCCATTATCTTTGTCTTAAATGTGTCAGAATCTAATAAGAAGGACAAATGCGCTAACAAAAAACAACCCCTTGGCATGATAAAGCTGGACAGGAGATGCAAGAAGGGATGATGGGTCAGCTAATTCTTTGAGAAGAATTCATGTGCTGCCAGGTCTTGAAGGATGAGCAAGCCAGATAGATAAGAAAAGTAATCCCTTCTCAGGCAATGAATGGTGAACAAAGGCCAAAGAACAGGAAAGATAATGTGAACTGCAGGGCATATCAGGTAATTTGGAAAACTTAAGTTAAAAAAGGCAGAGAAGGAGAGAACAGCAGCAGATAAAGGTAGAGAAATGCCAAGATAAGATCAGCACTCGTGAAAAATGTGAATATTCTAAATTTGTAGTTCATTATCACTTTAGAACTGTGTGTCCCAATTGTGCATATCTAATTTCTGCTCAGGAACTTGATATGACAATGTGTTAACATTTGTATTCTGCAACAAGAGAAAGACGAATAGTGAAAACAAGTGTGATACCCATATTCACTTTTCACCCTAGTGAATTGTAAAGTCATGATAAAAAGTCTGAATTTCTTAAACATTAGTTTTCCTGTGTTAAAGAAAAACTGAATTACTAAATTTTTAAAAATAGGATTATTCATTGGATCAGTTTTGGAATTATAGATAAAATCTACATTCAACAAAACTGGGAACTTCACATGTGGTATTAATTATGTTACTAGACTAAGTATGACCTCATGATTTTATTCATTATTCAGAACAGAAATGGAGGTGACTCTTCCAAAGCATAATAATAATTTTGACACTGAATCATCTTGGCCATAATTATGTTTACTATTTTCTTCCCTATCAATACAATTATAATTATTTCAAATCCATATAGATTACAGATAAACATCCTGGCCTTTTAGTTCCTTTTTATACTTAACTTTCCACAATCTTTCTACTCTTCAAAATCTCCTTAGTCATGCAAAACTTTAGTTATTACTCATAACCATACACCTCAACATTTTAATTTCAAGCATCTCATTTTCTGACCATCATCTCTTTTCAGTTCTCATCATCTTTACTCTGATAATTAGTTAGTTCTTTCATTATTTCGGGATTTACACTTGTACTTAGTGGGAAGGAGCAGAGAGAAATGAGTGCACACCAACCTTGTGTGGACCAGAAATCTCAACTTTGCTCTTGGTCCT
This sequence comes from Lemur catta, assembly GCF_020740605.2. NCBI lineage: Eukaryota > Metazoa > Chordata > Mammalia > Primates > Lemuridae > Lemur > Lemur catta. The sequence goes on from NC_059143.1 coordinate 51,409,733, forward strand.
AAATAGCTCCTAAATAGCTTCTTTCTAACCTATGATCAATAATTTATTTTTTAAATAATGGATTGTTCATAAAACAATATTCTAAAATCTCATATTGTAAATAAACAAAAAGTCCCTAGATACCATGGCTCTCAGTCCCTATCACATTTCTCTGCTACATTTCCTTGTAAAATACCTCAAGGGTTTTTTACCCTCACTGAATTCCCACCACCATTTCTCATTTTCTTCTCATTTTGCTCAAATCAGACTTTCATTCCTACATTCCACCAGAACTTCTTTTATCAAAGTCACAAATGATGCCCTTTTCTGCCAAATTCATTTCTCTATCTTTAATCTTTATCTTTGATTTTCAGCAGCATTTGTCATGATTACTTATTTTTTTCTCCCAGCTCCTGGAATCTCACATTTTGCCAGTTTTCCATGGAAACCACCAGTGTCTCATTTTTAATCCCCTGACTGACTATCTGTGTCTTCCAGAAACCATAAAATTTGGAGTATCCCAGGATTTACTCCTTTATTCCTTCTCCCTTTTTAAAAGTTACTGCTCATTTCCGAGATGATGTCATTTTATCCACAGATATAATTTAAATGCTAGTGATTACCACATTTCTGTCTGTAGATTCCATGTCTCCACTGAGCTTTAGACTCTTGTTTGATTGCCTACTGAGTATCTCACTTAGAATTCTTAAAAGTGGTTTAATGTTGATGTGTATGAACCTGAGCTCTTAATCACCTGTCATCAACCTGTCCCCACAGTCTACACTGTTCCCATGTCAATAGATGGCACCACCAGATGATCAACCTCATACTCATGACTCCTTTTTTCCCTCTTAATGAAATCCTCAGCTGATTGTATTGGCTATAAATTCAAGGCACATCATGAGTTTGCCACATCTCACCAACTCCACTACCATCAACCTGTCCGAGCCATGAGCATTTCCTATCCCTATTGTTGTGATGGCTTCTTAACTGGTCTCTCTGGTCCTACTCTTGAATTTGCAGTCAATTATCTGCATGATCTAAAGAAACGAATGGTTTTAAAATCTTAATCATTTCTTATAACTTCTCTGGGTAAAATCATGAAGGGACTTCCCACTCCAGTGAGGTTAGACACAGAACCCCACAGCACGGAAGGGGTCCCTTCTCTTGCCGTCTCCCACCCATCTTCATTCTGGCCCCTTGGCTCTGAACCCTGACTGCACACTGGAATTACACGCAAAGCTTTAAAACCACTGTTTCCATGGTAGCACACCCAGAGAATCGGACTTAATCAATCTGGGGTGTGGTCAGGGCATAACAAGTGTTAAAAGTTTTCCAGATGTTTCAAATAAGTAACACAGTTTGAGAACCACTGCTGCAGCCAAAATACTCTTTTTGCTTTTACTTGAATAAGCCAAACTCAGTTCCACCCATAGCACTGGGACACCCACCCCCCAATTCACTAATAACGCGTAGCTTCCCCTTCCCTTTTTCAGTCAAATTGCAGTTGCCTCACTCAGAGACTGAAGTCTCCAATCTGGGACCTAATTCCTAACCAATGACCGTTTTACGCAGGGGTACTGAGGCCAGCCTTCTTGCTTCCTATGGGACAAATTCTGTGGTGCGTTTCTGTTACTGAGCTTCCTCTCAGAATCAGACTGAAGCCAGTTTCCAGCTAAAACCACATTTTTCCTTGGCTTCTTTTCCTTGCCTTATCGTGCTTCCCTCATTTGAACAAGAACCCCCATCACACTATCTGGGACTGGGGGACCCGACTCACATCCCCACATTAGGTTCTTTGCACTTGCAAAGGATGTTCTTTCCAAATGTTCTCACAAGTCTTTGCTCAAATGTCACCCCCTAAGATGCATTTATTATTACTTCATTTAATTACATTTCTTTGCTATCATTCTTACAGACTTCATTATTCTGCTTATTTTGTTTATAACACTTTATACTATGCACTAATATTATATATTTATTTGTGCATTTGTGTCTTTCCTACTGAAATGTAAACCTCATGAGGACATTGATTATCTCTGTATTATTCAAGGTTTTGTTACCTCGGTGTCTTCAAAATATACTTAATACTAGTAATGAGTGAGTAAATATTTGTTAAATGAATCAATCAATGAATAAGCTCGAATTTGTTATTAGTAAGCCAGGAAGAACAGGAATCAACTAGCATGGTGATGACTGTACATTCTTAAGTACAATCTGGTATTTCGGGGTTTCTCCCAAAGTCCCTGGCGGTTAGGTCTCCTGACTGATGACTGAGTTATATTCCACTAAGCAATCATGATAATTCAATTCCATCATGAATGAGTCAACTCTATAATTAAACTAGGAATGAAGTAATGCATTAAAAATACTTATTACCTTCTGTAATTTAGATATAATGCTAGACAATGGGATACAAAGACACACAGACTCATTACACAGGGGTCATAGTCTAATGATGAAGACAATACATATTCACATAATTAAATTATATTGATACGAATATTAAGGAAATGACAGAAATTTAGGGTGAGCCTGAACACACTGTGCTCTTGGGAAAAGGAAAAGTAGAAGGAGTGGGAGAAGACTGCAGAGTAGTAACCCAGGAACAAATACTTGCACAGAAAATTGCTAAGAAGACAAGGAATAGAGGATGAGGGAATAAAAAGTCAAAATCATAATGACACAAAAATCATGATTTTCTCGGAGAAGCTCAAGTAGCTCAATATAGCCAGAACCCGGGGTAAAATTAAAGAAGTATCAATAAGTGAAACCATAAAGTGGGCATATTTGCAACAAGTTAAAAGTATTTTGGTTTTATCCGGAAATTATGGAGAACAATTAAGGGTTTTTTAGTAAGACTTGTTATGGTCTCTCTTCCTAAAATGGCAACTGTAGTTGCAATGAAGAAAGTTGGTGTGAGTTGGAGATACAAGAAGAATTGAAAAAAATAATAATTGGCACTCAGTGTTCCAGATAAAAGATTATAATGGGCTCAACTAAATGTATTTGTGAAATAGAAAGAATCAAATTCATTAAAAAACAATTTTGGAGCCACATTGCTATAACTTTAAAAGCATTTGGATGTGGATGAACGGAAGCAATGAATGCCACAGATGTCGACAGACAATAGAATCCAGGGATTCTACTGCTTAATTTAAAAAATGAAATATCATAAAAATAATGTAAAAACTAAGATAATCCGATTATTCATTGCAATTACACACTTTATGATGCCTGACCATATGTATTCAAGGTAAGTGAAAGTCAAGTATTTTTGGTCAAGTCTCCAAAAATTTAATCCTTGCATATTCATTCAGATCCTGCTCTCGAGACTCCAGAATTTTGAGAACTCATTACCCTGATCTTCATGTTTTGTCCTGAGGTCTCATACTGGTATAAGTAATTAGGGAAGGACTACATTTATCTTTCTTGATGGTATTATAGAAGTTTCAATCCTTGAATACCTAGTTCCACATTTATGCCTCTCTCTGAAATGCAGTAATTTAGCATTTTTCCAGTCATATATCCCTGCATTCTGATGTTTGCTTCTCATTACACGAGGCAGTCAGACAGCTGGGAATTGTTTCCCTTTTCTTCTCCAATTTGATGCCTTTAGCAACAAGACTGTGAGTCTCTGCAATATTAATTAAGAATGCATTGCAGTCAATTAAAAAATAAAAGAGCTACTGATGATGACAATCTTAACACCGAATTTTATTATTCTTTTCCCCATTAGTATTGTATTTCTCAGTTTATAAATTGTATATTGATAAGATACATAACAGGGATGTTATTATCATGATTGCATTCAGATATTTTAAAAATGGAACAAAAATTACCTTTCAAAAATTATTCTGGTAAAATATAAATAAAACAAAATATACATTTTAAACCATTTTTAAGTGTACAATTCAGTGGTATTAAGTACATTCACATTGTTGTATGACTATCACCACCATCCATCTCCAGAAATGTTTCATCTTCCCCACCTAGAACTCTGTACCCACTGAACATCATTAACTCCTTATTTCCCTCTCCCCATCCCACTGTCCCGTCTCTGTGAATTTGACTATTCTAGGTACCTCATATAAGTGGAATCAGAGTGTTTTCCCTTTTGTGACTGGTTCATTTCGCTTAGCATAATGTCCTCAAAGTTTTTCCACTTTGCAGCACATGTCAGAATTTCCTTCTTTTTTAAACCTGATTACTATTCCATTGTATGTATATAACATATTTTGTTCATTAGTTCTTCTGTCAAGGGACACTAGGATGGCTTCCATCTTTTTGCTATTGTGAATAGTGTTGCTATGAACATGGACACACAAATATGTGTTCAAGAACCTGCTTTCAATTTTGGGGGGTATATACCCAGAAGCAGAATTGCTAAATCATATGGTAATTCTATGTGTTTTTCTTTAAGGATTGTCATACCATTTTTCACAAGGATAGCCCCATCCCTACCCGCAAAGTTCAAGGGTTCCAATTTTTTTATATCTTCACCTACACTTGTTATTTTATTTTTTATTTTTTAATAACAGTCCTAAAAGATGTACAATTACCTTTTTTTTAATTTCAGCATATTACGGGGGTACAAATGTTTAGGTTACATATATTGCCTTTGCCCCACCCAAGTCAGAGCTTCAAGCATGTCCATCCCCCAAATGGTGTGCACAGCACCCATTTGGTGTGTATATACCCATCCCCTCCTCCCCCTCCCACCTGCCCAACACCTGATGAATGTTACTACTACTATCAAGGTAGTAACCATTGATATGGTAGTAATCCATATCAATCAAGTTTTGATTATCAAATAGTTTTTGTAAAGCCACTCAAAAGCCCTATTTCTTAAAATGAGACTCTACAAACTATAAATTATAACTATGTTAACTATTTTCAAAAATACTTCTAAGAATAAATAATGCATAAAATTTAAGAGTGGGAAACACAGGAATTGCCTATTAGCTGTAAAATAGTAGAATTTTAAAATATCACTTGGGTAAATTGAAAGCTTCAATGTATTATGCTAAAAATCTTGATTTATAGTTGGTTTGGCAAAAATCCTTGAATCAAAACTGCTTACAAAAGTAGCTACTAAATTTCCAACACATTGATAATAACATTAGAGTGTTCTAAGTCCTCAAAAATAAAAATATATAATTTTGGAGATTTAAACTTTTATATTTAAATCTATTATATTTTTCAATATTTAATGAATAGATACGGTTTTTTATAGATGATAATTTTTAAATAGGCTCTCTGACAGATTTCAATGGAAAAGTTATTTACCTAGACCTATGGAAATAATGTGCATGCATAAAGTTAAAATTGTATTTTGTTCTCAAGAAAACACAATCAATACATAACTGTATTAATAAAATAAATGAAAAAAGAAAAATGATCTTCAAAATTATCATTGATCTCCTGCTATGAGAAATAAGTCAGAAATTTAGGTAAAATTAACTTAATGCCCAAAAAGCTGAGATGCTTATTGGTGTTTCTCAGACTACATATGTCAAGAGAGCTTTATAGGAAATAACCATAATGTTCCAGGAGGCTTGAACTATTTGTTTGTTTGCTTGCTTTTTAGAATTTACTTTTTAGGGCAGTTTTTGGTCCACAGCAAAGCTGAGCAGAGAGCACAGAATTCCTGTACAAACGCACTCTCTGCCCCAGCACAGCCTCCCCGCCGGTCAACATCCCCCACTGCACATTTGTTATAATGGATGGACCAACTTAGGCACATCGTTACCACCCAAAGTCCACATTTACATTAGGGTTCACTTTCGCTGTTATAGTTCCGTGAATTTTGACAAATGTAAAATGCATGTATCCACCATTATTGTATCATAACAAATACTTGCACCACCCCAAAGCTTCCCTCTGCTCCATGTGTTCCCACCCCCCAGTTGAATCATATTCATATTTTTGTCATCTAACTTTATTTCCAAATTATTTCCATCCTCACTGGGGCAGGCGCCTATAGCACAAGGAACATTATAACTCAATGGTTCAGTGCTGTGCATTGGGTGTAGCTAAAGATCACTCCTTCCACTCCTCCTTAGCCATGGACACATTTCTTAACTTCTCAGAATCTTAATTTCCTTCTTTGCAAAACATATAATCAGAGCACGTATGGTACAGGGTTAATGTAGAATTTAGATATGTAAGAAATTGGTGACCCTAGTGCCTAGTACGTGGTAATGAATGGTAGGATGAGTTAGGAAGGCAAGCTGAGCTGGAGAAGGAATTCACTTTGTGCAGCAGCACGCCGGAGGCTCTGCACACATGATTCTAATTGTTCTGCATCGTATTTGTACATTATGCCTAGTCCTCTGAATCCAAAATATGACCTCCTAAGTCCAATCTGAGTGGACAGCATTGTCAATTATGGGTAATGAAATCTGGTATACAATGAGTAATGAAATCTAGTAAATACAAACATTACTGTAAAACAATGAATAAAATGTTTCATAATCCCACCCGGGAAAATTTCAAAAGTATTTCAACAAGCTTTTCTATAGTGTAGTATTTTTTGCTAGAAATTATTTACCTTTAAGAAAGTATGAAAGCAATGCATACCAGAAACAAATACATTAATATAATTGGTATATATAAATAAAGAGTAAAAATGATAAAATATAATTTCATTTTTTGGAAGAAGGAAATAAATTATTATTATTATTGTTTTTTTGAGACAGAGTCTCACTCTGTTGCCCAGGCTAGAATGCCGTGGTGTCAGCCTAGCTCACAGCAACCTCAGACTCCTGGGCTCAAGCGATCCTCCTGCCTCAGCCTCCCGAGTAGCTGGGACTACAGGCATGTGCCACCATGCCCGGCTAATTTTTTTCTATATGTATTTTTAGCTGTCCAGATCATTTCTTTCTATTTTTAGTAGAGACGGGGTCTCGTTCTTGCTCAGGCTGGGGAAATAAATTAAAATACTGTTTTCTTATTCTGGATTTGGAGATTCAAAATGTGGACAAATCAAGTGAAAGTTTAAAATTCACATTTATACTAAATATATTAAGAAATATGATGTATTTAAAATGACTATGCACTAATAAACTCCAAAAATTTGACAAAAATCCTTTCTAACATTAGGCAAAACAACAAACTTTTCTGAGCTCCACATTCTCATAAACATAACCATTTCTGTGTAGCTCACAGAATTATAAGAATCATATAATATTGATATAAAAGTGATTTGTAAATTATAAAGTTCTATATGCTGCTATTATTATTCCCTGCTAAAGCTGTAAATCTCACATATTGTAATAGCATTTTGTAAAAAAATAATTCTTCAAACTGCAGATGTAGAGAGATGATCATCATCAATAAATGTCTCAATTTTGACATATTAATAATAAATACATGAGTTTGCAACATAACACATTCCCAAGCATATGATAACATACAAAAAATTTCAGCTGGCACCCCAGCACCTCTAAAAAAAAACTCTCAAAACAAGCAACTATTAAACTAGTAAACTATTACAGATTAAAATCCATAGTTTACTTCTTGAATTTAGAATAATTCCAAGTCCTTTTTAAAGTCTTTTAATATATTGTATTTTTTTCTTTAGAGAGAGTAATAGTATTCAAGAAATATTTAAGCACCATAACTTTTTCCAAACACTTGCATACTATATAAATTATCAACTACTTAAAGAAACAAATCTGATCAAACAAAAATTTCCTTTAATTAATGCATGCTGATAATCATTTTTATTATTTACTGGTGAATTTCTTTTCTCTGTATTTAGGGATTTGATTTGTTTTCTGATGTAACCATATTCCCAAAAGGAGAAAATAACCACAGATAAGAATCTCTTTCTTCTAATACTTTTCCTTCTGCATTTTTCCCACAAATGTTATTAGCACTTTTTATCATGCCTTTACTACAAATATCCTTGAACTGATTCCACCTGCTCTACTGAACTCCATGATGATAAAATTGGAGAAAAAACTGTCACTTTCAATATGGAGCTGATGCTCTCCTATTTGCACCTTTTAAAACTGTTCTTTCAGATTCCCTTCAGTTGCTTATCTCGAAGATGCGGTTCTTACTTTTCCATGACTGATAAAAGGACTGTTCTTCTACCGTTAGGATTTCAGCTCATACTCATTAGATAAACTATGAGGGGCTTTGTCAATGCTCACCAATATTTTCAGTAACCTGCCCATGCTGAATACTGGACAATGGCATTTCTGAGCCCTGCAAGATTGGAATGATGCATGAGATTCCTATTGTGATCCTAACAAATTACCTCAAATTTAGTGGCTTAAAACTATCCAAGCTTGGACTAGCATATACTATTAAGGAAATAAGTGCTTTATTTATGTTATAACTGCGCTAAAATATTCTTACTCCATTTTAACGAGTACTGTATAACACCATATGGCTTAAAATAGAGAAGTGTGGTTCGCTGGTGTAATATTGCCAGTGATGAGACTGCTTGCTGGGAGCAGTTATCCTCCATACACTTAATAAAGCGCACGGGGTGACAGTGACCCTGCAGCCAGGGGAATTCATGGTTGTGCAGGCTATGTGGAAGCAAAGAATTAGATGATTCTAACATTGTAGCCTCCCCTAAGATTAGGATCATAAAATGATCAGTATGTGGAGGGGCACCCAGATTTCACCAGCCAACCTGCCCCCGAACCTCAGGTCACTCATGAGGCAGAAGCAATGGCCGTGCAATAGTTCTCATTTCCCTCCGCAGTCAATTCAAGCACTGCAGGAAGACACTGTTTATGATTGGATTGTCCAGACATAATACCCGGACACTCGAAGCCTTCACAGCCCAGACAACAAAGGCTGCGCCACCAAGTGTGCAATCCAGTGCATGCCATGTCCTTGACACTGGAGTGCTGAGCAACAGAGTCCTGGAACATTACTGATAAGAGAAATCTTTCTAACCCAGTGCTCACCACTCATCTGCAGGCTGTTTGAACTGGTGAAACTCCTCATCTGGGAAGAAAACACCTGGAAACAGGAAAGATAGGAAGAGAGTGTTCTTGTTAAGTGTCTTGCACTTCGGTGCCCCCAGGAGACTCTTTACCAGCCTGCAGATGTACTTCTCACAACTTGTGCTCTCTCCTCCCTTAGTCTATCGTAATTCTGCATGTGTCATGTGTCATCCAATGCAGGAGGACAGACTATATTAGTCTGGCCTGGTTACTGTGGGATGACAAAATTGCTCTTGTCAAAGGGAGTTTCTGCACCCCGGCTACCTCTGCATGTTGTAGATGAATCAAAGCAGCAGCATCTGTGGTGCCTACCCAGGATTCTGAGGTCTATTCTCTTGTCTGGTCCGGCCCTGACTGCCCAAGCTGATTTAGGGGATGGGTTCCAATATTATGCATGAGTTTTCTATTCCTGTTTATTGTCCCAGCATCTTCTATTATTTCAAAAGCAATGTCAGTGACGCTTCTCATAGCATTTATGAATTGAAGTGGTATTGGTTGCTGATACAGTGGGCTAGGAGGTACAGAGGACACACTCTGAAATCAGGTATAGACTGAAAAATTGGGATAAACTTAGGTGTAAGACAGATTTTGTTCAAGCCAATTTTCTGTAAAGGAAATTAGCCTTCTGCAGAGCTCCATGGAAACTTGATATAGCTAAATATTTAATTAATACAAGCTATACTAGTGGAGCAGGCATTGGCAATCTTTTTCTGACAAGGGCAAGGTAGTCAATATGTGTAAATGGCAGTCATTGATAGTCTCTGTTGCGACTATTCAGTTCTGTCATTGTGGCATGAAAGCAGCATAATGACATGTAAACAAATAGGTGGCCAATAAAACTTTATTTACAAAAGCAGGTGGCAAGCCTGAGTTGGCCTGTGGGCTGTAGTTTTCTCCCCCCTGTGGTATAGTGACAAAGGAGCAGGCCGAGGACTGGGAGTAGCTGAGCCTTAGCATCATACTGCTCTAACCACAAGGCTTAGGTCCCAGTTCCGAGGAGATGCGCTGGTTGCTTTCTTCCAGCCGCTTTGATGGCAAAGCTTCCTCTGAGACTGTCAGCTGTACCTGCATGGCTGTGCTCTGGCTTGACTCTGCTGAGGAAGCAGCTGGGCTTCCCTAATCAATACAAACAGTGTTTAGAACAGGGTTGGAGACCAAGGTTGCACAGTGCCATACAATTGTACCCACCAGACTTGGATCCCAGCCCTGACTATGTCAGAAGAGGGCTGCTGCTTCCTCAGTTGTGCAGCCTAAAGTCTCCCCAAAAGAATAACAAGGATCTGTCCCCAAGAGTCTGATGTGTGGTCTTGATTGATTCAAAGACTATGATAGCAACAAGGCACTCACTAAACATCAACTATGGTTCCTGTCCACATGGTGCAGTATCTTCTGGGATTGGGAAAAAGCTTTTTACCCATTCTTGACCCTCTTTGCAAAGACAGCTTCAATCATAGCTTTATTGAACTCTCTCTCTCGCTCTGCCCCTTCACTCATTCTTCCCCAGGAAAGAAGAGGAAAGTCATCTAATTAGTAAATTGGGAAAAATAAATTTAGCATGCTAAGTTCAGCTCCCCATTTCTTTTGTTGATTGAACTGCCAGCAAGAAGCAAAAAGTGTACATTCCCCTCTGTGTCTCCACGTCATGAATTTGAACATGAAGACCCTCCTTCAATTGAGACACACGCACGGTTGAGCATGTGTCTAGAAAGAAGTTCAGCACTGGAAAGCCCAGTTGCTCACAGATAAAATCCACACTTTCGTCAGTAGTAAAAATGGTATAGTCTTTACCCCTCTGATAGTCTCCCTGTCTGTCCTCCAATTGCTTGAGAAATTTGGCAGAAACAGGGTGCCACGTATTAGGTTCCCCTTTGGCATCCCAAGCAGCATCATTGCCAGATGCAGCCTCAGGATTACTAAGTGCTACCATTCATTCAATGGGCTCTGGAATTTTGAACAAACTGAAAGATGTGAGATAATCAGAACAAATGATTCTCTATTTTTGTGGATCTAATCTATTTCCCAGGCCTAGAGTTCAGGGTCATTATATAAGCGTTAAGAGAAATTTCTTGGCCTGCCCAACATGGCTATTCCAGTAAGCCAACCATCAATTAACTCTTACCTAAAACCCCTGTGACCCAAAGCATTCTGACGAGCATTAAAGCAGTACTGCTTAATATAAAAACGCATGTGCCTTGTCTCTGGTGTCCCAACCTGGAACTCACCCAGTGGATTCAGAGAGCCCATTGCAATGGCAGAGTGGGCTACTAGCCTCACCAGACTGTAGAAATCTGCCACCATAGTGCTTTCCTAAGAACCTACAATTCTCTACCAAATTGTTTGCAAAAGCTATGGTAAAAGGATAGTGATTTGGGGCCATTGCAGGGAACAGTTGGGAGGTAAAAGTTTTATTTCACATAATAAGTCTATCCTAATATTTCAGTATTCTAAAATTTGGGGGTTCTCATGATAACAAGAATTGTGTGTCATGGGAATTATTAGAACTCTCCCAATAACTTCATTTAGCATATTGAATGTGCAAACTCTATTAAGTGTACCTGCACTAAAAAATTAAGTTTTTCTATAATTATATTCTCCTCTCATTGAGGTAACTCCTTTGAAATGCCTCTCATGGCTTAGGCTGGCATAGGAGGCCCAGTACAGAACTGAGTTCCTTCTCTGAGTCATCTCATCTTCCTACATTTCACCATTTTCAATCTTCAGGCTCTGACTCATTCGTCATCAGTGCACTAAATTTTTATGAGAACTTGCAAAGCTGTGAATTGAACTGATATTGTACCTCAGCTACCTGAAAAATCGATATTTGAGTTTGTTTTTTAAGTCTCTTAGCCACGGGGCTGGAAATAATAAGAAATTGTTTCCACGATTGATGAAAAGCCCTTGGCTTTGGCCTATGACATGAGCAAGGGGTTTAAGAAATTTGAGGGTTTCATTCTATTTCTTTTCTTATCTGTCTAGTTCTGGTTAAATATGGCATCTCAACCCTTAAGCACAGAAGCCCCACCCTGAGTCCTTGAATTCTTCAGGCTCTTAACATTGAATCTCTGTATCTGTCAGAGTCCACCAAGAAACAGAACATTCAAATAGGAAAAATCAGGAGATTTTATTAAGGGAGCATTTTAAAAGTTGTGAGCATGATTAAGTGAAACCAAGAGATTTTAAGCATCCCCAGCTGGAAGTTACCACCGATACTGAGCTGGGTAGTACTCCCCCAAAATGCATGTTGTTCAACAAAATCTCAAATGTGGTCTTATTTGGAAATAGGACCATTGCACATGTAATTAGTTAAGATAAGGTCATTCCAGCATAGGGTAGCCCCTGGGTTTAATATGACTGGTGTCCTTCCATGAAGAGCAGATGAGATGCAGAGACAGATACAGGGAGAACACCACATGGTGACAGTGGCAGAAATTGGAGTGAAGCATCTCCAAGCCAAGGCACACCAAGGATTGCCTGCAACACTGGAAGCTAAAAGAAAAAACATGTACCAGAGTCTCTCCCAGAGCCATCCAGAAGGAAAAGACTTTAATGACACCTGGATTTCTGAATTCCCACAGAAGTGTGCAATAATAAATATCCATTGTTTTAATCCACCCAGTTTGTGGCACTTGGTTACATCAACCCTAGGAAACTGACACACCATCCATAAGGCCATGGGTAAAGGAGAGGCCCCCTTTACAGAAACTTTGCCAAAATAGTCATTGCAATTCTGTAGTCTGGGGGGGGGAGGGACGCAGGGACCGAATACTTCACTATTCTGTGTCCCAGTCTTTCACTAGTGCCTACTTTTAGTGTAACACAGCCAGGAGCTTGAGAGCAAAGGAACCTGCCAATGCAGGTCCTGGAGTTCAGGCTCCCAGGCACGAAGCAGAGTGAGGAAAGGTGGAGTGTATCTGGAGAGGCAAAGGGATGCCCCAGCACATTCTCCAAAGTCTTGTCTTTTAATGGACACCTTATGCTATGTGATAACTTAAATAGCTGCTTTTCCACCGTGTGCTATACCAGGACATCAAGCAACTCTGAATTACAGGCAAGGTGGGAGAATCTGGCTCAAAAGTGGAGATGCATGAATGTGATTCAGTGATCACAGTCACTACAGAAATTATGCCACACAATGCACTTGTTAGGATATTATTGTCTCGGCTACACGTATGCTGTCTCCCTGCAGCATGGTCAGTTGTGGTGCTGGTCACGGGACATCACTCCTGGCATCCCTAGTTGGATACGGGGTTCCACCTTGGAGACTTGGACAACTTGGACAACTGCTACTTGATATTAATATTGAGATTGAAATCTCTTGTATCTATTTTCCAAATGCAGTTAAAAAAAATTTCCCCTCCCTTCCACCATCCCAAGCTCTGTTCCTTCTGGAATTTGAGGGCCTTTTCAGCAAAATCCCCATATCCTAATCATACTTCCGAATGTCCCTTCTTCTTTTGCTCTAAAGATGACCTAGATTTGCTCTGAGGATGCTGCTTGCCCTAAAGACTTCTCGTCATCTAATTTTCTTCTGACTCATCATGTCTCTCTGGGCCAGGACGTGAGGTAGGGCCTTCCTAGATTCTTATGACAACTTTCAAAATATTCACTCTTATTCCAAAATAACCTCACCACCACCACCACCATCACCATCATTATTATATTACCAACTATTTCAATTGTTGCTGTGATCTGTTAACCCTTGGGTCATTTCCTTTTATTTCCGGACATTTTAGCTACAGATTCATGTAATTTTTTCAAAAATTACCTCTGCCTGGAGTCTTGGTGATTTCAATCTATATGTAGATGGTCTTTCCTGCACTCTGACCTCTAACTTCTTTGTACTCTGCTCCTCTGAAAACCTTTCCCTTCTCCTTTAACTTTCATGGCCATGTCCTAGAAATTGTTACCTATAAACTGCAAAGCATCTCTGCTTGCCCTCCAACCACCTGTCTTTCCAGCTAAGTTCCACTTGCATCTTGCTCCTAACAATCCTTTTGCCCAGTGAAACATCTAACTAATTAATCCCCCCATTCTTTTATAGCTTTTTATCTACTTCAGGGTGAGAAATCATAGCTTAAATTTCAGGTCAACCTTCATACTCCTTTCCTTGCATATGCCTCCACCATTCTGGCCTACACACTTGCCAAAAATCTAAGTCTATCCAGACCCCACCTGTATTATTGCAGCTGAAGGTGGCCGGAGAAAAACAGAATCAGTCTGACTGGTTCCCCCTTAAATATTCATGACCATAGACCTACATGGTTTTTTAATGCTATCAGGGAATTTTACCACATTTCACGCTTATTTCTTCTCCTTCACAGCTATTCAGATAACCTTGTCTCTTTTGAACCTTAACACCTCTCAGCTGAAAACCTTGCTTTGTTCTTTACTGAGAAAATCAGCAATCAAAAGAGAAATTTCATAGCCTCTCCCCATGACATCTGCCTATGCACCAACATCTGACTCCACGTATTCCCTGCATGCCTCCAACAGCCTATGGGATGTTTCTGATCCCGTCAAAGACTGCTCCCCCACTGCTCACCAGGTCTGCCTCTACCACTCCACTCAAAGCACCTGCTCTTACTGTAACTGTTAATGACCTCAGTGTTGCTAAAACCAATGGTCAGTTCTCAGTCCTAATTTTGTTTGGCCTAAAGACAGAAAGGGACACAGTTGATCACTTCTGCTTTCTTGACACATTTTCCTCACTGTGCTTCCAGGACACAACATTTTCCTGGTTTAATTCCAGTTACTTCACCAGTTACTCCACCTCAGTTTATTTAAGGTTTATTCTCTTATGCTTGACTTCTTAATATTACACTGCCTTACTGTTTAGTCTTAATATCTCTTTTCTCTTCTATGTATTATTCCGTATTTCTTCCAGTTTTATGATTCTACAAAATGTCTCTATGGTGATGTCTCTCAAAATTATACATTCTGCCTAGGTGTCTAAATCTCTTTCAACTCATATATCTAATGCACTGCTTGGCTTTTCCAAAGAGATACCTCAACCTCAACCTGAATCCGACTGAATGCCTGATCATCCCCCAGTTTTTCACCATAGGCTTCCCCAATTCAATTGTGGGCAATTCAATTTTTACAATTATTCAGCCTGAAATGTTGGAGGCATCCTTGATCTTTTGTTCTCTTATGTAACCCTCAACTAATCAAGGAAAAACTTCAAAAGATATACAGAACAATCCTCAAAACCTATACAGAATCAGAGCCCTCATAACCATCTGAGCTGCTTCCCTCTTACACAAGCCACCATCTTTTCTTGCCCGGATTACAACAACACTTTCCCATGGCCGCTCTTCCTGCTCCTATAGTCTTTTCCTAACAGAGAACCAAATAAGCCCTTAAAGCATAACTCAGAGTACACCTCTCCTCTCCTTTGCCTCCCCTTTTAACTCAGAATAGAATCAAAGTCCCTACCATGGCTATGACATCCTGCAAGACTGGGCTGCCCAAACGCTTCTGATCTCACCTCCATCTCACCATCCCTCATTCTCACTGGTCACACCCACAACGTCATTCTGGCTGTTCCTCAAACACATTCTCCCTGTTAGATGGGTTGCACTGGTGTGCTCCTCTGGCTGAAACAATTTTTCCCTAGATATCCTCACCTTCTTTTTATTTATTTTTTGCTATGTATCTTTTTACATGAGCACACTCTAAGCATCCTAGATAATACAATGGCCTCCACCCTCTCTCCTATGACATTCCTGATCCTCCTTACCCTATTTTGCTTATTCTTTATTTCATAGCACCTATCACAAACTAGCAACATATGTAACTTCTTTGTGAGGCATATTTTTAATGGATCTGTGTCTCCTTGCTAGAATATTACCTCAAAGAGCTGGAGTCTTTACTCATTTTTGTTTACTGATGTATCCCAAGATCTGAAAAGTACCTGTCTCATTATAACACTTGGCAAATAAGTTGAATTAATATATCACATTTCATTGATTGAGACAAAATTTAATCTTCTGAATTGAAGCAAAGAGGAAAAAGCCACTCTTGGTGTGCTTCACTTTGAACAACTGTGAGTAGCCATGAAGGACTAGAAGGAAGTTCTACTTCTTATCACAGAAAAGATAATTTTATTAATTCACACTGATATTATGGTCCTTGCGAGAAAGCACCATATAGCTTGCATGTCTAAAACAGACTATCTTTTGAAATTACTAAGAATTAATTTACACCTCTAGAAAGAATAATTAATCAAATCTTGTGACACTGCATTATTACATGACCTCATCCTCTCTGTTTTATAAAATTTGAGTTACCAAACTTGTCATGAGTTGTTCAGAATTCTCAACTTAAGCAAACTGTTGAATAATGTTTTTCTATATATTGCTTTACCTAAGATCTTCAATACAATCCTATTTCATGACATATTAAGGCAGGTAACAATGTGTCAGAATTTTTCATCTTTCTTAGCTAAATTTGGAAAAAAGAAAAAACCATATAGTCAGACCAGAAAACCCTCTCCAAAGCTATTGTCCTATAGTGCAAAAGAAAAATCTTGAGAAGACTGATACATTTTAGAAACCTAATTCATATGGAAATACTATTTATAATTTCAAGGAAATGATTTGCATGTCCCTAGATTGCAAATTCTTGGAAGTTATATTCACATTTACATACATTCCTCACCCTGCCATTTTTTTATAGCAGTGGTGTGTGCCCAGTGGGCACAGGGAATAGTGTTGATGATAGTAACGTCATAAAGTAAAATTATATTGTCTTCCAGGCATTATCCACAGTAACTGCACATTCTATTCTATTCTTATTAGTGCATTATATCTTGATAAAGGATTTGTCTCAATAAGCCTGTAGCACTAACTTACTTGAATTGATTATATATATTACAGTTTAAATGGTTTTCATCTGACCCATTTTAAATTCATTGCTTTATAATTTCTTTATGAGACAGGATAAGTAGGAGTAGGCAAGAGGATTCTCTTCTATTACACTCTGATTTTTATATGTTGAAGCACATTTTCCACGTGCCAAAGTCAGTTAGGTCTGTTTTCCACATCTGAGAAAAGTACCAAAACAAAAAAAGTTAGGATGTGGTAAATTAAATTTGTTTACTGAATTCTATAATTCATTTACATTCTTTTTTACAAGAGTAGTAATTACTAACCAAGGATTCAATTACTAACAAAAAAAAAGTTAATGATGCTTTTAAAAGCATTGCCTTTTATAATTGCCTTTATAGTAGTTTAAGAATATCTGCTTCATTATATCTACTGGTTGTCTTCTCTTTATCTAAAGTAAATACCATGAATCTTTCTAATTTCATTTATAAATCTACCTCATATCTTTAACTTTTTTGTCATTC
The DNA here is from genome assembly GCF_020740605.2 of Lemur catta. Taxonomy (NCBI): domain Eukaryota; kingdom Metazoa; phylum Chordata; class Mammalia; order Primates; family Lemuridae; genus Lemur; species Lemur catta. The sequence continues at coordinate 51,427,034 of NC_059143.1, forward strand.
TGTCCTTTGTCTTTCAAGGCATAGGTGTGTTAATCCTAACTATTATGAACACAGCATGCACTTTCCATAATGGGCCCCCAAGAGGTCACATTTACTTCCTTCTCCCTTTTCTGTAGGGACTGATAGATTAGCAAATAAACTATTTAAAAAGAAACTATAAAACAAAACTTTTTAACCTAGCTTTCTTTCTATTTGTTTTGTGCTCTTAGAATAACGTAGTTCTGCTGTGTATTGATCATGGAGCTTTGTGCATGGAGCTCATGCAGTCGAGGGCTAAGAGCTGACACAGAAACGAGTAACATGTTTTAGGCTTAGGGTGAACAGTGTTTTATTTATAATTAAATAGACCTAAAGTAAATTTCTAACAAATGTTCCTTCTTTGTTGTCTGTTCTCAGTTCCTCATTTAGTTGTTTGTTTCTTGACATGGTATACTCTTTAGCACTTTTTTTCTGAATTCAATTTATTTTCCAGAATCTGATTGTAAGATGATCAAAATGCTTACTTGTTAAGAATGTATCTCTGTACTATAGACCTCTGGCAACTAATGAGTGTCAGGATTCATATCATATGTCTTGACAGATACAGTCACCAGCATGCTTGGGCACTCTCTCTCTCTCCCCCCCCCTATATATCTATATCTATATCTATAGAAATAGATATAAAATATGAGCAGACACACACACACACACACACACACACACACACACACACACACACGAGGGCTGTCCGGAAAGTACCCAGCCATCATTAATATAACTAGAAAGGTTACATCCAAAAAAAAGTATTAGCAAGTATATCTTGTAGCAATAATAGATAAATTCCTTAACCTGAAAATGAGCATTTAAAATTGTCTGATGCAAATATGTTACTACTAAATGGAGAAATTATAAAACAGTTTACTTTAAAATTAGGGTAAAAACACAAAGAACGGTTACTGTAATGATTTACTTTCAACATCGCAAGAGAATTTCAAAAAAATGTAGTATGTGAGATAAAAGAACCTAAGTGTAAACACCCGAAAAGAAGAAATGATACTGAAGATGTTCAGAGATGATACGATTGTCTAAATAGAAAACCACAAAATAATCTTCAGACAAAATAAAGCTGTATAAGTTGAACAGTGGTCATATCAATATACAAATTAATTGCATTTATACCCAGCAGTATTGAACAAATAGAAAATGTTATTTGATTTCATAAAGAAATATAAGAAAAAAAGTATAAGGAACTAAGGAATAAATCTAAGGAAAGACAGATGTGGCTTTTATGAAGTTCATTATAAGCCTTTAATAGTCATAAAATAATTATTTTATACTGATAAAAATTAATATTTATAAAAATTAAATATTATGATCAGCATTGGATTGAGTAATGTAAAGATATCAATTCACCACAAATACATCATAGTCCATTAGGCTCTTTTACCCAGAGAAGTTTATGAGATTATTCTACTGATAAAACTTATTTGAAAAAACAGAAAACTCAAAATAGTTATGAAAATTCTGAAAAGGTTCTAGTCAGGTGAATTTATCCTCCCAAATATTCACATTTTTAGTACACCAATATTAAGCCTTTAGAATAATTAAGATAGTGTATATATGTGTGCATATGTGTGTGCGTGAGAGAGAGAGAGAGACGATAGTCAAATAGATTCTTATACAGAACTAAGAGCCCAGAAAGATGTGTAAACTTGATATAGAGGTATTAGTGCACCATTTTTTTTTTATGGATGAGTAAAACTCCATGGAATACATATGCCACATTTTATTAATCCACTCTTGTGTTGATGGGACTTGGGTTGTTTCCACTTCTTTGCAATTGTGAATTGTGCTGCTATAAACATTCGAGTGCAGATGTCTTTTTTATAGAATGTCTTTTTTTCCTTTGGGTAGATGCCCAGTAATGGGATTGCTGGATCAAACGGTAGTTCTACTTGTAGCTCTTTGATGTATCTTGATATTACTTTCCACAGAGGTTAGACTAGTTTGCAGTCCCACCAGCAGTGTATGAGAGTTCCTATCTCTCCACATCCACACCAACATTGATTGCTTTGGGACTTTTTGATAAAAACCACTCGCACTGGAGTTAAGTGATATCTCATTGTGATTTTGATTTGCATTTCCCTGATGATTAGAGATGCTGAGTGTTTTTTCATGTTTGTTGGCCATTAGTCTGTCTTCTTTTGAAAAGTTTCTGTTCATGTCGTTTGCCCACATTTTAATGGGATTGTTTGATTTTTTTCTCTGCTGATTTTCCCGAGTTTTATATAGATTCTAGTTCATTTGTTTAGGCAAATCCATTTGTCGGGATAATTATTTTTAATGTAAGAAGAATGTGCTGCAAGAAGTTCAGAAGGGCTAAGAATAGTGGACGGGCCTGTCGGTTCTGCCTCTCTTGAGAAAAGCCCTCAGAGTGTGAGGCTGGGACAGGTTTCTAAGGAGCCTCTGAATGGTGTGGAGCATCGCACACCAGGGGAGCAATGTTGGAGCCAAGGAGATGAGGGCAGGGCTGAAAGGAAAGAAACAATGTGTTTGTTCCTACACCATAAGCCCTCATGTCTTCACAGAAGTTGGTATTGTACAAAAAGCTGAATGTGTTTCGATTTCCTGAAAAACATAGAGAAGAAACAGTTACAAATTCAGGGGTTTTTCCAGCCCAAAAGGATTTCAAAACATGGAGTCAGAGAGATGCAAGAACTCCATGAAATTTTAAGAAACCTCCTACAATAATTCACACCATGGGAGACTTACTTCAAGTTCACCCGCTTCTCTGAGGGGTCAGAGAGGCATGAAAAATATCTGTATCACCTATAGATAAGGAAACAGTAACCAACTGATTTAAAATTTTGGCCACATCACTCAAGAATTTAATGTCTAGACTGGATCCAGAATATCACATTCCTGAAAAATAGTACAAAATTGTATATGTACATATATATATATAAAACTTTGCATTTCAAGCACAAAATGAACTTACTATTAAATATCATTAAAATAAGGATCTTTTCCTATCAATTGCAATAATTAGATGTTTACCCTTTTCTTTAACTTTTGCCATGAAATTAAATAAATGCATTCCTGAATATCTTCTTGAATTATTAGATAAAAGTGTAAGGAAACTGCAAAATTCACTCCTGATTCCTTCAAGATAGATTTTTGAAATAAAATTTCAAAGATAAATTATATACACTTCTCAAATATTTTGATTGCATTAATTTGCAAGATAAATAGTGAGTACCCAAGACAGTTAAAGTGTTTCTTAAAAATTATTTTAAAGGAACATGAAGTGGAGGAAAGAAGATGATTAGATCCAGAAATTGGGAAAATGCATAATAGCGTTCTGCATAAGCATGCTGTGCTGGGGATAGGTTTTGAATGTGTATAGACTTACTCATATCTCAACAAAAACATCAGAACTGATTTAAGCTCTGCCTGAAATAGCACTTACATTGGCTAGACTTACCTGCTGCATTTTCATAGCTGCCACTGAATGCCCAGTTCATAGTCTTCTCTGAGTGCAGAAATGACAAGAAAACTGCACTTCTTTCCGCTCTGTTTAACATCCTTTTCTTGGTAGCTCTTGATTACTCATTGTGTAGAAGTCAGGTCTGCTGTGACAGTGATTCCAGCATTAAAAGCTATTGTCGCCACATTTTATTAATGTTTCCCAAAATAGTCAGTGATTTCTACACTCTTCTGGAATTGTAAAAAATAAGCTCCCTAAACTAACACAGTTCTCAGGAAAAAACTATCAGGTCATTTATTAGCTCTCCAGGTTTAGACAAATACATTACTTTGTCACTCGTAACCTATAAATTCTTCGTTTAGGGTTGAAGTTAGTATTTATTGTTGAAGGATATTTGTTGCGAAATACTTTTATCGTAGGTTAAGATATTATGTGATATTTTAATTTCATGAAAATGATTAAGTCAATCTGAAACATTTTATTATTATCTTAGGGTCACAGTGTACATACTGTATTAAGATTATTATTAAAATTAAAATACTTAATATTAGATAAAAATTTAATTATTTAGAAAATTCCTTCTTTGATTTTTTCGATGTACTGTGGATTTACATATTTAAAATATCATATATCTCTGTATCTATCATCTCTCTTTGTATCTATCATCAACTCTATCCTCTATCTTTCTAATCTGCCCATTTCTCCTTAGTCCTGAGATGCTATGCTGATGTTAATTAAGACACTGATTATTTCAAAATCCTAATCAGCCTGGTGGTAAAGTGCCCTTTCAACATCAATTTGTTTAGATGTGTATGTGTATATGTTTGTGTTTTATTTTTGACAAGTATCATATGCTCCCTCAGTATCAATTTCCCAAACAGAGAAATTTTTCAAACATAAATAAATGTTGAAAAGAAAATGAACATAAAGAAAGCTTTTAAAAATCCATAATATGACAATTCTTTTGCTCTTCTGATTCCATTTATGTATTTGTGAAGAATAAATTCAAAGCCATTATTTTATAGTGGTCCAGAACATAGATTCTACAGCCCGGCTGCCTGGACTTCCAGCTCTGACACTAACTTTGTGAGCTTGGGCAAGGTTCTGTCTATAGCTTAAGTTTCTCTTCTATACAATGTGGATAATGAACTAATACCTGATAGGGCTGCTGATATGATTTAGTTACAGCATCAAAATCATTTATGTGTTACGTAAGTGCTAATTTTAAAAGTTTGACAAGGTCATAAGCTGACCCTCAGGTAGATTAAACTCTGGTTAGTGACAAAGTTATTGAATATGGTATGTTTCATGCATGGTAAAGGGTTTTGGTTTTGGTTTTCTTTCTAGTAGACAGATCTTGAAATTAAAGAAAGACTATTTTCCATTTAATTCTATTCCTCAGAATCTAGAACCATGTTATGCACAGAAATCATTGAAGTGGTGAGTGAATAAGACTATGTCTGTGCCTGCCATTTCCAAAACTTTATGTCTTCTAACTTCTCATGTTTACCTGAAGTCCAGACTTCTTCTATAAAATCTAGGTTTTTATACTCAATGATCTACTTGACGATTTCAGTTAGCTATCTGAAAGATAACTTGAATGCAACATTTACCATATAGAACTAGCAATCTGCTCTCCACATAACTTCTCCACTTACAACTTCCCAATTTCATATAGTATACTATGCCAAAGGCAATAGTTATTAAAAATGAAATATCCAATTTGACAAATCCACATAAATTTATTTATAACTTTCTAAATATGCCCACTTATACATAAAATTGTTATCTAGGGTGGGTAAAGGTTAAAGGTCTGAAAGGTACACATATGTATACAGGCATGCATGTGCACTTACAAATATCCCCTGAGTCATGATATGGCTTGGCTGTGATAAAGTCATAAAGCTATTTGATTGCAAGTGCCAGTCTTTTATATGAAATATAAGTGAATTGTTACTATTTTCCTCTCTACATTAAAAGGACTGTGAATTTATCTTTCCTCTGGTATCATATCTCCTTCTCCAGTTGTCTTCACTCCCAATATAATTTTGCAGCCTCATACCTGCTTGTCTAGCCATCCCGCTGTAAGTCAGAACCATTGTTATATTGCCCCTAAAAATAACTTCCTTATGGTTAATGTCTAGAGGTGAAATAACAAAATCAAAAGGTGCTTAAAGATTATTTTGCATATTATCCTATTTCTTTTCAGACCTAATGCATCCAGTTTTGCCAACAAACACAAACAAAAGCAGGTCTAGAAAGTATAAGGCAGTTCTGTGAGCAAGTGGTTCTCACTTTCCTGACTCTGCCCTTTATTGTCAGGTCTCTTTGACCAACAGGTACATCATGCAAAGTTCCCTATAAACAGCTGACTAAAGAAAAAAGAAAATGAGCCTAATTTACAGGCGGTTCTTCAACATAAGTTTGAACTACCCAAAAGTGCTTTGATATAACATGGTGGCCCCATTTAGGGTTGCCCTAGAGACAGCAGGGAAGAAAACCTCTCGAAGTCAGCAAAACTTCAACTGGAGTATCTCTTATCAAATTTAGTATGAAAAGAGAGACCACCATCCACCATCCATCCTTAGAAGCCTGAATTGGGATTCTAAAAAATAACTCTAAGACAGGAATTGGTTTTCACATTCTGCACATATTTATTTTATGTATTTGCCCATCAACCTAACACTTTTACAAGGTCTTTCTAAGATTAAAAATATTATAAGTGATATCATTTTTAAGTGATGAACACTTCAGTTCCTCGTTCAGTTAGGAGCTGTCTTAGGAACTTAAACATTGTCTTTCTAGTATAGAATCATGGTAGTTTAGTGTTTGACCTTTTAATCACTAAATCCAAATGCTCTGTGTTGTTGAATTTTCTCTATTATTTCCAGTTCTATCTTGAGTATTACATATTAGCTTTCCATTGAATGATAAATGAATAAATTATAAATGAATAAAGTATGAATAAAGCATTTCCTCATCATTAATCATACTAAACATAGTAGCAGGCATTGTAGATGTTGTTTTGGTTAGAAGCCAGATCAAAAATACTGGCACCTAAGACTTAGCTTCTTAAATATTTCATTATATTGTCAAACATAACTTTTAGAAATTGAATTTATGCTCATCTAACCTTCAGAAATGATGTTAAGAAAACTTTTACTTTAAAACCTGATATTTTAGTAGTAAATCAATAAACTAGTATAGCAAATCTAAGTTATATAGTATAGATAAATATACAAATGTACAACTTAGCTAGACATATATCTCAAAAAAAGAAAAATAAGAAAATGAGAAATATGCATTGGAATTTGATTATAGAAAATAATGTAGTAAGAAATCTATTTAAAAATCAAAACTATTTTATATTTTTAAGGTGCCTGATTTTAAATCTCTGTATAGAGTCATAATTTGTTAGAACAAGGCAACATATATCTTTTACTTTAGCATGCATATTAAGGAAACATATTATCTTGAAGAAAATGATTTTTTTGTCAAAGTCAAGCCTACTGTGGATTCTTTATTCAATATCTTTTTATCATTTCAACATCAGACATCATTTCCATGTTAAAGTTTAGGAAAGTGAATTTCCCCTATATCTGATTTCCCTCTGTCTTATTGGCAGTTGCTAAGCAACAATGTCTGAAACAATCTCACTACAACAAGACAAATGAAACCTATGGGAGGCTTAAAATAGGGGAAATTATCAGGTGAGTTCAAAGGGATGAAGAACATTGTCTAACCCTCCCTCTGTTTGTGCTCAGAGGGAGGAAAGAAGGATCCCAAAAGGGAAAAATGCTGGTCAGACAAGCACACAAAGGGACTCAGATATACTGCTCCATAACTCACACACCACCTCCTTTTATTAGCAGTGTCCCCACATAAAATAGCGCAGTTATCTCATACCCTAGTTACTTTATTCAGTTCCAGATCTCATATTACTAGATGATATATATTTATCTTAGCTTCAAAATTGGCTCCTTGTGATCTGAACCTGTATAACAGAAGAATGACCATAACTACTTCAAAAATACCAAATATCACATAATAGATAGAAAACAAAATAACTGGCAATGAAAACTGCCAGTCAGAAAAGGCAAGCAGAGGAAATAACACCTTATGTTGCCACGACTTGCTGGAAAGTGGTAACAAAGATCTGATGCCATAGTATGCAATCAAGTGGTTTCTTTTGTAACCAATTTGCCTGTTCCTGATTCTGCAATTTGAGAGATTATCTCCCTTGGTCTATTATCTCCCACGTCCCCAACTGAAAGATGAATTGGGGTGCTTGTCTCCTTTAAGGAATACACTAAGTAAGAAATTCAACTCTTGCCAGTGCAGGTTTTAAAGATTCAGGGATTTCTCTTGGAGACTGGGCAGTCTCAGACGTTTGTTGTGCGGCACTGGGTTTCTGTGGTCGTATATCTCCTTTAAGTGATGGTCTACGGCAGGAGTTGGCAAACAACAGCCCTGGGCCAAAATCCATCCCGAGGCCTATTTTTATATGGCCTGTTTTCTATCAATGTGTTTGTACACATAAATTGTTTTTAAAAGTCAGAAGAAAAAAGATATTTCATGCCATGTGAAACTTATAAAATTTAAATCTCAGCATCCATAAATAAATTTTATTGGGATACAACCACCCTCATTCATTGATGTGTTGTTTGTGGCTGGATTTCTACCCCAGCAGCAGAGTTGAGCTGGTTGCCAGAGACCTAGGACGACACGTGAAGACTAAACTATTTACCATCTGGCCCTTCAGGGAAAACCTTTGCTGACTCCTGATCTACATGCCAGAATGGGGCTTTCTGCCATGTAGCAACTGCTTTCAGATTCTATTTATCACTGTTACCCTCACTTTGTAGCTTCACCTGGGAAACTGTCTTCTAAAAACAGGGGACATTTCTTTTACCACCAGAAGACCTCTCAGTGAGCTCCTTTCACGAGTGTAGGGATGGGGCGGGGGCCAGCTGAGCACTTGGCTCTTCTTTGTTCTAATCCTTTCTCCTTGTGCCTTCCTAAATCTAGGCACTATTATTATGGGGATGGGGGGAGGCAGGAATGGGGGATGGAGTAGTAGGAAAGAAAGCAATTGCATCTTTCAAATGGCAGACTCTCACCTTTGACCAAAACTTTAGTCAGGCTCCTCTGAATCCTATGGTTGACTAGGCCCAATGTGGACTTCCCACTCTGTCCCCGCAGAATCCAGATTGAGCAAGAATCCTGCTAAGTCAGTTTAGTGAAAATCCCCACTCTTGGCATCTGACCACCCTGAGTGCATTATCAACCTGGCCTGCCTTCTAAAATAATCCTATCAAGGCACTTTAGCCAGAAGCCCCTTATCCATGATGTCTCCTGTTAGTGGTTTTCCATTTGCTCACCCCTACTTGCTCCACGGTTACAAATCCATAATTGATTTTGTTGGAGATGGAGTTGAAGTCAATCTCTCTTTTCTGCTGCAAGGCCCTGTTGCAGTGGTCCTTGTCCCTACTTCCGTGACCCCCCTTGAGTAAAGTCTGCCTTACCATCTTCTTTACACCTGACAAACCTCATCATTATGTAACTCTCAGCCATGCTGGATTTCTCACCAGTCTGGAAGGCTTCATTTGTCCTGATTGTATATTATGTTTTGTCTCTTTGCTTTCAGATATGCCAACATAGGCTGATCATAACTTCTTTCCTATAAAACTTTATTGAATGTAGCAAAAAGAATCAATATATTTCAAAATATTGACATATTTTTACCATCTCTTAAAGCCCCAAACTTAGTAGGCAAGAATATGAGTTCCAGGTTATTGTAAACAACAGTTTAAACCGCTAGCCATTTTGCTACTGTTTAATGAGGATTGCAAACTTCCCAGTTGAGAACACAAAAATAATACTCCCTGTTCCCTGCTTTTGTAATCTCAGAGAAAGCAGGACGATCTTGCTCAGGCAGCTTCCATATTGAACATTTGAAATCTAATTTGATTTGCCCTGTTGTCTAGATTTTTTCTTGATTTTTTTTCTTATAAAGTGGCAAAATAGTTTGCCTTTATATATATTTTTTTGTCCATGAGAGTGAGTATAACTGTCAATAACATTGGATAAATAAATTATGTGCATCAATACAATGGTATTTAAAATTAATTAAAACTACAGGTATACAAGGTAGTGTGTGTGTGTGTGTGTGTGTGTGTGTGTGATTTTTGTAAGGCTGAATGAGAAATCCTGAAGGAAGCCTCAGAATTGGGTCATTGGTGGCACACTGGGGTGGTATAACATTTGTCATTGTATATCCATTTGCATTGTGTGAAAATTTTAATTTAAAAATGCTCAGCCAATAACAATTTAGTTTCCATACTGAGATCATTCTAAACCAACCATTTTAGTCCCATACCAAGATTATTGTCATCATTTAATGGTCAAATTTTGGGGTATCAATTATTCACTATCTGTGGATTAGAATGGTCAAAATATTTTCTTTTCTTAAATTATTTCAGAATATTAAAATTCCATACAATCATTTTGGTTACATAAATTGCTTTTGTACTGTTTGAGTCAAAGTGTGCCCATTCCCCAGATAGTGCTTATTGTGCCTATAAGGTGTGAATTTACCCATCCCCTCCCCCCCAACCTGTTTGATTCTGATGAATGTTATTATTTCCTAATGAGAATTTTGGCATGGTTACACATATATTCTTACATCTTAATTTTAATAAAAGGTTATTATTCTTATAACAAGTTTCATTGTCATATAGGAAAAAATCATATTGGGTGCACAATAAGAGTGTGTTATAAAAGTTATGTGAATGTGCACTCTCTCTCTCTCTCTTTCAAAATATATTATGGTACTGTACTCACCCTTCTTGTGATTTGTGGATCTGACAACTAAGGGGGCTTCTAAGTGAGTAACAGGTAGCATAGACAGCATGGACATGCTGGACAAGGGATGATTCACCTCCCAGGAGTGATGAAGCAGGACAATGTGAACTTCATCACACTAAAAATGAATTATTTATTTCTGGAATTTTTCATTTAATATTTTCCACAGTTGGCCATGGGTAACTGAAATTGCAGAAAAGCAAAATCATGGACAATAGGGAACCACTGTATTTTTCACCTAATTTTGAACTCAGGAAGCTAAACTCCATGAACTTGAAAGGAAGTAAACATCTCATGCTCATTAATGTCCATCAGTTTTCACAAACTCAGTTTAAATAGCAATGACTATGAATGATAACTTAAAATGTCAATCTTTTATTCCACGAAAGTATCAAAGGAAATTACTGGAAAATTCTGCCAAACCTGCTTTAAGCAAAATATATGTTATGTTTGCTGTATATATTAAAATAAATTTTATTTAAAAATATTCTGTTAGTAAAAATGGAAAATTTCAAAAAATCATTTTTTAAAATTTCTCACTTGATTAGAGAAATAAAAGCACTGAGGGATGCCCTAAAACACATGCTTCATTTCTTTAAACATTGTCTTATTTATGAGAGTCTTTAAAAAATAGCTATTTTGCCTTATGTTGGGAAGATGTTAAGATATTAAAGCCTCCATCAAAGGATGCTATAAAATCAGATGTTTCAAAATCAGGAATAATGAAGGATCTCCTAAGTTATGGACACAGTGTCCTGTGTGATGGATGCTATTTCCTTCTGCATACTGGCTTCTAGAAAGGTAAAATTCGACTTTGTGGCCCACTCATGGCAAATGTGAAAGGTTTTTAGGAATTGATTTTTGTATTAGTCTCATTTTTGGATCCATTTTATGAGTCCCTAACTTTGTATTCCTTTTCTCTTTCCCACCTACTTCTATTCTAGGACATCATAATGCATTTTATGTATCTATTCTTTTAAGAAATATTTATTGATTTTCTACTAATGGGCCAAGAACTGGAATGGACGCTTCGTTCAAAGTAGAGTGGATTACAAAGTACATGACCTTGCCAACAGAAACTTACATTCAATGTAGGCTTACTTTAAAAGGCAATATACTAATTAATTACCTAGTAAAAATTTATCATGGTGGTTAGGGAAAGTAGATGCACATCCAGAATGAGTATCTATTCCACTGAGGAAGAATCACAGTCTCCCCACGTTAGAAACAGTCAAACGTGATCAATCTGTCAAACAAAAGGGGATGAGGGCATATCAGACTCTCAGAGAATAATTGACTTCACTGGCAGATTGGCACTCAGCACTAGCCGTAGTCAGATCAGCTTCGGAGATAGGAAGTCCATGTGATGATGTGAATGCTGAACATTCTTTTCAAGCACCCTGTTCGCTTTGTCTCTAAACCCACTGTGAAAGCTTTGATGAAGATAGATGGTAACTCATAGCCATAGAATAAATAGTGTTCACCTGATTATTAAAAGTCGCATCTACAATAAGTGCTTTCTCCTGAGCTTTGATATGGAACACAAACATTTTCACACTCCTGGGCCATGTTTCTTCACCAGAATCCTTTGTTTCTAATCTCCTAGTCAGGCACAATTTCAAGTCCTTCATTCACAAAAATTATGAAGCACTACCTCAGAGCCAGTGGTAAGCCCAATCTGACCATGCCTCATGCCAGGGAGTGTAGACACCCAGATGTGCTGCTTGAAGGACATTTTGGCCTTTCTATCTATTGTGAATATACCCTAGGGTTACCCTCAATGAGCCACACCCTTATTTAATCCTATCTTCTTGAGTATGAGTAGAACCTGTGATTTTCTCCTAGCCAATACAACATGGCAAAAGTAATGAGATGCCACCAACATGATCTAAACAGAGATCTAAATAGTGGTTATATTTCAGAAGCCAACCTGGGTACTGAGAAGGAAGACATTTATGCTTAAAGAAAGCCCCTAATTTTAATTTTTTACTTTTTAATTTAAAATCATTTCATATTTACAAAACATTACAGAAATAATACAGAGAAACTCATATATCTGGCACTGCGCACCATAGTATCTTTATGAAAACTGCTATTTTAGCACTGTAAAATACTGTTAGCAAAACGACAAACCCTGTTCAAATTGCACCCGTTCTCCTCCAACACATTTTCCTAGTCCAGGACCCACCCAGGATCCCACCTTGCATTTAGCTGCTGTGCCTCCTGGTCCCTCTGCAACAATCCCTGCCTTTCCTTATTTCCCATGACCTCGATACTTCTGAAGAGTACGGGTTAGTTATTTTGCAGATTATCTCTCAACTTGAATGTTCCTGATATTTTCTTATGAATTAATTACTTTTTTCTTTTGACTATGCATAGGTATTATATAAAAATATCTTATGAAAATAAAAATAATTTAAAGAATAAGCTATTAAATGCAATACATTGCATTTTATGAGGTGTCATCTGGGCTAGGCTAACTTCATTCCTCCAAATGCCCTTCCCTATGTTTGCCAGCCAAGGTGTGTCACACGAGAGATTCCTATGTGATATTTGGAAGTTGGGAATGAGGTAGCCACAGTTTTGTAACTCACATTCACGATGATTTGACGGAGGCAGTGACTGAGCATGCAACTGTTCCCACTGTCCCTAGGTTCTCCTGCAGTCAGCCTCTCTCCTAGTCAGGATGCATCTGTGATGAAGGGCCATGACCCTTGGAATAACACCAAGATCAGAGGCAATTTGAATCAACTGTCCTCACCGGTTGTAGTTTGTGCTTCTGGGTTTCAGCTTGTTCTTATTGCCACCACCTTACATTTATCCTCCCTTCTCAACTGCTTGTAGACTTCAGCATGAGACTTATAAAAATAGCCTTACAGAGACTTCTCAACTGGCTTTCATAATTGCATGTAGGCAAGTCCCTGTGCAAAGCAAACAAACATGTGTATGGAACTCTGATACAGAATCTGGTAATAAGAGTAGTTCCAAAGGAATAGACACTTGAGAGGAATTCTCTGAATCTGTTCTGAGCACTCTGGAATTGTGTCTCTAGATTTAAAGGCACAAGTAACCCTGTTCCCAGGGGTACGGGGGGAGATAGGTACCAATAGCATGCAACTGCAAGACCCTTACTTGACTTATGACCTTTGAATAGTGATCATTGCGTGACTGTAGAAGGCATGGTTCTGAGTGATAAGGTACTTGCTGCCTTAGGACAGCTTAGTAAAACTAAGAAGTGTAATAGAGTTGGTTGATTGCTTCCAAATGAGCTGGAAAACTTAAGAAGAGAAAATAATGAGTTCAAGACTAAATTTGTAGTTCAAAGTCTGCATAAGGAAACTAGAAGCTTCAATATCTACCCTGAAAGAAACCCATCTTTCCTGTAAGCTCTTAGCTGAAATTTCTGAAAACAAATACAGAGTCTGATTCTGTGGGTGGCTTAAATATAATATAAACTGAATTTTCAACTTCATGGTCTCTTTTGTTAAAATGAGGGCATTGACTGGAAAGAAATATGATCATGAAAATTGGGATGGAGATGTATAGGCAAATTTCAGGGAAACCAGTGACCCTGCATCTCCAAACACTGTTGACCCTGCTGTGCCAGTGGACGAAGCCCTCCACCCTTACCTAGGCGGGGAGTCTCTTCTTGTGTAAAGAACCTGTAATAATCTCCCTTGATGTACCTTTCTTGCAAGGCACTGTTGATCTTCCTGAGGACATTTCTGACCACTTCTCCTTGCTTCTGGACATAGAACTTGACTCAATATAATGTTGCCAATTTATACAAAAACCTAAGGAATATACATGAGAATGGAACTTAAGGGTAGAAATCAAAGTGGGAGAAATATAAATTTGATCAGGGCATTTTTTTTATATGAACACACTAAGGAAATATTCTGGACTCCTGTTTTAGCCTAAAGGCCAAGACTATGAACCAAAGATGACCTACATTAAATGTAATTGAAATGACAGCATTTTTTTGCTCCACTATAGAGGAAGGTATCCAAGGACTACAGATACTGGAATAATAGAGAGGGTGTATTATATACGACCTGCTTACCATCTGGCAGGATCTGGTGGATATACCTTAAGAAATAAATGTTTGAGGAGAGCCCCAGCTTCTTTGAGTTCTGTGGGTGATCTTCTCTATAGGTCAGAAATCACAGTGGGAACCAATACCACTGAAATGAGGTCTTTCAGTGCAATAGGGATAATGAGATGCCGGGACAGCAGGGGACAAGTTGAGACACTCAGTAACTAAAGACAACATAGACAATGTGACAGTAATGGACAGGAGAATCAAAGAAGTACCCAGAAAAGTCTGACATGCAGAAATCTTGGGCATTGGCTAGTTGGTGATGGTTTCTGTAGAAAGGAAATAGATAGGCATCCTAGTAATGTCTTAGCTGACAGGAATAAGCAAAAACATCTAGGTCTGATGAACAGATATCTGACTTTAATTACCAACACAGAGAGTCATTGCTCCAAAGGTAATTCGCAGACTTGAGCCGGTTTTAAGACCCATAACCTCGTGAATGAAGGGAAGGCCCGGTCTCCTTGAGCAAGGACCCCACTACAATGTTATGCATAATGTTAATTTTCCTCTCAGCCTTTCCCAAAGGGACTTGAAGCCACTTGCTAGGAGAACAATCGATAAGAAAAGGGGAAATAATCAGAATTTTCAGGTTAGTGGACACTGATTCCGAAGTGACTCTAATTCCTACAGACACAAAATGTTCCCAGAGTCTATCAGTCAAAGTAGAGAATTGTGGAGGTAGGTGTCAGTGGGGTTTTAGCTCAAGGCCATCTCATGATGGGTCTCCAAACACACCCTGCGCTTATTTCCCCAATCCAGGTCAAAATGCGTAGTTGGAGTAGGTATGCTCAGCAATTGGCAGAATCTTCATACCGGCCTCATGGCTAATGGATTGAGGAATATTATGGTAGGAAAGATAATTGAAAGCCACTGAAACTATAATAGTGAAGACATTTTTCTTCATACTTGTTAAAAACGCAAATCAAAAGCAGTTTGTTTTCAGCTGGCAATTCCAGCAATAAATCTTCACTGCCCTACCCCAGGAACATAGCCACTCTCCAGCCCTAAGACTGAATCTAGTCTGTGTGTTTCTGGTTAGTGTGCGACACAGGAGGAATTCTTATGCTGGATTGGAAGGCAGAAGTGAAGCAACAGCCCTTTTATAGGTCACACGCATTGTCAACAGTCCCGGCCCACCCACTTGGAGTGAGACAGCATCTGGACCTGCTCCTGCCCCGGTTTCCCCAGGACTCTCCTTCAGCTTCTCTGACTCCTGGGTCAGGTGCGGGTGTTTAGCTCTGATACGAAGAGGGCCCTGTTGCTGCAGGACACTTATACTACCCTGGTCAGAAGCAGTAAAGACTGATATGCATTTCAGTCTGCCATCCTGGGTTGCATGTCATGATTCTGAGTTCCAAATGATTCTTGTTCTCCACCACTTTGTACCCATTTTCTCTCCCAAGCTGTATGCCCTGTGCACTTTGAAATCCAGCATCAGACATGAAGACCACAGCATTAGAGATTGCTTCATCAGCATCCAAAATTATAAAAGGTCAAATCCCTGTAAGAAATTCTTCTGTGCTTTTGTGGTTTACTTGCCTGATGGAACTCAGCCTAATACAAAATATTTGAATCACTGAATTAAGTTTTCTCTGATTATTTCTGTAAATACTAATTTTTGTTGTCGGTGGTAGGTTTTTTTTTCTTTTTTATTTCAGCATATTATGGGAGTACAAATGTTTAGGTTATGTATATCATATGCTCAACTAACACTTGTTATGTAGATATTTTAGAAATTTGGAAGCCACTCTTCAGCTGTGGTATTATTGTTTTAGGCCACATGCTGTATGTTCTTCTTCAGTTTAGTAAACCAAGAGTGCTTTTCTTTTTGACATTTATAATTTTTGATAAATACAATTTGACTCTCCTATATGAATATTATTAAAATATATAATAATTTAATATTTATTAAAGTTTGCATTCATATTTTCAACAATAGCGATTTTATTAATTACTAGATAATAAATCTATAAGCATTATTTCTACATAGTTAAATTATTTCATATTGTACACCTATATTTTCTAATAAAGTAAACTGAAACATTATCTTGATGCAAATCATACAATATTCATATTCCTTTCATAATCTGCTGTTTGATTTGGCCCTCACTCATTGTATCCTTACACTAACTGTTAGCATCTATTAAAAATTTTTTAAATATAATTTTATTTTATGTAACCTTGAAAAAGAATCTTCAAATTTTATATGCATTTTACACAAAAATAGCACAAACCCTGGACTCTTCTGTTTTCCCTTTTTTATATACCACAAAGCTTTTCACACATTCTACATATTTTAATAGTACTTTAAACAGAATCATCTACCAATGTCAACAGGTAATTCTCATTCTATGCTATATTAGCTTTAGTTTCTGAAGCACAGATCACAAGATTATAAATTGGCTCAAAAACTTTACTAGGCAAAATGTGTGAAATATATAAAATGCCTTTTGCTTTTTTCCCCTGAAATATATGAACGTGTACTTTTATCAGCTTGTGTTTTAGCATACTTGTCAATTTTGTCAGTCAGTGATCACTATAAAATGGATCATTAGTATCTGACCCAATACATTTTTTCAACTGTTGAGAAAATTCCCTGTAATTCCTCTTGTTCGTCAGTTTGGCAGCCTAATTTTAAAGATTTCTCTGTTTAGATATCATAGGACAGAGCTTGTGAAAATAAAATAAAGTTCCACATTTAACATTCTTACAAGTTGCAGTTTAAAGAAGCTCATTTTTATATAAGCCAATGCATGAAGGTTGTTCAAAGAGATATTCAACATGGATATTTTTCTTTAGGAAACAATAAAAAAAAAATAATGCTCCCCCCAAAATCCAACCATATCTGTCCCAAAGCAGAACATTTCAGAGAAAATTTTTCATGTCAATTTTCATTGTCATCTTCTAATCTTAACTGTAATATAGAATAGTCACTCCAATAAATATTTCCTAATGGGAATAGAATAATGTGCAGAATATCTCAAATAGAAAGTGTAAAATATACTACTTTTGATAACACATTTAAAGCATGATTATTACATATATATTTTCAAAAATATTGATTTCAATTCGATGGAGAACAATAGATAATGAGGGAATTTTTTGTAGATAAATAAAAATTAATGTTAAAAATCAACAACATATGTCAAGAAAGGGTAATGGAGATAGATTATCTAATGTAATTTGTCTCATTAAAAATTAAATGTGGCATTAGTTGGGCATTAGTTAAATTATTTTGCCCCAGCATTTTGTTTGGGAAATTTTCATTTCTAAGATCAAAAACAGGTCTCCCTCTGAAACCTGAAGTGTTATGTAACAGACTGAAGAAAATTTTCTTTATATATTATTTGAACATAAATGCCAATGCTTAATTTCTCCAATTTTCCAATACTTATTCATTGACTATGACCTTAGTACCTATTGAATTTCTTTATTATAACATTGCTTATTATAGCCTCAATAAACTCAAAGAGCTGAGGCATTTGTCTCTTTATTTCACTGATGTAATTTATGTTCTTTTTGTAAAGTGCCTGGCTCTAAGTAGGTGCTCAATAAACAATACGCTTCATGAATGAACTAAACATTCAAACACAGATAATTATAATTACCAAGCAATTGATTTTGCTTTGGTGGGGGGGATTGGTAGGCAACATTTGAAAATGACTCAGGAGATTCCAGCTCCTTGGTGTATACAGCTATAATATCACATGCCCTAGAGTGTGGGTGGGACCAGTGAATATGATGCAATATTCACCACAACGGAAATGTTACTTATGCGAGCAAGATTTCACCTTAGCAGATTGAGGAGAGGGACTCTCCCAATGGCCTTGAAGAAGCAAGCTGCCCTATTATGAGGGGACCACATGGCAAGGACCTGAGTCTAACCTCTAGTTGCTGAGAGTGGTCACCAGCCAAGAGCCAGCAAGAAAACAAGGACTTCAGCCATACAGTGATGAGGAAATGAATTCTGCAAACTACTCAAAGAAGCTTGGAAACCGGGTCTTTCTGTTGTCAGACCTCCAGATGAGGACACTTTGGCTGGCACCTTGATTGAAGCCTCAGAAGACCCTGACTCACGGAAACTGTAAGATAATAAATTTGTGTTGCTTTAAGCCAATAGGTTTGTTACACATCGATAGAAAACAAATACAGGGTCAATGTATTTTCTTATACTAGGAGGGTTGAATTCCCTCCTCCCGTTGCCATAATATAGTCAATATCTTTAAAAAGTGAATCTGAATCGATATGCTGAGCAGAAAACAAATGAGCTGTGCTTACAGGAACATGCAGCTGGAGCACACACAGCAAGAAATGCTAAACAAGTGGGCGTGATCACCAGGAACGAAGAGAGTGTAAGTGCAGACAATGACCTTGGAAACCATGGTGGGCAGTCCTCTCATTTCACAGCTACAGGAGGAAATATTTCACTCTGTGTCATTAGCTGTGCCAGCCAGGGCATTGCATTGACCCCAAGCAATGCGATAGAAGTGCCAATCCAGCCTCAGCATGGGCTCTGCTTTGGCTGCCTATAAAGGGGTAAAGAGAAATTACTGTCTCACTGTCTTTGCTGTTTACTCTCATGCCTTTAAGTTATAATTATGAAATAATGAAATAGAATAATGAAAACAAACAGAACAAGAGTTCTGCACCATGAACCAAAAGGTCTTTATGTTTTGTGCAAATCTAATCCATTAAAAAAAATGCTACTAAACCTGCCATTTAGTATCAAAGGACAGCTTTCATATAAATTAGCCAATATGTGAGATACACACATCAAAAGGATAATAAAAGTGATGTTATTTATCCTCTGCTAGTTCTATCTAAGAATATTTTCTTTGCTTTCTTGATTATATTGGGATTAAACTTTAAGTCGCTTCTTAAAAACATCTCTAAAGAAATTAATGCAGACTTATTAGAAATAAATCTAATTTTCTATCAGTCCCAATAGGCCAGATCCAATTGGGAATTTCCTGTTTATTTCAAAGTGGAACACCAGCTATGTTCATTTCTATGTGGCTTTAAATAAGACATGCATGTTATCATCATTAAGACTCTGAAATCAAAAGCCCAAGATCTAAAATCCTGTTGGCATAGGGTTGTGAATAATGGAACATATAAGCGTGATGAATATTTTTAATTTGATATCATGAAAGGGAAAATCAAATCAAACCTTTTCCAATTCAAATTAATCATTTTATTTGTTATAGTATAGAAAATAATTACCAAAATATTCTTGACCAACCAGCATCTTGCCTGAATTATTGACACAGACACCAACTGCATGTCTTACTGATACTAGGGAATTTGAATAATTGAAGTCCTGATGTATTTTTAGAAATAAAAAGTGTCCTTCAAATAAAATCTCACAACTTCATAATATTTGTATGTCCTTGGGAAAAACTGTACTAGACAGAACTAATAAAAGTACTAAAAATAGATTGAACTATCTAAAGGACAAAAATCAGAGAGAATCAGCAAAGTGTTTTTGCTGGGTGTGCTCAAAGTAATGCATATTTGTGCTTTAAAACACCGGCAAAGCCATTACATAAAAAATAATTGGGATATTCAAGGGGGAAAAATACCTACTAAAAATATTTACTAGAAAGTAAGGATGGGAATTATGTACAATTAATGAATACATCAACATTATCATTAGATGCTACTTATTTTATTTGGTTTTCCTAAGCAATGGCATTCCATCATTTACCAAAATTAACAATTTTAATAAATGTGTTTCACATGCATTTTTTTACATATTTTAATACCAGAAAATCAGCTTCAAAAAGAGACCATGATATTTATATTCACAGGCTTGATTTATATTTAAAACTGACATTGAGTCCCATATTCAGCTACAATGAAAGAGAACAAAGAAAAAGAAATTATACACATTAAGAAGGCCTAAGGTATGAAAAAGTAATAAAAATTTCTTATAATTCATAGGATTTATTCTCAATTTAAATGAAAGTATAGGGAAAACAGCATACTTGCTCCTAAGAACAGTATTTCTTTAGGAGAAGGGCCCTGCTGATGCTGCTTCTAAAAAAGTGTTCATAGATTTACCAGGGTGAGGCTACATACTCAGAAAGGTACGGCCCATAGGGGCTGAAACAGGCTTTTCAATCCAGTCCTAATCTAGAACTTCAGAATTCATAGCTGGTGTCATCAAGGGTCTGAGTCTTAAGCTTTGCAGTTGCACCTGTACACGTGACAACACGCTATGTGGCTTACAACAATAGAATTTTATTCTCTCACAGTTCTGAAAGCCAGAAGTCTGAAAGCAGGGTGCCAGCAGGGTTTCTTCTGGAGAGTTTGAGGGAGCATCTGTTCCATGCCTCTCTCCTAACTTGTGGTGGTTTGCTGGCAGTCTTTGCCTTTCTTTGGTTTACAGGGGCATCACTCCAGTCTCTGCCTCTGTCATCACACGGGGATTTATTCTCTGTGTGTCTGCACATGGCCATTCTCTAAAGTCAAGAGTCATTGGATATAAGGTCCACCTAATCCAGTGTGACCTCATCTTAAGTAATTACATCTGCAAAGATTCAATTTTCAAATAAGACCACATTCTGGAGTTACAGGTAGACATGAATTAGAGGGAGAGACCATTCAACCCAGGAGAGTGTGCTGTCTGGCCCTGCAAAATTAATATCCAACCAATGTTAAAAATACTTTCACCCTATCCTGAAATCTCTCAAACTCTTAGCTAGCATTAGCTCTAAATCAATATTATCATATATCTTCAACTCAAAAAGTTCTAAATCTAATCATCTAAATCAGGTAGAGGGGAGAATCTGAGTGTGATTTGTCCTAAGAACTGTCATTCTCCGTGAATCCAAGAAACTGGAAAACAGGTTACCTCCATCCAAAATGCAATGGCAGGACACGCATAGGATAGACATTCCCATTCCAAAAGAGAGGAAACAGTAGGAATGAAGGGGTCACTCATCCAAAGCAAGTTTGAAATGCAATAGGGGAGTTTTCCTTAGGTTTCAAGGCCTAATAATCGTCATCAGTGGCTTGCTCTGCCCTCTGGGCTCATGCATGCTCCATTTTCTGGTCACCTGGATGTTCCACCACCCAGCAAGTTCTGGGCCCAAGGAGTTCCCGTCAGCCCTTGAGCTGTCCTCCCCTGAGATTGCCCTACCTTTTCACCCTCAGCAGTGGCCTAACCCTCTCAGCCCTTTAGGCAGCCCATTGGTTTCCTTAATTTTATTCTATCTTTTCCCCCCTCCAATCTAAGCTAGCAGTGGTTTTGCTGATATGACGTTCTCAAAATCGTGTTGGTTTTCCATGGATGTCAAAAGCATCCGTGACATTCCACAAGATGGATCCTTCCTATGTAACCCCATCTCTATTCCTACCTTCTGCTGAGATGGTTGATTGGATCCATGAATCTCTTTAGCAAAGAGTAGGTGTCCAGCCTCACTGTTGGTGTTTTCACCAAAGCATGTTTTTTCAACTTTTACAATGTGGATAGGCTGAGGACTTTTTGAATCATCAACTTCAGGTTCTTTTTTGCTTAACAGCCCCTTCCTCAATTTGTATCTTTCCTCTAACATTTTACTAAATGCATCAAGGATAAATAAAACCACACCTTCCACAGTTTCCTTACAAATCTCCTCAGCTAAGTATCCGAGCTCACTACTTATAATTTCTACTTTCCAACCAGCACCAGAAGACATTTGAGCCAAGGTCTGTGCCACTCTATGGCAAGGACCACCTTTTATCCAATGTCCAATCACATGCTGCTCATTTCCTTCTGAGACCCCACCAGAAGCACTTTATCAAGTTTATGTGTCTAGAAACATTCTCTTCATGATGATATATGTGTTCTCTACAATGACAGGGGCTTTCTCTATTGTCCTTCTCACTTTCTTCTGACGGGCCACCAGAGTTGCCTTTAATGTCCCTATTTATACCAGCAGTTTTTCATGTCAATGTAGGCTACCTACACCTCAAAATTCTTCCAGTTTCTACCCATTAGGCCATTCCAAATCCATGTCCACATTTGTAGGGATTTGTTCCAACAGTACCCCACATCTTGGTATCAACATTTATGTTAGTTTCTGAGAGCTGCCATAATAAATTACCACAAACTTAGTGGCTTAAAATATCAAAAATTTATTCTCTTACATTTCCAGAGACTAGAAGTCCAAAATTAATGTGTCAGTAGAGTTGTTTCCTTATGGAGGCCGTGAGGAATAATCTTCCCCCTGCTTCTTTCCTACAGAAGCTCTTGCTATGCTACAGAACACAGCTCAAGGCCTAACTTGCTGGCCTATGGATGAATTGTGCTAAGTATTTAACTGTAGCCAGTTTCAATGGAATGTTGATTATAGGAGACCAATGTGCTGAAAAATCCAACATGCTAGAATTACTTCCAGACAAGTTGATTCATTCACCTTTTCCCTATAGATAGAATGGGACCATCTCTCAGTTACATTAACTCAAGTTCTAAAATGTCCACTAACATTTTGTCCAAACCTAAAATAAATATGTAATAAGGTGCTACTAAATGAGGATAATTTTTAAATGGAACAAACATTTTCATGGTTAATGGAAGAAAATAGAAAAATGAGAATGATAGTGCTATATTAATCATCCCACGTGAAACAGCTATGAAGTATGTGTGTGTGTGTATAGAAGTTAATAAGTCTGACAATCTTTTTTATTACCTAACCAAATTTGTATGATATTAGAATAAATATTATTAAACCAACAATTAGATAAACATGTGATGGATGTGATGAAAAGAGAAGAAACAGCTAAAGAATAACAACAAAATTTAATAATAAGAAATTCATCATCTGTTTGGAAGGTCCTACTTAATGCGTCCCTCCTGCTAGTATTTTACAGTGTCATATGTCTAGTGGTCTCAGCCTACACATCATAGAACTTTGTGATGAACCCTGTGATTGTGAGTCATGAAGTGATTACTAATCCTCAGTAAATAACTATCATATATAAATATTTGATGGTGAGGAGAAAAATAGATATACACTCTGTGAATGTATAGTTGGACAGACATAATATAAACGATAGTGTATGTTGATTATACATTTTCTACTGATGAGTTTAAATAGAGCTGTCATGGGAAACTACTTTCAGTTGTGGGATTTAATTTATTTCCATTGCAAATGTGAGATCATTTTTTATATTTTATAAGCCCATGGGAGCTGTTCAGCTAGAACTGGTTAGCAGGGCTAAACAGGAAGGCCTTTTATTAAACCAAATCACTTAATTACTTCTCCCAAACTGGGGTCATTATAAGCTAGACAGACAGCAAACTTAATGAGAAAGAGGGCAAACATGCTTAGACTGTGCATTCAGGTCAATTTGACAGGTAAAGTTATTCATTTCGGTAAAGACTGAAGATAAATTGAGAAAAGAGAAAGTGTTATACGGTGGATAACTTTCCAATTTTCCTTGAGTAGAATAGTAGAAATATAACTTCATTATTATATATAAAGTTTGATTTTATTATATCCAGAATGACATATTTGGGAAAGGGTGTATTCTCAGAAAATTTGACTCACCCATGCATATATGTATAGGCCAAAATATCTTTTAATATTAATAATTATCTCTGACTTATTATCTAAACACATCTAAAAAGTAGAAGTATTATTTGCAGTTGAGTTTAGTCCAATTTGAATGCCTACTATATAGTCATATATAAATAAGCCAGAAAATAGGCTATTTTTCAAGATACAAAAATATGTATAACAGGGTTCTACATTTAAGAGCTTGCTTTTTTAGAAATAAAAAAGCACTTTCAACAAAATGTGTGTAATACACAGGTCACGTAATAGCTATTCATTAAAACATAGAATCTTTAATATATGATGTCAATAAGCATGTGATCACTAGCATGATATAAACTGCAATTCATCAGTGTTAACTTACTATATTACTGAAAAACATTTTCACATTTTAAGAAATCTATACTTATGATTTAAAATTTGACTTCTGAAGGACGTTGGTAAGATATTCCCATCCAAATTTTACCCTTGCATGGATTCAAAATTATAGATAGAACTAATTTCTTAGTAACAGAGAATCATTTTGGAGAAAATACCCATCCTTTCCTCCCCGCTCCCATCTGCCTGATACCTGATGAATGTTATAGGTTTAATTTTTAAAGAACCAATACCATTCATGATTTTAAATCTATAGGTTTTGTTGTATGTATAAAGGGTAACATATCTAAGGAAAGACAAATAGAGAAATCAATACATACGTCATCAGTACATGAATATCGATGGATGGATGCAGATATTATGAATTTCCTAGATTCCTCATCTATCTCATAGAAAGCCCTGCTCCTCTTAATCGACATAAGCCATTTTGCTATCTAGATGCTGTTCTTTAACACTCCTAAACCCTCCTATGAGCAAGTAAACTCCTTATTCTACTCCTTGACCCAGTTCTTTTGTTCAATTTTAATTCTCCCCCTCAGGCAGAGTAAATGAGTCCCTCCTCTGTGGTTAATTAGTGTTTTGTTCTGTCTTACTTTGCATCATTAGTAGTATTTTTACATAATAAACTATTTATATGTCTGTTTATACAACTAAACTGACTTTTTTAAAAGAAAGATTATATACAATATTTTACTTTTATAACCAGGCATAGTTTTGTTAATTGATAAATGCTCACAAACAAGTTTTGCCCAAGAATGACTATAGAAATTACGTTGTGCGTCATTTTGGATATCTTAGTTAGATGCAAAAGTACATGATTGTATTATTTTCTATAACAGAATTAATTGACCAAGCTAAATACAGGACAGACTATTATTATCTCTTTGCAGCCAACTTGGACCAGAAGCCAAATACTCAAGTATTTTGTCCAATGTGGCTATTGACTTACAAACACAACTGAGTAATCAGCAAAGAGAAGGTCATTCATTCCTTAACCATTAAAATGATCACCTAAATGTGATTCCCAAATCATTCATAAGTAATGCTTTGTTATATATTTATAATATATACATATGTTATTTATATTTTCCTAGATTGTGGGAAAATACTGTAAAATATAAAATGGGAGCTATCCCAACTGTCTTGAAGATCCTAAAGTTAGCAAGTAAGATTTAAAATTTAGGAAGGTAGTGTCTCATAGAGCGTGAGTTCTGCACAGAGGTTTAAAATCTGCCTTCACTAAGAACTAGCTGAGTGAGCTTATGTATGTTACTTCTCTTCTCTCAGCCAGAGTTTCTTCAAACCAAACATGGGCACAATAATGCCTACCTCAAAATTTGGGAAGAACAAAAGTTATTACAAGAATCTAGAGTAATATTACAATACCAAATAGATTTTTAAAACAATCCCTATCTGATAAAATTCTCTAAATTTGAGAAATATTTTATATATAGGTTTGAATAGATTCCTATGGTACTGAATACACTTCTGGTGGTTTCAGAGAGCTCTTGGCAGGGCGATGTACCATTCCACTGTTTTATCACAACATAAAAAAACATTAGATGCACAAAATTAAAGTTCAGGTTAATCAAAATATTGCTTGACAAAGCAAATAATTGAATTGCACTTGCAGTGCACTGTGGTAGACAGTAATTAACATGCAGCATCTTCAACATTTGAGTACAACTTCCAATTTCCATTTTAACATCATAGAATGCTGTCTACACATTTTTTAATGGTGCCCATGATAATAATATATTCTCTTTTTAATCATATTCCACGTTGCAAGAAATGAAGCTTGCAATTTTCCCAGGTGCTTACCAAATTACTACTGCAAGCTAATTCTCATCCCCCAAGTTAAGAGTTTCAACACAGTGCACATTAACAGCCTGCTTATGTTCTTCCTGTACAACAGAAGGTAAGTTAATATGTGCCTCAATTATATCCAGTTTGTGCATTTATAGCACCCTATGGGCAGCAGTAAGAAAGCTGTAAATGTACTTATCCTGCTTTTTTAATGGTTTACTGTATTACAGTGGAGAAAGACTGGGAAAGGGAAAAGGGAGTAGAGAAAAAAGAAATATAAGAAAGTCAATAGATAAGGGAATAGAAAAAATATATAATTGGAGAATCGATAGGAAATACAAATTAAAAATTATTGATTTTAAAACTTTTAAATTAAATTTATACTTGTGTCTATATCTATCTATACATAAATGAAATGCACATATACATGTGCTATTCTATACATATTTTATTTTATATATTTTTATTTAATTTTAATGACAGGCACAAAAATATTTCCATTTTTTGAAAATAGGCTACACATCCAATCACAAGAGGAAGGATTTATATTATCTACAAAGGAATAGTCCTTGGGACACCTTTAATTTGTACAGGACAATCCATGAATCTCTATAAAATCAAGACAAACCTGATTTCCTTCACTTCTTAGTAGCTAGGTCAATTTATCATATGTAATTTGAATTTATACTATATAGATACAAGATATTTAAAATGTTGTCCCACATATGTGTATGACTTGTCAATTAGCTCTTCAAGATAATGATCTAAAAATCTACTCAGAAATTTCAAGTTAGAAAGAACATTTACTCTATTTTTCTTTTGGCTTTCAGTGTTCAGTGGCATTATTGACACAGTGAAACTTCAAAACAATGTAGATAGGATGGTAATGCCAGTGGTGTATGTTCTAATTATTTTTGTGCTTTCATTATGTAGTACAGTAGCAAATAAAAAATTAAAAGTGATTCACAAGCTTACACATTCTTTTTAAAAATTGTGTTGATACATATTAATTGTACATATTTATGGGGTACATGTGATATTTTGGTACATGCATACAATGTGTAATGATCAAATCAGGGTAATTAGAATAACTATCCCCTCAAACATTTATCATATCTTTGTATTGGAAACATTCCAAATTTTCTTTTCTAGCTATCTTGAAATATACATTATGTTAATCTATTATTAATGCTAAGCTTTAGATGTCTAAGAATAAAATCATGGACTGTTAAAAGAATTTATATATTAAAAATACAGAATATATCTCCAACTTTGATTGCATCATTACCATTATTATCTTTCCAAGATGACTAAAACAAGTTAAAATATCAACTTAGGCATTAATTTTTTTATCTTCACAGTATGTATGTGTGTATATATTTATTATTTCAGAATATTAAGGGGGTACAAACACTTTGGTTTCATATATTGCCTTTGCACTGCCCAAGTCTGAGCTACAAGTGTGCCCATTCCCCTGAAAGTGCACACCATGCCCATTAGGTGTGAATTTAGCCATCCTCTCCTCCCTCTTGCACCTGCCCAATGCCAGATGAATGCTACTGCTACATGTGCACTTAGGTGTTGATCAGTTAATACCAATTTGATGGTGAGTACATGTGGTGCTTGTTTTTCCATTCTTGTGATACTTCATTTTTACAGCAGGGGAAATATAAGAATATCCAAGCAATTAATGTTTAAATTATTCTCCAATTTACAAAACTTGCATGGGTTCTTTTTTCTTTTCTTTCATGTTCATTGGATTTAAACTGACACAACTGAAAAAAATGTTATTCTCTTTTCTGTTAGCTTAAGGGTATTTTCTAAGCCTGATGTTGGGCAGGGCCAAGCCCAAGCCACCCTTCCTAATTTTGTCTGTGCACTCAGCACTTGCTATTCATTGCCTTGGAAATCCCACCTACCTGAGGGGCTCTCCAGGACAGGAACGGACAGCACAGCTTATAACAGCAGCTCCCCCTGAACAGAAGGTGTGCTGGGTGTGCGTGGAGGGCACCTAGCCTCCTGTGGCCCCATGGATACTGAGCTGAATTATAAAGCACATAAGTAACCGGATGTCTGGATTGGCAGGGAACTTAAAAGTCATCTCTGTCCCCTTAGCCCCTCCTCGTCAATCAATTTTTGCCCGTGCTAAAAGACTATGATTTCTAAATTACAAATATGAATAGTTACTCCCTTCTTAAAACCCTTCAGTGGCCTGCATTACATTATAGTGAAGACCTGAGTATTTTTAGGACATCCGTGCACACGTTTATGTTCTGGTTTCCATGTTCCTTTCTAGACACATTTCCTGTCACTCTCCAACACCGACCCTACAGCCAAGCCACTGTGAATGGTACACGGTTCCCACCAACATCTTAGTGCCTCCATCGTGCATGTCTTTACGAAAACACTCTTCTCTGTGTTTCAGAAGCTGCCTGCCTCAACTTAGGCACCATAGGCTGTGCATCTGGAAAATTCTCGGGTACCATAAAGTCCAGCCAAGGTACTGTCTTAGTGATTTCTGCCTTGATGCATTCTCAAAGCAAAGTAAGTTATTTCCTCTTTTGTGTAGCTTCTCTCACTGAAAATGATTATTAAATCGTATTACACATCTGTCTCCTAAACTGTAGCGTGTACCATAGTTTTCTGTTTTTCCTCAGTCAGAAATCTTGAACAAGAATGGGTGATCAATACAAATGTGAATGTGGTATGAACTTATAAGTTGTTATAACCTAGGCCATGTGAATTTTAACTCTCAAGTCACTTCTAGTCATAGATATAGACTAGAAGTCTTTAAACATCATGTATGTATTTCAATTTTTAAAGCTGTTGAAATATATGGAAATTAGACTAGCCAATAATAACAGAGAGAATCAACAAATCTGTGGAGAACACCTGTGAAAGCCAGGATTGGCATCTCCCTGACACTTATCCTTTAAAACAGATGACTGAGCTGCGATTGAAAATTGTATGTGTCTAGTCTGTGCTTCATGGGATATTTGCTCACCAAGGAGAAAGAAAGATGAAACAATAATTTCATCAGCAAATCTTGGGTTCTACTGATTAGTCAACATAAATAAGGTGATGTGGGAATTGGCCTGCATTGTTGGATACAAACATTCCAAAATACAAATAGCTATCAAAGCCTCATTTATTAGGCACCTGTGAAAAACCTTCACATTGTATGATCCGTAAAGGTAATCAATAAGACTCCTTTATGAACGAAGAACTTCATTAGTCATGGATCAAATTTTGAGATGTCAATCAAGTATTCTTGCAAGTTCTTGAACTAATTCAAAACTTTCTCTTGAAGAAAAGTACGTGTACCCAGTGTTGCTAGGTACTATTTGTACATTGCCCACATATGATTTTGATTTGTAGGTGCCTGTCTTATGATGGACGTTAAATATTGGATGTCAGTCTACTTATTTTGTACAAGCAGGTTGAAACAAATAGATTTCCACTTTGGAATAAAATACAGATCTAATTCCTAAAAATTCCAAGGGAAAACAAAATTTTCAACTAGCATTTTAAGCCTATTCCAAAGGTTTCCAAACTTTCTCAGCTCAAGATATTCTTAAAGTTTCAGTGTTCCGCACACCCCCCATGGCAGCCCTCAGCCAAAATAAATATCTACATGTTACACAGTTAGGTCTAAACAACTTAACACATATAGATCCTAACAACTTAGTAGTCATTTGAAGACAATGTGCATGAATTGAAAAAAAAATCATTTTTAAACAACCACAATTAAGATTAATGGATGTGCATGTGTCTGATGGCTCTAGCAGAACCTCTCTAGTCTTGGAATCAGATTGGACACTGCTACTCTCCTTTCCTGTTCCATAAGGACTTTCTTGTGACACTTGCTTTTTATCACAGCAACCACCAGAAACCCAGCTTTGCAAACATATGTCATCATTTCAAGGAGAGTAGCTTGATAATGTTGAGACCATGAACTACCATAAGCTGATAATTTGTGCTGTGTTCAATCCATGTCACTGGGTTTCTCTCGAAATTTGAAATAGGCTGTGGCCCTGTGAGTTTTCTGTAGCACCCCTGAGCACCAATTTACATAGTTGGGCAACCACAAGACTGTGACAGATTTATCTAACAAATATCTATCTAGCAAAAAAAGTATTTGCAATATGGTAAATTATATTATTCTAGAATATTTGTTACTTATCCCCATTGGGCTCAGTCTTGTGGGAGAAGTCTGTTTCCCACCGAAGTAATATCAATACTGGTCCTGTGACTGGCCTAAGGCAATAAAATGTGTGTATAAAATGACTTGTGGCATTTTCAGGTAGAAGCCTGTTTCCACCATCTGGTTCCCTCTCCTCTGACATGACATGGTATGTTCTAGAACAGTGGCTCCACCCACCTTCAGCTTCAAACAACCCTATCAATAAATGGGCAAAGGACATTAACAGAAACTTTTCAAAAGAAGACAGAATAATGACCAACAAACATATAAAAAAATGCTCAACATCTCTAATCATCAGGGAAATGCAAATCAAAACCATGGTGAGATATCACCTAACCCCAGTGAGAATGGCCTTTATCAAAAAATCCCCAAACAACAAATGCTAATGAGGATGTGGAGAGATAGGAACACTCTTACACTGCTGGTGGGACTGCAAATTAGTACAACCTCTGTGGAAAAGAATTTGGAGATACCTGGTACCTCAAAGAGCTAAAACTAGTAATACCATTTGATCCAGCAATAGCACTATTAGGCATCTACCCAAAGCAACAAAAGACATTCTATAATAAAGACATCTGCCCTCGAATGTTTACGGCAGCACAATTCGCTATTGCGAGTATGTGGAAACAACCCAAGTGCCTGTCAATACATGAGTGGATTAATAAAATATGGTATATGTATACAATGGAATACTATTCAGTTACAAAAAACAGTGGTGATCTAGCACCTCTTATATTATCCTGGATAGAGCTTAAGCCTATCCTCCGAAGTGAGGTATCACAAGAATGGAAGAATAAGCACCACATGTATTCACCATCAAATTGGCACTAACTGATCAACACTAAGGTGCTCACATGGTAGTAATATTAATTGGGGGTTGGGAGGATGGGGGTGGGTAAACTCACAACTAAGGGATGCAGTGAGCATTGTATGGGGAAAGGGCATGCCTCAAATCCTAGCTTGGGTGAGGCAAAGGCATAACATGTAACCAAAATGTTTGTACCCCAATAATATCCTGAAATAAAAAAAAATCTTAGTTGTATATGCTACTGAAATATACAGGCAATTTATTACTGTGTCTCAACATAACTAAAGTTGACTGACACAGATAGATATTGCAATAATTAATATATTATCAATTAATACCTATAATAGAAGCAGTTTAATAGACAAATAAAATATTTATTTTCCTCATTTCTATAAGATTTGTGCCTATATTTTTAAGTTTAAAAACACTTAAACTTACTACTTCAGCTTCCATAGAACATTGACCCAATGGTATGTCATCAGTTTTAATGAACATGTTATACATGCATACTGATACATACATACACTCATGAATCATTGAAACATTTATCTATTCACCAGTTTATTCAATAGTTGCTATGAAGAGCCTACTGTGCAACCAATAATAATCTTCAAAATGTTTCTGCCTCTTTTACACCTATAGTAGAAGTGATTAGCAAATATCCAGTGTCTTATATACAAAGGAACCAACATTAAAATCCTAGAAAAGTTTTACTTTATAGACAAACTCGGTTTCTGTTTCAAATGATAAAAATGAGCCTGTTACTCATCTTTGTGTCACCTGAAATAATTACTATTATTGTTTATGCATATCCAGTTCAATAAATGTGCTGAATTTAATTCACTAATTTTTAATTTAGCTGTTAGAAATACAGGGAAACATGTATTCATTTAACTTGCCTGCTATCTAGTCATTTTGTTTTTATCTTGAATTTTTCATTTTACATTTCTTTACTTGTGTTAAGACAATGCAAATATTTTGGAAGCAGATAAAATATAAATTATATATAACTTCTGACATTTTTCTAGAATCATTTTATCATTCTACTAGGTTGTTACCAGCAAAGCTCCAGTATTTAGTTGCATTATACATACTTGAGGCAAAATTCTTGCCTAACATAAAGCCTTAGCAATAACAAAATAAAGTAATACAATGTAATAATACATTGATCCTTTGACTCAAAAACTCACTTGTTCCTCCCCCTTTGCCTAATTTACAAATTTTACAAAGTGAACTCAAATAAGACTTGTATGTTCGATACAGTGTCATGCATGCCATAACTCTAAGTGTTTCTTTTCCTTGAAATTTTCCAATAAATTTGACTTCAAAATGAAATGCAGTTTAAGCTATAGAAAACATTAATATTTTTATTACCTTTATTTTTTCTAATTTTTAAATACAACTTAATTTTCACCCCACTTGTAAACAACTTTTGTATGGTGTTGTATGTAATTGGAGAATCAGTATCAATGAAAAATGTAACTCCATCACTGCCACATCTTGGATTCTGGCTATAAATAAAATTTATTCATAAGAAATCTTCACTGATTAGATAAATTACTTTATGGCACTGAGGTATGACTATCTAGAATCAGAAATCTCTAGAAAATACTTCACTTAGAAAATAATATACACACACATGATGTCAAAAAAGTTGTGAGTACCTATAAATTAAGCAAATGAAATATTTTTGTATCATCAGTTTTGTTTCTAAACGTATCTGGGTGTCAGAACTATTTGGTTGGATATAAAGGGAGGGTAAAGATAGAGGAGGAGGAAAATGAATCATCATGCAACTTACGTTACCAAAGGAACTATGCTTTCTGAGAAGAAAAATATGTTTTCTATCATCTTTCAACCCTCTTTTCCCAGTAGCTGACTAGCTCTACTGTGAAGAAAAGAAAAAAAGTAAAACCACCAAATTTCCTACACAAACATCAACCATAGTCAATTCTGGTCACACTGTTAACCTCATATTTATCTTGTTTCATTTGTGCAGTTTGACTTCCTCCTTGTGACATCATAATAATTTCTAATCTTATGGTAAGATGTAATGATGACAATATAAAAAATGAACAAAAATCATAGCATAAGGAAATTCTAAATGCAATGATTTTTCAGTTTCCTGGGAGATGTCAGCACTAGGTGTTTAAAATAGCATTTTATAATGTCAAAAAGAGGTTTGTTTTTTTTTTCCACACTAGCTTTGCCATAACATGGCATTAAAAAACAAATTAAAAATTTATGCCAAGCCAGAAAATACTTTGAATAGTAACTGTGTCTCTTAGTTGTGCCGATGCATCAATCTACTTGTCAGCAAAAGACAAAATAAAACAAAACAAAGTATTCTTTTAACTACGTGCCCCTCCATTCCCACTTAGGTGCTTATGAAATAATTGCTAACTTTGGAGGATATGTGCATTGTTTAGAAAATGATTATTTAAACAGGAAAAGTACTTTCTATTAAAATGATTAATGATTATTGTGAAATACCTAGGTGTTTGCTTCCGTTATTGTTTGTATATTTCATATGGACCTACACTTCTGTTTAATTGTTTAGTTTTACCATGTCATCTAGACACTCTGCATAGTGTTATTTATCATCAGAATAAAAACTAATCAGTCCTCATTATCACAATAAAAACTGGAAGTCTAAATCATCTACACTCAAAATGCGACAATGGGATGATATGCTACCAGAAATATTTCTTAATATTAGAAATCTAGCAAAGAAGACATCAAATTTGTCAGCAGAACTGCAGATATGACTCTATCAATAATCCATGGCACTTTTGTATTCCCCATCTGAGGCTATTATACAGCTTTGGATGACAGCCTGCTTCAACTTCATCATATGATCCACTGGGACAGAAACTCATAACTGGCTTTCAACACAGAGCCTTCGTATGAAAGGTAATAACCACAGCCAGTCAGTATAGGGAGATTATAAGAGTGCAAAGCAATGAACGCAAAAGTTTGGGGGAAAGCACTTTGACATAAAACCTGACAAAAACAAGCCCTGAAGGATCACTCCTTAAATGTTAAAGGCGAGAAAGAAATGGGCATCTTTGAAAGTCATGCTTTGGATAGTTTGAAAATTGTGTTCTTTTAGGAGTTGCAGCTATTCATTTTTAAGTTCTCTACAGTATTTCCACATAACTTCCCCACACATATACACATACACAGTCACCAAGGCTGAAATAAAAAAAATATATCCTGAACACATTCCATGAAACAGCACTAGAGGGTCTATTGCTTCTAAATACATGGTTTACTGAATTTACCCTTTGCTTATAATATTTTACTTATAATTTATATAATTATAATTCATTGCTTTCAGGCTCTCTCTTGAGAAGCTCCATGGAGCTGTTAAGATACTGGTGTGCTGGAGGGGGCTTGTAACTCATGTGAGGGTTGATTGATAGTTTCAGGAATTTTGTGAGCCAGTCATTAAACATAGACACTGTTAAAAAGTTAATTATATATGTATACAATGAAATAAATTATACTAAAACAAAGATAATATGCAAAAACCATCACTTTTAAATATGGGTGTTTTTATTTTTACCACTTTTTACTGTTAAGTATATTTTTGAAGTTGTTTTTATCTATGTGTCTGTAAGATAGAAATAATGTATAACGATGTGCTACTTTGCATCTTTTCACCACTCTGTGTCTAGTGAACATACACTGGCATGTTGGTAGCTTAAAATCAGCCATAGGTGGAGTTACACCATGAAAATGAGCAGTCCCACAAATCAAAACTCTCTTTCCCCCTCCCAGAGGTAGTTTAAGATTTATCATCACAACAATGAATTAAGAAGTTTTATATATTCAATATCAGGCTTTGCATTTGCAAAATGATGTATTTATCCCACCATCCTTGTTGAAATGTGAACTAATAATTTGACAACCCCTTTTAGATGCCATTAGAGATAAAAATCCCCCCATCTGGGGAATGGACGCACTTATAGCTCTGACTAAGGTGGGGCAAAGGCAATATATGTAACCTAAACATTTGTACCCACATAATATTGTGAAATTTTAAAAAGATACAAAATAAAAATAGAAAATAAAAATCTAAAAGTAAAAAAGTCAAAATTTAAGTTAAAAAATTCAAAGTAAAAAATCTAAAAAAATAATTTAAAGATTGCTCTTCTAAATTTAAAATGGTAGGCATATATACACTTGTATTCATAATCACTGATAAGTATTTCATACATTTTTGGCATGACTGAAATAACATTCACATAAAAGTCAATAAATAAATGACTGGGAACTTAGGAGAAACAAACATAACCCATGAGTTACTGACCCTGTTCTATGACGGAGAAGTGGGTGGAAATGTGTCCTGTGCTTTCAGTATAGCTCTGCAACCTGATGACTCTGGAGCAACCTATGTGCCTCCTGGGCAAGCAACAGGGGGCAAGGAAGAAAACAAGGTAGAAGGTGAGGCCTGCACATGAATTAGCCGGATACGCAGGTGAGCACTGACAATATTTTCAAAGAACGCCTTTGGTAATTGTTGACAAAATTGTGTGGAATCCATATGAGTCAGAAATGAGAACTTACTTTAATATCAATTTTAATATCAAATATACATTTAAGTTGCAAACCCTCAGAATTTACTAAACCGATTGTATTTAAAAGCTACACAATAGCTTTCTCAACAGTTGAAAAATAATTTGAGCTGTATTTGTAGACTGATAGTATTAAAAATGGCTTTAAGGAATTATCTGGTCCGGCCACAATTTATAAGCAAGACAAATGTTTATCCATTCAAGTATCGTGGCATCAATTCTATTTTGAAATATCACTAGAGGAAAAGGTCCATTGGACATTCATTGCTAGACATGTCCATGATATATTAATTATCACAAACGACTTGTTTAATAGCTTCTCCATTACTAAAGTTATATCCACACATTATGTGAATAATCCTGTCAATATATATATATATATATATTAGCTTTTTACCATTTTTGTACACATAAATCAAATGGTCATTATTAAAAGGAAATGCAAATAAGAGCAAGAAAATATGGATACTCAGATTTTTAAAATTTTTTGCAGAGTTGAAAGAATCACAATTGTTTACTTGATTAGAACACAAATTTAAGACAGTTATAGGGCTAGAAACATATTTTTCTGTTCATGTGATTTACATACTGCTTACACTTTCAATGTGTCTACTATACATGTATTCCTATGGCAATTAAATAAAGCATTGCATCTATAGTGTTTGCTAGAAAGTTATTACATTCAAACTGAAAAATGACAGCAATTTAAAATATGTTTTCTCCTAGGCCAAATGCTTTGTATAAGTAATCATTGTATAAAAAAAAAAATGGCCATAAAGGTAGGTAGTGACAATTATTGCTTCAATGTTCATATATTTTTCTTTTATTTAAATAAGTCATACTCCCTCATTACTTGCAAGAAACTAGCTACATAACTAATGATATGATATATGTAAAAATATACTGAATTTTAAAAACATTTTTTTTCAAAATTCAAATTTCAAGATATCAAAATCTTTTGTGAACGTCACACTACAAAGATAAAGAAGCAGTTAGTTCTTTCTGAATCCTATAGGGAATTCATGCTGTTTTTTGCTTGGTTTCTATTCATACTTCAAAGATAATTCATAAATATGTGAGAAGCTAATGGACATAATTACATAGGTAGAAGAGCTGCTACGAATTCTGTACAAAGCACTTGTCTTTGTCACTCACTGTATTGGAAAGAATTTACTCTAAATAAATAAATTTATGTAAATCTATTAAGTTGATAGATATTTCTGTTATGTGTGTGTGTTTGTGTGTATGTCTTTATTTTTTTTTTCATTCTCCATCTAGTGACCCCCAGTGAAAGTTAAATCATGTTCATTTACTTGCCAACCTTTTATTATAAAAGTCAGATATCTATTTTTATAAATCTTGTATATGTCAATTTTATAACAATGTAGTTATAAAAATAAAAATGCTTCTATAGAAATAAAAATTTCAAATGACATTTCAAAATAAACTACATGGCAAAAATTTATACTAACCTTCTGATAAAAATAATGCTTTCCTGTAATTAAAATCTGTGTCTGTTCAAGCTCCCATTTTCTCATGTATAAGTGGGAGCTAAGCAGTATTCATGGTCATACAAAGTGACATGTGGACATTGGAGATTCAAAAGCAGAGTTTGGGAGGGGGATGTAAGAAGAAAAATTACCTACTAGGTACAATGTACACTATTCAGGTGACAGGCACACTAAAATCCTATACTATGCAATTCATCCATGTAATAAAAAATCATTTGTACTCCCTATATCTATTAAAATAAAAATTTTAAAAAGAATGAAATATAAGTGGAAAAAAGAGAAAATCCTGAAGGCTTTCAAAACATAGTAATAATGACAACAAAAAATAAAATAGATGACCAAAAATGATGTGAGTCAAGGAAGTATCAGACTTGTCACCAGTAACATGGTATGCTAAAAGACAATAAATTTCTTCAATTTAATGAGGAAAAATGTAATCAATTAAAACTGTATGCTCAGCCACACTATCAAAGAAATGTTAGTATAGAATAAAAATTTCAGGTGTACACAAAAAATCAAAATATTTGTAATCTGAGAATGTTTGTTGAGAATATTCTAAAAACCTTTAAAAAGTGGGCAAAGGACGTGAACAAACATTTTTCGAAAGAAGACATACAGATGTACAACAAACATATGAAAAAAATGCTCAGCATCACTAATCATCAGAGAAATATAAATTAAAACCACAGTGAAACATCATCTTACACCAGTCAGAATGGCCATTAATAAAAAAATAAGAAAACAATACATGTTGGCAATTATGTGGAGAAAAGGGAATACCTATACACTGTTAGTGGAAATATAAATTAGTACAACCTTTATGGAAAACAGTAAGGCA
This sequence comes from Lemur catta, assembly GCF_020740605.2. NCBI lineage: Eukaryota > Metazoa > Chordata > Mammalia > Primates > Lemuridae > Lemur > Lemur catta. Next base: position 51,465,130 of record NC_059143.1, read on the forward strand.
ATTTTTCAAAGAACTAAAAATAGAACTAGTATTCAATCAGCAATTCCACCATTGGGTGTCTACTCAAAGGAAAAGAAATCATTGTATCAAAACAATAGCTGCACTAGTATGTTTATTGCAGCACTATTGGCAATAGCAGACATAGGGAATCAACATAAGTGTCCATCAATGGATAATTGGGTAAAAAAAAATGTGATGTATATTTACTTACCATGGAATCCTACTCAGCCATAAAAAAGTATGAAATCATATCTTTTGCAGCAACATGGATGGAACTGGAAGCTATTATCTTCCAGTTAAGTGAAATAACTCAGAAACTGAAAGTCAAATACTGCATGTTTTCATTTACAAGTGGGAGCTGAATAGTGTGTAACACATGGATATAAAGAGTGGAATAGTAGACATTGGAGACTCAGAAAGGTGGGAAACATCACCTAACAGGTACAATGTACATTTTTCAGGTGACAGTTTCTCAAAAAGCCCAGAGTATGTCACTATGCAATATATCCATGTAACAAAACCTAAATCTATAAAAATAAAACATGAGAATATGCTAAGGCAAAAACAAAGATATAAATGGAAAAAGAGGAAAATATTGAATAAACTTCAGGAACGCAATGAAGGGAAGTGCAAAGGTGACAGATAAGTAGGAGGACTCAAAGAAAAAATAAGTCAATATTGGAGAACAAAACGTGAAGTATTGCAGAAAAGACATTTAGAAGCTTTACAAATACTAGGCAGAAATATATGTGATAACACTAGATTGCTTGTTTCTTCAGTAAATGAGATTCACAGTAAAACACTGTAAATTTTTTGAATTTAAATTCTAATAATTCCCCTGTAGATAAAATTTAAATATTATTAATTTTGGCATCATAAAACTAAAAGTGCAAATGAAAGTTGAGAGAAGTTAGGGAGAAGAGTTGGTAGAAAGAGCAAGAACACTAACATATTTAAAAATGGAGACTCGAGATCAAGACACTATTATAAGTTATATAACAAGGAAAAAACTGTAACATGTTATTTAAAATTATAATTAATAGAGAAACTAAAACCAGTGTTACCAGTATAATGTGTCATTAGTTCTACATTATAAACTACTGATAGGCTAATCTTCATCAATTCTTTCTTCTAACTTCACCTATCCTAAGTCTACATAAGAAATCTTAATATGAGAAAACAATTAGGTGTAATGTAAAGATATTATTTAGAAATATTAAGTTTTACAACAGAAAGATAAAAACAACTAAAATTGTAAAATTTGATTGATTTTGGAAAGACCAGGGAATTATAAAGGAAGTAGCTCAAACTGCTTTTTATTATAAATCTTTGTGTCCTAGGTTTTCAGTATGTGCAGAGATTCGTGGATCATAATGTCCTTGCTTAGACTTTTTGTTACAAACAACTTAAGAAAGATTTAGGATTTATCTATGTAAAGTTTCTTCATACCACAGTTATATTAAAAATACAGTAATATTCTGATTTTCGACATTTTCTTATAACACAGTCTATGTCCCTGTGTGCATTGTTCATACAATATAGAATTAGTATTAATTTTGAGAGACTAATTTATTTCCTTTATCCTTTGAGATCTTAAGCCTGTCTCAAAATTAGGGTAATGGTGAGAATTCTGTGGCATCATATATATGTTCAAAGTTGGTTCCTGGAGTAGCTACCTAAGGCTTACCTCCAATCCTCAAATGCGTTTAAATGACCATCCCTAAATGTGACAAAACGCTGGAGTCCGATCAGCATGACTCAGCCCGGCCTGACTGTGCAGCAGTGACCGGCATCCAAGACCCTGAGGGCCGCTCTCCAGGAATTACGGGGTCGCAAGGAATGTGCACCCCACACCCCATCTAATAAATGAGTTTGCAGTTGTCAACTCCTCCTCAGCCCTGTGGTGGCACAGCAGCATGACTCCCATCCAAGGAGCCAGCTGCCACAGCCTTCAATAGAGTGGGGTCGTCAGGGGCCAGCTGGGGTCGTCTTCCCTGGTTCTTGGTTCCCAGAACCGAAGAAGGGTTACCGGTACCGAGTGGCCGGAATGAATGAGCAAACCAAACAGGAGTAAGCGGGCCAAACGGCAAGATTTAGTAACGCTCAGTACGTCCCACAGTGGGAACCGCTTCGTCTCCTGGGTTTTGTGTCTGCATCTCGTGGGATGCTGAATGGCGGGCAGCGCATTCATTCTGAGTCAGGGAAGAGGGGGGAGATTTCTTGGAACCGGGGACCCTCCCTTAATTTGTCCTTATAGGGTAACTTTCACTGGTTGCCATGGCATTTGTAAACCGTCGTGGCGCTGGTGGGTGTGGCTTTTACGTTAATAAGGGTGGATGCCCTAAGGCTGTCAGCTCCTCTGTGCGCTGTGCGCCCCCAGGTGTGTTGTTTTCGTGGCTTGGCCATCACTGCGTCTGCGGTTTTCTTACCCTCCTCTAATTGGCGGTTAACAGTGTCTCTGCTGAACCTCGCCTGCCTCGCCTCCGCACCTGTTTCCTCTTCCTCCTGATCCCTACCATCCCTGCCTAACAGGTTGGCATTATAAAATTAAAATATTTTTTTAAATGTCAGCTGGAATGTCACCGGCTTTCACTGGTTTAGCAAGCCAGGTCTAACGTCTGTCTTGGATCATCTACGAAGACCCTCAGACCGGATGTTCATATGCCAGGACAGAGTCAACAAGATGGGATGACAATGACTGGACGATCACAAGAGATAAAGGGTGAGCCTGAAATATTCACACAGCCTCAATGCCTGAGAGTTTTCCCTATATGTAGTGATAAAAATTGAAAATCAATACCAGATCACAACCGAGCTTTTAGGTTTCTAAATATCTGTTCATGATAAACAATATATGGGCCTCATTACAGTGTATGGATATGATCTCAGTTATTCTCAATGTATAATTGTATTTTATGTTCAAAATGGCCCAAGTCAAAGAACCCCTTCTAGAAGGGCCCTTGATAGAGCCATCCCATGCCCGAAATAATACAAAAACGTTTAGGAGCTGCCATTAAATATTTCTGCCCACCTTCATTAAGCAGGGCCTTCCCCTCTAAGTAATGCATAACATAATGTGTCTTACTCTATGTTAAGATATTTGTCCTCTTTGCATATCACCTGTGAGAGCTTCTTATGCATTAAGATGTCTACAGAGCCTGGCTTGTTGCCTGGTACCCAAAAGAGTTCAGTGAATACATTTTAAAGAAAAAAAAAAATTCTGAAAATGTATAATGGGATTATTATCAGCTGAATTTACAGACTCAATTAAGCTATTTAAATTTGCATGTCTTTGGGTGGAAAACTTTAAAATATTTTCAAACCCTACAAAGTCGACTTACATCTTTTTGTGACATTTTAACTGTTAAATTTTTTAATAATTGAAGATTTCTTTAAATAATAAATGGCTTTTTTGTTAAAATGACAAGTTTATAATAAACACACCTATGCTTTCAAATATCTAAATCTGTACTAGTGTAAATAACCCAGTTTAAGGGTAAGTGATCAGGATCCTGCTTATACTGGCTCATAAGAGCCAATTGCTAAATTTTCAAGAATTTTACAAGAGCTGGTTGTTAAAATGTTGATAGCTTGAAATTGGCTATGGGCAAACACTATAAAAGAGGGCCCCTCCACACCTCCCCTCATGCCAGTTGTTAAACATTTACCAGCAGACCTCAGAATAAATCTTTGTTTGAGGGAAATATACAACTATACAGGAAATTAAATGTGCAGGATCCATCTCCATAATGTGTTCAACAAAAGACCAGCCCAAGGCAAAATCGTGAAGTATGCATCTGTATTTGTATTTGCATTTTTTCTTTTCCGTTATGTCAGCCCAATCAGAAGCAAAACAAGTATTTGTAGATTTGGTAGACTTTAATTTAATGTCTAATACCAATAATACCTGTAAAATGCCCGAGATTATTTCATCTGAATTTTCTATTAGCCTTCCACACAGCCTGGCAGCTAGCAATAGCCCACAGTGCTTTTAACTTTCTCTTTCCTTCCTCGTCATTCTGTTGCCTTAGTGAATTTGTGGTACTCCAGGCTTCCAATTTTCCAAGCTCCTCTGGAGTTTGCTCTAATATAAACTCATGTGTTCATTTTTTTTCCCTCTTTGCTTTTTCACAGCCACACTTGCATTTTATTCTGCCACATGCTCAAATGTCCGTTTACCATAGGCTATACAATATCTACACAGTGGTTCTTAAAGAGCATCAGCATCATGTGAAACGAAAATTCATGGCCCCGTGCCAAGACCTACTGCTTCAGAAATGCTGGGAGTCAGATCCAGCAGTCTGTCCTGCAGTAAGTCTACCAGGAGAGGCTGATGCATATCAATTTTGAGCCCCAGTGCTTTATACTGTATGTTTTTGTAAAGACAGAGATTTTGTTTGTGTCATTCCTCATTCTATACCCAGTACCCTGCATACTGCCTGGAAGATAGGCTTAAAACAAACAAACAAAAATATGGGTGAATGTACTAATGAATCTTTTTAAAAAGTCTCAATTCTGAAAGGCTTGTATCAAAAGAAAGCTGTAAACTGCTATTGTGTTACTGAGACAACTCTCCCCAGAAGGGCTTGCACTTCAGCGTGACATGGATTGATTCTTTTTTCAAGTCCTCATTTCTTCTGAAAAGATGTTGGGAACACCAGTAAATGCTTAGCAAAGTGCTCCAGGATACTTGCATGAAAGTGCCCAGAGGAAAGCACAGAGATGTTTTAATACTGATCCTGTTTAGAAAAAAAGGATATTTAAGCTGTTATGATTGGTCCTCTCTTCAGAGCCCCACGGCAGATATTTTTTTAAAGGAAGATGGAAAAGCAGTAAAAAAAAAAAATTGAGATTAGGATCCAGAGTGCAATAGTGTGAGGAAAAAAACTCAAAAGGCTTATATGAAAGAGGAAATATCTAACAGCAGCTTTAATCTTGGAAGTCTCCAAAACGGCTTTCACATGGAGTGCCAACGTGCCACAGGTGCACTCCACACGAGCAGGTGAGCAAAATAAAGAGGCTGTCAGGCTGTGATGAATTCTTGTCCATAATGCATCCATCCCAAGGTGCCCTTCTGCATCTGGTATGTATCTTAGCATGTGTAATTTTTTAGTGGGTCTTTTTCAAGAACATAAAAGATCTCACAGAACTGAAAGAGACTGTAAGATAGTCAACAAACCTAATGAGGCTGCTTCAGCAATGGTTAGTGAGGGCATATTCAGGAAGACTTTGAGATTACTAAAGAAATAGATAAATAGATTCTCTTTTCATTATTCTTACAGGATGTTATAGTATGTTATTGGAATTGCTTGGACTAAAATTTTTCAAAAAAAATTCTAAAGCCAATGGGAAATTGAGAGTTTAATGGATTCATACAACGTAATATTTTTAAAGAATATGGATTGTAACAACTTGATATCTAGTAAAACTGGCATAAAACATCTTGTGAGGTAGATAGGTATATTTCTAAAAGGGAAAGCAAAACTAAGTGTACATTTCTTCATTCTCTGCATTTTGAAGGCCAGCTGAAATTTAAAAATACAAATGCACCTTTCTAAATGGTTTGTGTCCTTAAATGGATTTCAAAACAGAAATGTCTATGGCTATAACAAGGAATTGGAAATAAATGTTTTTTTCAAAATTTATAAATTTTAATCTGAACGAAGAACTAGGAATTCTTTATTTAGTTGCTCTTGAAAAAAATCTAATATTTGATGCCAAGAAGCAGTGCTCCTGGATACTGGAAAATTGCACACATTACACTGAGAAAAATCTTAAAAAGTTCAACAGTTCCAGAAGTTTCCAGAATTTTCTATGTGATGAGAGTATTCTCTCCGATAGTGTCTAATGTACAAGGTCCTTCATAATAGGTCCCAACCTACCTGTCGAGCCATATCTCCTCCACCTGAGTCTTTCTTCTATACACACTGCTCACAGCCCTCTCTTGTGCATTCTACCTGGCCTTGCCATTCTGTTCTCTGTACCTAAGTCAATCTCATTTATGAAGAAAGACTAATATTACATCCCATATTCCCCAAATGTCATTTCTGCTCAACAGAGCTTGAAGTAATATTTTTAAATCTGTGAAATAAAGTCTGCAAAATAATGACATAAAATACTCAAAAACCTCATGAAATTTTCTATAGCTGGCATGCACTCTTATTTTTTTAATTTTCAATATATTGTAGTTCTATCATGTAGTAACTTATATTTTATATTTCTTATAGGCAGGAGTCATATCTTGCACATCTCCACCTCCATCATACCCTTCAATGGAGTGGCTTTTCCAGTGAAATTGTTCCTATAATTTGGTGAGTAACATGGGGTCACAGGAGACATCTCATCATTTTCTTTAGAAAAGTTTCATCCAAAGCAAATAACTGGTATTATAACTTCATTTTAAAACTTATTTTCACAAAATTGGAAGTCTTTTCTCATTTCTTATCCCTACAGCTTTATTTTATTAATGTTATTTTTGAACAGATACAATGATGTTAATATTTCTTAGAAAATTATTATCTGGAGAAGGGAAAATGCCATAATGAGTAAGTCCTTAAGATGGCACCAAGCTAATGAAATAAAGCTCTACCAAATGGAGCCATTGCTTGTATAATGTATGTAATATTGTTTAAGTCTCAACTGAAAACACTATTATAGAAGAACCCAGGAGACTAAAGGAGTTTGCATAAAATCTGGGAGGGCTCAACTAGAAATAATTAGTTTTAGAATGAAAATTAAGGTCTATAATCAGTCAGACAGTGTCATTTGAAAGGGTTTTATTAACTTCCCAAAGAAGGGTAACACGCGGGTCTTTACATCATAGTTTCTTACTCTTCACTTTGTAAATATTGAAAACATAAAAAAAAAGGTTTATACAGCTTTTTCCCCAAGAAAACTTGATCAATGCTGCATTGATTTTGAGGACATGGTATGTCAGTGTTAAACTACTTCTTTTCTTAAAGTATGTTTATGTTTTATGTTAAACAATACTACAAACCAATATAAACCATATCCTCATGATTTCAACCTAGAAATACAATAATTCTAATTAACACAGATAGAGTAAAATTATTTTTTTCCAAATTATCTATCACATAGCTATTTTGTCTTCAGCATGGTTAGTGGTTGCATATGGACAAAACTATAATGACAATAAACTATTATTAACAATGTCATCACACAGTGTACCATACACACAGTATTATTTTATTGCAATGAAAAAAATCCTATATTCACAATACCTAAATTAAGCAAAATATAAAAGAGGGCATAATTTTAGGCTTGAGTTTAGTTTAAATGCTTTTTTTCAGTAAAAATAATGAAGCAATTTTATTCCTTTATGTTCTATGATACCTACGTATAGTTGCAAATGAACACACTATTTTAAAAAAATTAAAGTATATAAGTTCAAAGAATAAAATCAGACATACTTCATTATTACCATGTGCAGTTGGTCCTATATTCTGACAATTGTGACCCCATTACTTGTTGTTCAGTTGCCAGGGAATCATGTTATTTGCTTAAATTAGTACCTGTGTCTGTCTTTGAGACTGCAGATCTCAGAATAACCCTAGATTATTAGCAAACCCTGAAAAAATAACCCCATAGTTCTCTTTGTTTTAGTGCTTATTCTTTACTTACATGCAAACAACATGTCAATAAATGATTTTTCAGTACCGCATGAGTTCTACCAAGAAAATATCAGGTCCAAAAGTAGAAACAAACAAAATCGATAAACATACTGTTGCTTCTTACAAATTTTTTTCCCCTATACCCAAACACATTTAATAATTTTTAATAGTTCAGACTATATTTATCTTGCTCCATTTTCTGATATGTGCAAAGGTCACAGAAAGATGTGATGATTACATGTCAATGATGATAGAAAATCCAAACTTATCTGCTTTTCCTCTATCTGATCTTCCATCACTAAATCTGATTAAAATGACATCGTGTTAAATTACACTTTATTTTGACTTACTAGGAATATTTAACTATTAAATTAATTTTAAATCACAGTTTTCAAATAGCCTCAATGGGGGGAATTTTGAGCATCCCTTCATCAAGCAAACTGAGCCACAGCTTGCATATATAACCCAGTTGCACATGTTCCCCCGAATATAAATAATAGCCTCCTTAGAATTCATTGACAACAAATAAACTGCCTGATTCTAATTTTATATCACCATTTAAGCAGCAAACTCATTTCAAAACTAGAAAACTTAAAAATTTATAGATTTAAATGATGAATAATTTCAAGTAACTTTTCCACTATTTTTTTCATCTTTAAAAATCACTTGACTAAAACATGAATAATACATTAACTGCAGACTGATCAAGTTATCTATTGTGAGGTCAACAATCATGCAGCCAAATTTACTGTTCTCTGATCTGAATAAACAAACAACCATTAAATGCAAGTGATACCTGAATCAATGTGTGGTCCTGGCCTTTAAGATCTGCCATAATGTATCAGGATCATTGTCATTTTCCTTTACAAATTACCACCGTATGTCATGGGAGCAGGTGCCTGTTTGTAAATTTACTTTACATGTTTTGAAATGTGGTAAACCAAACTTACAAACAAAAACTCTCAAGCAAGAAAAAGCTGTATGTGGCATAATAAAAGTGCATTTATTAAAAAGGGAAAAAAAGCACAAAATACTTTTTTAAATCTTGATTCTCCTCTTTTCATTCATTTGGCTAAACAATTGTGATGAATATAATAATCCTGTGTATGAAGCACTTACTCTGTGCCATGCCCTAGTACTCTAATATCTTTAATTTAATCTTCACCATCTCCTTGCAGGAAAGGAGATAACACATCTATTATTACTATCTACAAAACAGGAAGTCAAAGCTTAAAGAGGGTTACTTAGTTACAGCTGGTCATTGGCTGAATTCAAATCTGTCTAACTACAAAGGTGGTTGTGTTGGTTTTTCAGGGCTGCCAAAACCAAATGCCACAGACTGAATGGCTCACACAACAGTTTATTTTCTCACAGTCTGGCTTGCAGACACACGTTCTTGCAGTGGACTCCCAGGGTCTTTTTCCTATGAGTGCACAGAGAGAGATCTCTGGTGTCTCCTCCTCTTCTTATAAAGGCACTAGTCACACCAAATGAGGGCCTCGCTCTTCCGACCTCACTTGACTTTAATGTCCTCCCTAAAGGTCCTGTCTCTAAACACAATCACACTGAGGGATAGGCTTCAACAAATGAATTTGGGGGAATGAAGTTCCATCCATAACTGCAGTATCTTTCCACTGTGCCGAAGCACTGACTCGTGGACTGAGTGCTTACTCTTGTCCCTCAGCCAACACTGCACTGGGGCATCAGATACAAAACGTACTAAACGTGGCCTCTGTCATCCAAATGATCAACATCTGAATGCAACCCAGCAGAGCGCAGGCTAACAAAGGTGTGTACAAAACACTGAGTTTCCCAACCTTAAGCAGATTCACTTACTGCTGAGGGGGTTGGGGTTGTATTAATGTCCTCAAACAGGCTGCTGACATTTGGAGTGTTTGGATGGACTTGAAAATTATTTATTTACAGTTGAAGACTATATTTGCTTGGCCATCTCATTGGTTTAATGTTATGTCTTAGTATGACATCTTCTCCAGTTATTTCTAAAGTTGGTACTGTCACTACTGGTGGGTTAGAGGAATACTTATAGAGAAGTAATGGAGGAGATAGTGTATTTGCCACAAGTGATGGCTGGTAAACTATCTCCAATGGCTCTTAATGCAATCTGTTAAATTTTCCATGCCACAGTATACAATTATAAAAGCCTCCTGCTGGTTTCCATTAGTTAACGCAACAAGGTTGCCCAAGATAACCCTAATGTTCTCCTTAGATTTCCTAAATTTTAAACAGGTTTCTTCCTCATATAGGCCCTGAACTTCCTTTATTTAGAGTGGGTATTTTAGAAAACTAATTGCAATTTGTAATTGCAAATTCTTTCTCTGCCTTTTTGAAATGGGTATACATTTCCTTGAAAGACTATTGCCAATTTTATGACCCAAGCAATGTGTTTCTCCACGGCCTGAAAACCATCTCTTTGAAATGTAAATATCAAAGGAAGATATCTCCCCTGCCTCTGGGTCTCTAAGGGAAAGTAGGAGGGAGCCTAGCTTCAGTGGGTGCCTTGATCCAAGTTGCAAAACTGCCTCCTGACATGAAGAGGTGAGAACGTTTATTTTTCCTCTGGGTGAAGCCCGTTAGAAAACACATGAGGCCCAAGATTGCACCTGCCCACACTTTTGAAAACTCCCCAGCCTTTTGTTTGGGAGGAGTTGAGTTTAATCCCTCTCCCCTCTATTGCCATAGTCTTGAATAAAGTCTTCCCTAACTGTTTAACCCTGTCCAGTGACATTTTTGCTTTTACAAGGCGAACAGGCTGATCATGGTGTTAGGTAAGCACAGTTGACTGTTCCCTCCAGTCAGCAGCGGGAGTCCAGGTGCACAGAGGCTGACTCTGCAGGGCACAGTCTTGGGCAGTGGGAGGAGTCCTACCCCAGCACGGCCATTCCCCCTCCTTCCTTTCACCACCCACACACAGTAAATGCTCACTCATGTTTGGCTTTTAACATGATTATTGACTGTCAGGTTTTCTTTCTTATATACCACCATTTGGGTGAACATCCATTGTTCTTGTTAACTCATGTTAACAAACAAACAAACACACACACATGATTGAAGGACCCTGTAGGGGAGGAGAGTGGGAGTCTGTGGAAAGCCGTCTACCAATCTAATTAGGGGCAATACATGGGAAGGTAGGATTATGACGTCGCAAGGAATGTTTGTGCAAATACTGGTAGGTTATTTAGAAGAATTCACCACCACCATTTTCATTATTAATCAGAAGAACAACTCTGCATTTATAGAAATCAAATTCTTATAAATTTGTTGCATGTCATTAAAGTGGTATAGTTGGAAAATTTGGGAATTAAACCATTTATGATGCTTCTTTGTACCAAGAGTTTCACATCTATCATTTACCCTCACAAGAACCTTGTGAAGTTGGCCTTTACTTTAGTTTGTGCATTAGCAGATTCTAGCACACACAACACCAAGTATAAGGCAGAGCTAGGATTCAAGCTAATGCGTGTGCAGTTGGCCTCGATGCTTATACCAGGTGCACAGCATCATACTGCTTCTTCCTCCTCTTTCCTTTCCCCATTATGAAGAGTTTTAGAATGAATTTCTTGTATTTTTGGCTCTAATAACAATTTTGTGAGACAGATATTATCACTTCCATTTTTATACATATAAATTAAAAATCAGAGAAGTTGGGTAATTTTCCAAACATCACAAATGTAAAAACTGAAAGTGTATTCCTCAGATTTAAATCCAGGTTTGAGACAAAATTGGAAAGGTTTAGCAAGGTGATGCATGATCGCAAGTAAACCCTGAATTATTGGCAGGCTGATCTGGAAATAAAGTCCTCAGTGAGCTCTTTCAGAAAATAGAACTTACATAGAAAAAATATAACAGGGCTGTATTATTTTCCTGTAATGTGATTTTTATTATAATCTATAATAAATACTTAGATATCAAGAAAGCAAGAAAATATAGTCATTGCAATGGTATAATTTCTATAGTTCGTTCCACTTTGAATGATAAATAATTTCACTCCAAAAATTATTGAATCTCTCTTGCTCAGAGAAAGAAATATTCCCTCATCGGGTGAAATGCTATAAGTCAAAGCAGAAAAAGTATTTTAAGAAACAAAAAAAAACCCAAAATTTTTTCATGTAGTTAAAATAATTGTAAACATTGCAATACTTTCTATGAAAAACTCTTTAATAACTAATTTTATGAAAAAAATGTGTAAACAGTGAGAAATAGACATAAGAAATTTAAATAGCTGAGTATTACTTGGTTAGCATCTTGATTGTGATATAATTGTTAAAAATAAAATACATCCACCCCTTTCTCTATGAACAGAATCATCTATATTAAATGAAAATATGATTAGGGCCAGACAAGGTAGCATGCATCTCTAATCTCAGCTGCTAGGGAGGCTAAAGCAGGCAGAGCCCTTGAGTCCAGGAGTTTAAGAACAGCCTGGGCAACGTAGTAGGATTCAATCTGTAAAAAAGTAAAAAAGAAAAAATAAGAAAATATGATTAGGAATTAAAATATTAACTTTTTTCCCTACTAAGAATATAAAAACATTCATTAGACTAATACAATTATAATCCATTAATTCCATAAACAACTAAATGTGTAATGTTGGAAACATATTTTTAATATGAGTTATTTCATGTCCAGGATTTATTTTGACTCTGGGCACCAAATGACATTGCATAGAATGATGTAACACATTATATAGAACTAGGAAGCAGCAGAAAGATATGACCAAAATCTCAAAGGTATCAATGTATTATTCACATCAGCAGTCACACTTCATTGTTTTTTTTTCTTTAAATTGTCACTTTGGTCCTAAGTCCCACTTTAGCTATTAAACCATTTCAGATAGATTTCCTGACCTCAAATGCTCACAGTGAGATTTCCCTAAGGTGTTGTTTGTACTTACTCTCCACTTTCTTACCTCTCATTCTTTATTTTAATCAGTCTCCTTAGATTTTTTTCCCCTGCTATTCCACTGAAACAGTGTATCTAATCAAATACTGTGGTCAAGTCTGTTGATAGAATATTAGACGCTCAGTCATTTTGTACGATTGATCATGCCTCCTGCTTATAATCATTTGCTTGCCATGTAGAATATCATCTTCCTGGTCTTCCTCTGTTCCCCCTCACCTCCTTCTCAGTCTCCTTTGCCATCTTGTCCTCCTGACCCCTACATGATAATTTGTCTTATCTTCTTTTCATCTGCATTCGTTCCCTTGGTGATCTCATTAAGTTCCAGTTTTACATACTATCCATGTACTGATGATGCTAAACCTTCATCTCTAGTTCTTAATTTCTTCCATGAATCCTAGGCTTCGGTATCTTACCATCTACTGTTTGATATGTCTCCCAGTGTTTCAAACAGGCAGCTCATATTTAGTACGTCTGAAACACATTGTTCAGTCTCCCTGCCCCATTTTGGATTGGCTTTCTCTATATTCATTACCATATATATAATTTCAGAATATTACAGGGATACAAATGTTTAGGTTACATATATTGCCTTTGCCCCACCCGAGTCAGAGCTTCAAGTGTGTCCATCACCCAGACAGTGCACACTGCACCCATTAGGTGTGAATAGACCCATCCCCTGCTCCCCCTCCCACCTGCCCGACACCTGATGAATGTTACTACTATGCGTGCACTGAAGTGTTGATCAGTGAATACCAACTTGATGGTGAGTACACGTGGTGCTTCCATTCTTGTGACACTTCACTCAGCAGAATGGGCCCCAGCTCCATCCAGGGTAATACAAGAGGTGCTAGTTCACCATTGTTTTTTGTGGCTGAGTAATACTCCACGGTATATGTACAGCACATTTTATTATTTTTCTAGTGTACTCTTCTGAAATATAAAGGCTGAGAAGCTACAATCTACTTTGCCAAGACTTCCTTATAGTCCAGTTTTCCTATACATTTTAAGATTTGCCAATCAGAAACACATGTCCAAGACATAGGCTGGGAATGGAGGAATCTGAAGCACATACAGGCATGGCTCATGCCAAAGGATGCTTTTGTGTTATGCAACTTCCTCAGCCGTGATCCTAAGGGGAAAGCGCGATCCTAAGGCTGGGGTATTTTCCCGCAAGCTCACCATAAAGCCGATCCTCAGGCCCTTCCAAAGTTTTTGTCAGCTATCTATTAATATTAAATCCTTCTCTTAATAAACTAGCCAGAATGGTTTCTATTGTCTACAGCTGAATTCCAGCCAGTGCAGTCCTGACGCATGCTTCTCCGACAGGCTTCTGCTTGCCATCACTATGCTTCTGTGCGCGAGGAAATCAACTCTGCTCATCCCTCTGTCTCTCTCAAGCCCATGCAGATCCATCAGTGCTCCTTCTAAAAAGCCCCAGCGTCCACATCAGTCCCAACCCCTCCACATCTTGCCTCCTAACCAAGATCTCTACTTCCACTCTGCCACTTTACAGCAGATGGGCCACCCAAGTAGATCTTTTTGAAACACAAGTCATCATTATATCACTCTTCTGGTCATATGCCCCTGTGACTTCCCATCACATTCTGAATAAACTCCAACCTCCTGAAGCAAGCCCACATGCTCCCTAAATATAGCCCTTATCTGCTTCTCTGTCCTCATCCCTTACCACTCTGTCCTGTTTTCTCTCTCTCTCGTGGACACCATGCTTGGTCTATCTTGGGACTTTACGATTGCTGCTCCTTTTGCCTGAAATATTAATACCTCTCAATCCATTTTAGGGGATTTGCAATCTCACATCATTTGGATCTCTGCTCAGAAAGGTTTTCATAACCTTCTTATTTAAATAGAAACTCCTTCCTCTACCCCTTCACCACGTATCACCCTATTCTGCTGTATTTTTCGTCATCGGCCACTAAAGAAAAGCATGCGGCTGTGTATTTGCTTACTCGTTCATCTCTTGCCTCTCCCACCAGGAAGGTGAGCTCTGCCACAGCAGGGACGTCCCTCTCTTGCTGGACACCTTGCATCTAGCACATGAAACAATGCTCGGCTCCTAGGAAGATTTTAATGACTATTTCCTGAATAAATTAATAAGCAAATAAATGAAAGAATGATGATTTTTAGTGTTCTGAATAATAATATATAGAGGTAATAACTGCATTAAAATTAAGTGTTAACCATTCTCATAGTCAAAACACAGCCTTTAAAATGCTATGTATTAATGCTATGTAATAATGAATATTACAAAAGTTATGTTTCCACTTTTCACAATATGAAGAGGGATAACACTTTTAGGATGATTCAGAAATTGTTGCAATTTTTTTTGTTTGTTTTTGGCAAAGGAGATGGGATAAGAATCAAGACATGTAACATTTCGACACCAGGCACTTAAAGGAACTTTTAAAACTCAGACCAACAAAGAAGGATCTAGGAAGTGGAGAGAGGGAGGAACCCCTGGCATAGTGTGGAAGCAAGATTAAATACATTTCATGTGCTTCCGGCACTGGGGTTACAAGTAATGAATGGTTGATGACCTCCAAAAACTGAAAGTTGAAAATGGATTTCTGACACATGAACATCTTCTGAATAAACTGTAGTTGGCAAATATTATATGTACCATTAGTCACAAAATAAGATATAATTTATGGGTTTTTTACATGCATATTAACTGCTTTCAGTAGAGCTGCCATCATCTTAAAAGGATTTGCAATAACAACTTTTATAAATGATTTTTTAAAGAAATGTTCCTTGCATAATTCGCACATGCAGCAGCATGGGTCGTATCAAATCCTCCTCATCTTCCCTTTCTTCTACTCCCTTTCATCTGTTTTCTACATTTCTTTGTGATCATGGCTTTATTTTTCTTTCTGATTCAGCTTTGAGGTGATTGAACAGCTAGACTGAAAAATGATAGGAGCCACAGTCAATGACACAGAGACTTGTATAAGGGTGAAGGGATACCATCTTGCCAACGTCAATAATAATGCAGTTTTTGTATGTTACCATTTATAATTTTCAAAGTACTTTTAACATATCAGCTATTTCCTAGTTTTATTACTACCCTTGCGTAGAGTGGCTGGGGTAGATATTATTAATTCTGTATTATTAGAAGCAAAAACTTAGTTATTAGAAGACAGAATCAATGTTGCTCTACAATATAAGTTTTTTTTTAGGATATGTAAGCCTGTCAGGTATTTACTGGCTCCAGACATGAGTTTATATATTTTTTCGGCTTTTATGTTCAAAATATCAAATTTAAGTAAATCTTGATCTAAGTGTTTCCCTGAGTCAGAAAATAAAACACATAATTATTTATTCCAGAATAAGCCATCCTTTTTTCAAAATGCATTGAATCATTTAAGAAATATATAGATCTCATCAGGGTTTTGATTTGCATTTCCCTGATGAGCAGTGATGTCAAGCACTTTTTCATGAACTTGTTGGCCATTTATGTCTCTTCCTTAGAAAAATGTCTATTGCATTCCTTTGCCTATTTTAAAATTAGGCTACTTGGATTTTTCCCTATTGAGTTGTATAAGTTCTTTATACATTCTATATATTAACTCCTTATCAAATATATAGTTTGCAAATATTTACTCTCATTCTTTAGGTTGCCTTTTCACTCTGTTGATTGTTTTCCCCATTTCTGTATCAAAGCTTCTTGGTTTGATATAGTCTCACTTGTTTATTTTGGTTTTTGTTGCCTGTGCTTTGGTCATATCTAAATTATCATTGCCAAGACCAACATTAAGGAGCTTTTTTCCTTATGTTTTCTTCTAGGAGTCTTACGGGTTCCCATCTTACATTTAAGTCTTTAATCCATTTTGAGTGGATTTTTATGTTAGGATGGCATTATAAAAAAATTAAGGCTGGTAACATTGTAGAGAAAGGGAAATCCTTGTGCACTGCTGGTAGGCATATAAATTGGTATATCCATTGTAGAAAACAATATGAAGGTTTCTCAAAAAAATTAAAACAAATCTACGATATGACCCATCATTCCCACTTCTGGGTGTTTATCCAAAGGAACTGAAATCAGGATCTCTAGGAGACATCTGCACTGCCATGGTCATTGCAGCTTTGTTCACAAGAGCCAAGCTATGGAAGCAACCTAAGTGTCCATAGATGGATGAATGAATAAAGAAATTACGGTATGTACATACCGCAGGATATTATTCAGCCTTACAAAAGAAGGAAATGCTGACATTTGCAACAACATGGATGAACCTAGAGGACATGTTACATGAAAAAAGTTAGAGACAGAAAGCCTAATATTACATGATCTCATTTCTATGTGGAATCTAAAATAGTCAAACTCACAGAAGCAGTAGTAGAATGGTGGTTCCCAGGAGCTGTGGGGAGGGGGAACCGGGGAGATTTGGGTTGGTGTACAAAGTGTAGGTTATGTAAGATGACTAAGTTCTGGAGAGCTAACATATAGCGTGGTGACTGTAGGTACCAGTACTCTGCTGTGTACTTGGAATCTCCTAAGGGGATGGATCCTAAGTGTTGTCACCACATAAAAAGAAAGGATAAGTATATGAGGTGTTGGATGTAGTAATTAGGTTGAATGTGGTGAATATTTCACCATGTATATGTATATCAATCAAGTTGTATACCTCAGATTTATACAATAAAAATAATGTATTGATCAAACTTTTAGTGGGGAGATAGCTTTTTTTTTTTTTTTTTTTGAGACAGTCTCACTTTGTTGCCCGGGCTAGAGTGAGTGCCGTGGCGTCAGCCTAGCTCACAGCAACCTCAAACTCCTGGGCTTAAGCGATCCTCCTGCCTCAGCCTCCCGAGTAGCTGGGACTACAGGCATGTGCCACCATGCCCGGCTAATTTTTCCTATATATATTTTTTAGTTGGCTAGATAATTTCTTTCTATTTTTAGTAGAGACGGGGTCTCGCTTTTGCTCAGGCTGGTTTCGAACTCCTGAGCTCAAACAATCCACCCGCCTCAGCCTCCCAGAGTGCTAGGATTACAGGCGTGAGCCACCGCGCCCGGCCACTTTTTTTTTTAACTAGAGCAATAAGTCTGTTCAAATAGTAGGGATTAACAAGGCATTATTGACCGAACAACAAGTGACTAAAAATCCAACATTTTGATAGCTACATAATCTGCCAAGCCCAGTGAATGGCGCTGCCTTCACCCCTAAGCTATCCAGTCATCTTCCTCTCCTCCCACTGCCAGCTCCTTTGCTAATATCCGCCTTAATTTCAATCCACTTTTCAGCTTATACTGCACTCGATGGTCACATGTTTTTTCTTTTATTGCTAGTTTGCTAGTGATGAGCGAACAATGTCCTAAAGAGCCATATGTAGGCCTGGAAGCTTCTGGAGGCAATGCCAAGTAAACTTCACAGAGATTTCCCTCTCCTCCTCTGCCTGAGAGCTTCTTAGTGTGGAATTGATTCTAAAGGAGCCTGTTCTGAAGGCTCATGTTGGCAGAGACTTTCGTGGACTTGGCCTCTGTGTAAATTATGGTCCACAAACTTTCAGACTTACTCAAAGGTTGGCAGGTCAGTCCGCCAAGTTGATCTCCGTGCAGAATAATTCACCGATATTCCCTCATTGAAGTGCTGCACCCAGGAACCAAACACAACTTCTCTTCAGCCTATGTGATCAATTTCCATATTTCAATTATGAGAACCTAGAAAAGTTTCCACAAATTTCCAGCTGGAGTTATGCTCTCAAATTTTCTTCCCTGGTCCAGCCATGAGCCAACCTAGTGGCCTTCAGGGCTCTGTTTTTAATCAGGTTTTTACCTTAGTGCTGTAGGGTGAATGAAATAGGAAGGCCATTAATTAGGACTGCAGCAGCACACGCTCTCTTAGGGTGAATGAAATAGGAAGGCCATTAATTAGGACTGCAGCAGCACACGCTCTCTTAGGGTGAATGAAATAGGAAGGCCATTAATTAGGACTGCAGCAGCACACGCTCTCTTAGGGTGAATGAAATAGGAAGGCCATTAATTAGGACTGCAGCAGCACACGCTCTCTTAGATGCCATCGCCAGGACCTGGGTCTCCGAGACAGGGCTACAGCTAAGGGAAAGACTGAGACTCTGCTATTTTTTTTTTTTTTAACTTCATCCTCGATCTAGTTGTGATGAAGTATTCCTCTTACAGCTTTTGGTAGGCTAGAGGGGAATGGGATATTTTAGGCTTCCTTACAGCTTAGTTAAGAAAATCCCTCTGGGTACTTACTCTCTCCTCCTTCCTCTGTCTCAACACTCCTGTGTGTCAAGATTCAGAATGACTTTATATTATTTCTGAAACAGTTCTTTAACATTCTGCAGCCTGTCAGGAAATTTGGTGAACAACAGCTGCTTTGGATTTTGTAAGCCGAATGTCCAGGCTACTCCTCTCCTGACTTGATGACACTTTCCAGAAGTAACCAAGGGGCTGGTCTCACTTCTTCCTCAAGCCTCTGCCTGCCTGTGAAAAATCTCTTGCTTTGCGGAGCTCCACCACCTTGCTCTGGCCAAGGGGACCAGGCCTTCCGCTTAAAGAAACGCTCTTTACCTGTGTGGTCTATGGAGTCTAAGTGTGTGAATAGCATTTGGACACCCCCTCTAAAAATATGTGTGTGAACAAAAGAACAATGCATACAAAGTCATATAATCTCAGTATAACCTTGAAATATTCCCTCCAATCAAAATTTTACTGCAAATGTATGTCAAAACCAAAATTGAATAGGATGTTTTTTTCCGATGCTTCACACTGTCTTCATATGTCTTCACCAATGTTTAAGATGTAACGAAGTGTGTAAAAATTAGAATGATGTGAAAATAGCACTTTCTATGATTTAGCAATAGTCATAATAATGAATCGCATCACAGCAGAATTTAATGAAACTTTGTGTGATTTTTGAGTAACCGTAAGTGTAAAGAGGAGTAAACAGGCAAGACCAGGAGATGAGCAGCAAAGTGTGTGTGTGTCTGTGTGTGTGTGTGTGTGTGTGTGTGTGTGTGTGTGTGTGTACACCTTTGGAATACTGCAGTACAAGGCCTAAAATTACAGCCCCGTATCATGTGTGCCTTGGCATCTGGGGAAAACTGGGAGGGCCTCGAATGGCCTAACCCCTATTTCCACTCCCCCCTCTGCTGGGGTCTCCAGTCAGACACCCCTCCTTTTTAAGGAGAGACCAAGCACCGTGTCTGCTTATTCCGGAGTAGGGGCCTCAGTTTCCTGCCAGCCCACAGTTATTAGAACAAGCCAATCACATCCTCCCACAGGGACCAGGTGTCACCTTTGTTACTACAAAGCCAGCCTCCCACAGCACCCGCTTTTCTCACTCTGTTCCTGAGTGTGGCCCCTGGGCCATGCAGCCTCCGCCGGGCTGTATCTGTGACTAATAAGCTGCTGTCAGTCTCATCTGTCCAGTGTCAGGTGCCAGGGCCTCAGCCACTGCCCTAACCCTAAGGTGGGGATCCTCCCTCGCCAACGAGTGAAGAGGAAGCCATCAAACATGTGCCTCTTGGTATGCATTTGTAAATTTAGATTTCACAGATTTTTCTTACATACACATTTTCCTTTTTTAATCAAAGATTAAAATTTAGAATGTGTCATTAGTTTTAGACACTCTCTTTGTTCTTCATTAAGAATTGCATCTTGATTTCTTTTCTGGGAGAATCTTGAGTGTCCCTTAACAGGAACTAGCATTGTCACATACTCATGCTGCAGCCAAATGGACCAAATGATAATCTTAAGGACTGTTTTATGATTGATTCAATAATGAGATATACAGAAGAAATGTCCTGCTCCAAAAATAATCAATCATACATATAAAGACCAATCAGTAGATAACGTGCAGTGAGTACTTTATAAAGTCTGAGAGATTTCCTAGCAATGACGTTGTCTTTATGAACTGACCCCCAGTTGTGTGTAATAGTACACAGTTAAAAGGCAAGTACTCCAGCAGGCAAGACTGGGTTGGAGTGATTTGAAGTGTGCCAGAAAATCCCCCACATAGAAGCATTTCTTCCTATGCTGACGTAATGCCTGGAATTCCCACCATTTTTTTGAATCATCCATTCGGGAAAACTCTGATAAGAGAAATATATTATCTAGTGTAAGTGGTAAATTTTTTAAAAATTTATCTTTCATAGCTAAGTGCAGCAATCTTAGGGAAAGTTATTGAGGAGAGAGGGATTTAATGTCAGAAAAAAACAGAAGAGAATAGCGTCTAGCACTTCTGGCTAAGTCGAGGGTATTGTAGCTTGCTTGCCTGGCACAGTGAGGTCAAATTCAGTGACTAGTGATGTCTCCATGGGAAGACCATTAAGGACAAATGTCACTCCTTTATTAAAGCCACATTCCACATAATTGCCCCTGGGAATTTTAAAAAATTATTTGAAGTTAATTTTACTTCAATGCATAATAATATTAATCACACTGAATTATTGTGGGGATCAAAAAAGATACGTAGCACAAAGCATCCTTTGCAATCAGATCGTGATAAATCATAGTTTGTGGTGGTTTTTGAATATCACTTGCACTTAGTTGTATAAAAACAGTGATTTTTTTTTTCTTTCTACAATTTAATCCTACTCATTATCTTTCTGTTTCCCAAGGGTGAGGAGCAAATCTATCTACTACCTTTCTATACCTACCTCTGGCTATTTATGTTCAATCTAATCCAGTAATCTTGTCCCAAACCAATAACTTTAAATATTTAAATGTATATCTAATTTTCTTTAGGTACCTAATTTCTTTTGCATAAATGTCTAGACCTTCAGCCACCTCTTATTCCTTGTGCTTCCTTCCAATATGGCATCTGGGTCTACAGGAAGGAGGCTAATAGCTTGTATGATCTCCTGGAGGGGGAATCCTTAGTTCCACCCCTATCCAGCCTGAAATGAATATACTTTTCATCTTAAATTTTAGAGACTTAGGGATATATACTCACACTCTGTAATCTAAACCTCTAAATCTATGACTTAACCAGGGTTAAAAGACAATTACTCTGGCAGCTTGATTATTGAGAAATTCTTCTTCCAAAATATGCTAGCTTTTAAAACCCATTCTTTTATTTTTAAAGTTACTCAGCATTAAGACTCCAGCTCCATAAATGGCATCTCTGGTCAGAATATTATTATTCTTTCATTCCCTGGAACGATAAGTTTCATGGCTTAGCCTTGGTAGAAAGCTGAATGAAAACATGACATGGAAAAGGAGAACTATAAGCAAACAGGTTATTTGTAAATCTATAATGGTTAAAAAATTAATTATCATTAAAAATTATGATATTCACATATACTCCCAGAGAAAATATTTAGTTGTTGTATATAAAAGTGTGATGATTCAATCTGAAAAGCCTAAAGTAACTGTCCTTCAAACCATCAGCCAAGTGCATACTCTAACCAAAAGCAATATAAAAATTTTAAAAGTCTACTTGTGTGAATGAATCATAAATTTCTCAGGCCAGATGGTATTAAGTCATAGCCTGCCAAATATCTACATCATTTACAGTACTACAGTAAATGAAATTAGCACTAGTTGGCACTATAAATTGTTAAGTGTTAATTTGCTAGACATTCACAATCTTCCTTATGCTTGCTGCATCATAGTAGCTGTTTATATAGGTACTGTTTTAAGAACGTATTTACATTTTTTTTCTGAAGCCACAGTGATTTTTCATAGGTGTCTGAGTACATCTTTGGAGATACACACAAACAAGAAGTTACAGAGGGAAAACTTTAGAACCAGGATTCTGACACTCAGAATTCTAATGGTGGCTCCGCTGCATACTCGTGTATCACTTAGGTCAGTCGCTTTAATTCTCTAGACTCCAGTTCAATATTGTGCATTAAAGACACGGGACAGCATCTATGGTTCCTTTGAACTATAATATTCCATAATTATGGAATTAGATCCTAAGGTTAATTTTGACTCAAGACCAACTTTGTCCTTGAATATTCTTCTACAGCTATTTCTAAAATGTCTTTCTATTTGGTGGATAAAAGGATATAAGCCGATGTTTTTTGCAGTTGGGCAAGCATATCAAAGACATAATTGAGAATTTGATAAAAGGCTGTAGATGCTTTCCCAGAAGATTCATATACAAACAAAATCTTGCGTACTGTTTTAAGGGTTTACAAACTGCCCTAAACTTCATATATGGAGCACATATAGAGTCATAAAAACCAACAAAGTACCTCTAGTCTTCTTCTGTTGTATACTATTTAAAACAATATATATATGTAAATATACTTTCTATATGTAAACTATATATGTGTGTGTGCATATATGGTATATATGCAGAATTACATATACACACATGCACTCTTGGATCAGTGATCATTACTAAAGGTTGGTTAGTGACCACCTTCAACTCAAGAATTTCTTTTTCACTATTCTAATAGTGGACAACACACCATAGATGACATATTTTGTGTGTTTCTATTCTGGCACTGTTTCTGGCATTCTACATAACTGAACAATAAACCTATAATAAATCTGCACATTGGGTATTGTTTTTCCCGGTAGGCCTATAAAACTCAGGTGCAAAGTTTTGAAATGATGTGTCCTGTTCAAGGTCACTGGTGAAGATGTGACCCAGACTCTGTATTACCCCAACATCTTTTCGTCTCTATTGCACTAGGTATTCCTAATTGAAGAAAACAAATTGAATGATCCTTTCTGTTGCTACAGTTCTCAGCAGATGTCTAGAAAGTAGGCTTGGGATAGGGAGCAAGTATCCATGTGATTTTCAACCTACCTGCTTATTCTGCAGCACTGCAGAGACACAGATCGAGTCTCTGGACTGTTTAGAGAAGGGAAATAAGATGGCAGGATGCCCAGTACCAGGACATATCTAACAAGGCAATTGATAAGCCATTTTCCTGGAGGAGAGCCTGTCTTCTTAATTCAAGTTCTGGGAAAGTGCATGGTCTCCTCAGCAATTCTAACTTACCCCCAAGTTTCCTATTTTGTTCCTTCTGTGACTCATAAAAATCTGTGAGGGGTGTGTGTGTGTGTGTGTGTGTGTGTGTGTGTGTGTGTGTGTGTGTGTGGTTGGGGCCATGAGAAAAATGACGTGGGGCTCCAATATGCACAGCCCCTCCCCTGCAACCAACCTACCCTTTTAAGTGAGGGGGATGGGATGTGTATCTGATTTCTGAGAGGATGAAAATTTGCTTGCTTATTATTAAGGAATAGGAAGCCAAATGAATCATCTCCTGGAGCTGTTTGTGCTCTCAGGAGGGTAGCTCCAGGTTTCTAGGACAGAAGCTTTGCTTTAGGCAGAAAACCTTGTTAGTTCTCCCAGTTCTACTGGTCTTCCTGACAACTTGTATATCTTCCTAAATTGAATGTGACTGCATATATATACACGTATATGCATATGGGTTTTATTTCTCATTTCTGTGCCTCTGTCCTTACCTCAGCCAAGTAGGAGGAACAATAATTATTTCTTGCAGGTAGGCATAGCATTTTTTACCATTAGATTTAAGCTGGGAATTGAAAATCATACATAGTTTAATCATTATCTAAACCTCCTAATTATATGTGTCTGTCTTAGACCAATGCAATCAAATATTTATGTAGCTTATATAATATTGATGCCTTTAATTTATATCTCATCAAAAAAAGAGTTATTCTTATTTTTTAGCCAAGAATTATATGGTACTTCCTAAATACCAGATAATATTTTAAATATTTTATAAATATTAACTCATTGCATTCCCCATATACTCATGGCATCTGAGAAGATATTATCATCTCTACTTTACAGATAAGGAAACTGAGGCACAGAGAGGTTCACTAACACAACCAGAGACGTACAGTAAACTGTAGAGCTGGGATTCAAACCCAGGCAAGTCTGGCTTCATTAGTTTGTAAAGTGGTAATGAAATCAAGCTTCCTTAGTCTGTAAACTAATCTCAATGGAACTAGGAAACCATGATCGGCAGAGTAATGCCCCCTCCAAATATGTTCGCTTTCTAATTCTTAGATCAGGTGAATATGTTAGTTTCCATGGCAGCAAGGAGTGATTAAGTTTGCAGATAGAACAAAAGTTTTACTAATGAATTGACCTTGAGATGGGGAAATTACTCTGGATTCTATGTGTGGGCCCAAGGTAATCACAGGATCCTTATAAGTGAAAGAGGGAATGAAGGCGGTCAGGGTCAGAGAGGGAGCTATGACAATAAAGCAGAGGTCAGAATAATGTGGAACACGAGGCAGTGAAAGTGGGAAGCTTTTAGAAACTGGGAAAGGTAAAGAAATGGATTCTCCCCTGAAGATTCCAGAAGCAAGACATCTCTGCTGCCCCATTTTAGACTTCTGACCTCCAGAACTATAGTACCTTTGCCTTGTTTTATGCTACTAAATGTGTGGTAATTTGTTATAGCAGAACAAGGAAACGAATACAGGAACTATTATCTCCAAATGTGTTCAAGTTAACAACACAGAACTCAAAGCTCAGGTTTACCATTTACTAGGTCTACGAACTTCAAGCACTTATTTAATCTTTAATCTTTGAGTTTTAGTTAGCCTTTCAGTAGAATGGAAAGAGGTGTTTTTATTTTATGTGATTGTTGATGCTTGGTTGTCACAAAATGAAAAATGGCACTGCTTAAAGCCCAGCTTTATTTTTGGAGTGAAAGTTTCCCTCTGGGATTATGTAGAAGATTAAAATAACTAACATGTATACAGTCCTGTGTAACTTTCAAATAGATGACAAATGCAAAACATCTTCTGCAGAGCTCCAAACTATAGCATATACCCAAATAGCAGTTATGATGATGATGATAATCACCAATAGAATGTCAGTGGAGGATGTGAGAATGTAATCAGAGAACTCTGAGGTGTCCACTGCAAACTATCTGTTTTACAGTGAAGTGATCTGGAAGAAGACTAGACTTCAAATCCAGCTCCACCACACACTGGCTATATGGTATGGAAAACGTTTCTTCATACAGTTAAATCTTCTAGAAATGCCAAACTCATTAGTTTGTATGGAGGTCTAGTTGAGCTGTCTAAGTAGGGTGCCCAGAATGTAACAGCATAGGATTATCATTCAGTGCTCCATGCAACAGTTCACTGTAGATATGATACTAAAAATCTTCACCAACTACCCACCGCCTTTTAAGTAAGGGAAACATTTTGGAATCTTTCCCTATTGTCCCTATCCAGTGTGGCTCTTACATGTGTTATATGTTCTCAGTAATACTGAATATCTAGTAGTACTCAAAATCAAAATAACATGTAGTGATTCTGACAACACAGTCATCTAAGACTACATCAGTAGCTGGGAAATGGCACTAATAGAATGCTGGAATTTCAGGTTACAGTGCAAAGTGACAGCCATTGTAACCCAGCGCATATCTATCAATAGCTCACCTCATTAATGCAGTCAGCTAATATTGATTTCAAGGAGAGTGATTACATGCTAAAATGACAGCTGCATAACTGATTCAACCAGGGAAGGAAAAGAAGAATGAAAATCAACTACCCTTCAACTCCTGCCACACTTTATGGACTGCTTTTCTGATCAGTAACTTATACATCCTTGGTGTAAAGTTCACCTTGAGTTATTTACAATGAAAAAGGAAAAATAGTGATTTAAAAAAAAATAAAAATTAATCTATCCCCAATATTAATTTTTCTATTATTTTGATACTATCTTATGTCTCAAATTTTTATAATAACAAGCTAATCTAAAGGATACTGATAATTATAATATTTGTAAATGCCTCAAGGTCTTAAGTTGCATTCAGTGTTAAGGAATCCACTAATTGACTCATCTGGCTGTTGCAACTAGAAGTATAACAGATTTTTCTGTTCAGAATATTCAATTATAAAATGTTCATTTCAATTATGACACCTACTGAATATGTCATCAGGGACCTGAGAAAATGTTTTTGAATGAGGAGAAAGTATATCTCTGTAATCATTATCATTTGATGATATGAATTAGAAATGATCTGGATATACAAACACTATAATGTCACTTTCCTATGCAATGGAGTAATTTTCTACTTCTTAACAGTGAAAAAAGTCAGAGCTATTTTTGATGAAATGTCTGTTTTTTTAAAATCATAAGTGTACCACTAAGTAGTGCCAAGCTATACTTTTTAAATACACTCATAGTAATGAATATCTAATATATATCAATATGAAATGTGCCATGCCCTATATTAACTTAAGAAATGTCTCCTTCTGGATGACTTAATTCCATATGGATGCATAAATGAGTTTATGTGTAGCAGTAACAGTAATAGTTACAGACAGAAAAACAAAATTTATACCACAGCTTCATCCCATTCAAACAAACAAACAAACAAACAAAGACCCAAATACAGGCTAATTATTTTTGATTGGTCAATCTTAATGACCAAATTCTTTGATTATCCTGTAGGCAGTGTCATAGTTCCTGTGAATGGAAGCCATAGTTAGCTATTTACTTGTATCGAAAAGATTGTAATTGGCATGACCCTTTTTCTTGAAAGTGTCTTCCCCGTGATCTTCCTGATGTGCCAGCTGTAACGTAACCATCAACATTAAGGCTACAGCAATCCCTGTTAAAATATGAATTTCCACCAAAGTGAAAATTGGGGCAGGTGAGGTACATTGACGAATACTAAAACTAGTGGCCAAAGCCACAAGGGCAAATGGGATATTTGAATGGCCTCAAATAATCTGCTCCCAAATATATATTAATCATTGTGATGGTTCCTTAATATATGTTCACATAATCTTTAATATCTCTCCCTTGAGGAGGTTAAGCTTACCCCACTCTCCAATCTCTTGAATGTGATTTGGACTTAGAAACAAGCTTCTAAGTATGGAAAAAGAAAAATAATAACTTTATAGTGGAGAAACCTGGCAGTTACCCACTTAAATGATCAAGGTTAACATCCCCAATAATTACTCATGTTGATATATCACGTACATGTGTTACGATGTATGGGCAAAAAAAGATATATGACATTCTTCCCCCAAATCCATGATCTTGCCTCACTATAATCATTTTAAAAATTAGCCAAATCCAATTCAAGGGATATTTTATAAAATACTTGGGGGTCAGTACACTTCAAAAATGGCAAGGTTGTAAAAGAAAGGAAAGACCAAGAAACCGTCACAGATTTGCTGAAATGAAGGAGACATATCAGCTAAATATGGGATTCTGGATCAGATTATATCATATAAAAGAGAAAAGATATTAGTAGAAAAACTGAGGAAGTGCAAACAAAATCCATAGTCTGGCTAATAGTAATGTACCAGTGTTAATTTAATTTTGTTCAATATATCATGATAACATAGGATGGTAACCTCAAGTAAGCTGGATGAATATCATAAGGAAACACTCTGTGCTATCTTTGTAATTTTCCATAAATCTTAAAGTATATTTCAAAATAAAAACTTTAATAGAGTGAGCAGTAAGTAGAGTAACACAGGGAACCATTTGATATTCTTCCACCTGTAGTCAAGCTTTGAGTAAGTAAAGGATCATGACTAGCTTTTAGTAATTGCTTTGTTTGTGATAGAAACTATACTAAATACTTTAATTTAGTATATACTGTAGTATGTACTATAGTATACAACTATAGTAATGTGCCGCATAATGACTTTTTGGTTAAGTACAGACCACATATAAAACACTGGTCCTATAGGATTATAATACAATATTGTTACTGTACCTTTTCTATGTTTATATATGTTTAGATACACAAATACTTAAAATTGCCTGCAGTATTCAGAGCAGTAATGCTGTATGGGTTTGTAGTCCAGGAGCAATAGGCTATACCAAATGGCCTAGGTGAGTGTAGGCTATACCATCTTGGCTCGTGTAAGTACACTCTGTCATGTTCACACAACAACAAAATCACCTCATGATGTACTTCTCAGACACAACCCCGTTGGTAAGCAACACGTGACTATATTTAAGATAGGCGCTAACATTTTTCATCTTATATAATAAGTGAAGAACAACCTAAGTGGCTTGACCAAGATTAGAAAGTAAGGAGTTGAATCCAACCTGGCTGACTGTGGTGTGGGGTTCTAATTCACTTCATTACATCACTCCAAGATTCCATCTAAGAATATATGAGAATAAATAATCAGCTATAGCTACTTAAATGTCGCATTTATTCTGTACAACAATTACATGGATTTACAGTCATCATTTTAAAGACGAAGAAACTGAGGCCAATTTTAAATACATAACTAATGACAAACCTAGCTCTTCAATTTAGAAGAAAAAACTCTTGCATTTTGCTTGGAATTAACAGAAGGAGACTAGTTACATCACCAAACTGGTCTTACACATTTGTGGAGATTGGGGTGGGGATGGAAACAAGAGCCACTTTATTGCTAACAATTGATATGGTAAAACCACTAAAAACAGCTGTTCTTCTTAAATATTTGAAATAGGGTTGAATCAAGGGAAATTTTATGAGATTTCAAACATGGAAATCACTGTGTGTTTGTAAAAATGGAAAAAACAAATGGGTAGTTAATATATTAGTAGTTGGTGAGTTAGTTCTTGTTGGGAACTGAAAACAATTCTTTTTTTAATGTGGCCTAAGGAAAAGATTTCTATTTATTAATATGAATTTAAACTCTGCTGTCTCTAAGAATTAAGAGGTTTTTTTTTTCTTTCTTAAAAAGAGAGTGTGTGTGTGTGTGTGTGTGTGTGTGTGTGTGTGTTTGCTCAGAAAGTTATGCCAGGATACAAACAAAGCAAACCAACTCTATCTCAATAATCAGATCAAAATGGTGAAAGGCTAAGGCTAAGGAAAGATGGTCAGAATCGGTACAGCACTGGTGAGATAAAGAAGGAAAAGGGACAGAGCAGCCTAGGAACTCTGTGAACTGAGGATCGCAGAGGATGTAGTTACCTACCGTCTAGCATAGGCGCCTGCATGGTGGTTTTACGTAGAGCTTAGAACTATATAGCAAATGGTTTGGAACCAGATGAGGCTATAAAAATTTTATCCACCTCAAAGGCTAAAGAGAAGCTGAATCTGTGCCAAGAATGAGGACACAGCTGGATCTGAGATCACACAATTCTTAGTGCCCAAGAATTGTTGCGTGTATGCCTTTGCCTGTTTGTTTGTTAAGGATGGTGATTTCCCCCTACCCCACACATGAGTGACTGAAATAGTTAAAGAATAAACCAACTTTGTGCTGACCTAGTACTAGACTACCATGGATAACACAGGAATCTTACACAATTGACACTTCCGGAGTATTCCCAAGGTTCTGTAGCTGACATCTGTCTAGCATCACGGGATTTAAAGTAAGAATATCAGCCCTCACTTTATCCTAGAGGCCGTCTTCTGCCCACGCAGACAACAGCCATGTAAGTCACTGCCATTCTTTTTTAACTGAAAAGGGACACAGTATTGGCAATATAATAATTGTCTTTTGTTTGTTTGTTTGTTTAGTTCTTACTAAATGCCAGGTGCTTTTCTATAACTTGAGAATATTATTTCATCTAATCCTCACAACCTGATATTCGTTTTAAAGATGAGTTAGTTGAGAAATTGATTAATAAAGTCACTGTAGTAAAACAGCTAGTAACCAGTAGAGCAGGGACTTCAACACTGCACCTGATTCCAGAGATCTCCTTTTTAAATGCAATGTCTCCTGCCTCCACACCTTCAGCTTTACCGAGAAGGAATTCTTCTTTAAGTAAATCAGAGACCACAGAGATCATAAAAAACAGTGATGGGAAAACCATCACTCAGACTCTGGGAACCCTGATTTCATTTCATATAAATCACTGATGTTTTATGGTTGGGTTTTCCAGAACTCTTTGATTCCTACATTTATATTTCTGGGATCAGGTACTAAGTGGTAGATTTATAGAAGTCAGAGACCAAGGCTATGTATAGCTTCTGATACATTGAAGTGCTTGTGGTGGTTTTCTGACCTCATTTGACATTTAGATTGGTGGTGAAGAAGGTCTTCATGGGCAAGCGCCCAGTTCCCCGCAGTGTCATAGGCTGACAGTAAGGAAGCCCCGATTCTGCCTTCTGCAGACTTCTTTCTCATACCTCTCTATCACCAACAGAAGTCTGAGTGTTACTGGCACTGATTAACACATCCTGGGATAAGTTTCTGTTTCCAAAGTCATGCTAATGTCCACTTTCTCCTTGCAATATTATAAACCAAGAGTGAAAGATCAGCCCTATACAAACCATGAGAGCATTTGTGAGGGATGTTGGGACAGGCTGGCTGCCGACTGCAGACCAGCCATTGCAAATACCCAATAGATAGCTGTCAAGTCCAAAAGTCATTAAGCCATTTCAGTCAAAGACTTACACCTTGGGTTGCTTTGGGTTCCAAGAAGTTCTTTGACCTCATCTCTGTCCACTGACACACCATTGGCTTGCAACTGCCCACATCTCACCCTCAGTGACAATGGCTGGACCTTTCCATTTCATTCCAGCCCTGCCCTCACCTACCCCTCATGCCTACGCAGCACTGGCTCCAGGCCTTGTGTTCCTCCCTGCTCGAACTGTGCCCTCTTTCTTTGCCCTCTCCATTTTTGTCCTCAGAGGCCTGGGTAAAATTTTTACACTTTCCCTCTGAGTTGAAGGTTTTGATGGAGATGAGAGGCAAAAGAAGAGAGGAAATGGGGCTATTGCATGACTGAATGTAGTGGGCATCAGTAATACAAGTTATTATACTAACATGATTTAATTGGACTGAATAATTTACTTGCTTCTGGTAAAATTCTTTTTTTATCTTAGACTATAGATAAGACTTGTCTCTTTGTTTTCATGTTTAGTTAAAGAAAATGTCATGTTCTTGGACATCATGCAAAACCAATTACAAATCAAAACTAATAGAAGGACATCAACATTAGATTTAAAATTCCTGTGACTTGGCACAATTCAATTTCACCTAGAGATCTGTTATATTTGTATTAATTAAATAATGCCTTATGAAAATACTGTATAATTTGTTATTTACGATAATCTGGTAGCATCAAAAATATTACTATATATGCTTAAGTTAACTAATCTTCTGAGCTAACAATAAAAAGCAGTTTCTTATTACAAAATGATTGATAAGACTACAAATATTATTTGTATAATGATTTATAATTAAAGGACAAAAAATGAATTAAGATGCATTTTCCTTTTGAAATAGGGTGCTAGATAAATACTTTAGTGATCAATGAATAGACAGTGTGTATTCCTACATTCCAGAAAGGCAAATTTTTTTAAGTTGATTAGTAATTGGAGTTTCACATGCTACAGAAATATTCAACAAGTTACACACCAAATAATGCTTAAGGATTGATCTCAATATTGCTTAAGTTATGCAAAATCACATCAATCTTTTGGAGTAATGTCAACTTTATGCTAATTTACAAGTACTACACAGAAGTTTATTAGATTTTATAAATGGCTCTCATAGGAGTTATATACTGTTCTAAAAAACAATACATATTTTCTTTTGTAATAAATGCAAAATGTACTCTTGGCTAAAAAAAGCATACTAACAGAATTTAAATTAGGACCGTGTGTTCTTTATACATTTAATTTCTGAATATTATGATTTTTAACTGAAATCCTAAACAGGAAATCATGTGTCTGATTTTTAAAAAATATTTACTATTACATTGTAGGCTAATTACTTAGTAATAAAGACTGACAGTATTCCTAGGAGAAAAATAAAATTAAATTGAGTTGACTGCCAAAGAAATTGCTCCACAAGTAAAGTCACTTTATTGGTAATGCTATGCAAATTGCCACAAAGAAAGTAGCAATCGAAGGGCTAATTTCATTATTACATCAACATGTGTGAACAAAAGAGCTTTACAATTATTCTGCCTAATAAACTTAAGAGAAAGTTGGCACCGTGTATTTTGTGATTTTGATACTTGACAGGGCTATAAAGTATGAAGTCCAGTGTTAAATCAATCAGCTCATTCAATTAAAAGAAATGAAAATGAAACAAAGATAAATTGTTCTCTGAATGCATTTGCCCCTTGCTTACTCGTACTTTATTTTCTATTAAATCAAATGGACAAAACTTGTGTAGACTTTGTCTTCATGTGTTACTACTTCATTACATTAAATGGAATGGCTATTGAATGTAACTTTAAATGGAATGGCTTCAATATGTATTATAAGAAGTATACCTTGCGTGGCATATCTCACATTACCTAAGATCTCCTAAAAATGCTTAGAGGCAGAGTACTCATAAATCCTATGATAAGAGCTAAATGTTGGTCAACCAGCAAGGTATTTATTTTTTGCTACATTTACAACATGAAAACAATTTTCTAAGTTTCTAAGTAATTTATGTAGCCTACACTCTATATTGACTTAAGGCTTACTATGTGATAAAGCACATATATATCACTATGAATTACCATTAAAAATTGAGCAAAGCTCCATGACCAAGTATAGTCACCACTTCTTCTATAATAATTGTTCTAATTCTTAATCTTTCTTGAGTCAAATTAAAGGGAGGCTAATATAGGACTAGAAAATCCTCACTTTGTTAGTAGATCTTCAGTATTACAAGTCAGTATAAGGACTCCTCTGAGAACATGGATAAGCCTGTGTAAATAGAATGGGACTAATGTGAATCCTGGAAGTTACCGAGTAGTTCATCTCTTCTGAGCAAGATGTTGCAAAGGCTGTATACCAGAAATGGCAAGACCAAAGGTTAGGCCCTTCAGAGCTACAGAAGCCATCCATAACCTGAGCCTGCCTCAGTGATACTACAGGCTCTGAGATGAAGCCAGAATAAAATTAAATTTTAGAACTAAATGAAGGTAGAAAAGTTACTTTCTCAAACCATTATCTTTGATTCACTGTGCAACTACTAGTTCCAGTAAGAAATCACATAATGCGATACTAGAAATATTCATTCATAGCTTATATAAATACGTCTACACCCTCTCCCACTTGGTGCCCACAAATCTGAAACATCAGCATTTATTGAGTGCCCAGAATGAAAAGTCATAGGGCTCAGAGATGGTAGTAGTATGAGTGCATCAAAATTTACAGAATCGAGAAAAGGCTTTACACCAGAAATAGCAAGATCAAGAGTTAGACACTTTAAGGCTACAGCAACCATTAATATCCTGAGCCCACCTCAAAAATGGTGAGAAATTAGCAGGATGTCTAGTTTCCTTTTCAATCTTCTTTAATGAAATATTTAATTACTATATTTTGGCAGATCTAATGTTAGCCTGAAAAAAAAATTAAAATATAACAATGTGCTATTTTTGAAAAATGTCTATGTTGGTGATACTGAGAACACCTGCTGCAAATCTGAGGGGGAGGGGTCTCAGATAAAATAAAAGCAAAAAAAAAAAAAATAACACTGGCCTATCCAAATAGCTGAAGACTAAAACCAAAGGCCAATCTAGATCATTTTTCATCAAAATTTAAGAGACGCATCTTAATTCTTCATTTGCATCATTCTCCACATCAGATCCATCACCAAGCACTATTTATTCTACTTTTATAATGTCCTTGAAACTATCCTCTTCTTTCCATTCCCCAGACCCTCATCATTTCTCACCTACATTTCAATAGCCGACTGACTTGTCTTTCTCCACTATCAGCTCCTCACATTCCCTGGGAGAGTTAGGGTGGCTGTTTCCATTTAAAACAGTACCAAATTGCTCTTCTACTTAAAACCTTCAATGGGAAAAAACTGCACTTAGATTAGAAATCTAAGCTACCTCCGATTTATCCTTGCAGATGGATTTCTTCGAGAGTCATCCCATCTCCTAAGGGGGCCCATCTACATGACATCCTGTTTATTCTTTTGGGTAAGTTTTCATACTTTTAAATTACTTCCATAGAAAATAACACTTCAACATTCTTCTCCATTATATTTCTTGTATAGTTTTGTTAATATATTTAATTTAATCTATTTGTAGTTTTCATTTGTTTTTGTGTTACATTTTTGATGTGTCTGCTAACTTAATTATCACCACCCAAAATAAACAATTGTCTTAATATCATACAATAAATTATACAATTCTCGTTTAATATAAAATTTAAACTTCAATAAATATTTGATTCATCTTATTAAAAAGGGTGTTTTATTAAAAAAGAATTGATAGTTTGTAATCCTATAAGAATGTAAAATTATTATAAAATTATTTTTTCCAAACAGCAATGTACCAATAACAAAAATAAAAATCATGAGTGAAACAATTGAAAAAGTACAGAAATAGAATTAAGAATGTACATGAATCAAATATATATTGAAGTTTAAATTTTATATTAAATAATAATTAGCAAACACTTACTTTTCCAGGTGATTTTATACATATATGGTTCATTCCTCTTCCTTATAGTACATTGATATACTGCTTGCAGTTTTTTACACATATATGCATATACACATATGTGTGTGTATACATAGCATATAGATGTATATTAGGTAAATTTTGACAATTTATAATATTGAGTTCTCCCTTCCAGGAGCATAATATATCTTTCTTGTTATATTTACTGCTAGGCATGTCATAATATTTTAAATTATGGCTATGAGTGAAGTTTTATAGCTATTAATTTTTAACTGGTTATAATTTATATATGAGAGTTATTCTTATTCACATTGTAATCTCATTTCAGAGAAATATGTATACCCATTTGTTCTAAAATTTTTTAATTATTTTCTATTTTTTGTATTCAGTCATATTAGCTGTAAATAATTATGTTATACATTATTCTGATATGGCTTTTTTAATTAAGTGGTCTAGATTTTTAAAACATTGAAGAATAACAGTATTGACTTAGGAGAACATTATCAATTTCCCAATGTGATCATGTAATTTTTATATTTATATTTGTAAACAAGAATGTTATGTTCATTTAGTCATCAGATTTTCAAGTTAGGCTTATGATACTTTGTTAAAATGAAATGCGATGAACATAGAACAACACAGTAGTCTGTCACTCGAAGGTTGGTTAGTACTTGCCAATGAAGCCATGTGGGCCCCACACTTCCATAATGTACATCTCAAAAAGCCTCAGTTTTGCTGATTATTGCCCTATTTAAAAAATGTCTGACTTCTGTTGACTCCACTTTAACCATTTGTGGAAAAAAACATGTATTTCTTCTGGATTTACAAACTCTTGACCAGATATTTCTAAAGATATTCTTACAAGTATATTTATCTCTTCCAGAAGTCTGGCTAAATCTCTTTGTTGCTATTTGTATTTCTTATTGGTATCATGAGCTTTTCTACTATATTTTCCAAGAGCTAGCATTTACCTTTAAACGTCAATTCTATTTTTAACTTTAATTTGTTCATTTAAACTATAATTTTTATCAATTTTCTTCTCTTTTAGTTTAGCTATAATTTTACTTTTTAGTTCTTAAATTAAACCTGTTATGTATTTTAAATACTTCTAAGTAATAAAATTATTTTCTAAACAATAAAAAATTGAAATAATACCCCATAGGTATTACATAATGTGTTCTCATTTCTGTAATTTCTAGACTTTTTATGAGATCCTTTTTATTTTAAATTTGAAAATGCTTAAAAATTTTAGTTGTTGCTGTTATTGTAAATATCTAATTTTATTTCATTGTGGTTGCAAAATGTGGCTTTAAAGATCTCTGTGCTTTGGAAGTTTCATTGTGGCTTCTTACATTTTGCACATAAATTAAATTTATGCTCATATTATTTGACTTGGTAATTCAACTTACAGGAATATAATTTTTTTCTGAGAAAATAATAGATTTGTGTACAAGTAAATTTTTCTCCATATTACTTATAAAAGAAAAATTAGTAGCAACCAAATCATCATATTATTCAGAAAAGTGGTAATTTCTGTACAGCTATGAAAACACATACTTTTAAGTAATATTCAGAGATCTAAGAATTTTCAAAGATTGACCTGGAAAACAATAATGGAAAAGGATATGTATAAATAGGAATAATTATTTACATATGCTCAAAAAATGAATGATTCAAAAACATTATAAGACTAATTATAGTTGTTTTGCAAAAGGTGTTGGATGTTGTATGTCTTACCTTGCTTGATTTGGTTATGAGAAAATGCCCTGCGCCACTGGATACTTAGTGAATTATACAGTGTGAGACCCATGCACTGAGCCCCAAATTCCAGACACCAAACTTGTTTAATTAATGAAAGTGTCATAGCTGGATTGCTTCACCTCTAGCCTTGAATATCACATTCAACCCCCAAATTTAAAATACTTCAGAGGAATTTCTAGTCAACACTATTAGAAATCAAATCTAATTAGGAAAAACTATGCAAAATTATAGTAAATGTCATTCAATGCTGTCTTTTAAAAGACTCACTCAGATATTTGGTGCCTTTTAATCCAAGACACAAAAAGTGAGTGGGCAAAGAGAAGGTTTTGCAGCAAGGACCCTGCTGTGTGTGGCATTCTCAGAGGTATTTTAGCTCACAGCTGTGAGCTGTGGTTTTTAATGTACCTTTGTTGGGAAATGATCAGGCACAAAGAGCAAATACCAGAATTTTATTAAAGGATTATTATGGGTTTTTGAGGCATGCAAACAAAAGAGGAGTTTGTGTATGATCTCCACATTTCCCAGAATATTATGTCCTTGTCCTTGAGGATGAAATTGAGGACATTTCAGGAAGCTTAGGTATTGAAAGGAGACATCTTAAGAGAGATGAACTTAAAGTTAAAATTAATCTAAATAGATGAACATTCTGAAAAACATATTCGAAATATCTCAAGTATTCTAGAGACTATGTCTTCAAGTTTGAAATACATTAATAATTTATTTTCTGTTATTTTCCTATTATATTATCTAACTTTTTTGTTATTTCTCTCAACATATGTGAATGTGCATACTATCTATATGTACTAGATTTAACCTTATAACTTTGAATTTTGTAGGTCAAAAATGGTCAAATAACAGCAATTTTATATGATTAATATAATAAATGTGAGAGAAGCTGTATCATGAATGAGGCTGATTTTTGCAGGCCAGTCTTTAAGAAAAGGAATTGCCTTCCAGCAAACATGCTTAGTTATGGGCTAAAACCCAGTACTTAAAGTAAACCATCATGATCAGGAGCAGGGCTGGACTGCAGCTCACAGGCATATCTGCCCTCCACAGATGGATGCTGAGCCAGCACCATTACACTGCTGTAACCCAGTCTCAGACAGTATCAGTGGAGAGTCTGGTGTGTCCGCTCACTATGCTCAAACCCTAATCCAGCACAACAGGACTGGAGTGAAATTTTTGCTCTAGCAGAGTGCTGTTGCATCCTCCTGCCTGGTCTCACTTGGAAAGGAACCAGCCTTCTCTATTTATGCGATTTAAAGTCCCTGCAGCCCAGGAGTGTAGGTCGTTTTTCTGGAATCTAATGTCCTGTTAGTGCTCTGTGTAGTCCTAGAAAGAAAGGGTTCCTAGGGGTCAGTGTGTACATTCTTGCCACTGATCTTCACTGTGTTGGCTTCAGTGCCGCCTCAGCAGGTCTGGTGTATGCTGCTTGTCCTGTCTGTACATTTACATTTGAGCTTTGCATTGACTTGACTTTATTTAATGCCCAGTATGTACAAGGAACCACACCAAAAGTGATGGTAGGATTTGGGAGGTGGTGATGATATAGAAAATGTGTGCTTTCTGAATCCAAGATGCTTACCGTCTATTTTGGGAGGAAAAAAACCCATAAATATTAAAATTAAAAATAGTAAAATCATAAGTGATGCCAGAGAGAAGAATATGATCACAATTTGAAAGCAATAGAAAAATGTGTGCTTAATTAAGAATGATAGAAAGAAATCACTGTGGCCTAAAAGAGTCAAAAAGGTTTTTAAGGGAAAGAATGTTCACCCGGCCAGGGAATTCCAGGTGGAGGAAATAGTGTGAAAGAGACCAGGGATGACAAGGAAGGATATAGTCAAAGGACAGAGATTAAAGATTTTTGTTTGGGGTGCATGGCTCACAAAAAAGAATAGTGGGAGATTCGGTCAGAACGAACATCAGAGTGAACCCACATTAACTTCCACCAACAATGTCTGCTCCAACTCATTGCTTCTCTGCCAGAATCCCTCCCTTGACATCACAGAGAAAGATGGCACTGATGATGAGGACCCAGGGGGCTCTGAGGAATCTGCCCACCTTAGATGTTATGCCAGAAAACTCTCTGTTTGATCCCCAAATCTACAGAGGTGGGTAACCCTATTCTCAGTACAGAAACAAATGCCAAAGGGGTGGAATACTTCATCAGAGACTGTGGCTCACCCTAACGTGTTGAGCGTTCCTTTCGATTTCTACAGCATTCTTCTTCCTGCTTAATCATTCTCCAAAAGCAAAAGGACTAGAAAGAGTTAAGAAAAGTATATAGGACTTTGGATTGGGGCATATCTTATGGCACACTTTAGCAGCAGCTCAGTTAAAGAGAAAATAATCTTCCAAAGTGCTAACCTTGGAAACCCAACATGATGCATGATAATGAAATAGGACCCTGAAATATTCTAGTCTTTACTGTTCTGTTTACCAAAGTTAACGTGTTTTGACATTTGTTCCATGAATCTAGAAGGCAGCTTAAAATTTTGTGATATTGTTTGGCAATATAAATCTCCTGCAATTTATTTAATTAAAGATTTGACTTTATATTAGCAAGATTTTATTGATTTTTAGACATTTTTAGTTTGACTATTATTCAAAGTCATTTTAGGGTGGCACTATTTCACAGTGACTATTTAGCTCCTATCTAGTTATTCCATAGGAGTGATTTTTAGCCTTGGCTTCATATCAAAATTCATGGGGCTTTTAAAAGTACCAAAGCCTGGCCTGGCCCCAAACCAATGAAATCAGCACCTTTGGGGTAGAATCCAGGCAGTGGTATTTTTTTCAAGCTCCCCACAGCCAAGGCATAGCCAAGATCGAGAACCACTGCTCCACACCAATTTAGCGTCTCCAAGTTAGGAACCAAGAGGCCTTCCCAGAAGACTTGATTTCTCATCTCATTGGAGGGACTGGGATCCATCTTCACCCCTAAACCTGTCACCAGAGGGAAAAAGGGTGTCATGATATTTGGATTACAGCAATGATGAGTTGTGTCTCTGAGTTGTGTGAGAGGCAAGTGATCACCATGAAAAACCACAGCTCTGTCTCCAAGAAAAGGGGCAGATATATTTGGGGTATGATACAGAGTTTCCTTATATTCCCAAGATAAGCTAGTACTTTCACTATTAATGCAGTACTACATACAAAGTATGTGCTCAATAAATCATTTTATTCCTGCAAATGCCATGAAAATACTGTCTAGGGGTTGAAGACAAATCGATAAGTAAAACAACTTAACAGCATGAATTGGCTTGTTCAACATCAGATAACACTGAGGTAGAGCCAAGGAGACTAACTGAAACTTCATTCTAACTGTCTCATAATTCATGTTTTTATGGCATTTAATTTATAAGCATATGACATTTTATTAGCTTTTAAATGTCTTATGTTAAACTGTACATAAAATTATATTTATGAGATATATTTTTCATGAATAATAATTTCAAGAAGTTGTTTGTACAACTTAAAAGGACAAAATAGTAAAGGTTTAAGATAAGTGCACTAGCTTTATCTTTATGGATCTGGTACTTGCCAAGCCTTAGACAATCCTATGGAAGTATTTTATTTAATAAATTTCCTAATAAATTTATCTTACTGTATCACATCATCAAAGCTCTGGGAAGAACCAGCTGCCAACTAAACTCAGCCAGTGTTTCTCAATGAGTGATAAATAGTAAAATCCTTATCTCAAAGGATAAACTGCAGGGTCACTAAATTAAGCTCCTACTATACCTACAACTCTCCACCCTTAGTCTACCAATAGCATTAACAAAAGGGACTAAATCTGCATTTATCAAAATGTTCACATGAATATTTGACTTTACTTTTTTAGAGAAGTTTTAGGTTCACAGCAAAATAGAAAGGTACAGTGATTTCCCATATACTCCTGACTCCCATACACGCACAACCTCCCTCATTATCAACATCACCCTCCAGTGACACATTTGTTAAACTGATGAACCTATGTTGACACACCTTTACCACCCAAAGTCCATAGTTTACGTTAGGGTTCACTCTTGGTGTTGTGCATACCCTGGGATTGGACAAATTTATAAATATGTATATCCACCATCATCGTATCATATAGAATATGTTCAATGCCCTAAAATCCTCTGTATTCCATTTATTCATTCCTCCCTTTCTTCTAACCCCTGGTAACCACTGATCTTTTCACCATCTGCACAGTTTTGCCTTTTCCAGCATGTCATATAGTTGGAATCCTACAGTGTATAGCCTTTTCAGATTGGCTTCTTTCACCAAGTAATATGCATGTAAGCTTCTTCCATGTTTTTTTCATGGTGTGATAGCTCATTTCCTTTTAGCACTGAATAATATTTTGGTGTCTGATGTGCCACAGTTTATTTATTCATTCACCTACTGAAGGATATCATGGTTGCTTCCAAATTTTGGCTACTATGAATAAAGCTTCTATGAACATCCACGTGCAGGTTTTGTGTGGACATAAGTTTTTACCTCCTTTGGGTAAATAGTGTGATTGCTGGATCATATGGTAAGAGTATATTTAGATTTTTAAGAAACCACCAAGATGTCTTCCAATGTAGCTGAACCATTTTGCATTCCCAACAGTGAATGGGAGTTTTTGTCGTTGCACATCCCTGCCAGTGTTGGATGTTGTCAATGTTCTGGATTTTGGCCATTCTAATAGGTGTGTAGTAGGACTTCACTGTTTAATTTGTTCACATCATTTTAAGTTAGTCAAAATATGAAAATCAACCCCAAAAGACTAAGTTCTCTTTAAATGTGATTCATAAACAGTATTTATACACAAGTACTTTGAGTGCTGATTCCATAGTAGCAATCAAATTTGACTCAGATAAAAGGGTATTAATAACTTTAAAACCTAAATTATTTGTTCTACACTTGAAAAATAAATTGAGGTACAATGCATTTTTTCTAAATCTTTATTAAATGAGGGTCTCAGGTGCTTCAGAGTCATAGTACATGTCATGGAAGGTACATGGTACATAGGTCTGTAAGACATAAAATCTGTATATAAGAGTTAGTTTTCATTTTTGAAATAAACTGAATATTTTTCAAGCGTGTTCTTGGAATCTATGGAGTTTATTACTGAAAAGCTAGTCGAATGCCATGCTTTCCATACTTATATAGCACTCACTAATTATCAGGTACTATTTTTGATCTTTTATATATATTAACATATATATTAACATTTAATCTTATAGCAAATTTGTGAGGTGAGAGTCATTAAAATACCTATGATGTAATGAAGAAAATGAACCAAGGAGAAGTTAAATACTCTGCAAATGTAGTAAATATGGGAGCCTGGGTTTGACCCCAGGTAACCCCACTCAGAGTGGCTGTCACTACTGTGCCCTACTGTCTCTTATAGAAGTCTTGAATCTATTAAGATTTGCCTGATAGAACTGTTTCAATGGCAGGCAGCTTTCAATGGCTGGACTGGTACATACCATTCTGCTGGGGTACAAAAGAAAAAGAAAAAGATTTTCATGTTGATTTTTTACCGAACCATGTTGATAGCCCATTTCTAAAAGCTGATGAAAAATGTACCAGATATATAATTAGTAAGAGAAAAGGGAAGCTAGAGTGTTTGGGGGGATGTGAGGCTAGTCATCCACATAGAATATGTTTCCATTTGATGAGTAATTATGATATATTTAGTAGAGGTACTGCATCAATATTTTTTGTAACATATAATTAATACCCTGGTGTTTTGTTATTTCTTAAATCATTTTCCTTACATGGAACAAGTAAAGCCTTATTTTTGACCAAGAAGTGC
Organism: Lemur catta; assembly: GCF_020740605.2. Lineage (NCBI taxonomy): Eukaryota > Metazoa > Chordata > Mammalia > Primates > Lemuridae > Lemur > Lemur catta. The sequence goes on from NC_059143.1 coordinate 51,507,507, forward strand.
TTCAGGAAGCAAGCAGGTGGACTAGAGAGCACAGAAAGCAGAAACGTATTTGTTTTATATTCATTAGGTCTAGGGAGGAGATTGATAATTTGAATTTTAATAAAAACCCTGCTGATGCTGTTACTGCTGGTCAGGAAATCACCCTTTGGGAAACCACGTGACCCTTGGTAACAAATGAACACACAAATCTCAGTGACTTCACCAAATGACAGCTGGTTTCTCATTCCCGTAGGTTCGCTGTGCAGCAGCAGGTGTGTCCCCACATTGGAGCTGCTCCGCCAGGCACACGAGGGCGTAGAGGGTCCTGTGAGGGAGACGATTGTAAGGACAGGCGTGGGGGGCTTGTGCAATTCCACCACATTTTACTGAGCAGAGTGCAGTCATGGCCCAAACTAACTTAAAGGGAGACTGGGACTGGAACCTTCCTGTGGGCTCTGGAGGAGGACTCTGTTCTGGGGTCAGGGAACTCGTAGCATTGTGTCTGTCTCAAGGTCACTACTGAGTCAGCCGTGGCAGAAACAATTCTCATTCAGTGATAATTGTCACTGTCAGGATACCCTCAGGTTTAGAGAAGCATAGTAAAGGGCTATCTGTGGCAAAGCTTTAGTCCTTTCCTATAACTAGTGGCATCTCTGTAATAGGTGTTTGCTAATGTCTGTTGGATGAAGATATCATGTATGCTCCATAGGTTCGCTAATCATAAAGACAAAAAAACTCAACATTATTAATACTGTGAATAGATACCGTATGTAATTGAATAATTGCTAACACATATTTCACACTTAGAACCTACTACTGAGTAATGTCCATGTATAATATCATTTAATGTTTAATTCTTTGGACACTACATTCTTACTCTTGTAGCTAAGGTTTTTAAAGCATGGACTGAAAATCTCTCTTGTAGGCACAGGTTTCATCTTGACATGAAATACCAGGCAAGAGTTATTGTTTCTAGGTGAATTTATTAATAAACAGATTATTAATAATATACCTTCTGTCAGGGTTCTCGGTTGCTGACGGGTTAATGTGTTGTGCACGTTGGTGCGTGCAAGCTCCTCTCTAACGGCTCTACCAGAAGCTACTGCTGATGGCAGCCCTGGAGCATTCATTAGAGTTCACAGCGTGCTCTCTCACACATAGTAGAAAATATTTCTTAGGAAACAACTGGCACAGGACAAAGCACTTAGAAATTCTATATAAGTGGTGCATAGCTTAATTTTTAATAAATTGAGCACACAGTGACCAAAATGTCAGACAGCACTAGTTATTGTTAGCAATAATTGAAAAATTTATAGTCAGTGGTTTCCAGGAGTAACATTAAAAAAGCATAGACACTTACAGCAAACTTCTGGTAACATTGTTTCTCTTTCTCTTGGCTTTGTACTCTGTGATCTTCTAAAACTTTTTTCACCTCTGCACACCTGAATCCAATATAAGCAACTGCGCAAATGCACACACATACACAGAAATGTCCATGGACAGAAACTAACTAGAATTTCAGTACAACAATTTATATTTTCCAGATGAGAAATTTAGTAAATAATCACCCTCTTACCCCATTTACATCATTAGTAATCAACTTAGAATCTATGCAATTATTAAGAAATTATGCATTCATCTGAGTTTGAAAGTTAAACCATTTATCATCAGAAAAATAACATTAGAGCTTGAATGACTCTACTTATTGACAGCAAGAACACATTTTTGTCCTTTTTTGGTACATATCCTCCATGTATTTTCTGGTTATGTGGTTTTGAGATCAGGGAATTCAATAGTAGATACATGCTTATGTAACACAATTTCATTAGTTTATAATTTAGTGCAGTATCCCATTTTATTTACAAGAAAGTAAATAGCTAGTTTAACTAAATTATGGGTATAAACAAGAAAATGTTTTGTTGTTCTCCAAATTTTGGATTCATACTCTATTAACCAATATACAAAGTTAAATTTAAATGTGGTATCCTAAAATGACATTTCCCTGTTTCTTCCTCCAATCCATTATTATTCCAGGTAAGAAAGTAATAGTGGTAATGGTCCTGGGTCCGATGATATTAAATGGAAAGATGTTATTTCATTTTCAGTTTTTCAGAATGGAGAGTATCAAAAAACTCTCCAGATATTTTTATTGCACTTCACAATGCAAAAAATAACTAGGGAATCAGAAATCAGATATCTAAGTTCAGTTTACTTACCATACAGAGTCACACACATGCATATACATCTCCTTCCTCCACAGCATCTTGTTTCTGTACTTTTTAAAATTGAAAGGATCTAGATGTCAGGATATACACCAGACAGCAGACACTCCTGGTGGCAAGGACCGGAATATCATCATTAACAAAACACAGATGTTCCAATTATTGGCATTATGTGTAGGATTATATTGTGAGCATGGGCTTTTCAACTTATTCAACATATAGGAGATGTGTTATAATTTCTGACAGGATCTAATCTTAAAAAATATTATATATGAAATTAAACCTTAAGAATTAACTTACTTTTAGAACATATTACATTTCAGATATTAAGAAAAAATGCTTACTTGAAATGAAGTTTCTATGAACCTCCATACATCAGGTAAGAGTTAAAAGTTCACTGCCATGGTTAAAGTATTTTCGGTAACTTTATTCACAGACATTAAGGGTACATATATGCTAGTAACAGTATCCCTGGGTTTCTACTCCTAACAGTTACTTAGTGGCTTTGGATAAGTTGTCAAATAGCTCTGTATCTCAGAGGCAGATACATTGCTCCACGAACCAGCAAAAGGTCTTTGAGAAGTGACCAGTAGAGGCTGACTAACCCAACACAAATGAAAGACCAATAGGCCTGAAGAAATCATCTGGCTTCTAGAATTAATAACATAGCATATGGAATGAGATTTGGAATGGAGCCATTATATTTTGGCCACAGCTTTGTTGCTTTCTGGCCATTACCTTTGGTCCTTCTACTTGAGATCATCATTAAAAACACAGAGAAGGGATGGTTTGCAAGGTTAATGTTATATTTTTAATGAAGGATTAAGTAAAATATGATGAAAGACTTTACACTGTCTGCTTTAATTATATATTTGTAGCTTTTTATTACTTGATATAAGAAAAATTATTTACTCTTGACTTCTGGTTTATGATTCATTGATTTTTGAAATCTGATAAATGATTAATATGGCTATACTTTGATAAGTTGTCTTTCCTACTTTTTAGATAATAAGCAAGTGAATTTAACTTGTATTTCTTAATCATATATAAGCATTCCTCAGATGCTAACTTCACATACCTTCATTAAAAATTAAATATACAAATAGCATTTATAAGGATTTATTTCTACTCATCATGTAGTATACCTTGTTATCTGGTAGTTCACTTTTTTGTTTCATTCTTCTTTCAAAATTTTTATATTTTATATTTAATAAGTTATTTTAACACAAAAGAAAATTTTAAGATATAGATTGTGATTTCTATGGTTACATCATAGTGTCCTCCATCAACTTTAAGCAAGGCTCAGGAATTGAATGCATTAGCTGACTTAATTAATAATGATGTCTCTTAATAATCATTTGTCCTGAAAATTTCCCATAGTTAAAATGATAAAATATTTTCCCAATCAAAATTGGGAGCACATAGTTAACCTGTGCTCTAACAGACTGATAATGGAGATAAATATGCAAAATAATGGCTATTCTGAAAAATATAAAATTAGTTTTTCCCTATTTAGGTACCAAGCTAACTATTTATTTGATTCAATGTCTTATGTATTAAGGAGATTTTCTTCTGAAAGTCTCTGAAGGGGAATAATGTGCCTAGTTATTTAACTCCACCAATGGGTCATAAAATTCTGTTCTCTTTTTCATATTTCTACTACAGCCTTATATGTATGTTACTGGCCATTCACCTAATACACAGTTATTGAGTACCTGATATTATAAAAATGCATGGACCTAAATCCCTCTGCTCAAAAATCTAAGCAGCTAGTAATTAATTAATAATTGCAACTCAATGTTAAAGAGTCCCTGAGATCTTATCTCAAAGTAAATAAAGCAAACAAAGCAAAAGAAAACTATGAAAACAGAAAGGAGAATTCTTCTTTGCAAATACTCAAAGAAGAAATAATCCGTGCAATATGTCTTATAGAGTTATTGATAGATTTATTACTATCTTTAATATCCAAATGAATGTGAATTCCTTTTCAAAAAATAAAAGGTCTATGTGTCGAACATAAAAAGGTTAGAAAACACATATTAATTATCAATGCATAATTTTTTATCTCTGTTCCCAAGCAATGTTTGATATATGGTTATAAATTACCATGATCATCACATCATCATCATTAAAAATACAAATATTTATTATAATAATCCTCTAGGTAGATTCTATAACTCTCAGGTATAAAATTGTGAGTGGCAATATCTATAATGTTTTTGATTTTTAAAAATATGATCTACTTCAAAACAAAATAATGGGCACTACATATTAATAAACATTGAGGGAATGGTTATGGATGGAAAAAACTTCTTTCTACTTAAATCGATATATAGTCCATAATAAAATAATGTGCTAACCATGAATTATTTACATATCTGTGATTATTTGAAGAATTACATTCGAATGCAAAATATTAACAAACTATATACAGTAAATTGTATTCAGTAGTGGGTATTTAATGTTTTCATGGCTGACAAAAAGTATATAAAGTTATATGCTGGTACCTAATTGTACTTCCTTGCATGGAAGTACAACATGGAAACTAAATGGATAAAAATTCTACATTGTCTCAAACAGTTTCAGGTGATTGAGTTTAAGGTATAAGATTGATTTTAGAAGATCTAGGAGAGCAGAATTGAGTTGAAAACAATTCTTCTTTTTGCCACTGCCTTCCTCCACCACATATTTCACTTATGTGGGGATCCAGTATCCAGCTTGCCTGGGACTTGCCCAAATTCAGCACTGACAGTTTTCTGTCCCAGAAAAATACTCAAATCCTGGCAAACAGGGAC